>NW_027361709.1:6205000-7405000 GCF_039654945.1 Dendrobates tinctorius
ATCATCATCACCGCCATCATCATCACCCCCATCATCATCATCACCCCCATCATCATCACCCCCATCATCATCACCGCCATCATCATCACCCCCATCATCATCACCGCCATCATCATCACCCCCATCATCATCACCGCCATCATCATCACCGCCATCATCATCACCCCCATCATCATCACCCCCATCATCATCACCGCCATCATCATCACCGCCATCATCATCATCACCGCCATCATCATCACCCCCATCATCATCATCACCCCCATCATCATCATCACCGCCCCCATCATCACCCCCATCATCATAATCACCCCCATCATCATCACCCCCATCATCATCATCACCCCATCATCATCACCCCCATCATCATCATCACCCCCATCATCATCATCACACCCATCATCATCACCACCCCCATCATCATCACCCCCATCATCATAATCACCCCCATCATCATCACCCCCATCATCATCATCACCCCCATCATCATCATTACCCCCATCATCATCATCACCGCCATCATCATCACCTCCATCATCATCACCACCCCCATCATCATCACCCCCATCATCATCACCCCCATCATCATCACCGCCATCATCATCACCGCCATCATCATCACCCCCATCATCATCATCACACCCTCCAGCAGCACCAGGAGCTGCACAACAAGCACCAGCAGATGGTGATGGGTTGTATGGGGGCAGAGGGTCTTACCTGCCTGGAAAACCTGCTGCGAGGGTCTGTTGGGTTAGTAGGAAGGAGCCTCCATACCCGCACAATAGCTGCTGAGTGCAGGAGAGGAGCAGCTCCCTCTACACAGGTACAGGCGGCACAGGACGTAGCACTGACGTCACTGCAGGGTACACTCAGCACACACTCACTGCAGGGCACACACTCACTGCAGGGCACACACTCACTGCAGGGCACACTCAGCACACACTCACTGCAGGGCACACTCAGCACACACTCACTGCAAATGGGGGGAACACTGTGGAGAAAGGGATCATGAACTCATCTTGGTGCCCCATATAACTGCTGATAGTGTGGAAGCAAATATGTATCCATCCTGCACATACACTTTATATATACTGGATAGATAGATAGATAGATAGATAGATAGATAGATAGATAGATAGATAGATAGATGATAATAAATAGAAAGAAAAATGAAAGACGCAGCACAATGGGCTTTTTTGGTACTGAAATGATGGTGTGCTATATAATATAAGGCCTGGTCTGTATCTGTGTAACCTTCCACCCAACTATTGTCATTGTTCAGGTGCTGCTGTCTGCTCATCTTTTTCTAGATAGATAGATAGATAGATAGATAGATAGATAGATAGATAGATAATAGTAGATAAATAGGTAGACAGAGGGGTAGATATGAGATAAACACAATAACAGATAGATCAGACACGATCTATAGAGAGTGAATGGATAAGGAGAGATGAATATATATTGGTGGATATCTGATTAATATAAAAGCAAGGAGAACAGATACAATGTAGGAGCAGATATTATCTGTGTAGATGGATTCTATATTAGTAAACATGAAAGATTGATGTGAGGAAGGTAAAACATCTAGATAAATAGATAGGAGATAAATACATGCAAATAAAAGATGAATATTTCTTCCATTATATACATTTAGGATTAAATAAGTAAGGAGATATGTGATAAATATAATACACAGAGAGATGATAAGAAAGATGTGAGGCTAAGTGGCTAGATAATAGATAGATAGATAGATAATAGATAGATAGATAGATAATAGATAGATAGATAGATAGATAGATAATAGATAGATAGATAGATAGATAGATAGATAGAAATGTAGATAATAGATAAATAATAGATCGATAGATATAGATAGATACATAAATAGATAGAAACGTAGATAATAGAGCTAGATAATAGATAAATAATAGATAGATATAGATAGATAATAGATATAGATAATGTAGATAATAGATATACATAGATATAGATAGATAGATAATAGATATAGATGATAGATAGATCTGTTTCTCCAGGCTGGCTGTTAATCCCAGTTTCCAGCTGATCTCCCCTGTGTCCGTCCTCACACCTGACCCCTCAGCCCCGATCCGTGTGTCCTCCGTATTGTGGCCCCCAGTGATGTCCGCGCCTCCTCCGTCTCTCTGCTCCTGTAGATATGATGATGATTATCCGGATGGAGATGTAGAGATAGCGCCATTATTCTCCCTGCGCCGCAGTCACACCCGGCGCTATCCCGACACTGCGCAGCGCAATCCGCCCGGAAAATCCTTTTGTTCCTCCGCTTCATCTGTGAAGGCTCCGTCTCCAGGGCCCGTGATCAGTAATGCCGGGGCTGGGGGTCCCGCACACTATGGGGGTCATGGCCTGCACCGAAGCTGAAAATCTCCTGCACGAGAGTGAGCCGCAGAGGAGCCGCAGGAGAGCCGCAGGAGAGCCGCAGAGGAGCCGCAGGAGAGCCGCAGAGGAGCCGCAGGAGAGCCGCAGAGGAGCCGCAGGAGAGCCGCAGGAGAGCCGCAGAGGAGCCGCAGAGGAGCCGCAGGAGAGCCGCAGAGGAGCCGCAGAGGAACCGCAGGGGAGCAGGTGCCGGAGGCTGCGACATCGGGCGCTATGCACACTGCAGCGGCAATCCGCACAGGCTGCGATCACAGCTATCCATACATCTATATCTATCTACCCATCTATCAATCTATCCATCTATTATCTATCTATCTATTATCCATCCATCTCATAACTATTTCATATTTATCTGTATGTCTCTCTATATTATCAATCTGTATCATAAATGGTTTAAATATTTAATGGTTTAAGTATTTAATTTGCTGCAGATGTTTCCATTTAAATTCTTACATTTTTACTAAAGTTCTTTAAAAAAAAAACGAAAGCAAAGATTAAATAATTTTCATTAAAATATAATATGGTAAAAATAAATAAAATGAAAAATATACATAATATAATAACTAGATAATAGATAATAGATAGATAATAGATGATAGATAATTGATGATAGATAGATAGATAATAGATAGATAATAGATGATAGATAGATAGATAATAGATGATAGATAGATAGATACATAGATAATAGATGATAGATACATAGATAATAGATGATAGATAGATAGATAGATACATAGATAATAGATGATAGATAGATAGATAGATACATAGATAATAGATGATAGATAGATAGATAGATACATAGATAATAGATGATAGATAGATACATAGATACATAGATAATAGATGATAGATAGATAGATACATAGATAATAGATGATAGATAGATAAATAGATACATAGATAATAGATGATAGATAGATAGATAGATACATAGATAATAGATGATAGATATATAGATACATAGATAATAGATGATAGATAGATAGATAGATACATAGATAATAGATGATAGATAGATAGATAATTGGTAGATATACAGACACTAGACATTTTACTAATGATTTGCCAATAACTGAGTGACGTCGATCACATTTGTCGGATGCCCAGCGTTATTTGCCTTGCAGCCTTCATAGAGTTTCTCCACAGAACCTTCCGGATGTGATCTGTGACTTTGTGGATTTCTAGGAGTCTCCATAGATCCATATTATGGAGGAGGGTGAAGAAGAGAACGATAGAGGAAAGAATACCTAGAAGCTTCAGCAATAGACCTTCTCTGGTGATGCTGGGGACAGTCACTGCCATCATTCACTCACTCAGATCACCACAATCTGTTCCCGAGGAGAAGCCGCAGCACCAGTGTGTACAGCGCCTACAGCCCAATGTATCACACAGCGGAGGCATCAGCCCTGTGTCATCTAGATACATTGCATTGTGTGTAGAATTGTGCAAACCTCTGTAATCACATGGAATGTGTCCTCATAGATATTAGATCCTGAGCCCATCACTGTGACACCTCCTGCCCCAGCTCCACCTCTCAGGGTGCTGTGTACACATGGAGTGCAGCAGATCCTGTGTAGTCAGTGAGCTCCGGGCACAGCAGGATCCTGTGTAGTCAGTGAGCTCTTACCTGCTCTCCTCACATCCCCTGCGGCACCGGCAGGGTCGGGCTCCTGCGCCTCTGGCAGCTCCTCTCTCATCCCCCAGCTCTGGGGCTGGCACCAGGCAGCACACTATTTATGGGCATCATCAGGCGCTCTGCCCCTGGCCCTCATTTGCATTGTTACAATCTCTCTACACGCTGATCGCATTGTCTGCCTCGTGCTCCCATTGTTCCTGGCTGCTGTCACTGACTACGAGACCTGACTCTGATATTCTGCTGTGGATTGTGATTGTGGCATCCGAGAGAGGCAGAGCCCGGGCAGGCGCAGAAAAGGCGCAGAGCAGGCGCAAGGACTCTGCTACAGTGCAACCTGTGGCTTTACATGGGCTGGGGGACTACAGATCCCAGCCAGCAAAGGCTGCTCTGTAATAGGGGGACATCAGTAGACCTCTAACAACGAAATGTGTCTATTGTTATTTGTTTAATACAATTACCACAAGGATCTATCTTTCTATCTATCCTCCTATCTATTATCTTTCTATCTATCTATCTATCTAATTATCTATCTGTGTAAATATTTAAATATTTGTACTACATTTGTAGCTAAGTCATGATATTCCAATAATTGATTATTTGCTCTTTCCAATCTCTCTCTTTATATCCATCTAGTTTATCTATTCATATCTGTTTTGTAAATATTCTTTATATGTTCCATAACAGTATATGTTTGTATGTATATAAATATATATGATCTATTTATTATCTATCTATCTATCTATCTATCTATCTATCTATCTATCTATCTATCTATCTAGTATCTATCATCTATCTATTATAATCTATTTATTATCTATTTTCTATTTATTATCTATCTATCTATCTATCTATCTATCTCTATCTATCTATTATATCTCTATCTATCTATCTATCTATCTATCTATTTATCTATCTATCATCTATCTATTATCTATCTATTATCTATTTATCTATTATCTATTATATCTGTATCTATCTATCTATCATTCTATCTATCATCTACCTGATTCTTTCTATTTTTATTATTACTCTTTACAAAGAGTCGATGATGTGCAGTGTTTGGGAAGCACACTAAGCCCTTTGCACCTTTCGCCTGTTGCTCCCTTTCCTCCCCATCTTTCTCTGTACAGACCCCCCCATCCCATAAGTGGCAGCACACAGAGGACACATCCACACAGCATTGTTCCCTGGCCTCACTGATGAGAGTGCCAGTATTTCAGAGCTGATCGCTGCATTTCATCCCTCGCCCCCTCTTTTATCTGCTTCTTCCCATTCTCCATTTTTTATTTATTTATTTTATTTTATTTTTTTTTTTGCTTTTTTTTTATTTGCCTTCAAATTGCTGAACACACAGCAAATAAAATCAGGCGGATGAAGATCCAGCAGCTATCAGCAGAGACATTGTTTAGAAGAAAGAAGCCTCCGAATGTTTAAGTCCTATTAAGGAAGCCAGCCATAACTAATATATAAAAGGGCAGGTTGTGCTTGTGTATCAGAGGCCCGAGCATTCAGCCCTGATAGCAGGTAACAAGGCTCGGGTCCCATCAGCCAGATAGACATGCAAATGGGGATTCTGCAGCCTGAAAACACCATTATTAAAATATGAGACTCACACAATTAAAAATTGCCAAAATGCTATCTTGTTCTCTCTTCACATAGAAAACATACAGCTCTAGAAGAATCAATTCAAAGGCAAAAGGCCTGCAGAAAAAAAGAAAAAAAAAAAAAAGAAAAAAAAAACTTTAATAGGAAAAAAATTATCATAATAATGAGGGTGAGGATGTTAGAGGAGCAGAATGAGGCCTATTCTCCTGGCATTTCTGCCTGGCTTTGTGATAGGGTTCAGGGAAAGAGCTCTTGATATTGTGCAGATAAAGTCTTATCTGTATCACACAGCACAGATCCAGAAGAAGAAGCCTAATTACTCCCCTCCATTATCAGATCTGTACAAGGAGATGGACACTGGGCCTACACTTGTATGGTGCAGCCTCATAGTTCAGGTAGGTTCCAATATACAAGATATTTACAAATAAAGGAGCCGAGCACCGAACGCTTTATAAGGCCCTGTTCACACATCGGTATTTGTACGAGCGTCTGTCTCCAAAAACGCAGAGCAGGTGCCCAGCTTTCAATGATAGTTTTTCCCTATGTTCCACCCCAGGTTTTTGGCATACAAACACTGATAAAAATACTGACCAAATAATGAGGTGTGAACGAGGCTTAAAGGTTACGCTCCCACAGTTGAGGTTTTTTTGTGAGGGCTTTAAATAGAAAAAGGTTACTTAAATTAAAAAAATTAAAAAAAAATGCAGCGTAAAAAACGTAGCATTACACTACATTCCCACAATGAGTTTTTGGTAATTGCATATTTTATTTAAAGGGCTATTGCTGTATCAAAGATCCTATCCCAATATGCAGTAGGTGTAATAATAATCATAATAATATTAGCAAATATCTCCAATTAGAAATGTAGTATAGTTCTTCTGATAAGCTATGTCGCTTACCCCATTTGCAAAGCATTTCAGTAGCTTAGGTATCCATGGTTGTGATCAGTCATATAGTGACAATTCGCTAGTTTCTAGTGGTCATAACCATGGATATCTAAGCTACTGCAATACCTGCACATGGGGGTAACCAACATAGCTCATCAGAAGAACTATACTACATTTCTAATTGATGGTATTTGCTAATATTATTATTACACCTACTACATATTGGGATAGGATATTGGAGATGGCAATACCAGTTTTAACCAATTCAGAAATTGCTCAGAATCTCTGCAACATGAAATGAAACACTCCCCAGGAGAACTTAGCCCTAAAAGGCTTTATTCACACATCAGTATTTCATCAGTATTTGTATACAGAAACCAAGACAAAACACAGAGCCAGTGTCAATCTCTCAATTATGGTTTTTCTCTGTAAATTCCACTCCTGGTTTTGGCATAAAATACTGATCAAATACTGATCAAAAACTGATCAAATACTGACCTGTGAATAATTGCATCTATGGATGCAAAGGAGAGATGTGCCATAAAGTAGTGAATGTGCCAGAGAACTACAAATGGCTGATACTAGGGGGTAATAGATTGCAGAACAATATTATGACCTTTCCTCCTCCAAAGCAGAATCTGGGTTTATTCACACATCAGTATTTGTTTTATCAGTATTTCATCAGTATTTGGTCAGTATTTTACATCAGTATTTGTAAGCCAAAACCAGGAGTGGAACAATCAGAGGAAAAATATAATAGAAACCCGTCACCACTTCTGTATTTATCACCCACTCCTGATTTTGGCTTACAAATACTGATGTAAAATACTGACCGAATACTGATCGTGTGTAATCAATATTATGACACTTCCTTCCTCAATATTGAATCTATTTAGAAGGTTTTATTCACGCACCAGTATTTTTTTTATCAGTATTCCATCAGTATTTTTTTTTTATGTAAAAAAAAAAACCAGGAGTCTCTCCAAAACAGAGAACAAGTGTCAATCTCTCAGGTCTAGTTTTTTTTTTTATCTGAAAGGTCAGTATTCGGTCAGTATTTTACATCAGTATTTATAAGCCAAAATTAGGAGTGGAACAATCAGAAGGAAAAGTATAATAGAAACAGTCACCACTTCTGTATTTATCACCCACTACTGGTTTTAGCTTACAAATACTGATATAAAATACTGACCAAATACTGACCTTACACAGAAAAACTATAATTGACAGATTGACACCAGTTCTGTGTTTTGGAGGAACTCATGGCTTGGGTATAAAAATACTGATGAGATACTGATAATAAAAAAAATCTGATGTTTGAATAAGCTATTTTTTTTAAATAAACTATTATTTAAATCAATGGTTATTACCAGTAAATAAAATATTAAAATAAATGCCCAACTAACAATGAAAAAAATTAAGAAAGATAATAAATAAATAATAAATTAATAACACAATGTTTACATATTTTTTTTTTTACAATCTTTAGTGATTCTTTTCACCCCCTCCACCTCCTGAGATCACTGCTGCCTCTTCTTTTAATAATTGCAATGTGAAAGATTCCTTTAAATCATCATTGGGCTGAAAATAATTAATCACCTCCTAAACAAGGAAATTAATCTCCTGGGTGATCAGCTCCAGCAGAATTTCTTTCTGGCTTCTATTTAGGGAAAAGGAATAATATAAAAAGCCAATTTTTTCCCCTATAAATGATCTTCAGTAGGAAATGGAGAGGACACAGAGGATCAGGTGAATGGAATTGTCGGGTGATGATGTCCTCCTGTTTATTATGGCAGTGAAGATGTCAGGATGTCACATTGTCTCCTGGATTCTTCATTTCCAGGAGGAGCTGACAGCTCTGCCCCCTGTGCCTTCACCTAAGTCAGGGGAGGAGGGGGCAACTGAGGGTCTCCAGCAGCCCCCCTGCTCATATTATTGGGATCCAGGGGTAATTTTTCATCTCTGCTAGCTAATCTTTGTTCCTGGGGAAGATAATAAATTGACTAATCGTTATCTCTGGGCTCCTGGAGGCTGCTGGAGAATAGAGTTGAGCGGGGTTGAAAATTGGCTCCAAAGTGCTGCAGAAATAAATGGCGCTCCTTATCTCCACCGAGCAGATAATCTGCGCCTTTCAAAAGCCGCACAACAAACAGCACGTCCCCAGCATCACATGCATCATTTACCCGAGCAGATCTCGCCGTTTGATGGCCATATAGACAACATCTATGGATTTTCCTCCTCTTCCTCTTCTCCTCCTAGGCAGGCAGCAGGAGCAGGAGCAGGCAGCAGCAGGGAGCAGGAGCAGACAGCAGACCGCAGGCAGCAGGCAGTAGGCAGCAGGAAGCAAGATCAGAAGCAGGCAGCAGGAGTAGGCAGCAGGAAGCAAGATCAGAAGCAGGCAGCAGGAGTAGGCAGCAGGAAGCAGGAGCAAAAGCAGGCAGCAGGAGTAGGCAGCAGGAGCAGGCAGCAGGAAGCAGGATCAGAAGCAGGCAGCAGGAGTAGGCAGCAGGAGCAGGAGCAGGCAGCAGCAAGGAGTAGGAAGCTGGGGAAAGGCAGCAAGAGCAGGGAGCAGGAGCAGACAGCAGACCGCAGGCAGCAGGAAGCAGGAGCAGAAGCAGGCAGCAGCAGGCAGCAGGAGCAGACAACTGGAGCAGAAGCAGGCAGCAGGAAGCTGGAGCAGAAGCAGCAGGAGCAGGCAGAAGGAACAGGCAGCAGGAGAAGAAGCAGGCAGCAGGAGAAGAAGCAGGCAGCAGGAGCAGGCAGCAAGAGCAGGCAGCAGGAAGCTAGAGCAGGCAGCAGGAGCAGGCAGCAGGGAGCAGGCAGCAGGAGCAGGCAGCAGGAAGCAGGAGCAGGCAGCAGGAGCAAGCAGCAGGGAGCAGGCAGCAGGAGCAGGCAGCAGGAGCAGGCAGCAGGAGCAGGCAGCAGGAGTAGGCAGCAGGCGCAGGCAGGGCTCAGGGGCTTTATGCCTCTAATATATACTGCTCAAAAAAATAAAGGACACACACCCTAGTACATTGTGTTGGTTAAGTGTTCCTGTATATTATAACTGCACCGAATGATACAGAATAAATAAACTACATCGGAATATGAAGGAGGCGCAGAATATTGGATTCATAATGACAGAAAGCAGCAACATCTCATTTCCCACATTAGCCTGAGAGCAGATTACAGCTTCATTCATTAATCACTGGCCCTGGAATCTGGAGTCAGAATTAGAAACATTGTAACATTGTTCTATATTATTATTAATAATAAGTATAATAGCGCCATTTATTCCATGGCGCTTTACATGTGAACAGGGCTGTACATAACAATATAGATATCTATCTATCTAGCAGCTGCACTAAACATGTATCAACATATCACAATTCTAAAGGTTCCAGGGCGGGAAATTATTGAAGCTGTAATCTGCTCTCAGGCTAATATAGTCTAATTCCAAATCTATCTATCTATCTATCTATCTATCTATCTATCTATCTATCTATCTATCTTTACTATTTGTTTATACATATGTACATTGTAATTGTGATCCTTGAATACAAAACATTAAGGCTTATAGATTACAATATTTGGATACATTGCACTTGGAATCGGTTACATTGTATGTGTAATATGTATTTTTATTATTATAGCTGAATACATACCTCATTTTGGGAGGTGTATTTGCTTTTTAGAGTTGGCAGTGATATTAATAATAATAATAATAATAATAATAATAATAATAATAATAAAGTGTCAGATAATTGTTTTGGTTATGTAGTAAATTCATATTAATCCCTTTGATAACTATACACAGGGCTGTAACAGTGATTATATTATTTATATTATTTAACACTCCCTATCCATTTGATGATTGAGTGAAGATGAGGAAGAGGTGACATTATTTTTTGGCAAAAAAGGAAGGAGGCATTAGGGAGAGAAAGAAGGGTTGTCTGTTTCTGTGGATTTAAGTCCATGAACATCAATACTCACCCAGAGGACATAACCTGCTGCCTGTACCCTGCCTGTACCTGCCTGATGGCTGAGGTGCAGCTAATTGACGGATCATCAGTATTAATTGCAGCAAAGGGAACCTTGTGTTACCAGATAAGATGCCCAAGATGGGAACGTGTCAGAGGGTCCAGAGCAACTAATGTCCCATAGAGAGAATCACAGACACAGACACAAATACATATATTAGTCTATTTATCTATCTATCTATGTATCTATGTATCTATCTATCTATCTATCTATTATCTATCTATCTATCTCTCTATCTATTATCTATCTATCTATCTATTATTATCTATTATCTGTCTATCTATTATCTATCTATCTATTATCTATCTTTCTATCATCTAACTTTTTTGCAGTTTTTGGCACCAACATTATTAGGCTGTGTGCGGATTAGGTGCGGATTCATCCGCACAGATTTTGTAAAATCCGCAGGTGAAACCGCAGGTCAAAACACCTGCGGTTTTACCTGCGGATTGCGCTGCGGTTTTGCCCTGCGGTTTTCCATCTCCTCAATGGAGGAGATGGCAAACCGCAGCGGAATCTGCAGAAAGAATTGACATGTCAATTCTTTGTGCGGTTCAGAAACCGCAGGAAAACCGCGCGGAAAAATCCGCACCGTCTGCACTGCGGTTTTTGATTCCCATAGGGAATAATGGTACTGTACACAGCAGCAAAATCCGCAGCGTGTGAACACACCCTTATAGACTAAGGTTATTTGCACACGTTGTGGATTGCTGTGCGGAATCGGCATCTCTTGGCAGAATCTGCAGGTCAAAATCTGTGCGTCTTTTATGTAGATTTCCTGCGGATTTTGTGCGATTTCCTATAATGGAATAGGTGTAAACCGCTGCGGAATCCGCACAAAGAATTGACATACTGCGGAAAATAAATGCTATGTTTCCACGTGGATTTTTCCGCAGCATGTGCACAGCGTTCCCCCCCCCCCCCATATAATAACATTGTACTGTAAGGCTATGTGCACGCTGCGGATTTGGCCTCTGCGGATCCGCAGCAGTTCTGCAGACAGTGTACAGTACCGTCTATGGGATTTACATTCCGCTGTGCACACACTTCGGTTTTTTCACTGCGGAAAAGCTGCGGTTTTAAATCCGCAGAAAGAATCGACATGTCAATTCTTTCTGCGGATTCCGCTGCCGTTTGCCTCCTGTTCCATTGTCCAGGTGTCAAAACGAAGGGGAAAACCGCAGGCCAATCCGCAGGTAAAACCGCAGGTGAATCCGCAGCGTGTGCACACAGCCTAATACCAAATTTCCATTATTTTTCAAAACATCTCACATTCTTTACACATTATTTTTTTTTATCAAAACAGTGTTTCCTAAATGCCCTATGTTAATTATTTCATGCACTTGCTATTCTTCCTTAGATGCACACATTGTCTTTTCTTTGGTTTTGATTCTTTACACACTTGTTTTTCAACAGACGCCGGCCTGGGTTAGCGCCCGTGCGACAGTTTTAGCACAGGGCTCCGTAGCCACTTTGGCCACAACACGGGTCGCTGGAGAACTCTCACTTGTGACAAAAACAAAGCTGCAAACTCCCTCCAGTAGGGGGCGCCATACAAAATAGTTATAGGCCCCCTGCACATTTGTCCGGTGCTGTTGTTTCCACCCGATGCTTAGAGGGCTGTCGGGATTTTTTACATTGATGCCGCGTGTTCAGGCGCAGTGCCTCTTTCTGCCTTCGGAATCTCAGGGGGGCGCTGTTACCGATTCTTACTTTGGATTCTCCATCTTGGACTTTCTCCAGAATTTCTCCAGACTGTGATGTTGTGATTTAATTACCAACGAGACGACGGCGCGACAGAAAAAAAAATCACACATCTTAATTTCCATAGAATTAAAGGAGAAGAACTTATAAAAAGACCCCAAGTATCTGACAATTGAATTTTTTTTTTTATTCTGGGAAGTATAGATCTCAGGCCCATTAGTGGAGATCTTAAAAAATGGTGCAGATACCAGATCTTGACTGGTGGCCGCGGCCATAGCATATCTCACAGATGATTTATTACATTCTGCCGGGTACAAAATTAAAAAGGAACGACGTCTGATTTATCCGAGGAAAGAAACCAAAATATACGTCTTATTTTCCTTGATGAATCTGGGGATGTTGGGTTGTCGGCGCCGGTGCTTTATTATCGCTCTCTGGGCACGCGAGGCTCCGAAATGTTATATGTAGTGAGAGGGAAAATGTCTATATGGGATTTCACTATAGGAACCGGGCGCGGAAACGGGTCCAATAAAGTCTATAAATCCCATCTAGACTGGGGTCTATGGGCAGTGAGGAGCATGGGGTCACGGGGAGCAGAGGAGACAACGCCGCGCGCTATGCCACACGCTAAGCCACACGCTAAGCCACACGCTATGGTCATTTTTTATTTTGTTTCCTATGTCTCTTAGGGCGCGTTCAGACCTGTGTATTTTATGACCAATGCAAATCACTGGGGTGGATCAGCCCCATTAATATGTATACACTGCTCTCATTCCTTTTTCGGGTCAGATTCGCCCATTAAGCTCAAATGGAAGCTGACCCAACCCATACGACATCCATTTTTATGGATCTATGGCAATGATTAACGTAGAAAATGGTATTTGATTGTAAAAAAAACAATCTGACAAGTGGGCAACAATATGGAAGGAATACAAAATTACCCATTTTTTCGCAAATTGCCTCTTCAGAGAGGACTTGAGTTACAGCGCCACCTATTGGGAGTAGCAATTGTTAAAGTAAAAAATGAGCCTTAAGCCTCCGGCTGAGTCACCAGTGAGATCGCTGTGTGTGACACTGACCAGCGACCGGCCCCCCTGGACTTATTTTGGATCATTGGTCTCCCGCTGGCCAGCACGCGCCGCTGCGTGTGGCAGGCGGGAGAGCAGAGATCATCGAGCTGGACGCTGGTATCCAAGGTAAACATCGGGTTTCTAAGTGCCGCACGGCGCTGTGCTGATCGCCGGTGAAATTGCCTGTCTGACAGCTCACCAGCGATCATGTAGCGACTCAGCAGCGATCCTGACACGTTGATATCGTTGTCGGGATCGCTGGTGAGTCGCTATGTGTGACGGGGCCCTTACACTATGACTTAGGATAAAATACAAACCAGATCGTGGCCTATAAAGTCTCCTTACACTGACACATCAGCCACGTCAGGCTGTGTGCACACGCTGCGGATTCACCTGCGGAATTTTCTGAGGATTTGACTAAATCTGCAGGTCTTTGACCTGCTGTTTATCTGCAGATTTTCTGTGGTTTTCCCCTGCGATTTGACACCTGTCATGGAACAGGTGCCAAACCGCTGCGGAATCCGCACAAAGAAGTGACATGCTGCGGTTTTTAAACCGCAGCAAATCTGCACGGAAAATTCCGCACCGTGGGCACTGCGTTTTTTGATGTTTCATAGGATATAATGGTACTGTACACTGCACCTAAAACTGCTGCAGATCCGCACGCACCCTTACTCTCCACTCATGGGCTCCAATAGGAACCCCAATTATGGCAAGTGTTTAATAACATGGGTCTTTCTGGACCCCTAGGCTCCAGGGCCCGGGTGTGATCGCTTTGCCTGCACCTATTGTAGTTACGTCCCTGTGTCCATGTCTCCTTATTAGGGCACCAAAAGGGCCTTGTGTAACGCCCTACATGTGCCCTTATGGCCTTATGGTGGCCATGCACATTGGACTATTGTCAGTACAACATGGCTATTTTGGCACGACCGGTGCGCAGTGTGATATTTATTTACTCACTTATATATTGTGGTTAATCCCACAGCATTTTAAAGATAATATCATCACTGTCCCCGATGGGGCTCACAATCTGGATTCCCTATCAGTATGTCTTTGGAATGTGGGAGGAAACCCACAGAAACACAGGGAGAACATACAAACTCCTTGCAGATGTTGTCCTTGGTGGGATTTGAACCCAGGACCCCAGCGCTGCAATGCTAACCACTGAGCCACAGTACATTGCTGATCACTGAGCCACCATGCTGGTGCATTCATTTTGGTAAAATAGGATTGGCGATGTTGATATTCCACCTGCCTCATCCTTTGTTCTCAGGAAGGATAAGCCCTGAACATGCATTGCCCTTCCTTCAATGGCGAATATACGTATGCTCAGTTGAGCTGATCATACATGTATGTGATCCCAGATCTGCTTGTGACCCGTTCTGTGCTTTCACCTGTTCTCGCCCATTTTAATGTCTCATCTGCATTAATAATCTCGGCGCCGGTTTGTGGCGCGGGACGGACGAGTTGCGCATGAACGTCACATTCTAACATTTACATTTTACATAGTTGCGATACATAGAATATACATTATAAACCCCTGGATATTTCCCGGCCGCGGATGTTTTCCACATTTTGCCTTTTTTTTTTTCCTTTTTCTCATTTTACGGTTCAAATTCCCAGTTTTCTGTAAAAGAGAAGTGAACATGTTGTTTTTTTAATAACCCAAATATTACGTATTAAAGACCCTGAGTGACTCACAATGACACAAAGCTGTATTTTTCCAATCCGCAGCAGCGCATTTAATAACCTCCCATGTATCCGGGCCCGGCCGCCGCTGATGGTTGCTATGGGGAAAGCAGATAACGCGCAGCCATTTTCCATATCTCTATAAAAGTCTATTATATTGCAGGATTAGTTCATCTTCTCATAAGGTCAAACACAAAGTCACACAACCTGAAATATTTAGAATCTGTGTACACTGGATTTTTTTTTTCCCTTTTGGCCTTTCAATATTCACTGAAGGGTGAGGCTTTCTGCGGCTTGTACTCTGAAAATGTTAAGCAATAAATTATGATTAATAACTGAGGAAAGACACAATTGTTTTTTTTCCTTTTTTTTTTTCCTCCTTTGCCTTTTTAATAGTTGGAGCCCATTATCTGTCCATCAGAGGCTGAAGATCTGCAGGAGCCTCTATAGGCAGGCGGACAGCGCCACCTGCTGGGCAGAGAGCAGGCTGCAGCAGCACTGCATCAGTTCAATTATCCAATAAATCAATTATTCTTAGAAAAACAATCAATCAATTATTTTTCCTTTTATGTTTAGTGTTGCCAAATTCTATTATATTCTTGGCTTTAGAATAAAAAAAAAATCACAGATATGATTTGTAGAATATATAAACTAATAATAATAATAATAATCATCAAGACATTATTTGTATATTATATAAACGCAAACTAATAATAATAATAATAATAATAATAATAATCATCAAGACATGATTTGTATAATATATAAACACAAACTAATAATAATATTAATAATAATAATAATAATAATAATAATTTTATGACATGATTTGTAGAATATATAATAATAATAATAATAATAATAATCTTTATTATTCCAATCCTTTGTGCTTTGCTGACATCTGGAATTACAAGTATATTTAATTAATTACATCTATTTTTTGTTATTATTAATGTGTCACTTTATACACATTGTTTTTTGCATTATTCTATATTATTAGATTAGATTATTATGGCAAATGTTAATTTCGTCCAGTTACAATTCCACCAACATCTGGTGTGAAGGAAAAAAAGAAGTTATGATATTTTTTATAATTTAGCTTTGCTAAAGGAGATACATGGTGACAAAGGGTTTTTTGGACAAAAAACTGAAAAGATCCTTTTGTGACCGGCTGGTTTGGCTTCTGAAACAATCAATAATAGGATCATATCATTGGAGAAAAAAAAAATCCCATCAGTGACCAATAATAGACTATTGCATGACAATGATGCAAAAAGACGGACAACAAAATAATCTATTGTCTTGCCTCTGCCTCATAGAGGGGCTGCAACACCCTTAGGGTGTGTGCACACCCTGCGGATTCTGCTGCGGATTCGCAGTGGAATTGGCCCTGCGGATCCGGTGTACAGTACCATTAAAAGCAATGTAAACTGAAAAACGCAGTGCGCATGGGGCGGAATTTTTCATGCGGATTTGCGGCGGTTTTAAATCCGCAGCATGTCACTTCTTTGTGCGGATTCTGCAGCGGTTTGGCACCTGCTCCATGACAGGTGTCAAACCGCAGGGGAAAACCGCAGGCTAATCCGCAGAAAATCCGCAAATAACCTGCGGATTTACCTGCGAATTTAGACAAATCCGCACGGAGAATTCTGCAGCAGAATCCGCAACGTGTGCACATACCCTAAAGGTTGTAGAAAAACAATTAAAATGATGCCTGATTTGTAGACATAGGATGTGCCAGTGAGCTCACACATGGAAAATAGCCTGGAAGTGCATTGGGGCGTGTCAGTGCACCCAAAACATATAATCGCACCTCCAGGATCATTTGTATTTGGTCCAAAGCTCATTTTCTTAGCATCCTATTACTAAAAAATAATCATAATTTCTATTGCTGAGCAGCCGTACCACTAGTCTGATAAAGAAAACATCCGTAAAGGCTCGCTTTAATACATTAATAAGTCCTGAGAGGGTCGTAATCATGGGAATAACTCTGGTAAGAACCATTGACATCAGACACGTCACACTAGAGGATTAGTGAAGGAAAGAGTGTTTCCATATTGCTACTTTTTATACTTTGTTTCTTTTCTGTTCATTCTATTTTCCTTTTCTTATTATGGGGGAAATGTCCTAGATATAAACACACAATTTCGATATATAAAAGAGAGTCAGGACTATTTTATTCCAATTTTATTCGCCTTTTTAGCTTGTGCTCCATATTTGAGGGCGGCCGTCTATCTGCTGCTCAGTTTATATTCTCAGGCAGTTCCCGTCTGATAAGATCCCGACATTACTAATCAAATAGAAGCAGCGCACAAACCACCGATTCCAGCCAATCCTGATATCTAGGAATAAGAAAACATGCTACAAAGTTACAAAAGTTCTAAATAAATAATCTCCGGCAGAGTAATAAGGAGCGATCTAATACCGATATGTTATGTCTCTCCGTATGGCGCACTTGTATCTTCCAATCTGGGGGGGAATGATTTTTTATTTTTGCACCAAATAGCACATTGTGTGTTTCCCAACTAGGATTTCCAGAAGACCTGGGGAGCCCCAAAAGCACAGTAATTAAAGAGCTTACACTTTTACAATAGGTACAGGCTCGGACTGGCCCACAGGGTAACAGAGGAATCCCCCGGTGGGCCTCTGTGCAGATCTGGGCCCCCAACCCAACTATATGGATAATACTTGGCATAATTCACACGATTTACTCTGTACAGAAAAAAAGCAGCATCTCATCACTCATTTACCCAACTACCTAGCTTATTATTATATAGAGATATAGGTAAATTTGTGAATGAGGGTAGTGTAATATTTGTATACAGGTGAAAAGTGCCCCCCCAAGTCAATGTTGCAGGTGGGCCCTTGGCACCCCAGTCCGACACTGAATAGGTAAGCCATCTGATTGCAGGCTGCACATTCTCTACGGGTCTGTCTGATGAGCAGGGTCTGACTAGTCCACCAGTATGTGACTCTCATTATACCTCAGGTTGGAGCACAGATCTCATATCAACAAGGAGGGGATTTATCCTGTCCTCTCTGTTGATCTCTGCTGAGTAAAGCAGTGGATGAAGGGAAGCGACAAACTCCTGAACATCATTTATTCTGTACATTATATTCAGTACAGTCAGTAACAATCCAGAAAATGTCTTTTTATTCAAATTATACAAAGTACATGTATGTAGGACAAAGACGAGATGGGGGCTAAAGATCAAATGAACCCTCCATCGTGGTGCAGGACTTGGTGTCCGCTTCGCCCTCTTAATGACACATGACCCCATTTTCTTCTTTGCTAATAACGTAGTTACTCCAGATATGGGAGTCCTTTTACACCAGGGTTGGCTTCTCTCTCCTATCCCCCTGGCAGCCGAATGGTACCTCTGTCATATGTGCCCCATGACGCATTGCTGGGACCCATCCTCCTCGTCGATTATTTGTCTGTTCAGGTCCCATGATGTCACTTGTCCCAATGACTTTTTTTTTTTTGTGTCAGTTGTGTCCTTGACATTGATCTTTCATCTCCACCTTCCTGTTTGGAAAGAAAAAAAATCACTTTTATTTTAGCAGGTTTTATATTTTCCATTGTGCTCATGGATAGAAAAGTCTAAGCAAGGCTGCAGCCCGGACCCTTGGATCCTGTACATCACTGGTATCTCATCCGTGTCATGGGGTCACTCTGACATTAGGAGCAAGCACCACTGCCGAAAGGTTATGCCCAACTTCCTATCCACATATTATTTAATTTAATTGCCCCCGTACATCTTAACACGCAGCAGTCATTTCACCCAAAATTACAGTAAATGATCATCTCGTTGCTCTCATCCACCACCATAAGAAAAGCTGCTTCTGGGGCTCAGGACAGTATAATGTGTCCAAGAACGGCCCTGACTCTCCTTCCGGCCTTGTAACTTGCCACCCAATGTTTCTCAGTGTGTGGTTCATCATCATCAACAACATTCTGCCAGCACTATAGGTCCAAGAACTTCCTTTACCTCACTTCCCAGCATGCATGGTCCTATCATGCATTGCTCCTGATGTTGTCCAATGCCATAGTTTAAAGATTGCCTCAATGTATGTAGTTCATCAAACAGGAGAACAGGATCAGAAAGACAGAGACACACCCTCACTTCCTGTAGAAAGAAAAAGACACACCCTCACTTCCTGTAGAAAGAAAAAGACACACCCTCACTTCCTGTAGAAAGAAAAAGACACACCCTCACTTCCTGTAGAAAGAAAAAGACACACCCTCACTTCCTGTAGAAAGATGACACACCCTCACTTCCTGTAGAAAAAGACACACCCTCACTTCCTGTAGAAAAACAAAGACACACGCTCACTTCCTGTAGAAAGAAAAAGACACACCATCACTTCCTGTAGAGACAAAGACACCCCCCCACTTCCTGTAGAAAGAAAAAGAGACACGCTCACTTCCTGTAGAAAGAAAAAGACACACCCTCACTTCCTGTAGAAAGAAAAAGACACACCCTCACTTCCTGTAGAAAGAAAAAGACACACCCTCACTTCCTGTAGAAAGAAAAAGACACACCCTCACTTCCTGTAGAAAGATGACACACCCTCACTTCCTGTAGAAAAAGACACACCCTCACTTCCTGTAGAAAAACAAAGACACACCCTCACTTCCTGTAGAAAAACAAAGACACACGCTCACTTCCTGTAGAAAAACAAAGACACACCCTCACTTCCTGTAGAAAAACAAAGACACACCCTCACTTCCTGTAGAAAAACAAAGACACACGCTCACTTCCTGTAGAAAGAAAAAGACACACCATCACTTCCTGTAGAGACAAAGACACACCCTCACTTCCTGTAGAAAAACAAAGACACACGCTCACTTCCTGTAGAAAGAAAAAAGACACACCCTCACTTCCTGTAGAGACAAAGACACACCCTCACTTCCTGTAGAAAGAAAAATACACACACTCACTTCTTGTAGAGACAAAGACACACCCTCACTTCCTGTAGAAAGAAAAAACACACCCTCACTCCCTGTAGAAAGAAAAAGACATACCCTCACTTCCTGTAGAAAGACAAAGACACACCCTCACTTCCTGTAGAAAAACAAAGACACACCCTCACTTCCTGTAGAAAGAAAAAGACACACCCTCACTTCCTGTAGAAAGAAAAAAGACACACCCTCACTTCCTGTGGAAAGAAAAAAGACACACCCTCACTTCCTGTAGAGACAAAGACACACCCTCGCTTCCTGTAGACACAAAGACACACCCTCACTTCCTATAGAAAGAAAAAGATACACACTCACTTCCTGTAGAAAGAAAAAGGCACACCCTCACTTCCTGTAGAACTACAATGACACACCCTCACTTACTGTAGAGACAAAGACACACCCTCACTTCCTGTAGAAAGAAAAATACACACTCACTTCCTGGAGAAAGAAAAAGACACACCCTCACTTCCTGTAGAGACAAAGACACACCCTCACTTCCTGTAGAGACAAAGACACACCCTCACTTCCTGTAGAGACAAAGACACACCCTCACTTCCTGTAGGCACAAAGACCCACCCTCACTTCCTGTAGAGACAAAGACACCCCCACTTCCTGTAGAACTATGAAGACACACCCTCATTTCCTGTAGAAAGACAAATACACCCTCTCACTTTATGTAGAACTACGAAGACCCACACTCACTCCCTGTAGAGACAAAGACACCCCCCCATTTCCTGTAGAAAGACAAAGACACACCCTCACTTCCTGTATAGACAAAGACACACCCTCATTTCCTGTAGAAAGACAAAGACACACCCTCACTTCCTGTAGAGACAAAGGCGTGCCCTCACTTCCTGTAGAAAGACAAAGACACACCCTCACTTCCTGTAGAGAAAAAGACACACCCTCACTTCCTGTAGGAAGACAAAGACACACCCTCACTTCCTGTAGAGACAAAGACACACCCTCACTTCCTGTAGGAAGACAAAGACACACCTTCACTTCCTGTAGAAAGACAAAGACACACCCTCACTTCCTGTAGAAAGACAAAGACACCCCCCCACTTCCAGTAGAAAGACAAAGACACACCCTCACTTCCTGTAGAAAGACAAAGACACACCCCCACTTCCAGTAGAAAGACAAAGACACACCCCCACTTCCAGTAGAAAGACAAAGACACACCCCCACTTCCTGTAGAAAGATATAGACCCACCCTCACTTCCTGTAGAAAGATATAGACCCACGCCCACTTCCTGAAATCCGTCTCGGTGTCTCTGAGGCTTCATGTGCATTACACCTGACAGGAGGTCGTGGACCACAAGTTACACAGAAGGGAGACACCTAGTGACCGACACTTCAGAGTGATTTTTAAGTTTGAAAACGTTACAGAGGTAAAAGAAACGACACAGGTCCGTGAAGTTCAGCCTTACTCGAACAATTTTACATTGTGAATCTCTAGATTATGTATAACCCACAGCACCATCATTGTGAGAAAATCCTCTGTCCTATAATTGCTGATTTGCTACCTGCCATGTTGGCCTCTTATGTTCGGGCATTCCATCATTATAGGGTAAGTGACGCACGTTGTGATGTTAGTCATTGCACATGAGACCATTTAAACAGAAAAGATAGAAAATTTGCAAATTGTTACAGCTGAAAGTCTCTCGTTTTGTGTATGCAGCTCCTATGCAGACCTGCGCTCCTCCATAGTAACAGACTACAGACTCACTCTGAGTGGTGGGGGATTCGCGGCTCGGGCTTTCTTTTTCAATTCTCAGATAATCGCTGTGAGCAATGTAGTCTGACTGGGGGCATTGTATAGAATGACAAGTTTGTGCCCCCGTGTATAAGGCACATTTGTCTGGGAAGTGATGTGGCGATCGTTCCTCCGTCTCCTGACGAGGCTTTTATCCCATCGTCACTGCCGCACGCCACGCTTCGTGCTTGGAATACCAGGAGGTTCCTGCTGCGTTTGCGGATTGTGTGAGGCCAGTGTTCATGTAAATGCAAAACTCAATTGTCCAGACTTAAAAGTACAGTGTGACCCGAGGAATGTGTGCACCATTACATCTGTCACCACCCCGAACAAAGAGGCGAAACAAGTCTGAGCCCCGCTGGTCACCGGCCCCTGGACTCATTCACCCGGGCTGACCCAGAGCGCAGGACCCCAGCGTACGGAACAAGGGACTCACTGACATTGTACTTGGTCAGCGGACCTCAGCCCACATGAGGATGATGAGAGTCCTAGCAGCCGGCACTGACCACAGAGGACCAGAGAAGACGTGGAGGAAATATGCCAAGAAATAATGACAATTACTGATCTACAGGAAAAGTCTAAAGAAACCGGAGGGACAACTAAAATGATCGTTCTGAATATCCAGAGCTCACTGTCGCCCCCTGGGGCTCTAACAGGATGTTTAGCATCGCTGTCCTCCTGGAAGATGAACCTACGCCCCAGTCTCAAGTCTTCTGCAGCCTCTAACAGGTCTTCCTCCAGCATTGCACAGTATTTAGCTCTATTCATCTTTCAATCAACTTTGACCAGCTTTCCTGCCCCTGCTGAAGAAAAGCCTCCCCACAACATGATCCTGACACCACCATGTGTGACAGTGGGGATGGTGTTATCAGGGTGGTGTGTGGTATTACTTTTCTACCCCACACATAGTGTTTTGCATTTAGCCCAAAAAGTTCTCATTTGGTCTCATCTGACCTTCTTCCGTATGCTCAATGTGTCTCCTACTTGGCTTTTTGTAAACTGTAAACATGACTTCTTATTGTTTTAAAAAATAGCATGCTCTTGCCACTCTTCCATAACGGCCAGATTTGTGCAGTACAATAATAGTTGTCCTGTGGACAGATTCTCCCACCTGAGCTATGGATCTCTGCAGCTGATCCAGTGACCATGGGCCTCTTGGCTGCGTCTCTAATTATTGCTCTCCTTGCTTGGGATGTCAGGTAAGGTGGATGGCCATGTCTTGGTAGGTTTGTAGTTGTAACATAATCCTTCCATTTTTGGATGATGGATTGAACATCTCTGTGAGATGTTCAGAGCTTCTGCTATTTTTTCCATCCATCCCTGCTTTCCTCTTCCCCACTACTTTATCCCTAACCTGTCTGTTGGGCTCCTTGGTTTTCATGATGCTGTTTGTTCCCTAATGTTCTCAAACCTCTGAGGCCTTCACAGAACAGCTGTAGTTATATTGAGAAGAAATTACACCCAGGTGGACGCAATATAATTATTATGTGACTTCTAGAGACGATCGGTCACTCAGGATTTTATATAGGCATATGAGATTACAGGCAGCTGAAGACAAATGCACCTCACAATTTTCAGATTTATAGTTTTAAAATATTTAGAAAAACAGGTATCATTTCCTTTACACTTCACAAATACTTGCTGCTTTTTGTTGCATCACGTACTTTTTCAGGGCACTGTATCTGTCTAATAAGTATGAGTAATCAAGGTCTTCTATGAAGCTCAGCCTGTTACTGGCATCCATAGGAATACCAAACTGGCAGCAATGGGGGCCTTCAGCAAGTCCACAGCTGCCATCACAAATCATCAACACTCTGGGATCACGCCGTGAGAGTTTCTTTGCACACCAGAGCCCGATAATGACACTTAAGTTCTCTTGTCAGAGATGTACAATGGTTTTTAAGGGTTAAACAGCAGCAATCAGAGGTCATTTGCTGCTGATAGGGGCAGATGTTGGCTATGTAGCACAGCCAGCATCTGCCCTGTCTGCAGCGGTCTCAGCTCCTGAGCCTGCTTCATACACGGCACCTACTTTATCACTTGTTAGAACATCATGTAGCCAGAAGGGAGAATATTTTAAGTTTTCTAGTTTTGTCTCTAATGTGTTTTTCTGTGGCTGTGACTTTTATTCGGATCCTGATTTTTATTCGCAGCCTCCTTACAGTACACAGCCGGGATCGGGGGACTATTTTTACCCTTGGTGGAATGGCTGAGACATTCCCCTCCACGTCTGAAGAGTTTGATGGAAGTTATAATAGAATAGCAGCGTTATGAGAGGCGTCCAACCCCCACGTTCAGTAATCCAATCCCTCCAGGTCTTGTCATGTTACTCAGTGACGTGTTTGTTTTGGCTGCCGGCTAGAGGCAGAGAGATGCTCGTAGGTAGGAACTCGGCGTATTTGACCTGGCTCCAAAATCTGATTTCTCCTTTCATCAAATTAGCTCAGCTGCAATGGATGAAATGCCGCTCAAAAAGGCCGATCCTACGGAAGAATTAAAGGAATGAAAATACTCAGTAATATCACAGAGCATGGAGAGCGTGGAGTCCTGTGCAAGGGTTAACTCCGTCATGGAGCTCCAACATGGTGGATAGTCACATTAGAGATGTTGATAGCCAACTAATAGCTCCTCTACATTTGGGAAGTAGAATTGTAATACTTGCGGGACCCGGCTTACCCCCGCTGCAGCCCCTCCCATATGCAGCTGCCACCTCTCCCATATACAGCTGTAGCCCCTCCCACATCCAGCTGCTACCCCTCCCATATTCAGCTTCTGACCCCTCCTACATACAACTGCTGCCCCTCCCACATCCAGCTGCCACCTTTTCTATATACAGCTGCCACCCCTGCCACATTCAGCTGCCATCCCTCCCACATTCAGCTGCCACCCCTCCCACATTCAGCTGCCATCCCTCCCACATTAAGCTGCCATCCCTCCCACATTCAGCTGCCACCCTTCCCATATTCAGCTTCCGACATCTCTCACATCCTGCTGCAGCTCCTCCCACATACAGCTGTAGCCCCTGCCACATTCAGCTGTAGCCCCTCCCACAATCAGCTGTAGCTCCTCAGAAATTCAGCTGCAGCCCCTCCCACATCCAGCTGCCGCCAATTCCTCATTTAGCTGTTGCTCCTCCCACATACAGATGCCGCCTCTCCCACATACAGCTGCAGACCCTTCCCACATCCAGCTGTTGCTCCTCCCACATCCAGCTGTGACTCCTCCCACATACAGCTATTGTCCATCCCACATAAGGAAGCAGCCCCTCCCACATGCAGCTGTTGCTCCTCCCACATACAGCTGTCACTTCACCCACATTCAGCTGAAGCCCCTCCCACATTCAGTTGCTGCTCCTCCCACATCCAGCTGTCACTTCTCCCACATACAGCTATTGCCAATCCCACATACGGAAGCAGTCCCTCCCACTTACAGCTATTGTCCCTCCCACATACAGCTGTTGCTCCTCCCACATACAGCTGCACTTCTCCCTCATTCAGCTGCCGCCCCTCCCACATCCAGATGAAGCCCCTCCCACATTCAGTTGCTGCCCCTCCCATATCCAGCTTCTGCCCCTCCCACTTCCAACTGAAGCCCCTCCCATATATATCTGAAGGATAACTAGTGTCTTTGTGACATAACCACACATTTTTCCCATACTCCGGATTCCTGGACGGCCCGTTTCGCAGCTCCTCAGAGCTCATCATTACTCTGTGGTCAATAGTTAAGGGGTTAAAGATGATTCTCCCCAATCACAGCGTTTGGTGGTGGGATTTACACGACCCACCTCGGTGGGAGCCATCAATCCATCATCTCCTGCGTGATCTCGCACTTCCTCACGTTTCTCCATCCGTCTCCAGACCGCGGCCGCTCATGTTCTGCATCTATGATAAAGCCGCCAGTGTGTTCCAGGCCTGTGTTACAGTAGCGGGGGCTCGGGCTTAAACAAGTCACTTTAAAACCCCCTTTTATTTTTGCATAAAATTACACCTAAGACACATCTTTGCTTTTTTTACACTGAGCGCTTTCTGTTAAGCTGTTAGGCCAATAAAACCCTCCCACATCCGTCCCAAGGGCCGACGTTAGCAGCTCGGAGCCCAGGTATCAAATGCCCCGTCCCAATCCTGGCTCAGCCGTGGTCAACACAGGTGTCCTTTCTCTCCCGTCGAGCCCCCGGCCGAACCCCGGTGATGAGGAATTCTACAGATCCGCGATACAACCTACATGAAGTCAGCTTTTGCTATTTCCATCAGAGGACGTAAAAAAAGAGAAAAACTTGTAGAAATTTTTTAACTTACGTCAAAAGATTTTTTTTTTTATGTCCAAAGAAGCCTTTTCCTCCTTCGTCAATGAATGATTCACGAGCTTGTTTTTCGATTTGTCTTAACTCATATTTTCATAACTCTGGTAAAATCAAAGAGAAATGTGATGAAATGTCCATTAAGATATAATTTACACTGCCAGATCCAAGGCCACATTCACTCACAGACGTCAGGACCTGGAATGCTCCCAAAACCTCCAGCACCGAAGAAAAAATGACAACGTGTCAATAGATCTGATATGGTTCTATCTATCTATCTATCTATCTATCTATCTATCTATCTATCTATCTATCTATCTATCATCTCTCTCTCTATTATCTATCTATCTATCTGTCTATCTATCATCTATATATTATCTATCTATTATAGACGTTTTCTATTGGTGAGAGTTCTGGAGTGCAGGCGGCTGGTTCATCATCCAAACTATTCTTCTGCAGGGCCATGATGATGTGATGGATGCAATAAGTGGTTCACCATTGTCCTGCTGAAATATGTATTAGATTCTGAAATAGATATTGTCTGGATGGAGCAAATGTTGTAACACTGCCATGTAATGCTCAGCATTATTGGTGCCTCTCATGTGTGCGCTGCCACATAGGCACTAATACAAACTCACCCATCAGAAATGATAACAAGCATAATGTTCCCTCTCTACAATAATAAACTGGATGTTCCATCTCCTCGATAACAAGCTGCATCGTTCCTTTACTCAGTAACAATCTAAATGTTCCTTCTCCACAATAATAAGCTGTAGGGTCTTTCTCCTCAATAACAAGCTGGATGGTCCATCTCCTCAATAACAATCTGAATGGTCCCTCTGGATAATAAGCTGGGTGGTCCCTCTGCTCGATAACAAGCTGGATGGTGCCTCTCCTCAGTAATAACCTGAATTGTCTCTCTCCTGCACAACAAGTCTAATAGTCCTTCTCCTTGATAACAAGCTGGATGGTCCCTTTCTTCTATAACAAGATAAATGGTACTTCTCCTTGATAACAATATGGATGGTCCAACTTCTCGATAACAAGCTGGATGGTTCTTTTCCATAACAAGCTCGGTGATACCTCTCCTCCATAACAAGCTGGATGGTCCTTTTCCTCAACAATAGGCTGGATGGCTCTATCCTCAGTAACAAGCTGGATGGTCCTTTTCCTCAACAATAGGCTGGATGGCTCTATCCTCAGTAACAAGCTGGATGGTCCATCTCCTCAATAACAATCTGAATGGTCCCTCTGGATAATAAGCTGGATGGTCCCTCTGCTCGATAACAAGCTGGATGGTGCCTCTCCTCAGTAATAACCTGAATTGTCTCTCTCCTGCACAACAAGTCTAATAGTCCTTCTCCTTGATAACAAGCTGGATGGTCCCTTTCTTCTATAACAAGATAAATGGTACTTCTCCTTGATAACAATATGGATGGTCCAACTTCTCGATAACAAGCTGGATGGTTCTTTTCCATAACAAGCTCGGTGATACCTCTCCTCCATAACAAGCTGGATGGTCCTTTTCCTCAACAATAGGCTGGATGGCTCTATCCTCAGTAACAAGCTGGATGGTCCTTTTCCTCAACAATAGGCTGGATGGCTCTATCCTCAGTAACAAGCTGGATAGTCCATCTCCTCAATAACAATCTGAATGGTCCCTCTGGATAATAAGCTGGATGGTCCCTCTGCTCGATAACAAGCTGGATGGTGCCTCTCCTCAGTAATAACCTGAATTGTCTCTCTCCTGCACAACAAGTCTAATAGTCCTTCTCCTTGATAACAAGCTGGATGGTCCCTTTCTTCTATAACAAGATAAATGGTACTTCTCCTTGATAACAATATGGATGGTCCAACTTCTCGATAACAAGCTGGATGGTTCTTTTCCATAACAAGCTCGGTGATACCTCTCCTCCATAACAAGCTGGATGGTCCTTTTCCTCAACAATAGGCTGGATGGCTCTATCCTCAGTAACA
Organism: Dendrobates tinctorius; assembly: GCF_039654945.1. Lineage (NCBI taxonomy): Eukaryota > Metazoa > Chordata > Amphibia > Anura > Dendrobatidae > Dendrobates > Dendrobates tinctorius. The sequence goes on from NW_027361709.1 coordinate 6,233,029, forward strand.
AGCTGGATGGTCCTTCTCCTCGATAACAAGATGGATGGTCCTCTGTGTCTAACTACCACCCGATATCTGTTCTCCCTTACGCCTCAAAACTACTGGAACAGCATGTATATCTTGAACTGTCCTCCCATCTCTCCTCCTGTTCCCTCTTTGACCGGCCACAATCTGGCTTCCGACCGCATCACTCAACTGAAACTTCCCTAACTAAAGTCACTAATGACTGCCAAGAGCAAGCGACACTACTCTGTCCTCCTTCTCCTGGATCTGTCTTCTGCCTTCGACACCGTGGACCATTCCCTCCTGCTACAGATTCTCTCATCTCTTGGCATCACAGACTTGGCCCTATCCTGGATCTCATCATACATAACAGATCGAATATTTAGTGTCTCCCTCTCACACACCACCTCTTCACCTCATCCCCTGTCTGTCGGTGTTCCTCAAGGCTCAGTCCTAGGACCCCTACTCTTCTCCATCTACACCTTCGGCCTGGGACAGCTCATAGAATCCCACAGTTTGCAGTATCACCTCTACGCCGATGGCACGCAGATCTACCTATCTGGACCCAACTTCGCCTCCTTACTGACCAAAATCCCACAATGTCTCTCTGCTATCTCAGCCTTCTTTTCTGCTCGCTTTCTCAAACTGAACATGGACAAAACAGAATTCATCATCTTTCCCCCATCTCACTCTACCCCTCCACCAGACCTATCCATCAATGTCAATGGCTGCTCACTTTCCCCAGTCACGCACGCTCGGTGCCTTGGGGTGATCCTCGACTCTGCCCTTTCTTTCAAACCACATATCCAAGCCCTTGCCTCCTCCTACCGCCTCAAACGCCAAAATATTTCCCGGATCCACACATTCCTCAACCATGAAACCACAAAAACACTAGTGCACGCCCTTATCATCTCCCTCCTCGACTACTGCAACCTTCTACTCTCTGGCCTCCCCTCTAGCACTCTGGCACCACTCCAGTCCATCCTACACTCTGCTGCCCGACTAATCCACCTGTCCCCCTGCTATTCCCCAGCCTCCTCCCTATGCCAGGCCCTTAACTGGCTTCCTATTGCCCAGAGGCTCCAGTTCAAAACCCTAACCATGACATATAAAGCCATCCGCAACCTGTCTCCTCCATACATCTGTGATACCTACCCGCACCCAACCTTCGATCATCTCAAGATCTCCTTCTTTACTCCCCCCTTATCTCTTCTTCCCACAACTGCATACAAGACTTCTCCAGCGCTTCCCCCATACTCTGGAAGTCTCTACCCCAACACATCAGACTCTCACCAACAACGGAAACCTTCAAGAAGAACTTGAAGACCCACCTGTTCCGACAAGCCTACAGCCTGCAATGATCCTCGGTCTACTGAACCATCGCACGACCTGCTCTGCCCTCTCTTACTGTATCCTCACCCATCCCTGTAGACTGTGAGCCTTCACGGGCAGGGTCACCTCTCCTTATGTACTTGTGTGTCCCTTGTCTTACACATGTTTATTGTACCTGTCTATATTTCCCCTTCTCACATGTAAAGCGCCATGGAAAAATGGCGCTATATAAATGTATAATAATAATAATAAGCTGGATGATCTATCTCCTCCATAACAAGCTGGATGGTCCCTTTCCTGGATAACAAGCTGGATGGTCCCTTTGCTCAATAACAAGCTGGTTGGCCCCTTTCCTCAATAACAAGCTGGATGGCCTCTCTTCTCGATAACAACCTGCATGGTCTTTCTCCTTGATAACACGATCAATGGTCCCTCTCCTTGATAACAAGCTGGTTTGTCCCTCACCTCGTTAGTAATATGGATAGTTCTTCACCTCGAGCAAAAAATGCAACAAAAAACTATGTGAAGAATTCTTATGGGCAGGTCGGGTGCATTTACACTGGCTGATTATTGGGACCAAGCTTTACTGTGAACACTGATTTCCCGATAATCGTGCAGCTGCCAATCACCCGTTGAACGAGCAGCATGCAGGATACTTGTTCGTTGGGTGAAATGATTTTTAATATTGCTTGTAAAAAGTAATCGCTCATGGCAGTACATAATTTTGTGTGAACAGGACATGTGTTTCCGAGAGCAGCAACAGCCTGTGCTCATGATGATTCTGAGCAAAAAATATTAAGTGAAAATCAATGAAAAAAACAAATAAAAATCTTACTATATATAAATGAACTGATCGTTCTGTGCATATGGGAAGTGTGGTCTGCCTGTGTAACCAATCTGCGGTAATCTACTGCCATGGGTCAGTTAGTCTAAACTAATGTGCACTTTTACCTAAATTTATCCAAGTTTCTCCCCAGCTATTAAAGGGGTTGCCCAGGGTTAGGGCTCAAGTCTGCAGTCACTGTATGTGCACAGTGCGCACTGTCAGGATTTTCTGGTGCCGCCGGGAGCGGAAAGTATGTGATTTGCATACAACTGGCCACATTCCGACTAGACGTGTCCAGTCTCGCTTCATTCACTAGTCGGCCTGTGACCATGTGTACTTGCAGTAACACACCCGCTGCTACTGGCACTGGCACTGGAGAATCCTGACACAGCACACTGTACACACTGTCAGGATTCACAAGTCTGCAGTAACACAGAGTTACTGCGAACTTGAACCCCAAAGACGGAGAATCCCTCGAAGCAGTAAAAAAGGAACAAAACTCGGATGAGACACAAATGGAATCTTATCTGCGTTCGATCCATTCTTTTTAACAGATCCATCGAGTAACATTTATGACGCTCAGACCGCAATTTGATCAAACTCTGATCAATGTCACAATCGAACCACAGAATATCAACACTTTCTGACAACTGACAGCCGACTGAGTGCAGCCTAGTAGAACTAAGGTGTCATTCTCCATTGTCTCGTCCACACCAATATCCCGTCTTTACGCATAATTTTTTTTTCAAGCATAAAATATTCCCAATTCCCCATCGGCCGCACCGTAGCTTGTTTTTCTAAGCTCTTTATTTCGGGGAAAAAAAGCAAAATCCCAGCCATCAGCGCGGTCTGGGGTGTGTGGACATAAAGTAATATTGAAGCTTCTGGATATTAATAGCCATTTCTGGTCGGCGTCTCTCGGTAAACGCTGTCAGACTCACAAGATGTAATTGTAAGCATATTTGATTTCTGTAGCCGATCACGCTCATAAAATCCATGAATAGCGGTGGTTTCATTAAGTAGCTGCCTTCACATGGACGGTCACGTTCCCTCTCTAGGTGCTGCCAGGACAAGCATGTTCTGCCAGTGGTGGAAAGAGAGAGGCGAAGCAGATACATTTGTACATTTTGGCTGCTTTGTGTTGCTGAGTGTAAAGAAATCAGGGCGATTTGTGGGTTTTTGCTACCTGTAAATTGGGCTGATCCCATTTTATTAAATTGCCGTATTGTCGTCGACGCAGATCTGACTCCTATCAAACATATGCAGCAATACCTAGTGGCCATGTAACGGACGATGCGAGGCCGCCGGGTGTCGTCTCAGAAAGAGCTAAAGGGAAATCACAAACAAATCTGGAAGTTTAGTTAAAACTGGATTTTGCTGTCAGCTTTCAGAGTTGTGTTCAAGTATATATTGGGTCACAACCGTCAGAAGAACAGGGGACGTATGGTTCCTGCTCTCCTATGGCCTAAAGACTGTGGTCCAGAGGAGTTAAAGAGGTCGTGCATGTGCTCCCTACTCTGTTCATAGTCTACAGCAGTGATGATGATAATGGGGTCCTGCACTTCCATAGAAGCAGCAGGGCATGTGTGAGTCCATTCGCTCCACTCAGCTTTCCATGGTCACAATATTGCAGAGGCGACTTGTTCTGGAGATCAGTCGAGGTCCCAGTGGGGATAATATTTGTGCACTAAAATAACTCTATACTATTCACAGGGGTGACCTCCAGAGGCGCAACAAGAGTCTGCAAAATTTGGACCTGGGTCCCCACCTATATGTTAGTCCCTCCACAATGCAATAATGTTCCCGTCCTGTGCTAATGTTCCTAATGGTCCCTTCAGGAAATAATGTCCAACATCTTGTGTCCCTTCCAGTAGTAATAGTCCCCATACTGTGCCCTTTCCAGTAATAATGTCCCCATCTTATCCCCCTTCCAGTAATAATGTTCCCCATCCTGTGCCCCTTCCAATAATAATGTTCCCCATCCTGTGCCCCTTCCAGTAATAATGTTCCCCAATCCTGTCCCCAATCCTGTGTTCCTTCCAGTAATAATGTCCCCATCCTTTCCCCCTTCCAGTATTAATGTTCCTCATCTAATAATGTTCCCCAATCCTGTCCCCAATCCTGTGTTCCTTCCAGTAATAATGTCCCCAATCCTGTGCCCCTTCCAGTTATAATGTCCCCAATCATTTGCCCCATTTTGCAGTAATGTTCCCAATGTGCCTGTGCCTATTCCAGTAGTAATCTCCAACATCCTTGGCCCCTTCCAGTAATAATGTCCTCATCCAGTGCCCCTCCCTGGCCCCTTGTTGGTATCATGTCATTGACCTAACTTCTGATGATCAGCCTTCATACCAACATCTACCACTATCTAAAGTGTTGCCATAAATTCTGAAACACCCAATCACCCGCCGTCCCTCAGAAACATTTAATGCTTCATATTTTTTTTTAAATTTATCTTAGTCACTTATATAGCGCCATTAATTCCGCAGCGATTTACAGACATTATCATCGCTGTCCCCGATGGGGCTCACAATCTAGAATCCCTATCAGTACGTCTTTGGAATGTGGGAGGAAACCGGAGGAAACCTACGCAAACACGGGGAGAACATACAAACTCCTTGCAGACATTGTCCTTAGTGGGATTTGAACACAGGACTCAAGCGCTGCAAGGCTGCAGTGCTAGCCACTGAGACACCGTGCCGCCCGTATTTGCGATGATGGCTCTACAAGAGTTTCTTAGAGGTATAAGGAAAGGCTGCAGCACCCCTACAGGAAAAACGAAGCATTACACATTTCAAAATATGTCCTTATGATGCACAAAATGTCAGATGTTCTGGAGCCAGGCCATGTTTGTAGCCACTCGCTCCACTGGAGGTAATGGGCATTATGACTTGGGTATCCCTCCATAAACCCTAATAGGGTGTTTGAAAATTAGTTCTCAAGCCTGGTAGCCCCTAAATAGCCGGCAATGTTTATTTGAGGTGATTTGATGGAACCAATTAAGGTCAGTGGATTTTTTCTTTGCTCGGCCCCCTGGAGTTCATAATGTCCCATGTTGACCGATAAGAGCCAACCACGGGTTTTCTTTAACTTATGACCATCATCAAGGTCTGATTGGTCGTTGTCAGACATAGTCCCACACCTCGGCCCCCACACATACACCTGTTTTCAGTACATTCACCCAAAGTCCAGGGCGCTGAAGACCACTTCATCATTATGTCTGTTCCTCCATCTCTTCAGGAGCTCCAGACTTCCTCAAGACTGAGCACAATTCTCCGGCACAGATGTAAAGTATGGAGGCACGTGCAGACCAGCTTGCAAAATATATCCGGCATGGCAGTTGGTGACTGTGTTTTGCAATCTCACCAGTTTCCGGAAACCACTGAGTGGTGGCCCACAACATGGCATCCAGTCCAGCTGTACAGAGATATATCGACGACAGGCGCTGGAGCCACGGAGATCGACTGAGAGCACTGATTTATGAACCCCGCTGTGGACCGGCTCCAGGTTTACATTTTCCTGTGAACTTAAGATGAGCTCCTCTTACTATCTCTACTCTTATAACCAGCCACTATTAAGTAGTCCGAGCAGAGCGCTTCTACAAAGATCACCCCTAAACCTGGAGGACTTGGTGCGCTCAGAAATTGCATGGACAAGCCACTGATTTCAATCAGGACTGTGTCATTCTTCATATTGCCTGTGGTGGCGCTGCAGAGGAGTGATGAAATATCTATTTCTTCTCATTTTAGCTTTTTTTTGGCATCTCACAAGATTAGCGGAAAAAGCGTCCGGTGCCCGGTGGTGGCATCTTACGCTTTGTCTGTGCACCAAGACTATCGCATCGCGGCATCACCAAATTTACATTTTTCTGCCCAGGGAGAAGAGATTTAGCAGGCAATTCATTAACATTGAAGGTAAATTCCATATATTGGATGTTGCTGTCCAGTTCTTCACCGTCAGCCATCAGAGATTTGCCCAAATCAAGTCCTGTCCTGCACAATAAGAGGGCAGTGAACTTGCGACTTGGGAAAATCGTGAGACATAAACTGGTTGGAAATCCGACGGAAGCGAAGAAAGTGCAGTCGAGGAGGGTGCAGTCCATTCCTGAGGGTCTACCAAACCTTGCCTAAGGAAACTATTGGATCAGTAACCGTCACTGGGATCCTTCTGTGAAAAAGTAGAACGTTGATGATCAGTTATTTGGTAGTTGCCCATGACGGGACTTGTAAACCCGGGATGATGGATGACGCCTGAGCACCATCTTCTGAAGGTAAAGTTTGGACCCGATCTATCACCATAGACCAGTGTCGTGCAGCTGTGTGTCGTCCTCGCTCCTCGGAATATAAAGGTTGACTTTCACAGATTTTTTGTGGAATATGAGGACATATTATAAATTGGACATAAGACCCCAAATACAGCATGGAAAGTCACCTTTAGGGGCATCATAAGGTTCTTCAGAGGTGGACACCACCTTCCAAGAGGAAGAAGTCCCTCATTTGCTTCAAGATGGTTTTGCAGAATTAACTGGAAGAAAACTTTCTAAATCTCTTCTGTTTGGAATCGGTTTCTGGTTCTCTACTAAGGACCTAGAAAGGAAATGTTTAAAGTAAAGCAGAAATATCATTTTCCAGTTTTTGCATTTTCTCGTCAGTCTTGTAGAAATCCTACAGAGACCACAGGGGTTACTTGGTTCAGTTCCATCATTGGCTGGAATAGACAGACGCTTCTCACAAAATTAGAATATCATCAAAAAGTGAATTTATTTCAGATTTTCAATACAAAAAGTTAAACTTGTATATTATAGAGTCATTACACACAGAGTGATCTATTTCACGTGTTTATTTCTGGTAATGATGATGATTACGGCTTACAGCCAATGAAAACCCAAAAGTCATTATCTCAGTAAATTAGAATACTTTATAACACCAGCTTGAAAAAATGATTTTAAAATCTGAAATGTTGTCCTACTGAAATGTATGATCAGTAAATGCACTCAATACTTGGTCGGGGCTCCTTTGGTATCAATTACTGCATCAATGCGGCGTGGCATGGAGGCGATCAGCCTGTGGCACTGCTGAGGGGTTATGGAAGCCCAGGTTGCTTTGATAGCAGCCTTCAGCTCGTCTGCATTGTTGGGTCTGGTGTCTCTCGTCTTCCTCTTGACAATACTCCATAGATTCTCTATGGGGTTAAGGTCAGGTGAGTTTGCTGCCAATCAAGCCCAGTGATACTGTTGTGTGTACACCAGGTATTGGTACTTTTAGCAGTGTGGACAGGGGCCAAGTCCTGCTGGAGAATGACACTTCCATCTCCATAAAGCTTGTCAGCAGAGGGAAGCATGAAGAGCTCTAAAATGTCCTGGTAGACGGCTGCGCTGACATTGATAAAACACAGTGGACCTACACCAGCAGATGACATGCTATCACATATGGCGGTGACATGCTATCACATATGGCGGTGACATGCTATCACATATGGAGGTGACATGCTATCACATATGGTGGTGACATGCTATCACATATGGAGGTGACATGCTATCACATATGGCGGTGACATGCTATCACATATGGTGGTGACATGCTATCACATATGGTGGTGACATGCTATCACATATGGCGGTGACATGCTATCACATATGGTGGTGACATGCTATCACATATGGAGGTGACATGCTATCACATATGGAGGTGACATGCTATCACATATGGTGGTGACATGCTATCACATATGGAGGTGACATGCTATCACATATGGAGGTGACATGCTATCACATATGGTGGTGACATGCTATCACATATGGAGGTGACATGCTATCACATATGGAGGTGACATGCTATCACATATGGTGGTGACATGCTATCACATATGGAGGTGACATGCTATCACATATGGTGGTGACATGCTATCACATATGGTGGTGACATGCTATCACATATGGTGGTGACATGCTATCACATATGGAGGTGACATGCTATCACATATGGTGGTGACATGCTATCACATATGGAGGTGACATGCTATCACATATGGTGGTGACATGCTATCACATATGGTGGTGACATGCCATCACATATGGAGGTGACATGCTATCACATATGGAGGTGACATGCTATCACATATGGTGGTGACATGCTATCACATATGGAGGTGACATGCTATCACATATGGTGGTGACATGCTATCACATATGGTGGTGACATGCTATCACATATGGTGGTGACATGCTATCACATATGGAGGTGACATGCTATCACATATGGTGGTGACATGCTATCACATATGGTGGTGACATGCTATCACATATGGTGGTGACATGCTATCACATATGGAGGTGACATGCTATCACATATGGTGGTGACATGCTATCACATATGGTGGTGACATGCTATCACATATGGTGGTGACATGCTATCACATATGGTGGTGACATGCTATCACATATGGAGGTGACATGCTATCACATATGGAGGTGACATGCTATCACATATGGTGGTGACATGCTATCACATATGGAGGTGACATGCTATCACATATGGTGGTGACATGCTATCACATATGGTGGTGACATGCTATCACATATGGAGGTGACATGCTATCACATATGGTGGTGACATGCTATCACATATGGAGGTGACATGCTATCACATATGGAGGTGACATGCTATCACATATGGTGGTGACATGCTATCACATATGGAGGTGACATTCTATCACATATGGAGGTGACATGCTATCACATATGGTGGTGACATGCTATCACATATGGTGGTGACATGCTATCACATATGGAGGTGACATTCTATCACATATGGAGGTGACATGCTATCACATATGGTGGTGACATGCTATCACATATGGAGGTGACATTCTATCACATATGGCGGTGACATTCTATCACATATGGAGGTGACATGCTATCACATATGGTGGTGACATGCTATCACATATGGTGGTGACATGCTATCACATATGGAGGTGACATTCTATCACATATGGCGGTGACATTCTATCACATATGGAGGTGACATGCTATCACATATGGAGGTGACATGCTATCACATATGGTGGTGACATGCTATCACATATGGAGGTGACATGCTATCACATATGGAGGTGACATGCTATCACATATGGAGGTGACATTCTATCACATATGGCGGTGACATGCTATCACATATGGAGGTGACATGCTATCACATATGGAGGTGACATGCTATCACATATGGAGGTGACATTCTATCACATATGGCGGTGACATGCTATCACATATGGAGGTGACATGCTATCACATATGGAGGTGACATGCTATCACATATGGAGGTGACATGCTATCACATATGGAGGTGACATGCTATCACATATGGTGGTGACATGCTATCACATATGGAGGTGACATGCTATCACATATGGTGGTGACATGCTATCACATATGGAGGTGACATGCTATCACATAAGGCGGTGACATGCTATCACATATGGAGGTGACATGCTATCACATATGGCGGTGACATGCTATCACATATGGAGGTGACATGCTATCACATATGGTGGTGACATGCTATCACATATGGAGGTGACATGCTATCACATAAGGCGGTGACATGCTATCACATATGGTGGTGACATGCTATCACATAAGGCGGTGACATGCTATCACATATGGTGGTGACATGCTATCACATATGGAGGTGACATGCTATCACATATGGAGGTGACATGCTATCACATATGGAGGTGACATGCTATCACATAAGGCGGTGACATGCTATCACATATGGTGGTGACATGCTATCACATATGGAGGTGACATGCTATCACATAAGGCGGTGACATGCTATCACATATGGAGGTGACATGCTATCACATATGGAGGTGACATGCTATCACATATGGAGGTGACATGCTATCACATATGGTGGTGACATGCTATCACATATGGAGGTGACATGCTATCACATAAGGCGGTGACATGCTATCACATATGGAGGTGACATGCTATCACATAAGGCGGTGACATGCTATCACATATGGTGGTGACATGCTATCACATATGGAGGTGACATGCTATCACATATGGAGGTGACATGCTATCACATATGGAGGTGACATGCTATCACATAAGGCGGTGACATGCTATCACATATGGTGGTGACATGCTATCACATATGGAGGTGACATGCTATCACATAAGGCGGTGACATGCTATCACATATGGAGGTGACATGCTATCACATATGGAGGTGACATGCTATCACATATGGAGGTGACATGCTATCACATAAGGCGGTGACATGCTATCACATATGGAGGTGACATGCTATCACATATGGAGGTGACATGCTATCACATATGGAGGTGACATGCTATCACATAAGGCGGTGACATGCTATCACATATGGTGGTGACATGCTATCACATATGGAGGTGACATGCTATCACATATGGAGGTGACATGCTATCACATATGGTGGTGACATGCTATCACATATGGAGGTGACATGCTATCACATATGGCGGTGACATGCTATCACATATGGCGGTGACATGCTATCACATATGGCGGTGACATGCTATCACATATGGAGGTGACATGCTATCACATATGGTGGTGACATGCTATCACATATGGAGGTGACATGCTATCACATATGGAGGTGACATGCTATCACATATGGCGGTGACATGCTATCACATATGGAGGTGACATGCTATCACATATGGAGGTGACATGCTATCACATATGGTGGTGACATGCTATCACATATGGTGGTGACATGCTATCACATAAGGCGGTGACATGCTATCACATATGGTGGTGACATGCTATCACATATGGTGGTGACATGCTATCACATAAGGCGGTGACATGCTATCACATATGGAGGTGACATGCTATCACATATGGAGGTGACATGCTATCACATATGGTGGTGACATGCTATCACATATGGTGGTGACATGCTATCACATATGGAGGTGACATGCTATCACATATGGCGGTGACATGCTATCACATATGGAGGTGACATGCTATCACATATGGTGGTGACATGCTATCACATATGGAGGTGACATGCTATCACATATGGCGGTGACATGCTATCACATATGGAGGTGACATGCTATCACATATGGTGGTGACATGCTATCACATATGGTGGTGACATGCTATCACATATGGAGGTGACATGCTATCACATATGGAGGTGACATGCTATCACATATGGTGGTGACATGCTATCACATATGGTGGTGACATGCTATCACATATGGAGGTGACATGCTATCACATATGGAGGTGACATGCTATCACATATGGCGGTGACATGCTATCACATATGGTGGTGACATGCTATCACATATGGTGGTGACATGCTATCACATATGGAGGTGACATGCTATCACATATGGCGGTGACATTCTATCACATATGGTGGTGACATGCTATCACATATGGTGGTGACATGCTATCACATATGGAGGTGACATGCTATCACATATGGCGGTGACATGCTATCACATATGGTGGTGACATGCTATCACATATGGTGGTGACATGCTATCACATATGGAGGTGACATGCTATCACATATGGTGGTGACATGCTATCACATATGGAGGTGACATGCTATCACATATGGCGGTGACATTCTATCACATATGGAGGTGACATGCTATCACATATGGAGGTGACATGCTATCACATATGGCGGTGACATTCTATCACATATGGAGGTGACATGCTATCACATATGGAGGTGACATGCTATCACATATGGAGGTGACATGCTATCACATATGGTGGTGACATGCTATCACATATGGTGGTGACATGCTATCACATATGGAGGTGACATGCTATCACATATGGAGGTGACATGCTATCACATATGGAGGTGACATGCTATCACATATGGCGGTGACATGCTATCACATATGGTGGTGACATGCTATCACATATGGAGGTGACATGCTATCACATATGGCGGTGACATGCTATCACATATGGTGGTGACATGCTATCACATATGGAGGTGACATGCTATCACATATGGCGGTGACATGCTATCACATATGGAGGTGACATGCTATCACATATGGAGGTGACATGCTATCACATATGGTGGTGACATGCTATCACATATGGAGGTGACATGCTATCACATATGGCGGTGACATGCTATCACATATGGAGGTGACATGCTATCACATATGGCGGTGACATGCTATCACATATGGAGGTGACATGCTATCACATATGGTGGTGACATGCTATCACATATGGAGGTGACATGCTATCACATATGGAGGTGACATGCTATCACATATGGAGGTGACATGCTATCACATATGGAGGTGACATGCTATCACATATGGCGGTGACATGCTATCACATATGGTGGTGACATGCTATCACATATGGAGGTGACATTCTATCACATATGGAGGTGACATGCTATCACATATGGTGGTGACATGCTATCACATATGGTGGTGACATGCTATCACATATGGAGGTGACATTCTATCACATATGGAGGTGACATGCTATCACATATGGCGGTGACATGCTATCACATATGGTGGTGACATGCTATCACATATGGAGGTGACATTCTATCACATATGGAGGTGACATGCTATCACATATGGTGGTGACATGCTATCACATATGGTGGTGACATGCTATCACATATGGAGGTGACATTCTATCACATATGGAGGTGACATGCTATCACATATGGAGGTGACATGCTATCACATATGGTGGTGACATGCTATCACATATGGAGGTGACATGCTATCACATATGGCGGTGACATGCTATCACATATGGTGGTGACATGCTATCACATATGGAGGTGACATTCTATCACATATGGAGGTGACATGCTATCACATATGGTGGTGACATGCTATCACATATGGTGGTGACATGCTATCACATATGGCGGTGACATGCTATCACATATGGAGGTGACATGCTATCACATATGGCGGTGACATGCTATCACATATGGAGGTGACATTCTATCACATATGGAGGTGACATGCTATCACATATGGAGGTGACATGCTATCACATATGGTGGTGACATGCTATCACATATGGAGGTGACATGCTATCACATATGGAGGTGACATGCTATCACATATGGTGGTGACATGCTATCACATATGGAGGTGACATGCTATCACATATGGTGGTGACATGCTATCACATATGGCGGTGACATGCTATCACATATGGTGGTGACATGCTATCACATATGGAGGTGACATGCTATCACATATGGAGGTGACATGCTATCACATATGGTGGTGACATGCTATCACATATGGAGGTGACATGCTATCACATATGGAGGTGACATGCTATCACATATGGAGGTGACATGCTATCACATATGGAGGTGACATGCTATCACATATGGTGGTGACATGCTATCACATATGGCGGTGACATGCTATCACATATGGAGGTGACATGCTATCACATATGGAGGTGACATGCTATCACATATGGAGGTGACATGCTATCACATATGGAGGTGACATGCTATCACATATGGTGGTGACATGCTATCACATATGGAGGTGACATGCTATCACATATGGAGGTGACATGCTATCACATATGGAGGTGACATGCTATCACATATGGTGGTGACATGCTATCACATATGGAGGTGACATGCTATCACATATGGCGGTGACATGCTATCACATATGGCGGTGACATGCTATCACATATGGTGGTGACATGCTATCACATATGGTGGTGACATTCTATCACATATGGTGGTGACATGCTATCACATATGGTGGTGACATTCTATCACATATGGTGGTGACATGCTATCACATATGGTGGTGACATTCTATCACATATGGTGGTGACATTCTATCACATATGGTGGTGACATTCTATCACATATGGAGGTGACATGCTATCACATATGGCGGTGACATGCTATCACATATGGAGGTGACATGCTATCACATATGGAGGTGACATGCTATCACATATGGAGGTGACATGCTATCACATATGGAGGTGACATGCTATCACATATGGAGGTGACATGCTATCACATATGGCGGTGACATGCTATCACATATGGAGGTGACATGCTATCACATATGGTGGTGACATGCTATCACATATGGAGGTGACATGCTATCACATATGGAGGTGACATGCTATCACATATGGAGGTGACATGCTATCACATATGGAGGTGACATGCTATCACATATGGCGGTGACATGCTATCACATATGGCGGTGACATGCTATCACATATGGAGGTGACATGCTATCACATATGGTGGTGACATGCTATCACATATGGCGGTGACATGCTATCACATATGGTGGTGACATGCTATCACATATGGTGGTGACATGCTATCACATATGGAGGTGACATGCTATCACATAAGGCGGTGACATGCTATCACATATGGTGGTGACATGCTATCACATATGGAGGTGACATGCTATCACATATGGAGGTGACATGCTATCACATATGGAGGTGACATGCTATCACATATGGAGGTGACATGCTATCACATATGGCGGTGACATGCTATCACATATGGTGGTGACATGCTATCACATATGGAGGTGACATGCTATCACATATGGTGGTGACATGCTATCACATATGGAGGTGACATGCTATCACATATGGAGGTGACATGCTATCACATATGGAGGTGACATGCTATCACATATGGAGGTGACATGCTATCACATATGGTGGTGACATGCTATCACATATGGCGGTGACATGCTATCACATATGGCGGTGACATGCTATCACATATGGAGGTGACATGCTATCACATATGGTGGTGACATGCTATCACATATGGTGGTGACATGCTATCACATATGGCGGTGACATGCTATCACATATGGAGGTGACATGCTATCACATATGTTATAAACAGGGACGTATGGAGAAGTTTCCCCTCATCGACTGACTGCAGGAAAGTTCTGAAACGCTTAGTCCACAGCAGCAGAGGAAGCCAGCACACAGCATCAATGTTTCCTATGGAAAAAGAAACATTTTTTCCCAAACTGCAAAAAAAAAAAAAAAAAACAAAGTCTGGGCCCATTATATTCCTAATGGGGGACAATGACTGACATCGGGGCCCTGGGGCCAAACACTCACACAGCTCTGCACACGGCGCAGTGGGTTAGTAGGAAACTCATAAAACGTTCACCTGGAATGTAAGGTCCACGGCTGACGGGCGATTATGCCTGAGCGAGCCCTTAACGTGATGAGATTTGGCCTAATGTCAGAGCCGCCTCATAGGTCCTGCTACAGTTGTGGCTAAAAGTATTGACACCCCTGCAATTCTGTCAGATAATACTCAGTTTCTTCCTGAAAATGATTGCAAACACAAATTCTTTGGTATTATTATCTTCATTTAATTTGTCTTAAATGAAAAAGCACAAAAAGAATTGTCCTAAAGCCAAATTGGATATAATTCCACACCAAACATAACAAAGAGGGTGGACAAAAGTATTGGCACTGTTTGAAAAATCATGTGATGCTTCTCTAATTTGTGTAATTAACAGCACCTGTAACTTACCTGTGGCACCTAACAGGTGTTAGCAATAACTAAATCACACTTGCAGCCAGTTGACATGGACTAAAGTTGCCTCAACCTTTGTCCTGTGTCCTTGTGTGTACCACATTGAGCATGGAGAAAAGAAAGGAGACCAAAGAACTGTCTGAGGACTTGAGAAACCAAATTGTGAGGAAGCATGAGCAATCTCAAGGCTACAAGTCCATCTCCAAAGACCTGAATGTTCCTGTGTCTACCGTGCGCAGTGTCATCAAGAAGTGTAAAGCCCATGGCACTGTGGCTAACCTCCCTAGATGTGGACGGAAAAGAAAAATTGACAAGAGATTTCAACGCAAGATTGTGCGGATGTTGGATAAAGAACCTCGACTAACATCCAAACAAGTTCAAGCTGCCCTGCAGTCCGAGGGTACAACAGAGTCAACCCGTACTATCCGTCGGCGTCTGAATGAAAAGGGACTGTATGGTAGGAGACCCAGGAAGACCCCACTTCTTACCCCGAGACATAAAAAAGCCAGGCTGGAGTTTGCCAAAACTTACCTGAAAAAGCCTAAAACGTTTTGGAAGAATGTTCTCTGGTCAGATGAGACAAAAGTAGAGATTTTTGGGCAAAGGCATCAACATAGAGTTTACAGGAGAAAAAAAGAGGCATTCAAAGAAAAGAACACGGTCCCTACAGTCAAACATGGCGGAGGTTTCCTGATGTTTTGGGGTTGCTTTGCTGCCTCTGGCACTGGACTGCTTGACCGTGTGCATGGCATTATGAAGTCAGAAGACTACCAACACATTTTGCAGCATAATGTAGGGCTCAGTGTGAGAAAGCTGGGTCTCCCTCAGAGGTCATGGGTCTTCCAGCAGGACAATGACCCAAAACACACTTCAAAAAGCACTAGAAAATGGTTTGAGAGAAAGCACTGGAGACTTCTAAGGTGGCCAGCAATGAGTCCAAACCTGAATCCCATAGAACACCTGTGGAGAGATCTAAAAATGGCAGTTTGGAGAAGGCACCCTTCAGATATCAGGGACCTGGAGCAGTTTGCCAAAGAAGAATGGTCTAAAATTCCAGCAGAGCATTGTAAGAAACTCATTGATGGTTACCGGAAGCGGTTGGTCGCAGTTATTTTGGCTAAAGGTTGTGCAACCAAGTATTAGGCTGAGGGTGCCAATACTTTTGTCTAGCCCATTTTTGGAGTTTTGTGTGAAATGATCAATGTTTTGCTTTTTGCTTCATTCTCTTTTGTGTTTTTTCATTTAAGACAAATTAAATGGTGATAATACCAAAGAATTTGTGTTTGCAATCATTTTCAGGAAGAAACTGAATATTATCTGACAGAATTGCAGGGGTGTCAATACTTTTGGCCACAACTGTACATTTGGGTCGTATACAGTGTCAGACTGGGTTGGCAAATGCCCCCCAGTAACATTGATTCTTGGGGTCCACTCTTTAGTTACATGCAAAATTAACCTGACTCGAGTGTAAAAATTTAGTTTTGCTCCTATGAAATAATAACTTGGATAATGATTAGATTATAGCTTTTTCTGCAAATAGTGAATCAAGTGAAATAGCACTGCTCATCAGCAATCCTTCACAGGAGCGGCCTACCAGAGGATTGTCCTGCTCTCCGGTGTGCCAGTCCGAGCCTGTTCATATAGGTGACACCTCACCGTGTCGCTGAAATTGCTCCATATTAGTAAAATGGGTCCTCGCCACCTCGCAGGGGGTGTCTCTTCTGGGAAAGCCCCCAGGATAATCTGCAGATGATACATATGGTCACACTCAGCAGCTGATCCGGGTGGTTCAGTCATACAGAATAGATACATATTGGCCACACACATTCCTCTGTGGTACATTCGGGCTCCGTCCTCGCCCTTTGACGCCTCTTATTATTTATTTTGTGCACTTCCCTTTAATTTGCCGCCACCTAATGCCTAAGAATATGGCTCCAGTGACTAAGGGTTCAGCGTCTGCAGGTGGACCGGGAAGGCTGCTGAAGCCATCATTAGCTGCAGTCACTTCTCAGATCTCTTGCAGAAAGTGGCAGGAAGATGGCAGGAAGCGTCTCAGCGCCCCAGGAAGTAGCTGCAGAACGTTCCCAGCCGCTGGAAATTTGAGGCCTTCTTCCTGCCGCTGCTTGGAATATTTGTTGTTCCTTGGATGACCCTTGGAGGACTCGCTCGGTGACCTCTTCTCTCTGCACCTTCTTGCATTGTTCTTATTGCTTTTAATGAGCTTAATGAACAGAAAGAGGTAAATGAGGACGAGGAGGAAGAAGGAAACCCGGGAAATAGCGGCATCAGGGCTGTATATTAAAGGTCTGTACAGGAAAGAGAGAAGTCATCGAGACCTCCAAGGAGCCGCAGCTGTCAAACATGGATGGGGTGAGATAAACGTCCCCCAAAAGAAGGATCGGGCATGCTGAATGTCATCGCCCTGTCCTTTTATTCTGAGGAGTCTGACAGCGGCTCACCCACCTTCCCGTATCTGCTCCGCCAAAGCAAGTGTGCATGTGTATAGGGGATCCGAGTCTGACAGATATTGAACTTGCATAGTCAGCAATGGACAGCATGGACAGTCATTGCCTGCGCCAACCTGGTGCCACATCTGTGCCTCCGAGCCACCTGGTAAGGTCTTCACATATGGCCATTACTGATATGTATAAACTATGTCTGATGTTACAAGCAGAAGCCGCCAATCAGGAGGACCACCAGCATCAATCACAGACTGAAGACCAGGGGAGCCGCCGCCACGACAAGTGCTTAATTGCTACAGAACAACGGTGAATATCCTAAACCCTGTAACAGTGATGTCCTCCATGGTGGCCAGTGATGCCCAAAGCCGAAGGTGGAAGACTTTCTACTCTCCTCCAATGTCAGGGAAAAGATAGATGGGACATGTTGGATTTCAATATGTCCTATCCTACGTTCTCACAGTCAGTGAGATGTCTGGCAGCGGTTTATTTTCTCCTCCTATGAGAACATGTGCACATACTGCTGTGCATTCATACAGTTGTGGCCAAAAGTATTGACACCCCTGCAATTCTGTCAGATAATACTCAGTTTCTTCCTGAAAATGATTGCAATCACAAATTCTTTGGTATTATTATCTTCATTTAATTTGTCTTAAATGAAAAAACACAAAAGAGAATGAAGCAAAAAGCAAAACATTGATCATTTCACACAAAACTCCAAAAATGGGCCAGACAAAAGTATTGGCACCTTCAGCCTAATACTTGGTTGCACAACCTTTAGCCAAAATAACTGCGACCAACCGCTTCCGGTAACCATCAATGAGTTTCTTACAATGCTCCGCTGGAATTTTAGACCATTCTTCTTTGGCAAACTGCTCCAGGTCCCTGATATTTGAAGGGTGCCTTCTCCAAACTGCCATTTTTAGATCTCTCCACAGGTGTTCTCTGGGATTCAGGTCTGGCCTCATTGCTGGCCACCTTAGAAGTCTCCAGTGCTTTCTCTCAAACCATTTTCTAAAGCTTTTTGAAGTGTGTTTTGGGTCATTGTCCTGCTGGAAGACCCATGACCTCTGAGGGAGACCCAGCTTTCTCACACTGGGCCCTACAATATGCTGTAAAATTTGTTGGTAGTCTTCAGACTTCATAATGCCATGCACACGGTCAAGCAGTCCAGTGCCAGAGGCAGCAAAGCAACCCCCAAACATCAGGGAACCTCCGTCATGTTTGACTGTAGGAACCATGTTTTTTTCTATGAATGCCTCTTTTTTTCTCTCCTGTAAACTCTATGTTGATGCCTTTGCCGAAAAAGCTCTACTTTTGTCTCATCTGACCAGAGAACATTCTTCCAAAATGTTTTAGGCTTTTTCAGGTAAGTTTTGGCAAACTCCAGCCTGGCTTTTTTATGTT
Organism: Dendrobates tinctorius; assembly: GCF_039654945.1. Lineage (NCBI taxonomy): Eukaryota > Metazoa > Chordata > Amphibia > Anura > Dendrobatidae > Dendrobates > Dendrobates tinctorius. Next base: position 6,252,660 of record NW_027361709.1, read on the forward strand.
TCGGGGTAAGAAGTGGGGTCTTCCTGAGTCTCCTACCATACAGTCCCTTTTCATTCAGATGCCGACGGATAGTACGGGTTGACACTGTTGTACCCTCCGACTGCAGGGCAGCTTGAACTTGTTTGGATGTTAGTCGAGGTTCTTTATCCAACATCCGCACAATCTTGCGTTGAAATCTCTTGTCAATTTTTCTTTTCCGTCCACATCTAGGGAGGTTAGCCACAGTGCCATGGGCTTTACACTTCTTGATGACACTGCACACGGTAGACACAGGAACATTCAGGTATTTGGAGATGGACTTGTAGCCTTGAGATTGCTCATGCTTCCTCACAATTTGGTTTCTCAAGTCCTCAGACAGTTCTTTGGTCTCCTTTCTTTTCTCCATGCTCAATGTGGTACACACAAGGACACAGGACAGAGGTTGAGTCAACTTTAATCCATGTCAACTGGCTGCAAGTGTGATTTAGTTATTGCCAACACCTGTTAGGTGCCACAGGTAAGTTACAGGTGCTGTTAATTACACAAATTAGAGAAGCATCACATGATTTTTCGAACAGTGCCAATACTTTTGTCCACCCTCTTTGTTATGTTTGGTGTGGAATTATATCCAATTTGGCTTTAGGACAATTCTTTTTGTGTTTTTTCATTTAAGACAAATTAAATGAAGATAATAATACCAAAGAATTTGTGTTTGCAATCATTTTCAGGAAGAAACAGAGTATTATCTGACAGAATTGCAGGGGTGTCAATACTTTTGGCCACAACTGTATTTAGGGGGGGGAAGAATTGCTGTCGGCCACATGAGTGTTTGGCTCACAAGTATCTAAGATTTGTGGCACCTTAAAACTATTCCTCAGATATTTTAGAGATTTGGACCAGCGACGGGGTAATGAAACGTAGAGCATCGATCATTACCGGTCAGTAATGGCAGAATGGATTGGGGCACTGGTACCAGAACAGAGTCACTAGGGGGTTGAAGCGGTCAATTAGAGATGAGCGATGAGCAAGACCCTGGTCACTGGCCATATCAGTAGTTCATGGCCGCTGGATGGGAGCCCTGCAATCCTCTTTTCACTACCCGGCATCACCAGCCGGCATTCCCGACACCTCTTCTGATTTGTAGGCTACACACATGATATCACTCTTAACTTATGAAGTAGAAGAGTCGAGTGGGGGGATGCTGGCAGGTAAGAGAAGGTTTGCACAGCTCCTATCCAGTGGAGGGATACCGGTAGGTAAGAGGGGGTTTGCACGGCTCCTGTCCGGTGGGGGGATGCTAGTAGGTAAGAGGTGGTTTGCACAGCTCCTGTCCGGTGGAGGGATGCTGACAGGTGAGAGGGGGTTTGCACGGCTCCTGTCCAGTGGGGGGATGCCGGCGGTTAAGAGGGAGTTTGCATGGCTCTTGTCCGGTGGAGGGATACCGGTAGGTAAGAAGGCGTTTGGACAGCTCCTGTCCGGTGGAGGGATGCTGACAGGTGAGAGGTGGTTTGCACGGCTCCTGTCTGGTGGGGGGATGCTGGCAGGTGAGAGGAAGCTTGCACAGCTCCTATGTGGTGGAGGGATGCCGGTAGGTAAGAGGGGGTTTGCACGGCTCCTGTCCGGAGGAGGGATGCCAGCAGGTAAGAGGGGGTTTGCATGGCTTCTGTCCAGTCGGGATGCTAGTAGGTAAGAGGGGGTTTGCACGACTTCTGTCCGGGGGGGGATGCCGGCAAGTAAGAGGGGGTTTGCACGGCTCCTGTCCGGTGGGGGGATGCTGACAGGTGAGAGGAAGTTTGCACAGCTCCTTTGTGGTGGAGGGATGCCGGCAGGTAAGAGGGGGTTTGCACGGCTCCTGTCCGGGGGGGGGGATGCCGGCAGGTAAGAGGGGGTTTGCATGGCTTCTGTCCAGTCGGGATGCTAGTAGGTAAGAGGGGGTTTGCACGACTTCTGTCCGGGGGGGGATGCCGGCAAGTAAGAGGGGGTTTGCACGGCTCCTGTCCGGTGGGGGGATGCTGACAGGTGAGAGGAAGTTTGCACAGCTCCTTTGTGGTGGAGGGATGCCGGCAGGTAAGAGGGGGTTTGCACGGCTCCTGTCCGGGGGGGGGGGATGCCGGCAGGTAAGAGGGGGTTTGCACGGCTCCTGTCTGGTTGGCGACCACTAAATACTGATATTGCCACTGGGCAAATCGATTCGCTCATCTCTAGTATGAATACAGCCCAGGAGAACCACAGTGAAGCATTGACGGAAAATGACTTCCATTCTTCAGTCCTTCACTTGTCCCACCCATGAACATTCCCGGAGAAGGATTGGGTTGTCACATCGGCATCCTATTATTTGGTGGAAGCCAGAAGGACGAATAAATTAATATATCGTATCCTCCTTCCAAATCTGCCCTCGGAGGGAGCTGGGAATCATTATAAATTATTTGGAACCCTAATTCCCATTTTGATGATCGTCATCTCATTCCTGGACCTTTTACAGACGGGGTGAAGTTCTCACTTTCGGGTCTGCACAAGGAATTGACGAATGGGATGAAAAGAATTAAAAAAATAAAAAATGTAACGATGAGAACGTCTTCCTATATTTGGTTTGGGATAATCTTTAGGGAGAAGAGAAAAGAAAGTTACTGATCATGAAATCCCGAATGTCTTCTCTTTATACTCAAGGGAAGTAACGGAGAAACAAAAGCGATGACGGCGTCTAAACCTCCCCGAAATCTCTGGAGAGGAAGGGTTAATCCGTTCCGTAAAGTTAAAAGTCTTAAAGAGTCATCAGTTGGGGGCGGCGCGGACCTCGGACATTGCACTCAGGGCTCGGGGCACGGCACATATGGAGCCTAGGGATCAAATAATGGTTGCCTTCAGGAAGCAGGTGTTGCTGGGAATATTTCCTGCTCGCTTCGCTGTCGCTCATGATCTCGTTTTTTTAATTATCTGTTATTTTCAAGGCAACAGATGGGGTTTCCCTCCAGTTGAATGGAAAGATTATGGTTTTGTAAAAAAAAAAAAAAAAAGTTTGTGCTGAGCTGTTCACCAGAAAATGCATCTCTGACCTTCTTGGGTAGTTTGCAGTTGTCAGCTGTGTTCTTGTGTGCTACCTGTTGTCAGGTGTGAGCTGCATGTTCCGGTTTATTACATGACGTTCTTATTTTTACCTCTCGGCCTGAATGTCGGATGCTCAACTGTCTCATTTTCATCAGGTTTTTGCATGCTATAGAGGCAGAACTCCTGATTCTAGCTATGTGTCACTTGATGGGTTGCCTGCTGTAGTTTTGATAAAATTGCTAAACTTGCTGCCATGTAGTCCAGCCACACCTCCACCACTGATTGGCAGCTTTCTGCCTATGCACAGTGCACACAGAAAGTAGCCAATCGGTGGTGTGGGAGGGGCTATACACAGCTCAGCATTCTGAGGACTGCTAGATCTGTTTTAATCAAAACTGCAGCAAGCAGCCCAGTAAATGACACATCGCTGGAATCAGGGTTTCTGCCTCTACATCATGCTGCTCTCAGATGGGGGCAGCAAAAAACCTGGTGATAGATTTCCTCTAAAAGGGGAGTTCTCCAGTAGTTTGAACCAGGAAGAAGAGACCAGCAGGGACTGGGGAAGTATTGGAAGTGACTTCTAAATGACATAGGGCACTAGATGGAAGTCGTCAGCTGAGCATCTGATGTGTGTGGGGGCCTCCAGATTCTCCCCCCACAGGTGATGTCGGGGGATGGAAAGATCGGGCATGTTGCAATCTCACCATCTTATTTTTGGGGGGGAGATAAGCCGCGGCCAGAGGGGGGGTCTCCTCTCCCCCTATAGTACGCAGGAACGCTCGGGCGTTTGATGACGTAGAGGCCCCTTTAAGACTTCGATGTTTACGCTCATTATCGGTTACATTGTATCTCATCTATTGTTATCTTCATAACACTCAGAATAATAATGGAGAGGACGTGAATAACTTTGACCCCTCGGACCCGTTGACTCCGCTCTTTCCAAAGCGATGACATTCTGATGCTGATAGCAGGGGAAAAATATCACAGGATTTCTGGAAAATCCGAGCGCCCAAGCCAAGGTAAACCGCGCGCGCTGCACCAGAACGCAATCCGTTTCTCACCTGGATTGCGTAAAGCTGGCGCTCGGCCATCGCTCCCCCGGGGCTCCCTGCCTTGTTTTCCAGTCCAGGGCAGGAAAAATGGCAGCTTGTGTTTGTCATGGGTCTCACATGATTCTGCGGGGGGGAAGCCGGCCATTTCAGATTTTCTATGAGCCGCGGTCTGGTGTGAAACGTTCATCTCCTGGGTGGAGGCCAGAAAACAACGAGCCGAATACAGGGCGAAGGGGCAAAAACAGACAAACGGCTCCGGAAACGCGCTGCGCTAGAATTCTTACAATGTTCTGACTTTTCCATTATTATTTGGTTTGGCGGAAATGATTGATACAAATTACTGCATCAGCTGAGAGGTGGGGGACGTCCGCGCCAGAAAACCGCAAATATTGGGGGATATTACAGCTACTTACATGTGATTCTATGGTCTGAATGTGTCATGGGAAACACATGAGCCCAAGTGTCCTGGACCCCAGAGAGATGGCACTGACACTAGGAGTACAGAATAATGACACTGACACTCGGGGTACAGGATAATGACACTGACACTCGGGGTACAGGATAATGACGCTGACACTCGGGGTACAGGATAATCACACTGACACTCGGGGTACAGGATAATGACACTGACACTCGGGGTACAGGATAATGACACTGGCACTCGGGGTACAGGATAATGACACTGACACTCGGTGTACAAGATAATGACACTGACACTCGGGGTGCAGGATAATGACACAGACACTCGGTGTACAGGATAATGACACTGACACTCGGGGTACAGGATAATGACACTGACACTCGGGGTACAGGATAATGACACTGACACTCGGGGTACAGGATAATAACGCTGACACTCGGGGTACAGGATAATGACGCTGACACTCGGTGTACAGGATAATGACACTGACACTCGGGGAACAGGATAATGACACAGACACTCGGTGTACAGGATAATGACACTGACACTCGGGGTACAGGATAATGACACTGACACTCGGGGTACAGGATAATGACACTGACACTCAGGGTACAGGATAATGACACTAGCACTCGGGGTACAGGATAATGACACTGACACTCGGGGTACAGGATAATAACGCTGACACTCGGGGTACAGGATAATGACGCTGACACTCGGTGTACAGGATAATGACGCTGACACTCGGGGTACAGGATAATGACACTGACACTCGGGGTACAGGATAATGACACTGACACTCGGGGTACAGGATAATGACACTGACACTCGGGGTACAGGATAATGACGCTGACACTCGAGGTACAGGATAATGACACTGACACTCGGGGTACAGGATAATGACCCTGACACTCGGGGTACAGGATAAAGACACTGACACTGGGGGTACAGGATAATGACACTGACACTGGGGGTACAGGATAATGACACTGGCACTCGGGGTACAAGATAATGACACTGACACTCGGGGTACAGGATAATGACACTGACACTCGGGGTACAGGATAATGACACTGACACTCGGGGAACAGGATAATGACACTGACACTCGGGGTACAGGATAATGACACTGACACTCGGTGTACAGGATAATGACACTGACACTCGGGGTACAGGATAATGACACTGACACTCGGGGTACAGGATAATGACACTGACACTCAGGGTACAGGATAATGACACTAGCACTCGGGGTACAGGATAATGACGCTGACACTCGGGGTACAGGATAATAACGCTGACACTCGGGGTACAGGATAATAACGCTGACACTCGGGGTACAGGATAATGACGCTGACACTCGAGGTACAGGATAATGACGCTGACACTCGAGGTACAGGATAATGACACTGACACTCGGGGTATAGGATAATGACCCTGACACTCGGGGTACAGGATAAAGACACTGACACTGGGGGTACAGGATAATGACACTGGCACTCGGGGTACAGGATAATGACACTGACACTCGGGGTGCAGGATAATGACACTGGCACTCGGGGTACAGGATAATGACACTGACACTCGGGGTGCAGGATAATGACACTGACACTCGGGGTACAGGATAATGACACTGACACTCGGTGTACAGGATAATGACACTGACACTCGGGGTACAGGATAATGACGCTGACACTCGGGGCACAGGATAATGACACTGACACTCGGGGTACAGGATAATGACACTGACACTCGGGGTACAGGATAATAACGCTGACATTTAGGGTACAGGATAATGACGCTGACACTCGGGGTACAGGATAATGATGCTGACACTCGGGGTACAGGATAATGACAGTGACACTCGGGGTACAGGATAATGACACTGGCACTCGCGGTACAGGATAATGACGCTGACACTCGGGGTACAGGATAATGAGACTGACACTCGGGGTACAGGATAATGACACTGACACTCGGGGTACAGGATAATGACAGTGACACTCGGGGTACAGGATAATGACACTGGCACTCGCGGTACAGGATAATGACGCTGACACTCGGGGTACAGGATAATGACACTGACACTTGGGGTACAGGATAATGACAGTGACACTCGGGGTACAGGATAATGACACTGGCACTCGCGGTACAGGATAATGACGCTGACACTCGGGGTACAGGATAATGACACTGACACTTGGGGTACAGGATAATGACACTGACACTCGGGGTACAGGATAATGACACTGACACTCGGGGTACAGGATAATGACACTGAGACTAGGGGTACAGGATAATGACACTGACACTCGGGGTACAGGATAATGACACTGACACTCGGGGTACAGGATAATGACAGTGACACTCGGGGTACAGGATAATGACACTGGCACTCGCGGTACAGGATAATGACGCTGACACTCGGGGTACAGTATAATGACACTGACACTCGGGGTACAGGATAATGACACTGACACTCGGGGTACAGGATAATGACACTGACACTCGGGGTACAGGATAATGACACTGACACTCGGGGTACAGGATAATGACACTGACACTCGGGGTACAGGATAATGACGCTGACACTCGGGGTACAGGATAATGACACTGACACTAGGAGTACAGGATAATGACACTGACACTCGGGGTGCAGGATAATGACACTGACACTCGGGGTACAGGATAATGACACTGACACTCGGGGTACAGGATAATGACACTGGCACTCGGGGTACAGGATAATGACACTGACACTCGGTGTACAAGATAATGACACTGACACTCGGGGTACAGGATAATGACACTGACACTCGGGGTACAGGATAATGACACTGACACTCGGGGTACAGGATAATAACGCTGACACTCGGGGTACAGGATAATGACGCTGACACTCGGTGTACAGGATAATGACACTGACACTCGGGGAACAGGATAATGACACAGACACTCGGTGTACAGGATAATGACACTGACACTCGGGGTACAGGATAATGACACTGACACTCGGGGTACAGGATAATGACACTGACACTCAGGGTACAGGATAATGACACTAGCACTCGGGGTACAGGATAATGACACTGACACTCGGGGTACAGGATAATAACGCTGACACTCGGGGTACAGGATAATGACGCTGACACTCGGTGTACAGGATAATGACGCTGACACTCGGGGTACAGGATAATGACACTGACACTCGGGGTACAGGATAATGACACTGACACTCGGGGTACAGGATAATGACACTGACACTAAGGGTACAGGATAATGACACTAGCACTCGGGGTACAGGATAATGACACTGACACTCGGGGTACAGGATAATGACGCTGACACTCGGGGTACAGGATAATGACGCTGACACTCGGGGTACAGGATAATGACGCTGACACTCGAGGTACAGGATAATGACACTGACACTCGGGGTACAGGATAATGACCCTGACACTCGGGGTACAGGATAAAGACACTGACACTGGGGGTACAGGATAATGACACTGACACTGGGGGTACAGGATAATGACACTGGCACTCGGGGTACAAGATAATGACACTGACACTCGGGGTACAGGATAATGACACTGACACTCGGGGAACAGGATAATGACACTGACACTCGGGGTACAGGATAATGACACTGACACTCGGTGTACAGGATAATGACACTGACACTCGGGGTACAGGATAATGACACTGACACTCGGGGTACAGGATAATGACACTGACACTCAGGGTACAGGATAATGACACTAGCACTCGGGGTACAGGATAATGACGCTGACACTCGGGGTACAGGATAATAACGCTGACACTCGGGGTACAGGATAATAACGCTGACACTCGGGGTACAGGATAATGACGCTGACACTCGAGGTACAGGATAATGACGCTGACACTCGAGGTACAGGATAATGACACTGACACTCGGGGTATAGGATAATGACCCTGACACTCGGGGTACAGGATAAAGACACTGACACTGGGGGTACAGGATAATGACACTGGCACTCGGGGTACAGGATAATGACACTGACACTCGGGGTGCAGGATAATGACACTGGCACTCGGGGTACAGGATAATGACACTGACACTCGGGGTGCAGGATAATGACACTGACACTCGGGGTACAGGATAATGACACTGACACTCGGTGTACAGGATAATGACACTGACACTCGGGGTACAGGATAATGACGCTGACACTCGGGGCACAGGATAATGACACTGACACTCGGGGTACAGGATAATGACACTGACACTCGGGGTACAGGATAATAACGCTGACATTTAGGGTACAGGATAATGACGCTGACACTCGGGGTACAGGATAATGATGCTGACACTCGGGGTACAGGATAATGACAGTGACACTCGGGGTACAGGATAATGACACTGGCACTCGCGGTACAGGATAATGACGCTGACACTCGGGGTACAGGATAATGAGACTGACACTCGGGGTACAGGATAATGACACTGACACTCGGGGTACAGGATAATGACAGTGACACTCGGGGTACAGGATAATGACACTGGCACTCGCGGTACAGGATAATGACGCTGACACTCGGGGTACAGGATAATGACACTGACACTCGGGGTACAGGATAATGACAGTGACACTCGGGGTACAGGATAATGACACTGGCACTCGCGGTACAGGATAATGACGCTGACACTCGGGGTACAGGATAATGACACTGACACTTGGGGTACAGGATAATGACACTGACACTCGGGGTACAGGATAATGACACTGACACTCGGGGTACAGGATAATGACACTGAGACTAGGGGTACAGGATAATGACACTGACACTCGGGGTACAGGATAATGACACTGACACTCGGGGTACAGGATAATGACAGTGACACTCGGGGTACAGGATAATGACACTGGCACTCGCGGTACAGGATAATGACGCTGACACTCGGGGTACAGTATAATGACACTGACACTCGGGGTACAGGATAATGACACTGACACTCGGGGTACAGGATAATGACACTGACACTGGGGATACAGGATAATGACACTGTCACTCGGGGTACAGGATAATGACACTGACACTCGGGGTACAGGATAATGACACTGACACTCGGGGTACAGGATAATGACACTGACACTCGGGGTACAGGATAATGACACTGAGACTAGGGGTACAGGATAATGACATTGACACTCGGGGTACAGGATAATGACACTGACACTCGGGGTACAGGATAATGACACTGAGACTAGGGGTACAGGATAATGACACTGACACTCGGGGTACAGGATAATGACGCTGACACTCGGGGTACAGGATAATGACGCTGACACTCGGGGTACAGGATAATGTTACTGATCTATGGGAGATTTTCCATTTACATTATACGAGCATGGTATAATGGGATTTCCTGGTACTTTGTTACATTTGCAGCTTTGGGTTGTGAATACTTTGTAACAGATCAACAAATAAACATCCAACGATACAGGTGAGATCTGTAGATTGTGCGGCCACCGGTGTCGTACGTGGTCTGATACAATCTCTGGGCACCGTAGGACGCCTTTTGGTTAATCCACCCAAATTGTTAAAAAAAAGTACGGGAGGTGCCTGGAACAACACAAGGCAGATTAGGGAACAGTCAGAGGTTCCCCTACTGCGTGTACATGAGCCACCAACACCCGCATCCTACACGGCCGCTCCGATAGTTGGGAGTTTACTATTTGTGCCCTGAGGAGGATGTCTGGGTGTGCCTGGATATTCGCAGACCTCACCACCAAGTCATTAGGGGTGGGCGCCACAATAGGAAATTACTGTTTGGCAGAAAAAAATAAAAATCAGAGCTAATAGGTAGATGATTAACTACTAGAGCGCTGGAAGTTTCCATTGTGCCAGTTAATAGCTGCACATGTAGCGCTGGGACTGAAGTGATCGCAGTTATATTATCTGTGTCAGATACTGTATATGGGGCTACAACCCCCACATGGCAGACAGCTGCCGGCAGAACGATGGGGCGACCAGTGCAGCCATCTCTCCCGACTCCTCCATACACCGGAACACGCGCTCTGCCGAATGCTCCTGCGATTTCTATCAGCCTGGTCCGGCGGCGAGAACAAAAGGATCAGTAACCCAAAATCAGACATACCGGATCATAATCTCACCGAACATTATCTGTCCGGGGAGATTATGGATGCCGCCAAACACAGCAGACTGTCACCTGAAACGCTGATATAGGAAGGTGCAGGTGGAATTAGTCTAAAGCATACGGGGGGGCTTTAGATAAGGTGAGGAATTTAGTTAGTGAGCCCCAAAACACAAAACCTGATGACTGCTAGAGAACGGAGAAAAAAGGATGGCAAATTAGCAATTAGGAAAGAAAATCTGATCATTTGCAGAAGGAACTCACAGCCCTCGTGTATAAAGGAAAAAGACTCAACCATTATCACATGGGGGTCTAAGACCACTTCCCAGTCCATAACTATTCTTACATGGGGGTCCAGACCACTTCCCAGTCCATAACTATTCTTACATGGGGGTCCAGACCACTTCCCAGTCCATAACCATTATCACATGGTGTCCGGACCACTTCCCAGTCCATAACCATAATCATATGGGATCCAGACCACTCTCCAGTCCATAACCATTATCACATGGGATCCAAACCACTTCCCAGTCCATAATCATTATCACATGGGGTCCAGACCACTTCCCAGTCCATAACCATTATTACATGGGATCCAGACCACTTCCCAGTCCATAACCATATTACATGGGGTCCGGACCACTTCCCAGTCCATAACCATTATTACATTGGGTCCGGACCACTTCCCAGTCCATAACCATTATCACATGGTGTCCTGACCACTTCCCAGTCCATATTCATTATCACATGGGGGTCCGGACTACTTCCCAGTCCATAACCATTATCACATGGTGTCCTGACCACTTCCCAGTCCATAATCATTATCACATGGGGTCCGGACTACTTCCCAGTCCATAACCATTATCATATGGGGGTCCAGACCACTTCCCAGTCCATAACCATTATCAAATGGTGTCCAGACCTCTTCCCAGTCCATAATCATTATCACATGGGGTCCGGACTACTTCCCAGTCCATAACCATTATCACATGGTGTCCAGACCACTTCCCAGTCCATAATCATTATCACATGGGGTCCGGACTACTTCCCAGTCCATAACCATTATCATATGGGATCCAGACCACTCTCCAGTCCAAAACCATTATCGCATGGGATCCAGACCACTTCCCAGTCCATAATCATTATCACATGGGGGTCTAAGACCACTTTCCAGTCCATAACTATTCTTACATGGGGGTCCAGACCACTTCCCAGTCCATAACCATTGTCACATGGTGTCCAGACCACTTCCCAGTCCATAATCATCACATGGGGTCCGGACTACTTCCCAGTCCATAACCATTATCACATGGAGTCCTGACCACTTCCCAGTCCATAATCATTATCACATGGGGTCCAGACCACTTCCAAGTCCATAACCATTATCACATGGGGTCCGGACTACTTCCCAGTCCATAACCATTATCATATGGTGTCCAGCCCACTTTCCAGTCCATAACCATTATCACATGGGGTCCGGACAACTTCCCAGTCCAAAACCATTATCACATGGTGTCCGGACCACTACCCAGTCCATATCCATTATCATGTGGGGGGTCCAGACCACTTCCCAGTCCATAACAATATCACATGGGGTCCGAACCACTTCCCAGTCCATAACCATTGTCACATGGTGTTCCAGACCATTTCCCAGTCTATAACCATTATAACATGGGGGACAGAACCAATTCCCAGTCCACTCTACAATTAAAAAGTTGTCCATCCCGACTTATTAGATCCCAGCATTCATGTATCTTGTGCAGATGACAGTACCACATTGTACGGTTAATAAAAGACACATTTCCATCATGTTTAACCAAGGGATGGAAGAGAATGAAGGGAAGGGGAGCATGCACAACCACAAGGCATGATCCCGTCCGCTCTAAAGAGCAGATTCTTACTTCCGGATCCCGAGTGTCAATTGACTGGATCATCATTCAGAGCAAGAACTTTACATATTTACATAAATATTTATATTATTCTCTTCTGGAAAGTATCTGAGCCTTTTCTAACTATTGACAGTTCTTGCTGAGGTCAGCTGCTCCATAGATTAATAGTTCTCATGGTACAGAAGCTTTGCATCCTCTGGAGAGTGAATCTTTCTTGTATCCTCTGGAGATTGAACCTTCCTTTCTTGTGTCCTCTGGAGATTGAACCTTCCTTTCTTGTGTCCTCTGGAGATTGAACCTTCCTTTCTTGTATCCTCTGGAGATTGAACCTTCCTTTCTTGTGTCCCCTGGAGATGAAACCTTCCTTTCTTGTGTCCTCTGGAGATTGAACCTTCCTTTCTTGTGTCCTCTGGAGATTGAACCTTCCTTTCTTGCTTCTTCTAGAGATTGAAACTTTCTTTTCCAGGAGTGTCTCCTTGTCTTTTGAGGGCTTTTTTTTTAACGTGAAACATCTTTGTGTTCTTGGTCGAGCTGAGCCACCAAATTAATAGAGGATCCGCCGGTGGCTCCAGGCTCTAACACAACAATGAACTCCTTTTTGGAACTGACATTGGAGCTGTTAGTCCGGTATTACTTGCCAGTAATATGGTGACCCTACCACCAAGTTCTTACAATATTATCACCCCTGTGAGGCCAATTAGTTTTGGGAGCTCCCATCAAGATCCTGAGCCCCTGATTGGGGACCATCATCCTTGGGTTTATTTTCCATGGGATAATCCAAAAATTTCCTATTATACCTTATGATGAAATTGCAAGAAGACCTGAACGTTGTATATAAATGGTGGTTGGACGCTCAGAATCATCTTCTCTGGCAAGGAGTCCCGGCCCATTACTGGTTGCATAAAACAATTTCCTTCAAACCAAAAGCTAATGTACAGAATCCAGACCCATCTGTAGGTAGATAAGCATTTATAAAGGACCCTTATAAATATCTTGTATTGCCTTTGGTGGGTTGGGTGGGAGTAAAGCGCACTGTCATTGAGCGGACGCTCGTGTGTTCTCTGGTCCCTGTCCCGCAGCCGGTGTGAATGCCGTCGGATTGTTTGGTCTGGGTAGCTGTGAGCACGGTCCTTATAGTCCTCATCTGCAGAGATGTCCCAGCGTGGAAGAAGCAGGAACCCAGTGTCTGAAAGTTCACTGATTTGGAAATTGTACTCTTTTCAACGCTTCTCTTATCAGATGAGGCATTTCCTTCATCAGCGCTAATATCCATCTCGTGAAACAATGGACGAGCTTCCTATCAGTTCCAAATAGGACGTGAAAAGCTCTCAGCTCTAAGAGTAGAGGATGCTGGAATAGGGCAATGGGAAGCTCCCGAGTCACCCAAATGGCTCTTTTATTTCACAGGTCTGGAGCGTTACAGAATATAGACTGATGGGACAGATAAAGGGAAAAGTCCGAGCTGGGATCACGCCGTGCATGCAAAATCTTATCTAATCTATCGAAAGTGGCGCCAGTGCCCATACGTGACCTCTATAGGTGGCGTCAACCTTGATAGCAAACGACTGGACCTGCTGAAATTGAACATGCCTGATCTTTCTATGTCTACTGAAGAAGGATTGGAAACTCCCCCAAACACCATACACAACACCAAATTCATTGGGTTTGGGTGGCTTTCATCCCATGTCTATGGACAGTTTTTATATTTAGCCATTTGATGCAGTTGGACGCACCTGCACATCCACTCCGGTGTCCGCATGTGGCACATGACGGCTGTGTTATACAGCCGATATCTGCTTGTAACAACAGTGACCAGGTTGCTGCTGTTAACCATTTAGATGCTGCTGCCAGTTAATCACAACTAGCACTTCATAGGAGACCATGATATATACTATATACTGTGGAATCACTGTTTATAGAGCGAGGAATCAAAGGAGCAAAGGTCAAGTCCCCTAATAGGACTAACATATAAAATAAAAGAAAAAATGAAATAAACAAAATTCTAATCACACTCCGATTCCCAGTTTAAAAATAAAGACAAAAAATTGGTGTCACCGAGTCCATAAAAATCCGATCTATCAACACATAAAATCACCCAGCTTAATCGCCAGGAAAAAAAAAAAAAAAGTTCTAGGTCCCAGAAAATGGTGAGAAATTGTATTTTTTTTTTTTTTTTTTTACAACTTTCAGATTTTTTTTAAACCACTAAAATAATGAAAGGAAAAAAAACCCTCACAGGTAGTGTATTGCCGTAACCAGACTGGCCAGGGAAGTTTTTTGTCACTTTTACCCTGCAGTGAAGCTGCTAAATTACCCCCCCCCAAGAAAAAAAAAATAATCACTGTTTTTCTACCACCTGAAATTTTAGGGTAAAGTGAATTAAAATTATAACTCCTACCACAAAAGCATAATTATGCCTCTTGGAAAAAGGGAAGGAAAAAACAAAAGTGCGAAAAGAGTAAAATCACCCGGTGGTTAATGAACTTTGGAATTTTTCTTTTAATTTTAATACATAAAATTAACTTTTATTTAAAACAGTGCCCCCCTTGTGGCCGGCCTCACCCCTTGCACCCCATTATGACCACTATTATTCAGGATTAGAACAACATGGCTGACTGACATCCTCTGAAAACAGCGCCTCCTCTGTCCATGGGCCGTGTCTGGTACTGCAGCTCATTGGGAACAAGTGAAGTTCTGTTTTTAGAAGGAGGCAGCCAGGTTTATCTAATCCCGGCCGCCCCTTTAATGACATAAGATCATCGTACAATCAAAGCACGAGACCAAAAAGGAAATCTGACCTCATTGAGGCAGCGTCGAGGACAAACGGGCTCATATTTTACTGCACAAGAACAATGATTTCTGACGAGCTGCGTTACAGGGATCTCGAATATCAGCATCCGAGGGGCTGGAAGCAGAAACTATATGCAACGTTCCAGCAGCAATCTCCCCTGACGTCCTCGTCTCCTGCCGCCGATCCCTCATCTCAGGCTCCGCACCGGGGCTGTAATGGTGATTTACTGGATGATTGATCCATCGCTTACAAACCCAGAAATCTTTCGACTTGCAGAGACTGATCGCACATTGTGTCCGTACGTGAAACGCGACAGCGCGCGCCACTTTGTTTGAGCCGACGCGTTATCGCATGGAACCATCAGTGCAAACAATGAGCAGTAAAAACGACACAACTCCGGACACAAGACCCCCGAGAGCCACATTGTGTCCACAACGGCCCCCAGCCTGTCACTGAGCCGCTCTTATCACCAGATTCCGTGTACAGAGACGTCATCCATCCAATGTCTGCACAATCCAATAAATCGCAGTCACTTATCTGCTGTATGCCCCCTGAATAACTGTACAAAGATACAATCTGCATAATGGTCGGAACTATCTTCTACTATATAATTGTCTAATTCTGTCTGTCTGTAATGGAAATCCTGCCCTGCTGATTGGTCGCGGCCTAACTCGGTTGCATTGCTTATTCTACAGGCACATTACAGCCGTTAAAGGCATCACTGCTGCGTCGCTCATTACACAGGCACAGTCCTGTACATATTCTGGAGTACAATATATTAGGTAACAGGAGAAAAGTGACTGCAGCTCTGGGTATAACTGGAGTACAATACATTAGGCAATTAGGTAACAGCAGAACAGTGACTGCAGCTCTGGATGTAACTTGCGTACAATACATTAGGTAACAGCAGAAAAGTGACTGCAGCTCTGGGTGTAACTGGAGTACAATACATTAGATAAGATCTGAACAGTGACTGCAGCTCTGGCTGTAACAGGAGTATAATACATTAGGTAAGAGCAGAACGGTGACTGCAGCTCTGGGTGTAACTGGACTACAATACATTAGGTAAAAGCAGAACAGTGACTGCAGCTCTGGGAGTAACTGGAGTACAGTACATTAGATAACATCAGAACAGTGACAGCAGCTCTGGGTGTAACTGGAGTACAATACATTAGGTAGCAGAACAGTGACTGCAGATTTGGGTGTAACTGGAGTACACTACATTAGGTAACAGCAGAACAGTGACTGCAGCTCTGGGTGTAACAGGAGTACATTAGGTAAGAGCAGAACAGTGACTGCAGCTCTGGGTCTAACTTGAGTACAATACATTTGGTAAGATCTGAACAGTGACTGCAGCTCTGGCTGTAACAGGAGTATAATACATTAGGTAAGAGCAGAACGGTGACTGCAGCTCAGGGTGTAACTGGACTACAATACATTAGATAAAAGCAGAACAGTGACTGCAGCTCTGGGAGTAACTGGAGTACAATACATTAGATAACAGCAGAACAATGACAGCAGCTCTGGGTGTAACTGGAGTACAATACATTAGGTAACAACAGAACAGTGACTGCAGATCTGGGTGTAACTGGAGTACACTACATTAGGTAACAGCAAAACAGTTACTGCAGCTCTGGGTGTAACAGGAGGACATTATGTAAGAGCAGAACGGTGACTGCAGCTCTGGGTGTAACTTGCTTACAATACATTAGGTAAGAGCCGAACAGTGCAGCTCTGGGTGTAACTTGCGTACAATACATTAGGTAAGTGCAGAACGGTGACTGCAGCTCTGGGTGTAACTGGACTACAATACATTAGGTAAAAGCAGAACAGTGACTGCAGCTCTGGAAGTAACTGGAGTACAATACATTAGATAACAGCAGAACAGTGACAGTAGCTCTGGGTGTAACTGGAATACAATACATTAGGTAACAGCAGAACAGTGACTGCAGCTCTGGCTGTAACTGGAGTACAATACATTAGGTAACAGCAGAACAGTGACAGCAGCTCCGGGTGTAACGTGAGTATAATACACTAGATGGTGGCCCGATTCTATCGCATCGGGTAGTTTAGAGTCTCTGTTAAAATAAAAAATAGTTATATACTCACCTTCCGACGGCCCCCGGACTCTGTCCCACCTCTCACCACGCTCCCAGCATCTTCCGGTCCCAGTAATGATTAGCGAGAAGGGCCGGCGATGATGTCACTCTTGCGAGAGCGCGACGTCATCAGCGGTGTTACACACAAAGCATTACTGGGACCGGAAGATGCCGGGAGCGTGGTGAGAGGTGGGACAGAGTCCGGGGGCCGTCGGAAGGTGAGTATATCACTATTTTTTATTTTAACAGAGACTGTAGAATACCCGATGCGATAGAATCGGGCCACCATCTAGTGTATTATATTATCTGTCCTGTACTGATCCTGAGTTACATCCTGTAGATCTTTTGTTATAAAAATGAAAAACATAACAATAATAATAGCAGAAATAACAGGAATATCAGCCAGAAAATAATCTGCATACTGAACACTGGTCCAGCCGCTCATTCTCTCCTGTCACACATATTATACATATATACAGAATAATAACTAATAATAACTTACACCTTCTGGTCCGGTCACCAACAAACTAATAAAAAACAAAATAAAATAAACAATAGCAAACAAAAGCTATATACATACTTTTTTTTTTTTATTTTAAATAAAGTAACCACAAAATATACAAATATATACAAGACTAAACTAAACACCCCACACTCAACCCCACCATTCCCAACCCCGCACTGACCTGAGAGCTGGTCCTGCGTCTCATGCCTCAGTCCATGTCCAACGTCCATAGGCCAGATCAGGCAGTGCCAGTGTTTCCCCAAACACCCCAGTGTCCCATAGTCCCACAAGAAAAACCCACCTCCCCCCTTTTCCCACCACCTAACCTAACACCTACACCTAAATCTATATCCCTATATAAAATATATACAGAAACAAACACTACAACACCCACCAATCACAAAGCCCAAGTTCGGCGCCTGCAGCCCTACATCACTGTATACCGATCACAAAACAAAAATCTACAGTGTCAGCGGCAGCCCACCACGAGGAAAGGAGTTGACCAGACTAGGGCACACTAAAAGAAAAGCCCCTCCAGAGGAGAGCGGCCCTACGTGTGCCCAGTCTCCCATACTCCAGAGAGCGCACCTTCACCAGGTCACCGAGTATGGTCCTAAACACATCGTCCACTTGAAGGATTCTCCGTTGCGTCGATACTAAGCACAGTGCGTTCCACGTGTGATACCTAACCACTGCACTAACTAGAAATAATGTGCAGCGGTCCCGGCCACCAAGGTCTCCGAATGCTCCATAGGCCCATTCCGCATAGGAGAGACCGGCCAGCCGAGACCAGCCAATGGAGGCACCCACCCTGTTGTACACCTCTGTGTTGAAGGGACAATGAAGCAGGAAATGGTCCATGCTTTCCAGCACGGTAACACAATGCTCCCGAGGACAGTTCCTGTCCTCAGAGCTCCTACACTTCAGATTGTCCCTCACACACAGTTTCCCATGGAAGCAGCGCCAAGCCAAGTCCCAAAACTTCGAGGGGATCCTGATAGAATTCAAACCCACCCCAAGATCCCGACTTGGGCAATCCCTGAGCACCAGAGGCCTCTGGAAATGGGTCAACAGAATCCTATTGTCAAGGAGTGTCCTTGGCAGAGTCCTGATCTCCCACATTCCTAGACCCCTCCGGCGAATTACCTTCAGAACCAAGGTAGCATAAGCCGGAAGATGTCCACGTGGTGTGCGAAGATCTTTCATTTGCCCTCCTGTCTCCCATTCCTGGAAGAAAGGCTGAAACCATCCCCTACAGGAGAATACCCACGGAGGAGCCCTCTCTTTCCAGAGGTTTGCAATATTGATCTTAATGAAGGTATTCGCAAGGAATACCACAGGGTTGACCATACCCAACCCTCCTAGTCTCCTCGTACGGTAAGTAACCTCCCTCTTGACCAGGTTCAGTCTATTCCCCCATAACAGTTGAAAGAACAAACTGTAGACCCGAGTCCAGAGAGTCTCCGGCAAGATGCACACACTGCCCAGATAAATCAGTAAAGGGAGCAGGTAAGTTTTGATCAGGTTTACTCTTTCCCTGAGGGTCAAAGACCAACCCTTCCATTGGTTCACCTTCTGAGTGGCGATCTCCAGTCGGCTGTCCCAATTTTGTTTGGGGTAATCCCCCTGGCCAAATTCAATGCCAAGGACTTTTGCAGAGACTTTGGGTCCTGGAAGGGTGTCTGGGAGATCAAAACCAGGATCTTCTCCTCCCAGCCAGAGACTCTCACACTTATCCTGTTTGATCTTGGATCCGGATGCCTCCGAGTAGCGATCTACGTCTGACATCAGCCACCCTGCCTCCTCGTGAGAGGAAACAAAAACAGTGACATCATCGGCATACGCCACCACCCTCAGAGTGGCTTCCGGTGCTGCCCGGTCCATCCCGATCCCGGCCAACGGTCCAGGCTCCACCCTCCTAAGAAGTGGGTCAATCGCAAACACGTACAGCATCGGGCTCAAGGAACAACCCTGGAGAACAGCAGATCCAACCTCAAAAGAGCTGCCAATCCAACTGTTCACAAGCGGGAAACTCTCTGCCCCACCGTACAAAGTTTTAAGCCAATCAACAACCCCCCCCCCGGCAGGCCATATCTCAGAAGGACAGACCAGAGGTACTCATGATTAACCCGATCAAACGCTTTTGCCTGGTCCAGTGACAGCATGTACCCCTTCCAGTGACCAGCCCTACCCTGCTCCACCGCCTCCCGGACACCGAGCACAGCACTAAATGTGCTGCGACCTGGAACAGAGCAATGCTTGGCCTCCGAAAGGTGTCGGGGTGCAAATTTCACCAGCCGATTAAACAGCACCTTTGCCAGAACCTTCCTGTCTGCATTGAGAAGCGCTATGGGACGCCAATTCTCAATGCACGATGGGTCCTTACCTTTTGACAAGATGATAAGGGCAGACCTCCTCATTGACTTTGGCAGAGTGCCCGAGGAAAGACACTCATTGAATACCTCAGTCAAGAGGGGAACTAAAGCGTCCTTAAAGGTCTTATAAAACTCAGATGTTAAGCCATCTGGACCGGGCGATTTTTTTTGGGCAAGCCCTTCAATCGCCAGCTTAACTTCCTCTTCCCTGATCATCTCTGTCAAAACGTCAAGAGAGGGGTCTACCCCTGGTTCGGGAACGGCTTCAGCCAGAAAAGCCGACATCTCATCCCAATCAAGATCCCTCTTCCCCAACAGGTGCGAGTAGAAGGATCTGACAACCTCCAGGATCCCTGATCTGGATCGCCTCAGGGACCCCGTAGTGTCGACCAGTCCTGTAACCACTTTACTATTCACCGACATCTTGCAGTTTCTGTAAGGGTCGGGCGAGCGGTACTTCCCGTAATCCTCTCAAAAACCAAAGATGCGTGTCTATCGTACTGACACCTCATGAGCAAAGATTTCACTCTGGAGATCTCCTCGCGGCTACCTCCAGTTGAGACAAGATGCTTGAGTTTCCGCCTCAGACCCTGATACAGGCGGTACCTGTTCAGACTCCTGAGGCTCGAGAGCTGGTGGAAGAATCTCGCCATCCTTTTTTTGAACATCTCCCACCACTCTGACTTACTACTACAAAGATCCAGTAAGGGTACCTGGCTCTGAAGAAAATCCTCAAAGGACTGTCTTATATCCGCTTCTTCCAAGAGAGATGAATTGAGCCTCCAAAAGCCTCTTCCCATTCGGAGGGTCTCTGTAACATTCAGGGAAAACAAAATTAAACAGTGGTCGGAGAACTCCACCTCAACAGCAGACACTGCTGAAGAGACAGCTTCCTCCTTTAAATAAAACCTATCTATTCTGGACCTACAGTTACCTCTATGATAGGTGAACCCCTCGTGGCCTGGGGTGTGCCGAATGTGGACATCCACCAGGCGAGCCTCACTAGCTATACAATTAAGGGTGACGCTATCATAAGTCAGCTTGTCTCTGGAACCTCCTCTATCTCGGGGCCTCGTGACAGTATTGAAGTCCCCTCCAAAGACAACCTGCCGACTTGTAAAAAGGTAGGGCTTGATGCTCATAAAGAGACACTTCCGGTTCCACTTAGATTGGGGACCATAGATGTTAATAAGCCGGAGCTCTTGTCCCTTCATGAGGACATCTAAGATCAGGCACCTCCCCATATCTAACTCAATAACCCGTTGGCATTCCACCAGTGCGGTAAAAAGGACCGCCACTCCGCTATACAGCTCGGCCGCAAGAGACCAATAGGAGAGCCATATTTGGCAGTCTGGTCTCTTGCAAAAAGAAAATGTCAGCTTCAACACGGCTGAGAAAATCAAAGGCCGCAAATCTGGCTGTATTTAACTTTATGCTGGTGACATTAATGGACGCCAGCGTCAACGGAGTGGGTACCGCCATCACTGGTGATTGAGTTAGATGGCTTTCTTCTTCCCACTCCCCTTATCTTCTGCCTCAGAGGAGGAATCCTTCCCCCTCTTTAATGACACAGAGGTGTCCATTCCCACGTGATTTTTCTTTTTGTCGTCCTCGTCTGTGACATCGGCGGCCGTGCCCCCCGATGCCCCTTCAGCGACGGCGCCCGCCGCAGCGTCTCCTCACCTGCACGCCCCCACTCTGCCTTCCGCCCTGCTGTGGGCACACGCACCGGCCTTAGGTCGCGGGCGCGTGTCCACCCGCTCTCTTCCTCTGGCGGTGGGCGTCGCTGAGGGGCAGGGCTGGGGGACGTACTTCCGGGCACTAAGATATTTCAGGCGTCCTCCCTATGAGGAGGGCGCCTGGTGATCGTGTGGTACCCCTGCACCTTTCTGGCCGCTACAGTTCCACTGTAGTCCTCATTTCATGTGTATTCCTTGTCACCCGTCTGTTCCGCCTCTGTCTCTGTTCCATTGCCGTCCTCCTTGCCTGCCTCTGCCTCGCCTTGTCTGTGCGTTCCCCCCAGTGTCTTCCCAGTCTGTTGGCTGTGTATGAGCCTCTCCGCCTTTCTCCTCGCCTCCCTGTGTTCTCCGTCCTCTATCCGTCCATTGTCATTCCTGCCCTTGGGATTTCCTCATCAGACTCCCTTCGCTCTCTGTACCTTCCCCTGCTGCCTCTATTGTTCCTCCTTCCCTGCCCAGGAACCCATGCTCTGGTTCCCTAGGTTCTGTCTATCTTCCTTAGCCTTATTGTCCTTTGCGCCGTCCCTCTTGGTACCGGCTGTCGCGCTTCTGTCCCCTGTGGTCCTGCCCCAAACGATCCCTGTATAGGGGTCGGTCTTCACCTGGCGTGCTCGGCCCAGGGGCTCCAGATCCGTGATCCAGAGGGTCCACTCTCGGACGTAGCCTGCTCCTAAACATCACATCGTCTCTGGACTCCGGGCCAGTCCCTCCCTCCAATTACCTTACATTCCCAGAAGAAGGAGACTTGGCACCCCCTGTAAGCTCCGCCGAAGCCGAAACCTCACCCTCAGCCTCCTCCTCAGAGGAAGAGATGTTCTCAAGGGCTTGGAACCGGTTAGAAAGACCAACCAGAGGGGAGTCAGTTTTTCCTTCCTTAGGTACCTTGGTCAGAGCGGGAGAAGATGTTTTATCTCCCTTCTTTCTCTTCTTTTTGGTGCCGAGCTTGCGCTTGTCCTCTAGCCACTGCCTATTATCCTCATCCGTACTTTCAGAATGGGAGGATTCGGAGGCAGTGGCAGTTTCCTCCCTGTGGATCCTCCTGACCTCCTCATCCAACTCATCATCCCTCGGGGCTTCAGCAGCAAGACTGGCATCCAGGACAGGGGTCACTGCAGTAGCCCGGGGCTCACCCAGCTCCCTCTCCTGTCTGCGCTTGTCTAGACGCCTCAGCTGGGCAGGCGTCTTTTTATTGCTTTTCCTCCTTGGCCCCTCAGCTCCCTCACCCCTGCTAGTCCCTTCCCCAGCAGAATCAGCCTCACGGCTTTCTCCCACCGGGGTCACGACTGCATTAGCGAAGGAGCAAGGACAACGGCTGAATGGGTGACCTAAGTCACCATACAGGTGGCACCTAATCTCTACACAAGATGCAGCAAGATGGCCGATATCCTCACACAATGCACATTTCTGCACAGTGCAGTTTGCACTGAAGTGTGTGGGGTCGCCGCACTTGTGACAGAGCTTCGGTTGCCCCTGGTAGAAGACCTGGATATGATCTCTACCCAGGAAGGCAGATGATGGAATGTGGGCAACCGTACCACCTGAACGCTAAAGTTTTACCATAAACGTCCAGGCCTCTGACCAGATACCATACTCCGCGGTTTTTCTTTGGCATTTCCACCACTTCTCCATATCTGCCAAGCCACGTCATAATGTCATAACAAGAAAGCGACTCGTTACAAGTCATCACGGTCACTTTCTTGACTTGATTTTGGCGAGACACCGCCTGGATGGCAAAGTCTCGCCAGCTGGGCTCATTTTTTGCCAACTCATAATTCGACCAGAATAGCTCAAGCCCCTCTGGCCGAACAAAACTGACATCAAACTCTGGCATGGAATAGGGATGTATCAAGGCGTAGATGTCAATAGCCTTGAAGCCCATCTTCAGCAGGAGCTGCACAACCTTAGACCTTGGAGGACACGCATCACTGCCCCTCCACCGAAGACGGACCACATTCCTACGCACACTACCTGGCCCGGCTGTCGGAAGGGACCACATTGTATTTCCCCCATTTTGCTCTCGGAAGGTCCCGAGACCATGCCTCTCTATCCGGAAGGATAGATCAACCTCTCGACCCTCTACCGTTAGTGATCTCTCCCCCTTCTTTAGAGCCTCCAGGAGACGCCGCTGTAACATGCCATCCCCAGAGCCCGGAGACGAGGAGGACGCCCTATTTCCCCCGGAGGTGACAGCGGCATAACTACTAACGGGTACTGCCACCTCCGGGGGGGCAACCGGACCAGTGACCACATCAACACCAACAGTATCACTATTACCCACCTCCATAACACCCTCTCTCTCCACCAAACCAGCAACCACACCACTAGACAAAGAAATTTCCTCATCCACACCTCCCACCACAATCACTCCTGCTGGATCAGTGGCAACAGGGGGTGGCATTTTAACCTCCGCATCATCAGGCACAAGGACTTTATTTGCATATTCGTATTTCCCAGGGAGCAATGCACATAGGATTTCACTGATTGAGCGCCTTTACCGGCTGCCGCAGTGTTTTCTTTGACTGGTCTCCCTGAGGTCAGTGATTGTTTTGTAACATTTTTAGAAGGGCAGATGCTTTTGTGGGTAATAAATAATTTAAAGATGTGGAATGTAGGAGTAGAATGCTGGACCTTGATGGACATGGGTCTTTTTCCAACCTATGTAAACACATGGTCAGAATTGTTGGTACCCCTCGTTTAATGACAGAAAAATCCACAATGGTCACAGAAATAACTTGAATCTGACAAAAGTAATAAATAAAAAATCTATGAAAATGAGCAAATGAAAGTCAGACATTGCTTTTCAGCCAGGCTTCCACAGAATTTAAAAAAAATATAACTCATGAAATAGGCCTGGACAGAAATGATGGTAGTCCTGAAAATAATGTGACGAAAGGGACATGATAAATCACGGTGTGTCCACTAATTAGCATCACAGGTGTCTACAGTCCTGGACTCAGTGAGTGGCCTGTATAGAGGCTACAGATCCTCACTGTGCTGTGCGGTGACATGGTGTGTATCACACTCAACATGGACCAGAGGAAGCAAAGGAAACAGTTGTCTCAGGAGATTAGAAAGAAAATTATAGACAAACATATTAAAGGTGAAAATTATAAGACCATTGCCAAGCAGGTCGATGTTCATGTGACTACAGTTACACATATTATTCAGAAATGTAAGCTCCATGGGACTGTAGCCAACCTCCCTGGCCGCAGGAGGAAAACTGATGACACATCAAAGAGACGGATAATACGAATGGTAACAAAAGAGCCCAGAGAAACTTCTAAACAGATTAAAGGTGAACTGAACCATCCGTCGTTGTATGAGCCAAAGTGGACTTCATGGGAGATGACCAAGGAGGCACATCATTGTTGAAAAAAAATCATAAAAAAGCCAGACTGGAATTTGCCAAACTACATGTTGACAATCCACAAAGCTTCTGGGAGAATGTCCTATGGACAGATGAGACAAAAATGGAACTTTTTGGCAAGGCACATCAGCTCTATCTTCACAAATGGAAAAATGAAGCATATCAAGAAAAGAACACTGTCCCTACTGTGAAACATGGAGGAGGCTCTGTTACGTTCTGGAGCTGCTTTGCTGTATCTGGCATAGGGTGTCTAGAATCTGAGCAGGGTACAATGAAATCTCAAGACTATCAAGGGATTCTAGAGAGAAATGTGCTGGCCAGTGTCAGAAAGCTTGGTGTCAGTCGTAGGTCATGGGTCTTGCAAAAGGATAATGACACAAAACACACAGCTAAAAACACCCAAGAATGGCTAAGAGGAAAACATTGGACTATTCTGAAGTGGCTTTCTATGAGCCCTGACCTAAATCCTATTGAGCATCTTTGGAAAGAGCTGAAACATGGCATCTGGAAAAGGCAACCTTCAAACACGAGACAACTGGAGCAGTAATAATATCATGTAATCCAAGCAGGAGCGCCATAGTCCGTCTCCCCCCAGCCTGGACTGGCTGATAACAGGGAACCCTAACTTGCCACCTAAGCTGCACTTTGACCCGAGTCCCTGCGGCGTCAGTGATATGTTCTGGCAGCGCGGCGCCGATTCTTCACACTCAGCAGAAAAGTTTCCACTTTGTAATCAGGAGTGAAGTTTCTTCGGTGGGGGGGTTCTTTTTAATTGTACCTGAGCTTATTAATGGCCGCCCGCGCCTCCACTTCCAGCTCGGAGCCAGTTCCCTCCTGCCTGACAATAATGGCCTTTATGGAGTGAGATTACAGCAGGCACACAGTCGCACGGCCCAGGTGACAGCGAGCAAAGGAGGCAAAAGTGACAGGGCTGGACGGGCACCAGCGGCGGCACAAAGGGGCAGCCTGTCCGCACACCTGCTAGGACGTAGCAGAGCGTGGATGTCAGGGCAGAGAGAATAGAGCGCAGACGGGAGGGAGAAGACGAGCACTGACAGAAGCCCGGGGAAAATCATTCTCGCTGAAAGAAACATGTCACCGAGAGATAGCCGGGCACGACACTTCAAATGGAGGGAAGCGTCCGCAGTGACAGCGAGCATTCACCAGCCAGAGCCCGCAGCTGCGCAGGCACAGCCCCACATGCCAGGAGCGGGACACGCCGAGATTTACGGACGGGATTCGGCAAGGGAGCTAAAAATAAAAAATAGAAAAAAAATTGGAAAATTTGCACGCACTCCATTAATAAAGATTCTATCAGTTTGACAATGTATCACACGTAGGTTACACAGCGCAGACCACGGTTATACTACACGGGCTGGAAAACATTACCACCTATCTATAACTGTGGGGGAAATGGCAGAAGGGGATGTGTTTCCGATGGGATGGCTGGACCACTGTACTTTCTCCCATGGACCACGAGTGGCGCAGCGGTGGCACATGCGCACTGCAGCTCCATTCTTAGGGCTCATTCACACGTCCGATTTTTCACAAACAGGACTCGCACCTGTGATAGTCTATGGGGTCATTCACCTATCCGGGATTTTTTCTCGCCTTAAAGCGATTTTTCATTTTTGCATTTTTGTTTTTTGTTTTTCTTCCTCCCCTTCATCCAAGATCCATAGCAGTTTTACTTTTCCCAACATTTTTCTAATATTTTTTGCAGGGCGAGTTGCAGTCCGTTCATTTTAAGGGACCGAAAAACTGGATACAAAAATGTCCAAGTGATGTGAAATGATGAAAAAAAAACACATTCCACCATTGTTTTTTGGGGTTCAGCGTGTGATAAAATGTCCCGGTAACTTGATTCCCTTGATACAATTATATCAAACTTCTAAGATTTTTTTTTTCCATATTTTCGTGGTGAAAAATGTCGAATTTTTTAAAACAAAAATTTGTGTCGCCATCTTTTAAGAGCCGTAATTTTTTTTTTTAATTTTTCAGTCGATGGAGCCAAGTGAGAAGTTGTTTTTTTTTTTTTCTTAAAGTTGAGCTGTAGTTTTTATTGGCAGCACTCTGGGGTTCATACAATGTTTTGATTGTATTTTGGGGGGGAATTGAAGTAATCGAAAAATGGCAATTCTAGCAGTTCTTCTTTTTTATGTTTAACAAATGGGAGCTAAATATTGACAAATATTGTTTGTATTTTATTAGTTCGGGTAATATTGCACGCGCGGCTGTAAGAAATATACACTTTTTTTCTGTTTTAGATTTATGATATTTATGTTTTGGGGGAAAATTTTTTGTCATGTCTTTAATTTTAATGAGTCTCCTTGAGGGATTTTGATCACTTATTCAATAGTCTTGAGATATTGATGATCTTTTATGTGACCCCTAGGAGTTCTAACAAGGTAGACATGGGGGTCTTCAGGCGGCAGAGGCAAGCGGTAGCCCCCTGGGATCATGTGAGGACGGTAATGAAACAGCTGCTGTTTGGTAAAATGTAATAAAATAATTACAGCCGACGATTGCTACATTGTGTCGACCCCTGAAACTAATTGTCCTGAACAGACCCCATCCTTATGTATTTGACTTTCTATCATTTGCAACTTTTTTAAAGGAACTTTAGAGACGTCATCTCTGGGGGGGATTCGCTGGCCGACTTCTAACACCGAAAGTATCCGAAGAAGCAAGAGTAAAAGTCAACTGCAAATAGGAAACCCAGGGAAGAACGTGAGGTGCAGGCTGCCGCCCATCCCACATAGATTGGCTGCATATTCATGATGGGTCACAGCGCCCCCTAGTGTCTTGTTTTAATAATGGTGTGATATAGGCCCTGGTATATTAAATCCCCCAATATTCATCACCTCTCAGGAGGAAGCACTTATGACAATACACATGAGATAGCTGCAGCCCCCTCCAGATCCAGAGGGGGCAGTAAGTGCCACTGGATCCCCCCACCCAAGTGCTGCTAGTATGTATGGTCTATACTTAACCAGCAGCGCCCCCTAGTGGAGGAAATTGTAAATACAGTCATCAAAAGAAAAATCAAATTATCAGGTCCGCAGCCAAACAGGAGGCGGAAGTTCTGCCAAGACATTGCATTATTACTGAGTTTGTATGTTCTCCCCGTGTTTGTGTGGGTTTCCTCAGGGTTCTCTGGTTTCCTCCCACACTCCAAAGACTGATAGGGAATTCAGATTGCGAGCCCCGATGGGGACACTGAGGCAGCACTGTGGAGTATGATGGCGCTTCACAAGCAAATAACAATTTCGTTCACATGGACCAACGCTGCCTTTCTTAGAGCTTAGGTCAATAATAACCCCCATCATCCTTATAAGAGATGACACCGGTGGGATTACACCATCATAAATCTGTAGAAGTACAAGAGGCCAATGAGCAGCTAAAGGCTGATTTCTAGATTATTCTCTATCTCTTCAGCTTTATCTGTTACATACTGATGCTGCT
Source organism: Dendrobates tinctorius (assembly GCF_039654945.1). NCBI lineage: Eukaryota > Metazoa > Chordata > Amphibia > Anura > Dendrobatidae > Dendrobates > Dendrobates tinctorius. The sequence goes on from NW_027361709.1 coordinate 6,281,529, forward strand.
TGGGATGTTGTATCTAAACCTATTTTATGTGATACTGTCTGCACAGCTGCTATATCTAAGCCTATGATCTTGTCTGCTGAAAAGGGAAGTCCACCCCTGGTGCAATCTTCAGTCGTTGCTGCAGTTTGCCGAATCCTTAGTGCGTGTAATGCAGATACTGATAGGATTCAGCTCTGTTCGCCAGTTCCAGCATCGTCAGGTGACTACAAGAACCATCATCACTATATGAATACATGACCAGAGCCATCAATAGTATATGAATACAGCACCATAACCACCATCAGAACAGGAATACAACACAAGAACCACCATAACTCCATACAATAAATATGGCCGCACAAGCGCCATCAGTACAAGAATACGACACAAGAACCACCATCAGTACATAAATATGACCCCACAAGCACCATCAGTGCAAGAATACGACACAACAACCACCATCAGTACATAAATATGGCCCCACAAGCACCATCAGTACAGGAATAAGACACAAGAACCACCATCAGTATATAAATATGGCCCCACAAGCACCATAAGTACAAGAATACGACACAAGAACTACCATCAGTACATAAATATGACCCCACAAGCACCATCAGTGCAAGAATACGACACAAGAACCACCATCAGTACATAAATATGGCCCCACAAGCACCATCAGTACAGGAATAAGACACAAGAACCACCATCAGTATATAAATATGGCCCCACAAGCACCATAAGTACAAGAATACGACACAAGAACCACCATCAGTACATAAATATGACCCCACAAGCACCATCAGTGCAAGAATACAACACAAGAACCACCATCAGTATATAAATATGGCCCCACAAGCACCAGTACAGGAATGCGACACAAGAACCACCATCAGTCCATAAATATGGCCCCACAAGCACCATAAGTACAAGAATACGACACAAGAACCACCATCAGTATATAAATATGGCCCCACAAGCACCAGTACAGGAATACGACACAAGAACCACCATCAGTACATAAATATAGCCCCACAAGTACCATCAGTACAGGAATAAGACACAAGAACCACCATCAGTACATAAATATAGCCCCACAAGCACCATCAGTACAGGAATACGACACAAGAACCACCATCAGTATATAAATATGGCCCCACAAGCACAATAAGTACAAGAATACGACACAAGAACCACCATCAGTACATAAATATGGCCCCACAAGCACCAGTACAGGAATACGACACAAGAACCACCATCAGTACATAAATATAGCCCCACAAGCACCAGTACAGGAATAAGACACAAGAACCACCATCAGTATATAAATATAGCCCCACAAGCACCAGTACAGGAATAAGACACAAGAACCACCATCAGTATATAAATATAGCCCCACAAGCACCAGTACAGAAATACGACACAAGAACCACCATCAGTACATAAATATGGCCCCACAAGCACCAGTACAGGAATAAGACACAAGAACCACCATCAGTATATAAATATAGCCCCACAAGCACCAGTACAGGAATACGACACAAGAACCACCATCAGTACATAAATATGGCCCCACAAGCACAATAAGTACAAGAATACGACACAAGAACCACCATCAGTATATAAATATAGCCCCACAAGTACCATCAGTACAGGAATAACACACAAGAACCCCCATCAGTACATAAATATGGTCCCACAAGCACCATCAGTACAGGAATATGGCACCAGAACCACAATCAATTTTGTTGCAAACTGTATTTTTTGCATGACAAATGTAAAAATCATCATAATTATCTCTTTATCTATAATGGGGATTGTTTAGTTTCCATTAAGGTTTACACCAAATGCTGAGCACCTATATCCTATATACCTTGTGTAGGGCAGCTGGTGAGGTCGGCCATACAGGGACATTACGGCCTATAATCAGTGTAGGGCTATCCTATATACCTAATATAGGGCTGCAGGTGAGGTGGCAGTAAAGGGACATTACTGCCTATGATCAGTGCAGGGTTATCCTATATGCCTCATATAGGGCTGCAAGTGAGGTGGGCAGTACAGGGACATTACTGCCTATGATCAGTGCAGAGTTATCCTATATACCTCATATAGGGCTACAGGTGAGGTGGGCCATACAGGGACATTATTGCCCATAATCAGTGCAGGGCTATCCTATATACCTCATATAGGGCTACAGGTGAGGTGGGCAATACAGGGACACTACCGCCTATATTCAGTGTAGGGCTATCCTATATACCTCATATAGGGCTGCAAGTGAGGTGGGCCGTACAGGGACATTACTGCCTATGATCAGTGCAGGGTTATCCTATATACCTCATATAGGGCTACAGGTGAGGTGGCAGTACAGGGACATTACTGCCTATATTCAGTGTAGGGCTATCCTATATACCTCATATAGGGCTACAGGTGAGGTGGGCCATACAGGGACATTATTGCCTATAATCAGTGCAGGGCTATCCTATATACCTCATATAGGGCTGTAGGTCAGGTGGGCCATACAGGGACATTACTGCCTATGATCAGTGCAGGGTTATCCTATATACCTCATATAGGACTGCAGGTGAGGTGGGCCATACAGGGACATTACGGCCTATATTCAGTGTAGGGCTATCCTATATACCTCATATAGGGCTACAGGTGAGGTGGGCCATACAGGGACATTATTGCCTATAATCAGTGCAGGGCTATCCTATATACCTCATATAGGGCTGCAGGTGAGGTGGGCCGTACAGGGACATTACTGCCTATGATCAGTGCAGGGTTATCCTATATACCTCATATAGGGCTGCAGGTGAGGTGGGCAGTACCGGGACATTACTGCCTATGATCAGTGCAGGGTTATCCTATATACCTCATATAGGACTGCAGGTGAGGTGGGCCATACAGGGACATTACGGCCTATATTCAGTGTAGGGCTATCCTATATACCTCATATAGGGCTACAGGTGAGGTGGGCAGTACAGGGACATTATTGCCTATAATCAGTGCAGGGCTATCCTATATACCTCATATAGGGCTGCAGGTGAGGTGGGCTGTACAGGGACATTACTGCCTATGATCAGTGTAGGGTTATCCTATATACCTCATATAGGGCTACAGGTGAGGTGGGCAATACAGGGACACTACTGCCTATATTCAGTGTAGGGCTATCCTATATACCTCATATAGGGCTGCAAGTGAGGTGGGCCGTACAGGGACATTACTGCCTATGATCAGTGCAGGGTTATCCTATATACCTCATATAGGGCTACAGGTGAGGTGGCAGTACAGGGACATTACTGCCTATATTCAGTGTAGGGCTATCCTATATACCTCATATAGGGCTACAGGTGAGGTGGGCCATACAGGGACATTATTGCCCATAATCAGTGCAGGGCTATCCTATATACCTCATATAGGGCTGTAGGTCAGGTGGGCCGTACAGGGACATTACTGCCTATGATCAGTGCAGGGTTATCCTATATACCTCATATAGGACTGCAGGTGAGGTGGGCCATACAGGGACATTACGGCCTATATTCAGTGTAGGGCTATCCTATATACCTCATATAGGGCTACAGGTGAGGTGGGCCATACAGGGACATTATTGCCTATAATCAGTGCAGGGCTATCCTATATACCTCATATAGGGCTGCAGGTGAGGTGGGCCGTACAGGGACATTACTGCCTATGATCAGTGCAGGGTTATCCTATATACCTCATATAGGGCTGCAGGTGAGGTGGGCAGTACCGGGACATTACTGCCTATGATCAGTGCAGGGTTATCCTATATACCTCATATAGGACTGCAGGTGAGGTGGGCCATACAGGGACATTACGGCCTATATTCAGTGTAGGGCTATCCTATATACCTCATATAGGGCTACAGGTGAGGTGGGCAGTACAGGGACATTATTGCCTATAATCAGTGCAGGGCTATCCTATATACCTCATATAGGGCTGCAGGTGAGGTGGGCCGTACAGGGACATTACTGCCTATGATCAGTGCAGGGTTATCCTATATACCTCATATAGGGCTACAGGTGAGGTGGGCCGTACCGGGACATTACTGCCTATGATCAGTGCAGGGTTATCCTATATACCTCATATAGGGCTGCAGGTGAGGTGGGCCGTACAGGGACATTACTGCCTATAATCAGTGCAGGGCTATCCTATATACCTCATATAGGGCTGCAGGTGAGGTGGGCAGTACCGGGACATTACTGCCTATGATCAGTGCAGGGTTATCCTATATACCTCATATAGGGCTGCAGGTGAGGTGGGCCATACAGGGACATTACTGCCTATGATCAGTGCAGGGTTATCCTATATACCCCATATAGGGCTGCAGGTGAGGTGGGCCATACAGGTACATTACTGCCTATGATCAGTGCAGGGTTATCTATATACCTCATATAGGGCTGCAGGTGAGGTGGGCCGTACAGGGACATTACTGCCTATGATCAGTGCAGTGTTATCCTATATACCTCATATAGGGCTGCAGGTGAGGTGGGCAGTACCGGGACATTACTGCCTATGATCAGTGCAGGGTTATCCTATATACCTCATATAGGGCTGCAGGTGAGGTGGGCCATACAGAGACATTACTGCCTATAATCAGTGCAGGGCTATCCTATATACCTCATATAGGGCTGCAGGTGAGGTGGGCAGTACCGGGACATTACTGCCTATGATCAGTGCAGGGTTATCCTATATACCTCATATAGGGCTGCAGGTGAGGTGGGCCATACAGAGACATTACTGCCTATAATCAGTGCAGGGCTATCCTATATACCTCATATAGGGCTGCAGGTGAGGTGGGCCGTACAGGTACATTACTGCCTATGATCAGTGCAGGGTTATCCTATATACCTCATATAGGGCTGCAGGTGAGGTGGGCCGTACAGGCACATTACTGCCTATGATCAGCGCAGGGTTATCCTATATACCTCATATAGGGCTGCAGGTGAGGTGGGCCATACAGAGACATTACTGCCTATAATCAGTGCAGGGCTATCCTATATACCTCATATAGGGCTGCAGGTGATGTGGGCCGTACAGGTACATTACTGCCTATGATCAGTGCAGGGTTATCCTATATACCTCATATAGGGCTGCAGGTGAGGTGGGCCGTACAGGTACATTACTGCCTATGATCAGTGCAGGGTTATCCTATATACCTCATATAGGGCTGCAGGTGAGGTGGGCTGTACAGGTACATTACTGCCTATGATCAGTGTAGGGCTATCCTATATACCTCATATAGGGCTGCAGGTGAGGTGGGCCGTACAGGGACATTACTGCGTATGATCAGCGCAGGGTTATCCTATATGCCCCATATAGGGCTGCAGGTGAGGTGGGCCGTACAGGGACATTACTGCGTATGATCAGTGCAGGGTTATCCTATATACCTCATATAGGACTGCAGGTGAGGTGGGCCGTACAGGTACATTACTGCCTATGATCAGTGCAGGGTTACCCTATATACCTCATATAGGGCTGCAGGTGAGGTGGGCCGTACAGGTACATTACTGCCTATGATCAGTGCAGGGTTATCCTATATACCTCATATAGGACTGCAGGTGAGGTGGGCCGTACAGGTACATTACTGCCTATGATCAGTGCAGGGTTACCCTATATACCTCATATAGGGCTGCAGGTGAGGTGGGCCGTACAGGTACATTACTGCCTATGATCAGTGCAGGGTTATCCTATATACCTCATATAGGGCTGTAGGTGAGGTGGGCCGTACAGGGACATTACTGCGTATGATCAGCGCAGGGTTATCCTATATGCCCCATATAGGGCTGCAGGTGAGGTGGGCCGTAGAGGGACATTACTGCCTATGATCAGTGCAGGGTTATCCTATATACCTCATATAGGGCTGCAGGTGAGGTGGGCCGTACAGGGACATTACTGCCTATGATCAGTGCAGGGTTATCCTATATACCTCATATAGGGCTGCAGGTGAGGTGGGCCGTACAGGGACATTACTGCCTATGATCAGTGCAGGGTTATCCAATATACCTCACATAGGGCAGCTTGTGGCTTTGGCTGGCCCTGGCCAGTAGCCGGCCTTACGCCGGTGCCATGCCTGACAGTGACTGTATCGGAGCAGATCCCCTGTGATCCCGCACGGATTAGGCGATTACAGGCCCTGACATTACTTTCCGCGGCCCCTATAACACGGGATGTCTGTGCGGATTAGTCTGTCCCTTGATCTATTAAACCAGCGGCCGCAGATGAAGAAGCGGCTTCACTGACAGACGCCTCTCCGCGGATATTCGCTATCTGTCCTCAGAGACGTCCTGGAATCTCCTTGATCAGGGTTTAATGTGGACTAGCTTCTCTTTCTGGGGGGGTTTCGGCATTCCTGATCATCCTGCCCACACAATGGGTTAATTGAAAGAGGTGCATCTGGGCCGCTGCCTGGAGGTGATGGCGTGACTGTCATCTCCTGATATTACACCGGCCTGCTTATTAGCTGGGAATCCTCACGACTTATATTCCCACAATGCAGGACCGATTCCCAAATATCGCAGCAAAAATCCGTCCTCCATGCTTTACACTGCAGCTTGGTCTGTTCATTGGGGCTCCTGTACCTAAACACAAGCTCACAACAATGAATGCAAAAAGGGCTGATTTCCACTATACGTGGAAATTGGGGAGGTGGGGGGGGTGATGTGTAATGGGGGTGTGGGTTGGCGCAGAAAAAAATTCCTGCAGTGCAAATTCTAAAAGTTATTAAGCCGAAACTATAGGTGGCGCCACTGTCAATGCTTCCTTAACCTGTTAATGCCCGGTCACATATATTATCATCCCAGGTCGGGTGCTCATATATGGAACGGATGATGCTTAACCATTTAGATGCCGCTGACAGCTAAGTGGTGCCGCAATGGAGGGGCGCTGATGTGTTACATTGGCTTTCTGAAGACCCCGGCCACCGCCATCTTGGTACACCCAGGGTGTGCTTCACAGCAGATCCTCATTTTGACCTCACAATCTACAGTCTTGCAATATATAAATATAAAGTTTTTAAAGATCTTTAAAAAAAAAAACCCATCAAATTCCTTTTTTTTTTTCTCATCTGAAAATTAAAAAAACAAAATCGCATCAGTTTGTTCCTGCATCCGGAAACGTGCGTGCGATCTATGAAGATATCGAATTATTTAACCCATAATGTACATGGTACAAATAAAAACAAATGCCAGGACTGCCATTTTTGGATGCTCCGTCTGCCCCCAAAAATGTTATAAACTGTGATAAAACTTTCCCATGTATCCCAACATAAAGGCAAGAAAAATGGCCTAAAAATGGCCTAAAAATGGCCTAAAAATGGCGGCTCGCCCTGTAAAAGACACGTCCTCAGTCAGATCCTTGGAGTAAATTTTTTTTTAAAAATACAGATCTCGTGATTATTTTTTTTTTTTTACAAAGTTCTAAATTTTTTAGCTACACTAATATATATATAATAAAAATGCAAGTTTGGTATCAATGTCATCGCACTGACCGGCAGAATCACGATGTCACATTATTTATACTGCATAAAGACACCATAAAAAAACAAAAAAAACAATGTCGGGTTTGTGTTTTCTTTCACCTCTTTGGGAATTTTTTCCCCGTTTTTCATTCATTATAAGGTAAAGTGAACGGTATTCAGGGTCAGACTGGAGCACCGGGACACCAGACTATTCTCCGCGGCCTTGGTGGGCCCCCGAGCAGGACATCGAGGGGGCCCGCTGGTTTCAACTGAATGTGCGTCTGAGGATATACTGCAGCGCAAAAAGTCTGCACAGCAATAGTTAACATGGCCGCTGACTTCTGTGGATGCTGCATGATATGGGGCCAGGACCAGTGACATGGGGGACCAGCACCAGGGACATGGGGGCCCTGAGCAGTGACATGGGGGCTAGCACCAGGGAAATGGGGGCCAGCACCAGGGAAATGGGGGCCAGCACCAGGGACATGGGGGCCAGGACCAGTGACATGGGGGCCCTGAGCAGTAACATGGGGGCCAGCACCAGGGACATGGGGGCCAGGACCAGTGACACGGGGGTCCTGAACAGTGACATGGGGGGACAGCACCAGGGACATGGGGGGCCAGGAATGGTGACATGGGGGCCCTGAGCAGTGACATGGGGGCCAGCATCAGAGACATGGTGACCAGGACCAGGGACATGGGGGCCCTGAGCAGTGACATGGGGGGCCAGCACCAGGGACATGGGGGCCAGGACCAGTGACATGGGGGCCCTGAGCAGTGACACGGGGGCCCTTAGCAGTGACATGGGGGGCCAGCACCAGGGACATGGGGGACAGCACCAGGGACATGGGGGCCAGGACCAGTGACATGGGGGCCCTGAGCAGTGACACGGGGGCCCTTAGCAGTGACATGGGGGGCCAGCACCAGGGACATGAGGGCCAGGACCAGTGACATGGGGGCCAGCACCAGGGACATGAGGGCCAGGACCAGTGACATGGGGGGCCAGCACCAGGGACATGGGGGCCAGCACCAGGGACATGGGGGCCAGCACCAGGGACATGGGGGCCAGGACCAGTGACACGGGGGTCCTGAACAGTTACATGGGGGGCCGGCACCAGGGACATGGGGGGCCAGGAATGGTGACATGGGGGCCCTGAGCAGTGACATGGGGGCCAGCATCAGAGACATGGTGGCCAGGACCATTGACACGGGGGCCCTGAGCAGTGACATGGGGGGCCAGCACCAGGGACATGGTGGCCAGGACCAGTGACATGGGGGCCCTGAGCAGTGACACGGGGGGCCAGCAGCAGGGACATTGTGGCCAGGACCATTGACACGGGGGGGCCCTTAGCAGTGACATGGGGGGCCAGCACCAGGGACATAGGGGACAGCACCAGGGACATGAGGGCCAGGACCAGTGACATGGGGGGCCAGCACCAGGAACATGGGGGCCAGCACCAGGGACATGGGGGCCAGGACCAGTGACACGGGGGTCCTGAACAGTTACATGGGGGGCCGGCACCAGGAACATGGGGGGCCAGGAATGGTGACATGGGGGCCCTGAGCAGTGACATGGGGGCCAGCATCAGAGACATGGTGGCCAGGACCATTGACGCGGGGGCCCTGAGCAGTGACACGGGGCCAGCAGCAGGGACATTGTGGCCAGGACCATTGACACGGGGGGGCCCTGAGCAGTGACATGGGGGGCCAGCACCAGGGACATGGTGGCCAGGACCATTGACACGGGGGCCCTGAGCAGTGACACGGGGGCCAGCAGCAGGGACATTGTGGCCAGGACCATTGACACGGGGGGCCCTGAGCAGTGACACGGGGGCCAGCACCAGGGATATGGGGGCCAGCACCAGGGACATGGGGGACCAGCACCAGGGACATGGGGAGCCAGCACCAGGGACATGGGGGCCAGCACCAGGGACATGGGGGACCAGCACCAGGAACATGGAGGGCCAGCACCAGGGACATGGGGGGCCAGCACCAGTGACATGGGGGCCAGCACCAGGGACATGGGGGACCAGCACCAGGGTCATGGGGGGCCAGCACCAGGGACATGGGGGCCCTGAGCAGTGACATGGGGGCCAGCACCAGGGACATGGTGGCCAGGACCAGTGACATGGGGGCCCTGAGCAGTGACATGGGAGGCCAGCACCAGGGACATGGGGGACAGCACCAGGGACATGGGGGCCAGGACCAGTGACATGGGGGCCCTGAGCAGTGACATGGGGGCCAGCACCAGGGACATGGGGGCCAGGACCAGTGACACGGGGCCAGCACAAAGGACATGGAGGCCAGGACCAGGGACATGGGGGCCAGCACCAGGGACATGGGGGGCCAGCACCAGGGACATGGGGGGCCAGCACCAGTGACATGGGGGCCAGCACCAGGGACATGGGGGCCAGCACCAGGGACATGGGGGGCCAGCACCAGTGACATGGGGGCCCTGAGCAGTGACATGGGGGCCAGCACCAGGGACATGGTGGCCAGGACCAGTGACATGGGGGCCCTGAGCAGTGACATGGGAGGCCAGCACCAGGGACATGGGGGCCAGCACCAGGGACATGGGGGCCAGGACCAGTGACACGGGGCCAGCACAAAGGACATGGAGGCCAGGACCAGGGACATGGGGGCCAGCACCAGGGACATGGGGGACCAGCACCAGGGACATGGGGGCCAGGACCAGTGACATGGGGGCCCTGAGCAGTGACATGGGGGCCAGCACCAGGGACATGGGGGGCCAGGACCAGTGACACGGGGGCCAGCACAAAGGACATGGAGGCCAGGACCAGGGACATAGTGGCCTGAACTAGGGACATGGGGGCCAGCACCATGGGAGCGGAAGACGGAAAGAAGAATAGGGTTTTTTTTACATTTGTTTGAAAAGAACAGCAGAACACGGACATTGTTACTGGAAGGAGCCCAGGATTGAGGACATTATACCAGGAAGGGGCCCAGGGTGAAGGACATTATTAGTGGAAGGGGCCCAGGTTGGGGGATATTATACCTGGAAGGGGCCAAGGTTGTGGGATATTATTAATGGAAGCGGTCCAGGATGGCGAACATTATACCGGGAACGGGACCAGGATGGGGAATATTATTTCAAGAAGGGGCTCAGGATTGGGGACATTATACCTGGAAGGGCCCAAGGATGGGGGAAATTAGTACTAAAAGGGTCCCAGAATGGAGGACATTATTACAGGTAGGGGCCCAGGATGGAAGACATTATTACAGGAAGGGGCCCAGGATGAGGGATATTATTTCAGTTAGGGGCTCAGGATGGGGGACATTATACTTTGAAGGGGCCATGAATTGGGGAGAGTAGTACTAAAAGGGGCCCAGAATGGAGGACATTATACCAGGAAGGAAGGGGCTCAGGATGGAGGACATTATTACTGGACAGGTAACATTATTACATGGGGAGTGAACACATATGGCTTCTCATGATCTTAGACACTTAAAGGGCCCATATATCTGCTGAACTTGCGGGTGGGGGCCCAGGTCAAAATTTTGAATGGGGGGCCCATTGGACCCTTGTTACGCCATTGCTTCAGGGCGTGGGTATGACTGATGAACCACAGCGACACTCCTGCACTCTCCTCTCCACCATGCCCCTATCCTCTCCTGGTCTACGAGCCCCGGACCCTGCAGCTGTCATATACGTTGCAGTGTGGTAGTTCTTGTGTCACTTTGGAAGGATACTGTGGTCTGCGCCTCCACTGAAAATCACTGCACGCCGGGGCTAATGACTTCCGGCTTGTGGTGAATCTCTAGCTGATGGAAGAAATTTGCTCAGCCTCCTGGAAATCTGTCAGCCGCCCAGAATTGATCTGTTTTCCAAGATGTGTCTCTGCGGCCATGATCGATATAGAGATGAGGACGCCAGGATTTGGCTTTTATGTCGCATACATTGGTGGAGCTAAGACCCCATGATTGACGTGAAGAGCCCCTCTGCAAAAATGGCTCCTAAAAACTGTTGCGTTAATGGTCTCATAAACCGGCCTGGTGTCTCTACTAAGAGAAGATGTGGAGCGACACGATGCCACCACTTCCATGTTTTCCGCCGACATTAGTGCTCCGTTCACACAGTAGACATGGAGACTCCCCTCCTTGTGATCAGTGCTCGGCCCCCCGGTGATCGCACATTTATCATCCGTCCTGTCCATCGTTACCAACAGTCCTGATTTTGACGAAACTGTCACAAATGTTTGGATGTTATTCCGCCATTTTTGGGCATGTCCTGGTCCGAAAAGAGGCAGGGTTCAGGTAAACCTCACCCTAGAGGGGGCTCTTCTTACCAATTCTGCCCATTCCTGGGGGCAGAACTTAAAGGAGTATTCCCATCTCCTTGACCCTATCCCAATATGTGATAGGGGTAATAATAAAAATATTAGCAAATGCCTCCAATTAGAAATGTAGAATAGTTTTTCTGATTCGCTATGTCTCTTTCCTCATGTGCAGGACCTTAGCTATCCATGGTTACGGCCACTGATATAGTGACAGTTAGTTAGCTAGTGGTCGTAACCATGGATACCTAAGGTTCTGCACATGAGGAAAGAGACATAGCGAATCAGAAGAACTATACTACATTTCTAATTGGAGGTATTTGCTAATATTTTTATTATTACACCTACTACATACTGGGATAGGGTCATGGAGATGGGAAATACCCCTTTAAAGTTCTTTTTTTTTACTAACCCACATATCAGTAAGTTTGCCTTCCATGGTTTCCCCCTTTAAGATCAGTGGGGTCCCAATTCACCCAATTAGAAATAGTTTCTCCAATCAGGGCCAGACCAGCACATGCTGCCGGGAGTCTGGGGGGCCCCAGGATGTGCGCACTACGAGTAAGGAGAGGACCCAGGGGCTGTGCTGTCTAACCGCGAGCTCCGATCACCGCAGCTCAACCTCTTAGATAAGGAAAGTGGAAATTATGGAAAAATTAGGGGAAAGTGCCTCATCGACACCCATGACCCCCCATCCTGCAATATCATACTTCTCCTAACCCCGGTGTCTGCCATGAAGGTTCACCTGAGTTTCATAGGAGACGCAGTGCACCGTACAAACCTTCGCAAATAACAATGAAATATATAAAGAATTTTTACAAATAAAATAAGTTCATGTCACTTTCCATCTTCCTGTCTGAACTTTAAAAAATACTACAACTTTTATCTCATATGTTAAATGACAAAAAAAGAATGATATTGAAGAATCACTGATTTATGGCCACGTCCCCTCCCAAAAAAAAAAATAAAAAAGAGATTAGAAAAATAAAAAAGGTAAATATCTTGGAAGACGAAGGAGGAAACATCAAAAGCAAAGAGCGACTGAATGGGACGCTGGCCTGAAGTCCAATGATAGCGCGCGGTTATTGTGGCCTCCGGTCATTTTCGTCACTATATTATTATAATTCCGTTTTGCATGTGTCGATTCTGGATATATTTTATGCACGCATGATGGCCTGGATCATTTGCACACAGATGCCTCTTGCCTGACACTTGCTGGGGGTCCGCGTCCCCCACCTTAAGAACAGTTCCTGTAGGTAATACTAATAAGGATTCATTATTGGACCGGTGCCCACTTGGAACACTCTCCTTTTGTACTGGGAATTCCTGCTTATGTCAAGACACGATTGTGTGATTTATATACCGCCCTGTCAGCACACGCTGGCCTGCGGCCCAACCAAACAGCATGCCAGGAAAGCCGGGGACTCTGGAAGTGCCACTGAGACGTTGGGGCCTGGCTTGTTGCGTACAGCGTTGTATATATTACCGTATTCAGAGAGGCGCAAAGGTAATACACAGGGGTCGGGATAATGCCCCATTGATGGATCGGATTGGAGGCTGAGTCATTTGCAGCTCCTGCTATTAATGTCTTACAGTAACCCTACTGTTCTGTGATGTTTCCTGCAGCTTCTGGAATGACTTGGTCTTCATTGAAGACTTGAATGATTTCCTAAAAAGCTGCACAGATTAATAGACGTTGCACGGATGAGGTGTCTGATGAGAAAATTGAAAGAAAAACCCCGGGACGTGGCTGTGCCGAAGCTCTAAGGAATCCGCGCTGGCTGACCGCTGCATCCTATGGCATTTAGGACTACATACAGAATTGCAGATATTCAGAATTAAACACACGGGGGCACCACTGACATTGATGGGGATCCAACCAGACCTATACAAAATTGATGCTGATTAAAGAGAGAGAGAAAAGGAATAGGCCACACAATGGGGATCACCCAACATAAGATTTAGCAAACATTTGTAACAATGTTTATTTAGACACAAACAACTAAACACCCAATTGTTAAAAACATTAAAAGTTAGTCACACATGTGACTTGAACATCTAGGTTCACAATAGAACCAAACCCTCTTAACTTCACCTCCACAGAAAAACATCTCAATAACAGACCAAATATGTATGTAGATAGCATACCACAGTATAAAAGGTTTTTGCATGTAAACTGGCTCACATTCATAAATAAATGCACACACCAAAAATACAAATATTGGCAATTGATAGCAGAAAAATAAAACAATATTAAAGCCACATATGCTATATACACAGGAAGAGATGGTATAAACCATATATCAGCCAATTATAATAAATATATATTGTCTAATTTACCTGTGAGAAATTGCACAAAAAGCCCACAAACAGTATCTGGCCTATATAACACGCTAATGTTATTGATCAAATCCCTTAGAAGTGCATGCATTTCCCTAACAACCGCTCAGACTATCATGTTTGACCAAGCGCATTGAAATAAAGTGGTATTGGCTAAAAAATAGCCGAATAAAGGGAAGGCAATGCTCGACCTTAGTTTGGTTATGCACTAGTTTCTAATCAGAAGTGGAGTGGAGCCCGAGCGTCCTGAGACCCGACGCGTGTCGCCACCGATTGTGGCTTCGTCAGGTAGATCATATATATTTATTATAATTGGCTGATATATGGTTTATACCATCTCTTCTATACCATATGTGGCTTTAATATTGTTTTATTTTTCTGCTATCAATTGCCAATATTTGTATTTTTGGTGTGTGCATTTATTTATGAATGTGAGCCAGTTTACATGCAAAAACCTTTTATACTGTGGTATGCTATCTACATACATATTTGATCAGATATTCAGAAGACACTTATTTTGTTGCAGATTTGCCTTTATCCGAGGAATCTGCGCAGGCTGACCACTGCATCCTATGACATTTAGGACTACAAACAGAATTGCAGATATACAGAAGACACTTATTTTGTTGCAGATTTGCCTTTATCTCAGGAATCCGCGCAGGCTGACCACTGCATCCTATGACATTTAGGACTACATACAGAATTGCAGATATACAGAAGACACTTATTTTGTTGCAGATTTGCCTTTATCCGAGGAATCTGCGCAGGCTGACCGCTGCATCCTATGACATTTAGGACTACATACAGAATTACAGATATACAGAAGACACTTATTTTGTTGCAGATTTGCCTTTATCTGAGGAATCCGCGCAGGCTGACCACTGCATCCTATGACATATAGGACTACATACAGAATTGCAGATATACAGAAGACACTTATTTTGCTGCAGATTTGCCTTTATCTGAGGAATCCGCGCAGGCTGACCACTGCATCCTATGACATATAGGACTACATACAGAATTGCAGATATACAGAAGACACTTATTTTGCTGCAGATTTGCCTTTATCTGAGGAATCCGCGCAGGCTGACCACTGCATCCTATGACATATAGGACTACATACACAATTGCAGATATACAGAAGACACTTAGTTTGCTGCAGATTTGCCTTTATCTGAGGAATCCGCACAGGCTGACCACTGCATCCTATGACATATAGGACTACATACAGAATTACAGATATACAGAAGACACTTATTTTGCTGCAGATTTGCCTTTATCTGAGGAATCCGCGCAGACTGACCGCTGCATCCTATGACATTTAGGACTACATTCAGAATTGCAGATATACAGAAGACACTTATTTTGTTGCAGATTTGCCTTTATCTGGGATTTCCCTGCATCAGAAGAACAGGTCTAGGCTCAGGGCATCTCTATAGTGGGTGCAGAAGTACCAGTTACACCCAGGCCCTGGTACCACAAAGGGTCTCTCCAAAAAATAGGAAGAAACTAATATTAGGCGACCTCTTGTTTTGTTGAACAATGGAGGTATATTCTATGTACAAACCCCCATGTACTCTACAAATACCAAAAGAATGCCACAATGGGTGACATTTATCATTGCATTTGTGCAAAAAAAAAAAAAAGAGCAAATTACATTTAATTGTTCTAAGTCCCTAATCCAAATTTACCAATATTTTATGCCATTTAATGCACCGTTTATCGCACTGATGCCAAAACTAAAAAGTGATGAATTTTTATGAATGCACTTCTACTTAAAACTCACAAAAATGTTGCATATTCTAGACAGGTCTTAAAAAAAAGCTTGGAATAATTACAATGATGCTGCAATTTTTCTTAACCTGCATAAAAGTATAAATGTGTGCAAAGTTCGCCATCACTGTGCAACGTTCGGCACATCGAACATTGGCGAAGTGGATGAACTAAAAAGCATAAAAAGTCACAATTTGAGAAAAAAAATGTTTTTTTTTAACTTGACTCGGGACATTTGACTCGTTGGTCTCAGGCTCTTCTAACTCTAAGAAGTGACGTACGGAACTTAAAAAGAAGTTCTGGTGGAATTTGTGACAAATCCGTCATTATGGGAAGACATTTGATACCATAACATTGCAGGGTTGAAGGCAGTGCATGTAAGATTTAGTGTAAATTATAGCATTTTTTTTATAAATATGGGCCACTGAGAGTTGGCATGGCTCTTTTTTAACTATTTAGGAAAGAGTAGTGTAATATGTTTTCCTCGCAGACACAGGGAAGAAAGTATAAATGATGATGGGAGTCTTAAAAATAGCACATGGCAATGAGGGGACAATTTTACATATTTTTCACCTATGTTTGACGTTTCTAAAAAGCGTTGACTAGGATCTCGTCTTCCTTTTTTTTACTTTAACTGAAACAGTGCCACTTTTGTCTAGTGGCTGAGTTTGGCATTGCAACACAATGCAAGGGACAGTCCAAGAAATAATTCCTTGTATTAAAGTTTTTACTAGTGATTGGAATAATATATTACAGCCATGGCTGAACGTGTTGGCACCCTTGAAATTGTTCCAGAAAATGAAGTATTTCTCCCAAGAAATTATTGCAATTCCACACATTTTGTTATACACATGTTTATTTCCTTTGTGTGCATTGGAACAACACAAACAAAAAACATACAGAGAGAGAAAAAGGGCAAATTGGACATAATTTCACAAAAAAACCTCCAAAAATGGGCAGGACAACATTGTTGCCACCTTGTTAAAATTGTGCGCAATCAACCTTGTTTCAAGTATGTGATGCTCATTCACACTCGCCTGTGGCAAGTAACAGGTGTGGGCAATATTAAAATCACAAATGAAACCAGATAAAAAGAGGAGAGGTTGACTCAATCTTTGTATTGTATGTCTGTGTGTGCCACACTATGCATGGAGAACAGAAAGAGGATAAGAGAACGGTCTGAGGACTTGAAAACCAAAATTGTCATTGATGACACTTTTGGTTATGGCTGTACATAATTCCCCTATACAAGTGTTGCCAATGGGGTTGCAACTATCCACGACATTTCATATCCATAGGGGTCATTATGCATGGAAGGGACAAAGGAGAGCATTCCCCTTTAAAATTGATTTTTATCATCATCTGTATTATTAATATTCACTTGTGGCCTCATGTTCCTATATAGAAGGAATAATTCTGGAATCCCTGAACGTACAGCGGCCCCTAGTGGATAATGTGTGGACAGCAGGCCCACTGAATGTTCACAGCACCTGCACAAATGTCTGATAGGCGGGGGTCCCAACTATGAGACCCCTCACCTATCAAATGTATACAAGTGCCAACTGCATGTTTACAGGTTTAATATACTTCTAGGTCTAGTAAAAAATAAAAAAGATATTACTCATACCTGCTTTTAAAAAGATTTTGTCATACCCCAAAAAAGAAAAAAAAAACAATCCTAACAATTAAAAATATTAGTAAATCTAAAATAATAACAATAATAATGATGACGATACATCACTACCATTAATAAATAAATTAAAATGCATAAAAATATCATTAAAAATAAAAAATGCCACATTATAAAATGTATAAATAATAAAATAATAAATACATGTATTTATTTAAAAGAAAGACTTGAGTGTAAAAAATGAAGAAAATAAATCGACTTATCACAATACACAAAAAAATCTAAATAAGTCTAAATATAGTTGTAATAAATCGCTACAATTTAAATAATCCATTAAGAATAGATAGACTTTAAAGTTATAAACAAATAATTAAATATAATCATAAAACAGAAAAATAATGTAAAAGTTATAATAATAAAAGTAATAAATAATTTAAATTAAAAATAAATAATTAAACATAATGACAAAACATAAGAATAATAGAAAAATGAATATCTAATAATAATAATAATAATGTATAATTTAATATTATAATTAAATAATTAAAAATAATGACAAAACATAAGAATAATGTAAAAGTAAAATCTAATAATAACAAATAAATACTTTAAAATTGGAAATAAAGACTTACAAATAATGACAAAACATAAAAGTAATATCTAATAATAATAATAATAATAATAAATAATTTAAATTAAAATAAATAATTAAAAATAATGACAAGACATAAGAATAATGTAAAAGTAATATGTAATAATAATAACAACAAATAAATACTTTACAATTATAAATAAATAATTACAACTAATGGCAGAACTTAAAAATAATTTAAAAGTAATATCTAATAATAATAATAATAATAATATCCACTAATAATAATATTAATAATAATAATAATAATAATAATAAATACTTTAACATTATAAATAAATAATTAAAAATAATCACAAAATAGAAAAATAATGTAAAATTAACCATTGAAAAGAAGCAAAAAAAATAGATAAGTCTTACAAACGCAATTTTGCCCACTATAAAAAATAAGTATATGTATATATATTTTTTTTATTTCGAGGCACGTCTGGCAATTAAAGGGTTGTGCTGCTTATGATTCCGTTAAATGCCACGTTCCCCGCTCCAACATTTTTATAATGATGTATGGCTTGTATATTTGCGGTTGACCAAAGTTCTGAAACATAAGCCTGTAGACCGGAATTGAAGCAGATTCTGTATCCTGATGTGGTAAGACCTCCATATCGTGTGCGTGGGGAGGGCAATGGGTGACTTGAGTCTGTTGGAGATGAGACAAATGGCTCATAGGACATTGCCAAGAGTAGGTTAGACAGGAGGAAGGGGACTTTTTCTACTTATTCTGAGCCACCGGAAGGTATGGCCTGTCTTTAACGGAACTGTGATCAATCTGATCTTGTCTTGCACATGTGGACAAAAAAAAATTAAAAAATGAATGTTTAACTGCCAGCAAGGAGTCGTGTATAGGAGAATAACTCCAGCCCTGGCTTGTCACAGCCACAGAGGCGACCACTAGGGCCCTGTCCCCAAATGTGTCACCCTCGCCTGGACAGAGCCAGGAGTCCTGACCAACTGTTTGACCTTGATGAAGGTCGTATACGATGAGTCCGGCTCCCGTGAGTGCGACCCCGATATATAATTATACTAGAACCACAGGTCGTGATACATTTTGCTTTCTTGTTAGGCCACAATGGCCCCTATTATGCTCCATTTGGCCTCAGAGTGCAGCTTCCCCACCCAGCGACTTCCATCTTCCTGAGCTTTGTCCATCCGGTAGGAGAACTTTGTCCTGGTTGCTTTGTAGGCAGGGAGCCTCCCAAAACAGATTTTCAGAATTCACTTCCTCAAACCTGAATCTGCTCCGATGAGCAACAATGTAACATGCGACTTGTTCTAAGTTACTTTATGGCTGCGGAGGAAAACAAAAAGTATCCAGGAGGCCGGAAAAATGTATCTACCAATACATGGAGGACATCCACATCCAGGTTTCCAGAAATGAACATGGAGTTAACACACATTTTGACCAGACTGTATAAACTCCGGTACCGGCTCGATATGAGAGCAGCGTGGGTGCAGAAGACCGTGGACCCAACAATCAGGACAAACCTTCAGACCCTCTAGTGCAAAAAAGAGCCCATGCCATGACTGTGCAAAACCCTCCTAAAACTTCCCGCAGCGCCTTCCTGCACCCATGCTGCACCCTGGAATGGCGGTGATGCAGGATCTGTGGTGACAATTCAGGTTGAGGCTCCATGTTGATGTCGCTCTGGTGCCGCGCAGGTCGCCACGTCCTATTTAAAGAATCTGGGACATTTATCATTTGTGGAAACAATGTATGACATTGACACCTTTGCATATGAGAATGAAATGCGTTCTTATGCACTCCTCTGTCCGCTCTGGCAATAAACAATCATGGTGCAATTGGGCAAGTTGCACCCCGTCCCCGCTCCGTGACGTTTGCTGAAGGCTTTATTTGGTGCATCACCCATTGCCTACATATTTATCTTGCTAAATACTCCCCTGTATATAACATTTGTATAATGTGAAGCAGCATCTGAAGCTATGAGCATATCCGTGCCAGAGCAGGAAGAACGAAGCACCATATCAGGAGCATCGTCGGCTCCTCACCATCCCAAGGCTTTAGCACAGTTGTCATTATGTCATGTTGCATTTTGGCAAGTTACACCGGTCCCTGAGCCCTGGCATAGGTGGTAGCCTGCATTTTTATCTTGCTATATACTCCCCTGTATATAACATTCTTATAATGTGAAGCAGCAGCTGAAACTAGGAGAATATCTGTGCCAGAGCAGGAAGAACACAGCACCATATCAGGAGCGTCGTTGGCTCCTCACCATCCCAAGGCTTTTGCTCAGTGCCTTGAGGACCGGATTTGGGAAACTGACATTATTAAGGACTATTGTTCTGCAGTTGCTGAGGTTTGCTTCTGACTTTTAGATTTGCTTCCTGCACAGACGAGAGAAGCGTCTCTTATATTTATTCCTCAGGGTTTAAGGGACACCTTGTGGCTGAACAGTATATTGACTTTCTGATCTGAGAACATGACATCTTCTCCTTTTCTCTTTGTATATATGCAAAATTTCTCCAGTAAATGTCTTTTTAGTTATTGCCGACCTCAAGCAGCGAAATTGTTGGAGAGGTTGGGAAGTCTTTAAGGACACCATATAACCTACATATAGACCTCGGACCTACATGTAGGGCACGGACTTTACCGGAAAGCATAAGGATCCTTCCTAGTGTGACTACCTGGTGCATTTATCTCTGTGGCACATCCATGGGTCCAATGTGGAGGCATCGGTTTTCTGCCACATAAGAATCATCCCAAAATCCAGAACCGGTGAAGTCTGCCTGATTAATGGGTGCCTTCTTTGGACAATTAAAAGTGCTGCTGGGACCTTTGGCGATCACCTGCAATCAGCAAGGGAGGATCCAGACAGCAAGTGTTCAGTTTCCCTGCAGCACCACCACAGGAGAAAAGAGGAATGACACCGTTCCCATTGTAAGCAATAACACATGGACAAGTTGTGTCCTCCAAGGGGAGAGACGCTCTTTGTAGGAGCCATGGTTCATCGATGAAGCTCCTAAATGATGGACCTCCCATTAGTAACAGTATTTAATAATGGATTTGATAAACGAGAAAACTTTTTATTCTGAATTATTCATTTTAGAAGTTTTGCCTTCTTACTTAAAATAAGTTTTTGTTTTTCTTCCTGTGCTTTGCAGCCTGTTACTCGACTTTTTTTGCAAGTGATGAAATTGGCTGTAACTTCTCTCCGCTCCGTGAAGTTTCCTGTCCAATGCTGTCAATAAAACAGATTGTGCGAGTCAGGCCGGAGAACAGCGGCAGCCGCATATTTCCGGACGAGCGTCCTCTAACCCTCAGTCTCCACTCAGTCTTCACTATCAGCGCCTGTGCAGATGCTTTGCCAGGATACTGTGGTAAAACTGTACACATATGGGTGACAATTTGGGGTTTTCTTCGGTGTCAACCTGGAAGACAAATGGGACTGGAGAAAACCTAGAATGTCATTAATTCTCATAATTTATTTCTCCTATGAATGGAGAAGTTATCGTGTCCTGCGGGGAGATGAGAAATGACTTCTGGTGACCCCATGACCAGGGACCGGCCCGGGCCTATGTGAGCTCTACTGGACAGGACTGTGTCGCCCCCTGCAGAGGAACACAAGACATTGCAGGAAAGTGCAAACCAAAAAAAAATCAGAAAAATTGATCATTTTTTTTTTATTTTTATCATAGTTCATAATGTGGCCCAGTTCATTGTATATTGCTCAGCCTAAAGTCTATGCTCCCTCTGTTTCTGGGCCATTAAATGCAATCTATTACTCCCTGTTATCAGCCATTTCATGCTCCTTGACCTGTTCATTAATGAGATGGTTTCTGTCCCTTTAGGATTACTGCCCAAACAATGCAAATTATTTGGCCCCACTTAGGTCCTGCTCCTAAATAAGCGCTGGCCTTTCCTGCGGTACCGGTGAAATGTTCTGCAAGTAAATAAGCCAAGTGCTCCGTTTTTGCAGACCCTTGTTTCAGCCATGTTGTCCTGACATAAGAACGGAGGCCTCCTCGAGATTGTGCTTATGGATCCTTGACTATATCAGATCCGTGTTCGGAGATCACTTTAGCGGATGAGTAATGTCTTGTTCCATTGGAGGAATCCGTGTTATTTTCTTGCCTGTTAGCTCCGTCCTGCCAACTACTTGTCCATCACTGGTAAGAGGGTGAAGCCAGTACTGGGTAGTGCACTCTTACACTTTGTGCAGTAGATGGCGCCAGTCCCTTATCTTCATGTGTGACGCTCGAGGTACCACTGACTCGAGGTACCACATCCATGTTTCTTCCATCATTCATATCCTTCATGTGTAACCTGCGCTCATAGTAAGAAATCATCTTTGCTTGAAGAAAAAAGTTATCCAGGAAAAAAAAAGGACTTTCCAAACTTTTCACATTTCAGAGGGTTCAGAGGGTGGCAGGTGCACCCTGAAGTGTAAATAAAATAAAAAGACACTAGAATTAAAGTTGGCACATGGTGGGTCGGCGCCGTATTTGTGCCCGGGGATTCCAGCTACACTTTAGGACCCAGCTACTGAAATTTTACAATGGCACAGGAGTATGCAGCCAGTGGGGGTCAGGGCATGCTGGGAATTGTAGTTTCAAAATCCTAATGTCATCCTGGGGCAGGGCCAGAAAGCCCACCGTACCCACCCGATGCGTGCAGGCGAAGTTCTTACTTCAAGGGATGTTTTGGTGGAAGTCATCGACGTCTGAGTACTCGGCCCCTGCTGAGATCAGTCTCTCCCCTTTTCTTGCCCAACGCTGCCATCACTCCAGCTGTCAGAAGCCTTTTGAGATCGTCCTTTCACTACTGAAGTGACATCTTGGCTGAAGGGTTGTGTGGAAATGTCGGCAGACATGAATCACGTCCCCCTCCCCACCTCAAAAACTTCAAAGTCTGGCTGATAGTCTCATCCTTCAGTACGGAGTTAGGAGGAGCCGCGGCCGGAGCGGGACAAGGCTTTGATGCGCACGTGCGTCTCCTTCACCGAGTCGTGTCCTGAGCTTTCATCTGACGGGAACAGATGAGAGGAGGCCATCAAGAGAGAAGAGGCTGACAGGTGAGAGGAGGCCAGCAGGTGAGAAGAGGCCAACAATTTAGAGGAGGCCAACAGGTGAGAGAAGGCCCACAGGTGAGAGGAGGCCCATAGGTGAGAAGAGGCCAACAGGTGAGAGGAGGTCGGCAGGTGAGAAAAGGCTGACAGGTGAGAGGAGGCCGACAGGTGAGAGGAGGCTGACAGGTGAGAGGAGGCCAACAGGTGAAAAAAGGCCGACAGGTGAGAGGAGGCTGACAGGTGAGAGAAGGCCGACAGGTGAGAGGAGACCGACAGGTGAGAGAAGGCCGACTGTTGTGAACTCATTTTCTGGTCTGCCTCTGGTTTCTGGTGAGGGAGCTGGTTGTGCTGACAGAGGAGTTGTGAGTTCTCTTTCCGGCTCCCTCTGGTGGTGGCAGGAGGTAGTGAAGCTGATCTAATTAACCGAGACCTCCCATCTGATAATGGGGAAGAGGAGAGGACATCTGGAGTCTCAGCCTGGATTTAAGACAGCCGACTCCCTATTCCCATGCTGGTGATTTTTTCCTGCCTCCTGAGGTCTTAGTTTCCAGCTCAGTTCCTGCCTTCTCAAGCTAAGTTGCCTTTGCTAATGTTCACATTTGATTTGGTTTGGTCTATTCAGTTTTTTGTGTGGTCAGCCAGCCCCGGCTGGAGCTGTGCTGAATTTCCACTCTTATGTCACAGTATGTGCCAGTTTGCTTTTTGTCCCTTATTAGTTTGGCCTCTTTTTGCTCTGTTCTCAGAAGATGCCAGAGTGCTGATATAGTGGGAGAAGTCTAGTGACGTCAGGGTATTTTTTGCTATCAGAAGTGTTGGACATTTTTGCAGGGATTTTTGGCGTGATTGCAGACAGTATCTTTCCTTTCCTGTCCTTTCTAGCTAGTGTGGGCCCCATCATTTGCTCAGCCTATTTTCCTACCTGTGTTCGTGTTTTCATCTTGTCTCACCGTCATTACATGTGTGGAGGCTGTCTATTCCTTTGGGGTCTGCTCTGGGGCAGTTTTAGTTTTTCCCTTTTCTTGCTTTAGGCTTATTTAGTCCTCCGGCTGTGATGAGGCATCTAGAATCATCATAGGTACGCTCCACGGCTGCTGTTAGTTGTGTGGTTAGGATCAGGGGTCTGTAATCCGTGTAGTTACCAACCTCTCTGGTTTTCTGTGACTTGGCTTGGTCTTGTTTTCCTCCTCGGTGACCCATTCATAACAGCCGACAGGTGAGTTAAGGCCGACAGGTGAGAAGAGACCATCAGGGGAGAAGAGGCCGATAGGTGAGAAGAAGCTGACAGGTGAGAAGAGGCCAACTGGTGAGAAGAGACTGACAGGTGAGAGGAGGCCAACAGATGAGAGGAGGCCGACAAGTGAAAAGAGGCCGACAGATGAGAGGAGACCGACAGGTGAGAGGAGGCTAACAGATGAGAGGAGGCCATCAAGAGAGAATTGGCAGACAGGTGAGAGGAGGCTGGCAGGTGAGAAGAGGCCAACAATTGAGAGGACGCCAATGGGTGAGAGAAAGCCCACAGGTGAGAGGAGGCCCATAGGTGAGAAGAGGTCGACGGGTGAGAGGACACCAACGGGTGAGAAAAGGCTGACAGGTGAGAGAAGGCCAACAGGTGAGATGAGGTAGACAGATGAGGAGAAGAGGCCAACAAGTGAGAGGAGAGCAATAAGTGCAAGCGAGCTGACAGGTGAGAAGAGGCCAACAGGTGAGATGAGGCAGACAGATGAGGAGAAGAGGCTGACAGGTGAGAGGAGGCAGACAGGTAAGAGGAGGCCGACAGGTGAGAAAAGGCCGACAGGTGAGAAGAGACTGACAGGTGAAAGGAGGCTAACATGTGAGAGGAGGCCGACAGGTGAGAGGAGGCCGACAGGTGAAAAGAGGTCGACAGGTGAGAGGAGGACGACAGCTGAGAGGAGACCGACAGGTGAGAGGAGGTCGACAGGTGAGAGGAGACCGACAGGTGAGAGAGAGAGGAGGCTGACAGATGAGAGGAGGCCGACAGGTGAGAGGAGACTGACAGGTGAGAGGAGGCTGACAGGTGTGAGGAGGCCGACAGATGAGAAAAGGCTGACAGGTGAGAGGCGGCCAACCAGTGAGAAGAGACCGACAGGTGAGAGGAGGCAGACAGATGAGAGGAGGCAGCCAGGTAAGAGGAGGCCAACAGGTGAGAGGAGGCCGACAGGGGAGTAGAGACCAACAGGTGAGAGGAGGCCATCAAGAGAGAAGAGGCCAACTGGTGTGAAGAGGCCCACAGGTGAGAGGAGGCCCACAGATGAGAAGAGGCCAACAGGTGAGAAGAGGTCGATGGGTGAGAGGACACCAACGGGTGAGAAAAGGCCGACAGGTGAGAGGAGGCCAACAGGTGAGAGGAGGCTGACAGATGAGAGGAGGCTGACAGGTGAGAGGAGGCCGACAGGTGAGAAGAGGCCAACAGGTGAGAAGAGGTCGACGGGTGAGAGGACACTAACGGGTGAGAAAAGGCTGACAGGTGAGAGGAGGCCGAAAGATGTAAAGAGGCCAACAGGCAGGTCTCAGAGGACCTCTCATGTGGACAGATATGATTTACAATCATAGCAGCTCCAAGGTTTTCAGATCACCTGCAAGTTATTCATAATATACACTGAGCATTCAGATGAAGGGTATGTAGACTTTTGCAATTATTTTATATTGCATAATTGCCATTTTCTGCAAAACATGTAGCCAAGCATGGTCTAACTACCTTTATCGTTCACAAGTAAGTAAAAATGCTTTCAGGGCACATACCAGTCCCATATGTCCCAATCTCCCCCCTCCTGTACATTTCCATGAACTTTTCTCAGTGGGCAGTTCATTTTTGTCAGCATTCTGCCAGCATTATAGGTGCTGGAACTTTCATTCTCTCATTTACCAGCAGGTACTATGCTAGCTATTGTTCAATGACTTACCTTTCATGAACTGAAAGCTCTTCTCTCAAGCATGTAAGCAATTTAACAGAAAGGAGAACAGGAGACAAAGACCCGTCTCCACTTCCTGTAGAGATATTGTCATGATCCAGGCGTGGATCTGTCAGATTAAATGGACAAAGTGAACGTTTTTTCCTTTGGCAAGGTGACATAATTGCCCCCGGTGGCCATTGGAATTATCACATGTGGTGTCATTCATTCTGAGTTGCCCCGGTGGTGGTTAGTGGTATCGCACGATAGTTTGGGTTTAATATGTACGTAATTATGAATCAGGTGTGGGGCTCTATAAATGAGTCTCAGGGTGTGCAATCACTGCTGGTGATATTCATTCATTTGACAAGGAAGCCTGGGTGAACATGAGTCCTGCGCAGTCAGCCAGAGGGGATGAGTGGCAGATAATGGTGTCTGCAGGAATTGCTGGCATGGCGTGGAGGAGTCGCAGTTTATGGTTTCAGCGGGAAGTGCGTGCATGGCATGGTGGAGTGGCGACTATGGAGAGAGTTGCACTCGGCATGCTCGACTTGGTTGCCGAGAGCTGGACTCAAGCATGCTTAGATTCTTGGCAGAGGCTGACTCATCCTTGTGACTCTGTTACTGGACTGCTGCAATTGGTGGTGGACTCTGCTCCAAGGCTGCACTACGGTGAAGGATCCGGGATGGTGATGGATCCGGGTGGAGGAGAAGATGCACGCAGGTGGTGGGCTTTGTTGCTAGGAGTATTGTCTTCTTTCCTCATGTGTGTTGTTAGTGCAGTGGTGGGATTAGTTTCCGCACCGACCAATTCCCTAGTGAGGGTTTAGGGTCAGGGCGAGCAAGGGCTTTGAGGTACGCGTGCGGCGCCCGGTGCGGAACCGGCATAGGGAACGTTAGGAGTGCAGGGACACTGGCTCAGGGGAGCTCAGGAGGTCTCCACTTCCCTATTCCCTATTGCAGGGCCCACCATTGTTAATGTTTCCCAGGTTCCCCCTTATTATTTCAATTCGCCGTACTGGAGGCGGGGTTTCCAGAATGTATATTAACGTGTAATACCTAAATTCGCCAGGTGGAGGCGGTGTATCCATCTGCACGTATTATTATTTAAATTCGCCACTGGAGGCGCTGTATCCTGGGTCACGTGTGTTATGGGTTCGCCTTGCGGTAACATCTGCGTCCAGACACGCGTGACCATGACAGATATAAAGATCTGCCCTCCCTTCCTGTAGAGCAAAAAACACCCACCCCCACTTCCACTAGAGACATAGACCCACCCCCACTTCCTGTAGAGACATAGACCCACCCCCCACTTCCTGTAGAGACAAAGACACACACCCAATTCCTGTAGAGACATAGACCCATCCCCCACCACTTCCATTAGAGACATAGACCCATCCCCACTTCCTGTAGAGACATAGACCCATCCCCCACTTCTTGTAGAGAGATAGACCCACCCCCACTCCCTGTAGAGAGACATAGACCTGCCCCCATTCCTGTAGAGACATAGGCGTGCCCCAACTTCATGTAGAGACATAGACCCTCAGTTCGTCTAGACATAGACCCCCCTTCCTGTAGCGACATAGACCCATCCCCACTTCCTGTAGAGACATAGACCCACCCCCACTACCTGTAGAGACATAGACCCATCCCCCACTTTCCGTAGAGACATAGACCCATCCCCACTTCCTGTAGAGATAGACCCATCCCCACTTCCTGTAGAGACATAAACCCCCACTTCCTGTAGAGACATAGACCCACCCCCACTTTCTGTAGAGACATAGACCCATCCCCCACTATCCATAGAGACATAGACCCATCCCCCCCTTCCTGTAGAGACATAGACCCATCCCCCTCTTCCCATAGAGGCATAGACCCATCCCCCACTTCCTGTAGAGATATAGACCCCCCACTTCATGTAGAGACATAGACCCCCCCACTTCATGTAGAGACATAGACCCGCCCCCACTTCCTGTAGAGACATAGACCCATCCCCACTTCCTGTAGAGACATAGACCCATTGCCCACTTCCTGTAGAGACATAGACCTGCCCCACTTCCTGTAGAGACATAGACCCATCCCCCCCTTCCTGTAGAGACATAGACCCATCCCCCTCTTCCCATAGAGGCATAGAGCCATCCCCCACTTTCTGTAAAGACATAGAGCCATCCCCCACTTTCTGTAGAGACATAGACCTGCCCCACTTCCTGTAGAGACATAGAGCCATCCCCCACTTCCTGTAGAGACATAGACCTGCCCCCACTTCCTGTAGAGACATAGACCCGCCCCCACTCCCTGTAGAGACATAGACCCGCCCCCACTTCCTGTAGAGACATAGACCCTTTGCCCACTTCCTGTAGAGACATAGACCTGCCCCACTTCCTGTAGAGACATAGACCCGCCCCCACTTCCTGTAGAGACATAGACCCGCCCCCACTTCCTGTAGAGACATAGACCCATTGCCCGCTTCCTGTAGAGACATAGACCCGCCCCCACTTCCTATAGAGACATAGACCCCCACTTTCTGTAGAGACATAAACCCATCCCCCACTTCCTGTAGAGACATAGACCTGCCCCACTTCCTGTAGAGACATAGACCCATCCCCCCCTTCCTGTAGAGACATAGACCCATCCCCCTCTTCCCATAGAGGCATAGAGCCATCCCCCACTTTCTGTAAAGACATAGAGCCATCCCCCACTTTCTGTAGAGACATAGACCTGCCCCACTTCCTGTAGAGACATAGAGCCATCCCCCACTTCCTGTAGAGACATAGACCTGCCCCCACTTCCTGTAGAGACATAGACCCGCCCCCACTCCCTGTAGAGACATAGACCCGCCCCCACTTCCTGTAGAGACATAGACCCTTTGCCCACTTCCTGTAGAGACATAGACCTGCCCCACTTCCTGTAGAGACATAGACCCGCCCCCACTTCCTGTAGAGACATAGACCCGCCCCCACTTCCTGTAGAGACATAGACCCATTGCCCGCTTCCTGTAGAGACATAGACCCGCCCCCACTTCCTATAGAGACATAGACCCCCACTTTCTGTAGAGACATAAACCCATCCCCCACTTCCTGTAGAGACATAGACCCGCCCCCACTTCCTGTAGAGACATAGACCCATTGCCCACTTCCTGTAGAGACATAGACCCCCCCACTTCCTGTAGAGACATAGACCCGCCCCCACTTCATGTAGAGACATAGACCCACCCCCACTTCCTGTAGAGACATAGACCCGCCCCCACTTCCTGTAGAGACATAGACCCCCACTTCCTGTAGAGACATAGACCCATTGCCCGCTTCCTGTAGAGACATAGACCCGCCCCCACTTCCTATAGAGACATAGACCCCCACTTTCTGTAGAGACATAGACCCGCCCCACTTCCTGTAGAGACATAGACCCATCCCCACATCCTGTAAAGACATAGACCCCCACTTCCTGTAGAGACATAGACCCGCCCCCACTTCCTGTAGAGACATAGACCCATCCCCCACTTCCTGTAGAGACATAGACCCGCCCCCACTTCCTGTAGAGACATAGACCCATCCCCCACTTCCTGTAGAGACATAGACCCGCCCCCACTTCCTGTAGAGACATAGACCCATCCCCCACTTCCTGTAGAGACATAGACCCATCCCCACATCCTGTAAAGACATAGACCCCCACTTCCTGCAGAGACATAGACCCGCCCCCACTTCCTGTGTAGAGGGGCCACTTTGGTTTCAACTGAATGTGCGTCCTAGGAAAGTCTGCACCGCAATAGTTAACATGGTCGCTGACCTATCAGAGGCCGGTGCCTGACGTCAGTGCACCCTTCGCAGGTGGCACATGAAAACGATCTTAACGGGTGGGATCCGACTGCTGACACCTGCACCGAACGGAAGTCCCATTAGACAGGACCTCATGTGCGACTCGACCACTGATCCAGTCATTCCTCCGTGGCTGCGCTTGTTTTTTTCTGGAAGCCCCAAAGAGGATGAATGGAGCTGCGGTCAGACATCCCACCTGACGCTGCATTATAAAATGGGGATAGAAGTGTCCTGTCAGGGATAAAACTTCTTCCACTCTTCATTCTTCCACTCAGTGCAGTTTCTAATGGTCGGACCCAAACGATCAGTAAGTGATCACCGATCCTGTGGATTTCTGTGTTTGAGCCAAAGAACCCTATAATGTAAAGTACTGTAATTGTACACCCCAGTTATGGGGGCCGCGGTTCTCCTGAATCCGGCGATGTTTTTCTTGTGTTTCTGCTCCTCTCCGTTCCTGAGATATGTCCCCTTCTTCCTTGAATGTAAATCTAGTCTTGTTAGACAAGTGGGAATGGCCCTCATGAATACAACCAAAGAGAGCATGAAGACCATGCCCACTTGACTATAAAAGACTAGATTTATAGACAGGGATGAAGGGGCCATATCGCTTGAATGGAGAGGAGCAGAAGCACAAGAAAAGCATTACCATATTCAGGAGAATAGCGGCATCTACACTAGGGTTAAACATTACCGGTACATATGTCTGGTGACTGACAGACCCATAAAGTTCTTATATAGTGCCAAGCACATTCACTGACTGACTGGGGCGCACAAAGAAGAATTCCTCAGACATTTTTACCTTTTTTTATCATATTTTGCAAAAATAAAAAAATACACATAGTTTCAATTACATTGATGTCATATGAAGCACATGCTGGAGCCCCCTACTGGTTATAAGTGGTATTGCAGTTTGGTGATTAACGAGTTCTTAATTTACATAGGACTTACATGATCAGCAATAAGGTTGAAAAACTATATAAATGTAAACTGAGGTCGATCTGGCACAAATCATGATGTCTTTATTACCTGCATATTTGCAACATATTTTCAAGCAAAACTGATTTCATTCTAGATTAAAGAACTTTTTTCATGCATCCTATTAGGGAATTCAAGGTTCATTTAGAAAAGTTTGTAGTTCTGGAGGAACTGTCCTTTCCTGTACTTGCCTGTCCTGTGTTGTTTTTTTCTGTATTTTCTTGTCCTGTCCTTTCCTGTCCTGTGCTGTCATTTCATGTTCTTTCCTGTTCTGTGTGTTCCTTTCTTGTCCTGTCCTTTCCTGTCCTGTGCTGTCCTTTCTTTCCTGTCCTTTCCTGTCCTGTGCTGTCCTTTCTTGTCCTGTCCTGTCCTTTCTTGTCCTGTCCTGTGTTGTCCTTTCTTGTCATGACCTTTCCTGTCCTGTGCTGTGTTTTCTTGTCCTGTCATTTCCTGTCTTGTGCTGTCGGGTGACCTGGGACCAGGGTCTCCTTCCCTGTCCCTAACACTAGGGGGCACCCTAGCTCGCCCTGCTCACAGGGATTCTTCAGTTTGTGAAGATGCCGAGGCCTCCACCCTTGCCTTATCTCCTGAGTTAGCCCTCTGTCTGTTCTCTTACCAACTCAGGGAAGAGGGGCGCTACTATGCACCATAGTACACCAACCCGGCAAACAAGGCAACATAGACAAGGGTTAGCAGAATGCTCCAGGTATACAAAATATTCACTCACATGTAACAGATGAATGCATCGAGGCGTGAAGGTTGGGGGATAAACCAAAATAGAGAAGGGTAAGGAATTACCACACATACAAACCAAGCAACAGCCATTAATAACTCCTCCAACTCTCCTTATATGAACTCCTCTCCCTCCACTAGCCATGCTGCAAATGCTAGCACTGACAAGGATTAGTAACAGAGCGCAGATTATAAAGGGAAAGGGAGTGGCTAACCGAGCTCAGCTGTGCAAGCAAAAAACTTGGCACTCGGCCAGCAACTTAAACACCCTTACATGTGTAGATTGGAATCTATCTTGGGGAGAAGTATATCGCCCCAGTCTTGGCATACCATATGGGAAAAGGCGTCCAAATCCTCTATATGTACTCTCTTCAAGGATAATCAGTATAAAATATGAATATTTTGGTATCATACCCCTGATTTGCTCCACAGATTGAATCCTCAACTCTCAAATTTGTGCTGGCACTGTAGGTCTGAGGTGGGCACCCAATTTCACATTTTCTGGTCTTGTACCGGGACTGTGGGCTTTTGGGATGAGGTGAGAACCCTGATAAATAAGGTCCTTTCTGTGGAGGTGGGGCTTGATCCGGCTATCTATTTGCTTAATGTTCCTCCTAAAGGGGAAGGGGAAAAACTCAGCCAGATTACTACTTCATATTCTTACTGCAGCTACTGTAAGTGTCTGATTGCCCTCAACTGGAAACAACCCTCTCCTAAGTCTCAGCCGCACTTATTGAATAGAATGGCAGACGCTCGCAGAATGGAGTACATGACGGCTTTGATGGGGCTGAGAGTGGACAGCTTCAATTCTATTTGGGCCCCTTGGGATTATTTGTGGGCTCAGAGGAATGGCTGAGGATTATCCTGCTCCCACTATTACTCTATGGAGTCTGCATCCCTTCCCCTTTTCCTATTCTTTGTGTGTATGTCTTGTCTTGTGTATATACAGTGGGGCAAAAAAGTATTTAGTCAGTCAGCAATAGTGCAAGTTCCGCCACTTAAAAAGATGAGAGGCGTCTGTAATTTACATCATAGGTAGACCTCAACTATGGGAGACAAACTGAGAAAAAAAAATCCAGAAAATCACATTGTCTGTTTTTTTTTCATTTTATTTGCATATTATGGTGGAAAATAAGTATTTGGTCAGAAACAAAATTTCATCTCAATACTTTGTGATATATCCTTTGTTGGCAATGACAGAGGTCAAACGTTTTCTGTAAGTCTTCACAAGGTTGCCACACACTGTTGTTGTTATGTTGGCCCATTCCTCCATGCAGATCTCCTCTAGAGCAGTGATGTTTTTGGCTTTTCGCTTGGCAACACGGACTTTCAACTCCCTCCAAAGGTTTTCTATAGGGTTGAGATCTGGAGACTGGCTAGGCCACTCCAGGACCTTGAAATGCTTCTTACGAAGCCACTCCTTCGTTGCCCTGGCGGTGTGCTTTGGATCATTGTCATGTTGAAAGACCCAGCCATGTTTCATCTTCAATGCCCTTGCTGATGGAAGGAGGTTTGCACTCAAAATCTCACGATACATGGCCCCATTCATTCTTTCATGTACCCGGATCAGTCGTCCTGGCCCCTTTGCAGAGAAACAGCCCCAAAGCATGATGTTTCCACCACCATGCTTTACAGTAGGTATGGTGTTTGATGGATGCAACTCAGTATTCTTTTTCCTCCAAACACGACAAGTTGTGTTTCTACCAAACAGTTCCAGTTTGGTTTCATCAGACCATAGGACATTCTCCCAAAACTCCTCTGGATCATCCAAATGCTCTCTAGCAAACTTCAGACGGGCCCGGACATGTACAGGCTTAAGCAGTGGGACACGTCTGGCACTGCAGGATCTGAGTCCATGGTGGCGTAGTGTGTTACTTATGGTAGGCCTTGTTACATTGGTCCCAGTTCTCTGCAGTTCATTCACTAGGTCCCCCCGCGTGGTTCTGGGATTTTTGCTCACCGTTCTTGTGATCATTCTGACCCCACGGGGTGGGATTTTGCGTGGAGCACCAGATCGAGGGAGATTATCAGTGGTCTTGTATGTCTTCCATTTTCTAATTATTGCTCCCACAGTTGATTTCTTCACTCCAAGCTGGTTGCCTATTGCAGATTCAGTCTTCCCAGCCTGGTGCAGGGCTACAATTTTGTTTCTGGTGTCCTTTGACAGCTCTTTGGTCTTCACCATAGTGGAGTTTGGAGTCAGACTGTTTGAGGGTGTGCACAGGTGTCTTTTTATACTGATAACAAGTTTAAACAGGTCCATTACTACAGGTAATGAGTGGAGGAAAGAGGAGACTCTTAAAGAAGAAGTTACAGGTCTGTGAGAGCCAGAAATCTTGATTGCTTGTTTCTGACCAAATACTTATTTTCCACCATAATATGCAAATAAAATGAAAAAAAAACAGACAATGTGATTTTCTGGATTTTTTTTCTCAGTTTGTCTCCCATAGTTGAGGTCTACCTATGATGTAAATTACAGACGCCTCTCATCTTTTTAAGTGGTGGAACTTGCACTATTGCTGACTGACTAAATACTTTTTTGCCCCACTGTATGGGATTCATTCATTATTTTGCATACAGTGATCAATTAAGTGTTTTCGGTCTGGGTATTGACCGTCATCAGAAACTGTATGCTGCTTGTTTAGGGAACCACGTGTCCTAGCACAGGGAAAGTTACCAGTGCCGTAGGTCTGATGAACAGACGGGGTAAATGTAGTCCGGTGTAGCGGTTAGGGTTAATAGGATAACCCGTTATATAGTCTGATTTCCGATTGGGGAATAAATCATGTGTCGTGGTGCAGGGAATATGGCGAGATGCGTCGCCTGTGTGGATGACAGCAAAGCACAAAATCAGACCTGTGTGGATGCAGCGGGCTGAGCGTGGTGTGTGGCAGCCCTCAAAGCGGAGCAGCAGTGCAAATTCCTGACATATGATGGATTTGGTACCTCCATTCTTGTGATCAGCAATGGGAAACCCAGCAGTCAGTCGTGGTCTGAGCTTCAAAAGCAGATGTGACCCATGGACAGGAAGAAAGCAACAGCCATGGTTTCCTAAGCCTGAACAGCCCCTTTTACTGAAGGGCAATGCTACGTCTTTATAGTTATTTTTCTTTGTCTACATTGAATCCACTTTTTATAAGTTAATATCAGTTTGGGTCACTTTATATGACTGTATCACTTTGTATCACTTTGTATCACTTTATATCCTTTACATCATGTTATATCACTTTGTATCACTTTATATCACTTTATATCACTTTATATCCTTTACATCATGTTATATCACTTTGTATCACCTTATATCACCTTATATCACCTTATATCACCTTATATCACTTGATATCACTCGATATCACTTTATATCACTTGATATCACTTTATATCACTTTATGTTACTTTGTATCACTTGATATCACTTTATGTCACTTTATATAGCTTTATATCACTTTATGTCACTTTATATCACTTTATGTCACTTGATATCACTTTATGTCACTTGATATCACTTTATGTCACTTTATATAGCTTTGTATCACTATGTCACTTTATATCACTTTACATCACTTTACGTCACTTTATGTCACTTTGTATCACTATGTTACTTGATATCACTTGATATCACTTTATGTCACTTGATATAACTTTATGTCACTTTATATAGCTTTGTATCACTTTATGTCACTTTATATCACTTTGTATCACTATGTCACTTGATATCACTTTATGACACTTTATATCACTTTGTATCACTATGTCACTTGATATAACTTTATATCACTTTATATCACTTTGTATCACTATGTCACTTGATATCACTTTATATCACTTTATGTCACTTTATATCACTGTCACTTGATATCACTTTATGACACTTTATATCACTTTGTATCACTTTATGTCACTTGATATCACTTTGTATCACTTTATATCACTTTATATCACTTTGTTGTATCACTTTATATAATTTTGCAT
This sequence comes from Dendrobates tinctorius, assembly GCF_039654945.1. Lineage (NCBI taxonomy): Eukaryota > Metazoa > Chordata > Amphibia > Anura > Dendrobatidae > Dendrobates > Dendrobates tinctorius. The sequence goes on from NW_027361709.1 coordinate 6,317,099, forward strand.
TGCTCCATTATCCAGTGCACGGCGCTCGGTTCCTGCGGTTTTTCCAGATGCTGGCGGTTATGCTGATAATTCCAGGGATATTCCCTGCACCCGGGAATCCACCCTTCCCAGTCAAGTCTTCGCAGGCAAAAGTGCACACAATAATAATAATAATCAGACAGGGGCCATTCACCTAGACACAACCAGGCTGCTCTTCAATGGGCTGCAAGATGCTAATCTTAGTTTCAAGTGTTCTTTATTTGAGACTTTTCCAGTCCCTCCTCTCCTCTCATCCGAGCTGCACCCCCCTGAGCCCCCAGCCCCCTCCGCTCTGGTACATGCCTCACACACACTATCTTCATTTGCTTTGAAGCTCTTTCAGAGGATTTCCCAGCCTGTGAAGGGTTGTGTACAGAGAGGGACATTGCCCAACCTGTAAAAAAAAAAAAAAAGTGAAGAGAGTTTGCACAGGTTATTTTTTTTTCCAGTCAGTGCATGCAAGATACAGACTGAGGGGATAGGGAAGAGTCCTAGAGCAGCGGCGATGGGAATAATGTCTTGCCGGAAGATGCTATGGGTTGTAGTCCTATTGCTCCTGCCAGATGTGGAGGCAGCTGACAATCATGACTGCAGCGACAGGCGAGATGACCCGGGTTGCTTCGAGCATCTTGTAGCCATGCCACCTGTAGATGCCAATTGTGATGGACCTCACGGATGCAGATTGCATTTTCTTGTCCCAGATGAGCAACCTACACCTGAAGAGCTGAAGGAGATCCAGCAAGAAGGGAACCAAGAGTTCAAGCAAACCCTCAAACAGTCTGGAACGGAAGGGAACACCAAACCTCAAAATCCAAAACCCAAAAGTCTCGGAGAGAGGGTGACTCTGTTGGAATCGAATCTCCAATCTGTGACCACTTTGTTCCAAAAGTTACAGGAGGAAAGCAAGATGAACCTCAGCAAGATGGAAGATAGGATCAACTCCCTGGTGGTGCTCCTCTTGGGGATCTTGTCTGGATGTGAACTCCCTTGCAACGAGTCTGTCCAAAAGCTCTCCGCATTAGGTGAGTCCTTGGAAATTGGGGACAATTTTTGGGAAATGTAGGATGGTAATAATTTCATATAGAAAAGCCAAAATCCGAGAGAATGATCCCTGGGAAAGTAGTTACGTGCTTTCATTCCATAACAGTGAGGGGTGGTGGCAATGGGACCTTCAGAACATTATTGACTGGAAGGTTCCTCATGAAATTTCAGATGCAGAGACTCGTCATTGGGGTGAGTGGAGGATGGATATCATGTTTGGTGAGTTGGACGTGCCCAAGATCACAGATGGGTCACATACTGGATTATCATCTCCTGGTCTAGGAGTCTTCTGGTCTCCATACTTGGGGCTTACAGATATGTGAGAAAAATGTTGGATCAAAATCACAAATCCAAGTCTATGGGTCAATGAGAGGACTCATTCAGACGTCCGTTCACATCGGTCCGTTCTCGCACCGCCATTCACGGACTTGCCACAGGTCTTCCAACCAGAACTTGACAGTCTCATAGAAATATATGAAGCTGTCACAATCCGGGTGTGAGAGCCGTGGCCAGTCCGAGATCGGACCGATGTGCATGTATGTCTGAATGACCCCAAAAGATCAGATATCGCTTGGATGACACCCACGTACTGTCTTTTTTTTCAAGGACTGTTTGATGGCAGAAGCTGGAGAGACCTCCATCAGTTTTGGTTTTTATCCGAGAAAAACTGATGAAACTCTGACCGAACTCTGATCAAAGACATTGATGTCTCTCAGACTGGTTTTTTTTGTGTGTGAATGAGCCCTTAGTGATCTGTCTGGCTCATCCCTGTGGCTAATGAGACCTCTTCCTCATCTCAGACATTCTACCTTCTGTGCAGTCTAATCCCAGTAAAGGAAATATAAATCCCAAGATTTTCCTACATCTTCTGCAACATCAAACACTCCATGATCTGTGTGTACAATGTATGTAGCTTGGTCCGGCATTGTGCAGACTTCCTCAGCCGGCGTTCACATGAAGCATTCTCTTATGATTATCAGTGCCTGCAATACAATGACTAGGAATCACCGGATCAATACAAAAATGGTGGGGGGAACAAGAGGCGCATTAGTGCCCTATCACTTGTGACACTTGAAGTATGAGCGGTATAATACAGTTCCACTCACCTATTCCAGTTGTGTAACCCACACAACTGGCTTGAGAGCATATCACAGAATCAGCTGCTGCAGGACCTCCACCAACCACTCACACGTGGAAAAAACTCCAGAAAGTTGTGGGAAGCAGGGTGTATTACGGTCCGCGCTGCCGAGATTCACAAATCACCTGGGATGCAAGATGTAGTAGCAGTGTACTCCTTTATTTCCTCCTACGCGTTTCGGCGCCCTTCCTGGCACCTTCCTCAGGGATCTCTGAGGAAGGTGCCAGGAAGGGCGCCGAAACGCGTAGGAGGAAATAAAGGAGTACACTGCTACTACATCTTGCATCCCAGGTGATTTGTGAATCTCGGCAGCGCGGACCGTAATACACCCTGCTTCCCACAACTTTCTAGGAATCACCGGAAGCGCCCAGGATGTCGGTGGCGTTCCGCAGAACTTCACACTTAATTGGTGGGTGTACGACCTCTGTGACCCACCACCATCGGCAGAGTGGGACCCTTTCCAAATAGAGCGCCATCTTTCTGTTTCTGGCAGCCACGTAAAGAATGAACAGAATGGCGGTCCATTTATTTGACTGACCGGTCCATTTTGTGATTGGCGTAAAAGTGCCCGCCGTTGGGAATAAAACTTTCCCATTCTGCCGATCAGTGCGGGACCGAACAAGTAAGCCCCCCCATAATTAGCAAATTATCTGTGGTGGTCACTTGTTTTCAGCACAAATCCCCATTAACAAAGTGAACTCCGACCTGTGACGACCCAACGATTGCAAACAGACCTCGCGGCATTGTAGTTGATTTTTCTCCCTGCTCTTTATTACAAAAAAGGCTCCAAATTTTGCACCAAAAATTACAACTTTGTCTAGTAAATGTAACAATATAGTTCTACCCATAGGAGCCGTCACTATCGCTTCCCATGCAGAGTGGAGAACGGCGCTTCTGGAAGACCCCACACATTTGTGCATTAAAGAGGTTGTCCGCTACTAACAGCTAAAATGGTGATGAAAAAAAACCTGTACCGTGCCGCTCCCCTGATGTCGGCACTGACTGGATGCAGTGGTCATATCACATAGCTGTGTCACATGACTGTGACGAGACGATGGCTTTATACAAGGATTTGCAGCAGCGGTCCAGACCACCCCTTTAATGCACAGACGTATTAGGTCTTCCAGACTTAGATGTCGCCATCTCGGGGTCTTTCAGCTCTTTATAGCCATAAAGCAACAGAAGATTGCAATAAATATATATACATATATACATATGTGTGTCTTTATATACAATGCTCAGTACAAAGTACACCCCCTTTGAAAAGTAAGATTTTAACCAATATCTCTCTAAACACATGAAAAATTTTCAAAGTTTTGACAAGACCGAGTTTCCTACAACAGTTTTATAACCCATAACACAAAGGTAACAGTTAAGAATATAACTTTCGTTACAAAAAAAAAAAAAATGATTTGTTTCCTCAGGTGACATTGTGACATTTCTCTTCCGTGTGGTGCTATTGCTGACAGCATATAAGGGTGTTGTCATTGTTAAGTAATGTCTTGTTATAGTCGCCCGTCTGCTGTAATGAAATTAGGCTTAACATGTTGGTGATTTCTTTTAGAATAAAGTTTAGGTTTGTTCCTAAGACTTTCATCGGGGTGTACTCATTTTTTTTTTGCAACATGGAGTTGAATTAATTTTTTCGGAAAATTACATTTTTTGGGTTTGGAAATGACAAATCTTGTTTGCAATCAATGGCCGACATTTCTAGAAAATGCTGTCTGAGAAATCTGTTGAAGTGTACTCACTTATGCTGAGCATTGTATATGTATATATATATTTATATGGTTTTGGCGTTATATACACACAGTAACCAATGACTTCCCGTACAGTATATCTGGGTCATTTCCACTGACCTCCCCCCGTCTGTCGCCCTGTACATTAGCCGTGGTCTGCCGTTAATGACTTAACCCCTTCCGGTCTGAGCGTCTCCATCGTAAGTCGCACTGAATCGTTTTATTGTTGGGGACGACGGTTACCTCGATTCCCCTCTGAGCGTCTTAGGAGTTTCTATGACATCAGCCGCCGCTGTGGACTTTTCAGTTGCGGACCCCCCTTTTGAATGTCAGGATTTAATGTTAAAAAACGTTTCGAAGGAAAAACGAGGCCAAAAGAGGAAGCGGAGGCTGGAAAGTTCTGCGTCATCGAGGCAATTGTTTAGGCAAGAGTTCAAATAAGTTATTGAAGCCGTGGCTGTACCGCCCTGTCGCGCCTCATCCGGAGGCTGGAAGTGGAGGAAGTATTTTCTACAGATCGTGTCCCGCAGCCTTCAGCCGGGAATATCTGATGGATCGTCCATGTGGTCCTACACCGATGGACAAAGCATTCCAAAATCGCCTCCAGTTAGTGACCAATAAGGATCTAGCCTGAAACTTTTTGGATTATGACCTGGAGCTTTATCTTGGCTCCACATTGAGATTCTTAAAGGGGTTGCCCAGAATTAAAATATTGATGCCTTAACCTTAACAATAGATCATAATAATCAGGAGTGACCAACCAATCAGTAGGTTTCAGATTCCATGTTACCGGAAAAACACAATGTATAAAGCCATTGTCAGGGCCAATCTTGTGTATCTCAGATCACATTCACTTTAATAGGAGCTGAGCTGTAGTACACGAGAATGGCCACTAAACGGCGTATGGAGCTGTGCACCGTGAACTTCTGACAACCACCTGGATGTAGTACAAGTTCTGTTACCAGCTGTTGTTGGACCAACTCCAATCTACTATTGATCACCTATGTCATTATCCTTGTCCTGACAACCCCTTTAAGTTTGGGGGTTCTTTTTCCCATCTTCAGTCTCATTCATGCCGCCGGTGCAGTCTACCCACAGAAGATGGTGGGCAGCCAAACAGAGCGGTCATTACAGGGGTTGTCCATTTCTGACAGTCCGATACCTGGCGTATCACTTTTGGAACCCCCAGGAATTGGCAATAATCTGCGAAGGAAGCTTCAGTAAATGTGTAATTTCCCAACAGCGCCTCCGCAGGAGAAATGAGGCATTGCATAGATCAGTTGGCTTTGGGAGCAATGTTTGGGCGTGCCGAGAGCTGCACCCTGGTCACGGACGAAGGTCTTGAATGAAGGACCCCCCTCTGCCGACTCTCACCTTATCAGATGTTTCTAATATTAGTTTTGGAATGAAAACCTCATAAAGTGAGTATGTTTTCGGAATCCGTTCCATTTAGACATCCTCTGGGGAGCGATCGTTCACCTTACAGTCGTTTTGTCATGGGGGGCTCCGTGGTTTCTCCCCTAATCATCTCCATTCTGCACCGAGTGGCCGAGCTCTCCTTTACTAACCACTGTCATAACGCCGATTTATAGGTTCTTATAATGCTCCAAGACAAGAATCCTCCGAGTTATTCGGAATATGATGCATTTTTTCCCCCTGCGGCATTAAAGTCTTATCCCACCAGGGAACCTGCTGCCTTTCTTCCTTATGAGCGCGATCTTCATAAATCCGCAGATGGAGCGTGGTGGCAGACACAGGATGTGCAGGATGGATGGACTCTAGTGTTACCCGAGCTTGTCCGGGGCAGGGTCCGGCACATCTGCCGCGGTGCCCGCACCTTCATTTATCATCCCAGGGGTGAATGAGAGGTAAAGGGAGAATTAAGAAGTTTCATCTGGTTGTGGAAACTGAGGAATCTGGAAAGACCGAAAACATTGTCAAGAGGCGAATAGTCCCTGCCAGTTGTGTCATGGACCCCAGCCGAATATTTGCCACCTTCCATGAAATTCATCCTATATAGTCTTGGAAGAAGATGCGACAGCGACTTCACATCCTGACCAGTCCATGCTGAAGGCCTGCCCTGCTTAGACATCATGGAGCTCAGCCTGTAGTTTTTTTGCAATGCGTCTGTTTCTTCCAGTTCTTATTCTTCTTGTAAAGAGGTCAATGATGCTGATCAGCGGGGTCCCGAATAAACGCAAAGAAGACAAAGATGTTGACTACTGCCAGGTACGACCGGGACACATTCGAGATGGACTGCGACAAACTGGGAATTGTGAAGGACCTCAACCTACAAGGATCGACGATGAATCAAGATGCAGAGATGACACCGGAGGTCAAAAGACAAAAAGATGTGGGCAAATCAAAAATGAAGTCACTGGGACAGGTCTTCATCTTGAGGAACATTTCACTGGTGATGACACGGCTTGTACACAGTCTGGTCTTTTTCTGTGTACGGATGTGAAACCTGGACGATAAAGAAACAAGACAGAAGAAGAATCGACACCTTTGATATGTGGTGCTGGAGAAGGATGTTATCAATACCATGGATGGCAAGAAAAACAAATATATCAGTTTTGGAACAAATCAAGGCAGACATGTCACTCGGAGCAAGGATCACCAAGCTACGACCTGCCTACTGTGGGCACATCATACGAAGAGAGCGATCACTGGAGAAGGACATCATGGTCAGAGGATTAGAAGGAACAAGGCGAAGATTACAGAGAAGTGTGATCCGTCACTGCACAGAACATGTCTCCTCCAGAGTCAAGGGGTGGTGGCTCCAGAGTCAAGTGGTGGTGGCTCTAGAGTCAAGTGGTGGTGGCTTTACACCACTCCATCCGATATGCTTGGTGATGTACGGCTGCATACAGCTGCTCAGCCGTGAAGCTCCCAGTTGGGGCGCAATGTTTTGGCTCCAGAGGAGGTCTGGACTCTGCAGTTATGGGGTCAGCAGAGTGGTGGTGACTTTTCTTCCCTCTGCTCCTTAGCACTTGGCCCCCCGGGTGCTGAGGAGGAAGAAATATACTGTATACTATGTATACTACCACAATGAAGCCATCACCTGATCGCAGGATCCCCCTCCAGACTGGTGCTGCCCAACTGTAGAAGCTTCTGGTGATGATGGCGACCGGTGATGGTGACAGTGGGGGCCGTGATGGCGGACCCTCTATCACTAGTCCTGTAGGATTATATTGTAGGTTGGACATCATGGATCTCTGTCTTTTTTTCAATCTTATCAACCATGTAACATACAAGGCGTTTTCTGTGCGGATCGGCCACATTCTTCTTTTGTTCTTCATTCTTTCTTCACAGTCATTGTAACTTTTTTCTTCATTCATTATTGATGAGCTGAAGCATTATGGGATGTGTAGTTCTCCAATAGCCCCATTATGTTCTGCTCTTTGCCAAAGTGAAGCGCAGCCAATTACCGGCACTATACATACATAGACGTCGCCGCACAATGGACTCTGCTGCCTTTGAGGAGACAAAGCGAGCGGCTTCTGTGAGATCCTGAAAGAGTCATTAATTATACGGAAAAATCATTAGAGGGAACAGATGAAAGGCTTCCACCTCCAAACTGGGAAGCAGGGCTGGGGTGCGCAGTCAGGACCCTGGGAGCAGGAACCTGGAACCAACTGCTGGTGGAAACCCTCAATCACCCGTCCCGGAGGTCGGGAGACGTGAACACAATGATACAATGATACAATGTGCAGAAGTCTTGTTACATTGTAGACACCCGAGAAGCAAGAAACGTCTGGTCACACGGCCGAGCAATAACCAGGCGGCCAGTCACGTATCTACGAACGGCCCCGGGAAAGATCACTGCAGGTGGGAAACACATCATCCACCGCCATGTGCCACAAAAACCTAATATTATCTATTATTTATCATCTATTTCTATACTATCATGACTTTCCCTTCTTAAAATTTCACTGTGTACATACCTTATATTTATGTATCTATATAACAGTGAGTCTAAGGATTCTTTACAGTACGAGCAGCGATTATCTATCTATTTATTTATCTATCTATCTATATATCATCTATTTATTATTTATCTATCTATCTATTATCTATCTATTATCTATCTATCATCTATCTATTATCTATCTATCTAGTTGACCACTGCCTCCTACTACAGAACCTCTCCCTTTGGCATCAAAGACCTCGCCCTATCCTGGATCTCCTCATACCTTTCCTATCGCACATTCAGCGTCTCCCACTCCCTCACTACCTCCTCATCCCACCCTCTCCCTGTTGGAGTCCCCCAAGGCTCTGTTCTAGGAACCCATCTCTTCTCAATCTAACCACATGGTCTGGGGCAACTCATAAAGTCCCACGGATTCCACTACCACCTTTATGCTGATGACACTCAGATCTACCTCTCTGGCCCAGACGTCACCTCTCTGCTGTCCAGAATCCCAGAGTGTCTATCGGCCATATCCTCCTTCTTCTCCTCTTGCTTCCTCAAGCTCAATGTGGACAAATCTGAACTCATCATCTTTCCTCCATCTCACAGATCTTCCTTACCCGACCTAGCTATAACAATTAATGACATCACACTTTTCCCAGTACCAGAAGTCCGCTGCCTCGGAGTAACCTTTGACTCTGTCTTGTCCTTCAAACCGCACATCCAAGCTCTTTCTACCTCCTGTCGCCTCCAGCTCAAAAATATTTCCAGAATCCGTCCTTTCCTCAACCCTCAATCTACTAAAATGCTTGTGCATGCCCTCATCATCTCCCTCCTCGACTACTGCAACATCCTTTTCTGTGGCCTCCCTGCTAACACCCTCGCACCTCTCCGGTCCATCCTTAACTCTGCTGCCTGACTAATTCATCTTTCTCCTCGCTACTCCTCCGCTTCTCCCCTCTGCAAATCTCTTCACTGGCTCCCATTCCCTCAGCGTATCCAGTTCAAATTACTAATACTGACCTCCAAGGCCATCTATAACCTGTCTCCCCCATATGTCTCTGAACTAATCTCCCGATACCTTCCCTCACGTAATCGCCGGCCCTCCCAAGACCTCCTTCTCTCCTCCACACTTATTCGCTCCTCACCCAACGGCCTCCAAGACTTCTCCCGAATATCCCCTATCCTCTGGAATTCTTTGCCCCAACACATCCGACTATCAACCACATTTGGATCCTTCAGACGGAACCTGAAAACCCACCTCTTCAGGAAAGCCTACAGCCTGCAATGACCCCGCTACCGCCTCACCACTACCGGAGATATCACCTCAACCAACACCGGAACTGCTACAACCCCCCAACCTACTGTCTCCTTCCCCACCATCCTGTAGCATGTAAGCCCGAAAGGGCAGGGTCCTCTCCCCTCTGTATCAGTCTGTGATTGTAAGTTTGTTTCCTGTAAGTGATATCTGTAATTTGTATGTAATCCCTTCTCATGTACAGCACCATGGAATCAATGGTGCTATATAAATAATAATAATTATCTATCTGTCTATCATCTATCTATTATCTATCTATCTATCTATAATCTATTTTATTATCTGCCCATGTGATTTCTCTCCTGTTATCCGTATCACGTCCATTAATCCTTTGAGATTTTGTGAGTTATTGAGGTGGAAGGAGAAGAATACAAACAGAGGGGAGATTCTCATTGTGCGGCTCATTTAATGCTGCCGGGTCTTTGATGCTCCGCCGAGCCCCCTGAGCGCTGGCGTCCTCCAGAGTTGGAAGCATTTCGCCACCACCTCTGTGATGTGCCCGTCCCGGCCCCCCGCTCCCCGCACAGTCCCCCTCTGTCTGTAGCTCGGTGCTGTGCATTGCCCGTCCGGCATTATCAGGAAGGCAGACGTATAGGGGGAGCCGGGGCCATCGCTGCCGTATACACCGCGGCCCCTTCACCAACATCTGCAAGAAATTGCAGAATAAGCTGAACTAATTGGAGACTTCTCATGAGACGCCCGGGGGGGGGTTGTTGGCTCCGTCCACATCATTCCCAAACCAGCGATTTCGTGGCCTTAGAACAGCAATAAAAATAAATATGAGAAATGATTGAGGTTTATTTTTTTTATTTATTGGGACCAATAATAAAAGAAAATAAAAACTTAATGGAACGCCTGTCTCCGTGGTGACAGACGACAAACAATCCCTGTGTAGTCTGATCCTGAGGTCGCACTCGCCTCCATCCCTCCCTTACATAGTTCTGCATAAGAGCTGTGTACTCAAAAACTCTTTTTTATTATAGAAACTCGACGTCTCCGGACCCTTGAGACGAAGGAGGAAATGCCGCATGTACTGAAGAGCATGGGAAACATGGGATCGGCAGGTGAGAGTAAAAGTGACTCACGGAAAAGATCCTCGCGTGTGACGGCGCCGTGTGAGACTCATTCAGATTTCCACTGTATTAGTGTACTAGTCTTAGGATCTCCCTTCTTTGACCACCATCCTGTTTTTGTGCTGATTAGTTTCATAATTTATCCTGCTAAATGATAAAATCCTGTCTGTCTGCAGCGGCCACTAGAGGGAGCTCCCTGCACACTGTACATTGCACTCAATGCTAGCAGTCTGCAGCCAGCTCCTGAGCTCCCCCTAGTGGTGGCTGCAGGGAGTCAAAATTGTACCTCTGGTAGATTTAGATCTCTGTGTCAGAAAAAAAACCTAAACTATAGAGATCTACTACTGAAGAAATCAGCACAAACAGACGGAAGAGATTCACGTCTGGCTATAATAACGCTTGTAAGAACAGGAGCTCCTTTTCTCCTTTCTTCCTGCTCATGAATTGATTCTTCATTTCTCTTGCTTCTCATTGTCAGCGGAATCTTCAGAAAAACCCGAGAGACTGTTTCCCCGAGACTGCGCAGATATCTACAAACAGGGGATTCGGGAGAATGGCATCTACACCATTCAGCCTATTGCAGCTAGACAGCCTTTTGAGGTACAGGGGCTCAGATGGGTGGAAAGTCCGGTCCGGCTGAGTGTGGCTGTAGCAGAGTTGTCAACTTCGGGATTGGCTGGGGGTTCGACCGCTAGGACTTTGAGATGACCTTTCTCTATGGAGCAATGGCCACGCCTGTGCGCCAACCTGCGCATGCGCCATTCCGACAGGCCATTTCAGAGCCCCATTCTTGGGATTGGCAGGGGCCAGTGTTCAGAAAGTTATCATCTATCCTATAGTATTGGAGTATACCTGTTGATCATGGGTTAATTTGACAGCTCTTCCTCTCAATTCCTCCATACCTATGCACTCTCCTCTGGGCTAAGCGTACATGCATTTTGCATAGGGAGTAAGCCAACCTGGGATGACGCATTTTGAACTCCAAGTGCACCATCCTAATATTAGAGGATAGTAGTCCTTACATCCTAATATTAGGGGATAGTAGTCCTTACATCCTGATATTAGGAGATAGTAGTCCTTACATCCTGATAATAGAGGATAGTAGTCCTTACATCCTGATATTAGGGGATAGGAATTTTACATCCTGATATTAGAGGATAGTAGTCCTTCCATCCTGATATGAGAGGATAGTAGTCCTTACATCCTGATATTAGGGGATAGTAGTCCTTACATTCTGATATTAGAGGATAGTAGTCCTTACATCCTGATATTAGGGGATAGGAATCCTTACATCCTGATATTAGGGGATAGTAGTCGTTACATCCTGATAATAGAGGATAGTAGTCCTTACATCCTGATATTAGGGGATAGTAGTCCTTACATCCTGATAATAGAGGATAGTAGTCCTTACATCATAATATTAGAGGATAGTAGTCCTTACATCCTGATATTAGAGGATAGTAGTCCTTACATCCTAATATTAGAGGATAGTAGTCCTTACATCTTAATATTAGGGGATAGTAGTCCTTACATTTTAATATTAGGGGAAAGAAGTCCTTACATCCTGATAATAGAGGATAGGAATCCTTACAACCTGATATTAGGGGATAGTAGTCCTTACATCTTAATATTAGGGGATAGTAGTCCTTACATTTTAATATTAAGGGAAAGAAGTCCTTACATCTTGATATTAGGGGATAGAAATCCTTACAACCTGATATTAGGGGATAGTAGTCCTTACATCCTGATGTTAGTGGATAGTAGTCCTTATATCCTGATAATAGAGGATAGTAGTCATTACATCCAAATATTAGAGGATAGTAGTCCTTACATCCTGATATTAGTGGATAGTAGTCCTTACATCCTGATATTAGAGAATAGTAGTCCTTACATCCTGATATTAGTGGATAGTAGTCTTTACATCCTGATATTAGAGAATAGTAGTCCTTACATCCTGATATTAGTGGATAGTAGTCCTTACATCCTAATATTAGAGGATAGAAGTCCTTACATCCTGATATTAGTGGATAGTAGTCCTTACATCCTGATATTAGAGAATAGTAGTCCTTACATCCTGATATTAGAGGATAGTAGTCCTTACAACCTGATATTAGGGGATAGTAGTCCTTACATCCTGATGTTAGTGGATAGTAGTCCTTACATCCTGATAATAGAGGATAGTAGTCCTTACATTCTGATATTAGTGGATAGTAGTCATTACATCCTGATATTAGGGCATAGTAGTTCTTACATCCTGATATTAGGGGATAGGAATCCTTACATCCTTAAATTAGGGGATAGTAGTCCTTACATCCTGATATTAGAGGATAGTAGTCATTACATCCTAATATTAGAGAATAGTAGTCCTTACATCCTGATATTAGTGGATAGTAGTCCTTACATCCTGATATTAGAGAATAGTAGTCCTTACATCCTGATATTAGTGGATAGTAGTCCTTACATCCTGATATTAGAGAATAGTAGTCCTTACATCCTGATATTAGTGGATAGTAGTCCTTACATCTTAATATTAGAGGATAGTAGTCCTTACATCCTGATATTAGTGGATAGTAGTCCTTACATCCTGATATTAGAGAATAGTAGTCCTTACATCCTGATATTAGAGGATAGTAGTCCTTACATCCTGATATTAGAGGATAGTAGTCCTTACATCCTGATATTAGAGGATAGTAGTCCTTACATTCTGATATTAGTGGATAGTAGTCATTACATCCTGATATTAGGGCATAGTAGTTCTTACATCCTGATATTAGGGGATAGGAATCCTTACATCCTTATATTAGGGGATAGTAGTCCATACATCCTGATATTAGAGGATAGTAGTCATTACATCCTGATATTAGTGGATAGAAGTCCTTACATCCTAATATTAGAGGATAGTAGTCCTTACATCCTGATATTAGTGGATAGTAGTCCTTACATCCTGATATTAGAGAATAGTAGTCCTTACATCCTGATATTAGAGAATAGAAGTCCTTACATCATGATATTAGAGGATAGTAGTCCTTACATCCTGATATTAGTGGATAGTAGTCCTTACATCCTGATATTAGAGAATAGTAGTCCTTACATCCTGATATTAGAGGATAGTAGTCCTTACATCCTGATATTAGAGGATAGTAGTGCTTACATCCTGATATTAGAGGACAGTAGTCCTTACATACTTATATTAGAGGATAGTAGTCCTTACATCTTAATATTAAGGGATAGTAGTCCTTACATCCTGATCTTAGTGGATAGTAGTCCTTACATCCTGATAATAGAGGATAGTAGTCCTTACATTCTGATATTAGTGGATTAGTGGATAGTAGTCATTACATCCTGATATTAGGGCATAGTAGTTCTTACATCCTGATATTAGGGGATAGGAATCCTTACATCCTTATATTAGGGGATAGTAGTCCTTACATCCTGATATTAGAGGATAGTAGTCATTACATCCTGATATTAGTGGATAGTAGTCCTTACATCCTAATATTAGAGGATAGTAGTCCTTACATCCTGATATTAGTGGATAGTAGTCCTTACATCCTGATATTAGAGAATAGTAGTCCTTACATCCTGATATTAGAGAATAGTAGTCCTTACATCCTGATATTAGAGGATAGTAGTCCTTACATCCTGATATTAGAGGATAGTAATCCTTACATCCTGATATTAGAGGACAGTAGTCCTTACATCTTAATATTAGGGGATAGAAGTCCTTACATCCTGATATTAGAGGATAGTAGTCCTTACATCCTAATATTAGAGGATAGTAGTCCTTACATCCTGATATTAGAGGATAGTAGTCCTTACATCCTGATATTAGAGGATAGTGGTCCTTACATCCTGATATTAGAGGATAGTAGTCCTTACATCCTGATATTAGGGGATAGTAGTCCTTACATCCTGATATTAGAGGATAGTAGTCCTTACATCTTAATATTAGGGGATAGTGGTCCTTACATCCTGATATTAGTGGATAGTAGTCCTTACATCCTAATATTAGACGATAGTAGTCCTTACATCTTAATATTAGGGGATAGTAGTCCTTACATCCTGATATTAGAGGATAGTAGTCCTTACATCCTGATATTAGAGGATAGTAGTCCTTACATCCTGATATTAGGGGATAGTAGTCCTTACATCCTGATATTAGAGGATAGTAGTCCTTACATCCTGATATTAGGGGATAGTAGTCCTTACATCCTGATATTAGAGGATAGTAGTCCTTACATCCTGATATTAGAGGACAATAGTCCTTACATCCTTATATTAGAGGATAGTAGTCCTTACATCTTAATATTAGGGGATAGTAGTCCATACATCCTGATATTAGAGGATAGTAGTCAATACATCCTGATATTAGAGGATAGTAGTCCTTACATCCTTATATTAGACGATAGTAGTCCTTACATCGTGATATTAGAGGATAGTAGTCCTTACATCCTGATATTAGGGAATAGTAGTCCTTACATCCTGATAATAGAGGATAGTAGTCCTTACATCCTGATATTAGTGGATAGTAGTCCTTACATCCTGATATTAGAGGATAGTAGTCCTTACATCCTGATATTAGAGGATAGTAGTGCTTACATCCTGATATTAGAGGATAGTAGTCCTTACATCCTGATATTAGAGAATAGTAGTCCTTACATCCTGATATTAGAGGATAGTAGTCCTTACATCCTGATATTAGGGGATAGTACTCCTTACATACTGATATTAGGGGATAGGAATCCTTACATCCTGATATTAGGGGATAGTAGTTCTTACATCCTGATATTAGGAGATAGGAATCCTTACATTCTGATATTAGGGGATAGGAATTCTTACATCCTGATATTAGTGGATAGTAGTCCTTACATCCTGATATTAGAGGATAGTAGTCCTTACATCCTGATATTAGGGGATAGTAGTCCTTACATCCTGATATTAGGGGATAGGAATCTTTACATCCTGATATTAGGGGATAGTAGTCCTTACATCCTGATATTAGTGGATAGTAGTCCTTACATCCTGATATTAGGGGATAGTAGTCCTTACATCCTGATAATAGAGGATAGTAGTCCTTACATCCTGATATTAGGGGATAGTAGTCCTTACATCCTGATATTAGGGGATAGTAGTCCTTATATCCTAATATTAGAGGATAGTAGTCCTTAGATCCTGATATTAGGGGACAGGAATCCTTACATCCTGATATTAGGGGATAGTAGTCCTTACATCCTGATATTAGAGGATAGTAGTCCTTACATCCTGATATTAGGGGATAGGAATCCTTACATCCTGATATTAGGGGATAGTAGTCCTTACATCCTGATATTAGTGGATAGTAGTCCTTACATCCTGATATTAGGGGATAGTAGTCCTTACATCCTGATATTAGGGGATAGTAGTCCTTACATCCTAATATTAGAGGATAGTAGTTCTTACATCCTGA
Source organism: Dendrobates tinctorius (assembly GCF_039654945.1). NCBI lineage: Eukaryota > Metazoa > Chordata > Amphibia > Anura > Dendrobatidae > Dendrobates > Dendrobates tinctorius. The sequence goes on from NW_027361709.1 coordinate 6,332,785, forward strand.
TATTAGGGGATAGTAGTCCTTACATCCTGATATTAGTGGACAGTAGTCCTTACATCCTGATATTAGGGGATAGTAGTCCTTACATCCTGATATTAGGGTATAATAGTCCTTATATCCTGACATTAGGGAATAGTAGTCCTTACATCCTGATATTAGTGGATAGTAGTCCTTACATCCTGATATTAGGGGATAGTAGTCCTTACATCCTAATATTAGAGGATAGTAGTTCTTACATTCTGATATTAGGGGATAGTAGTCCTTACATCCTGATATTAGTGGATAGTAGTCCTTACATCCTGATATTAGGGGATAGTAGTCCTTACATCCTGATATTAGGTGATAGTAGTCCTTATATCCTAATATTAGAGGATAGTAGTTCTTACATCCTGATATTAGGGGATAGGAATCCTTACATCCTGATATTAGTGGATAGTAGTCCTTACATCCTGATATTAGAGGATAGTAGTCCTTACATCCTGATATTAGGGGATAGTAGTCCTTACATCCTGATAATAGAGGATAGTAGTCCTTACATCCTGATATTAGGGGATAGTAGTCCTTACATCCTGATATTAGGGGATAGTAGTCCTTATATCCTAATATTAGAGGATAGTAGTCCTTAGATCCTGATATTAGGGGACAGGAATCCTTACATCCTGATATTAGGGGATAGTAGTCCTTACATCCTGATATTAGGTGATAGTAGTCCTTATATCCTAATATTAGAGGATAGTAGTTCTTACATCCTGATATTAGGGGATAGGAATCCTTACATCCTGATATTAGTGGATAGTAGTCCTTACATCCTGATATTAGAGGATAGTAGTCCTTACATCCTGATATTAGGGGATAGTAGTCCTTACATCCTGATATTAGAGGATAGTAGTCCTTACATCCTGATATTAGAGGATAGTAGTCCTTACATCCTGATATTAGAGGACAATAGTCCTTACATCCTTATATTAGAGGATAGTAGTCCTTACATCTTAATATTAGGGGATAGTAGTCCATACATCCTGATATTAGAGGATAGTAGTCAATACATCCTGATATTAGAGGATAGTAGTCCTTACATCCTTATATTAGACGATAGTAGTCCTTACATCGTGATATTAGGGGATAGTAGTCCTTACATCCTGATATTAGGGAATAGTAGTCCTTACATCCTGATAATAGAGGATAGTAGTCCTTACATCCTGATATTAGTGGATAGTAGTCCTTACATCCTGATATTAGAGGATAGTAGTCCTTACATCCTGATATTAGAGGATAGTAGTGCTTACATCCTGATATTAGAGGATAGTAGTCCTTACATCCTGATATTAGAGAATAGTAGTCCTTACATCCTGATATTAGAGGATAGTAGTCCTTACATCCTGATATTGGGGGATAGTACTCCTTACATCCTGATATTAGGGGATAGGAATCCTTATATCCTGATATTAGGGGATAGTAGTTCTTACATCCTGATATTAGGAGATAGGAATCCTTACATCCTGATATTAGGGGATAGTAGTCCTTACATCCTGATATTAGAGGATAGTAGTCCTTACATCCTGATATTAGGGGATAGTAGTCCTTACATCCTGATATTAGGAGATAGGAATTCTTACATCCTGATATTAGTGGATAGTAGTCCTTACATCCTGATATTAGAGGATAGTAGTCCTTACATCCTGATATTAGGGGATAGTAGTCCTTACATCCTGATATTAGGGGATAGGAATCTTTACATCCTGATATTAGGGGATAGTAGTCCTTACATCCTGATATTAGTGGATAGTAGTCCTTACATCCTGATATTAGGGGATAGTAGTCCTTACATCCTGATAATAGAGGATAGTAGTCCTTACATCCTGATATTAGGGGATAGTAGTCCTTACATCCTGATATTAGGGGATAGTAGTCCTTATATCCTAATATTAGAGGATAGTAGTCCTTAGATCCTGATATTAGGGGACAGGAATCCTTACATCCTGATATTAGGGGATAGTAGTCCTTACATCCTGATATTAGAGGATAGTAGTCCTAACATCATGATATTAGGGGATAGGAATCCTTACATCCTGATATTAGGGGATAGTAGTCCTTACATCCTGATATTAGTGGATAGTAGTCCTTACATCCTGATATTAGGGGATAGTAGTCCTTACATCCTGATATTAGGGGATAGTAGTCCTTACATCCTAATATTAGAGGATAGTAGTTCTTACATCCTGATATTAGGGGATAGTAGTCCTTACATCCTGATATTAGTGGACAGTAGTCCTTACATCCTGATATTAGGGGATAGTAGTCCTTACATCCTGATATTAGGGTATAGTAGTCCTTATATCCTGACATTAGGGGATAGTAGTCCTTACATCCTGATATTAGTGGATAGTAGTCCTTACATCCTGATATTAGGGGATAGTAGTCCTTACATCCTAATATTAGAGGATAGTAGTTCTTACATTCTGATATTAGGGGATAGTAGTCCTTACATCCTGATATTAGTGGATAGTAGTCCTTACATCCTGATATTAGGGGATAGTAGTCCTTACATCCTGATATTAGGGGATAGTAGTCCTTATATCCTAATATTAGAGGATAGTAGTTCTTACATCCTGATATTAGGGGATAGGAATCCTTACATCCTGATATTAGGGGATAGTAGTCCTTACATCCTGATATTAGAGGATAGTAGTCCTTACATCCTGATATTAGGGGATAGTAGTCCTTACATCCTGATATTAGTGGATAGTAGTCCTTACCTCCTGATATTAGGGGATAGTAGTCCTTACATCCTGATATTAGTGGATAGTAGTCCTTACATCCTGACATTAGGGGATAGTTGTCCTTACATCCTGATATTAGGGGATAGGAATCCTTACATCTTGATATTAGGGGATAGTAGTCCTTACATCCTGATATTAGTGGATAGTAGTCCTTACATCCTTATATTAGGGGATAGTAGTCCTTACATCCTGATATTAGGGGATAGGAATCCTTACATCTTGATATTAGGGGATAGTAGTCCTTACATCCTGATATTAGGGGATACTAGTCCTTACATTATGATATTAGAGGATAGTAGTCCTTACATCCTGATATTAGAGGATAGTAGTCCTTACATCCTGATATTAGGGGATAGTAGTCCTTACATCCTGATATTAGGGGATAGGAGTCCTTATATCCTGACATTAGGGGATAGTAGTCCTTACATCCTGATATTAGTGGATAGTAGTCCTTACATCCTGATATTAGGGGATAGTAGTCCTTACATCCTAATATTAGAGGATAGTAGTTCTTACATTCTGATATTAGGGGATAGTAGTCCTTACATCCTGATATTAGTGGATAGTAGTCCTTACATCCTGATATTAGGGGATAGTAGTCCTTACATCCTGATATTAGGGGATAGTAGTCCTTATATCCTAATATTAGAGGATAGTAGTCCTTAGATCCTGATATTAGGGGACAGGAATCCTTACATCCTGATATTAGGGGATAGTAGTCCTTACATCCTGATATTAGAGGATAGTAGTCCTTACATCCTGATATTAGGGGATAGGAATCCTTACATCCTGATATTAGGGGATAGTAGTCCTTACATCCTGATATTAGTGGATAGTAGTCCTTACATCCTGATATTAGGGGATAGTAGTACTTAAATCCTGATATTAGGGGATAGTAGTCCTTACATCCTAATATTAGAGGATAGTAGTTCTTACATCCTGATATTAGGGGATAGTAGTCCTTACATCCTGATATTAGTGGACAGTAGTCCTTACATCCTGATATTAGGGGATAGTAGTCCTTACATCCTGATATTAGGGTATAATAGTCCTTATATCCTGACATTAGGGAATAGTAGTCCTTACATCCTGATATTAGTGGATAGTAGTCCTTACATCCTGATATTAGGGGATAGTAGTCCTTACATCCTAATATTAGAGGATAGTAGTTCTTACATTCTGATATTAGGGGATAGTAGTCCTTACATCCTGATATTAGTGGATAGTAGTCCTTACATCCTGATATTAGGGGATAGTAGTCCTTACATCCTGATATTAGGGGATAGTAGTCCTTATATCCTAATATTAGAGGATAGTAGTTCTTACATCCTGATATTAGGGGATAGTAGTCCTTACATCCTGATATTAGAGGATAGTAGTCCTTACATCCTGATATTAGAGGATAGTAGTCCTTACATCCTGATATTAGAGGACAATAGTCCTTACATCCTTATATTAGAGGATAGTAGTCCTTACATCTTAATATTAGGGGATAGTAGTCCATACATCCTGATATTAGAGGATAGTAGTCAATACATCCTGATATTAGAGGATAGTAGTCCTTACATCCTTATATTAGACGATAGTAGTCCTTACATCGTGATATTAGGGGATAGTAGTCCTTACATCCTGATATTAGGGAATAGTAGTCCTTACATCCTGATAATAGAGGATAGTAGTCCTTACATCCTGATATTAGTGGATAGTAGTCCTTACATCCTGATATTAGAGGATAGTAGTCCTTACATCCTGATATTAGAGGATAGTAGTGCTTACATCCTGATATTAGAGGATAGTAGTCCTTACATCCTGATATTAGAGAATAGTAGTCCTTACATCCTGATATTAGAGGATAGTAGTCCTTACATCCTGATATTAGGGGATAGTACTCCTTACATCCTGATATTAGGGGATAGGAATCCTTATATCCTGATATTAGGGGATAGTAGTTCTTACATCCTGATATTAGGAGATAGGAATCCTTACATCCTGATATTAGGGGATAGGAATTCTTACATCCTGATATTAGTGGATAGTAGTCCTTACATCCTGATATTAGAGGATAGTAGTCCTTACATCCTGATATTAGGGGATAGTAGTCCTTACATCCTGATATTAGGGGATAGGAATCTTTACATCCTGATATTAGGGGATAGTAGTCCTTACATCCTGATATTAGTGGATAGTAGTCCTTACATCCTGATATTAGGGGATAGTAGTCCTTACATCCTGATAATAGAGGATAGTAGTCCTTACATCCTGATATTAGGGGATAGTAGTCCTTACATCCTGATATTAGGGGATAGTAGTCCTTAGATCCTGATATTAGGGGACAGGAATCCTTACATCCTGATATTAGGGGATAGTAGTCCTTACATCCTGATATTAGAGGATAGTAGTCCTTACATCCTGATATTAGGGGATAGGAATCCTTACATCCTGATATTAGGGGATAGTAGTCCTTACATCCTGATATTAGTGGATAGTAGTCCTTACATCCTGACATTAGGGGATAGTTGTCCTTACATCCTGATATTAGGGGATAGGAATCCTTACATCTTGATATTAGGGGATAGTAGTCCTTACATCCTGATATTAGTGGATAGTAGTCCTTACATCCTGATATTAGGGGATAGTAGTCCTTATATCCTGATATTAGGGGATAGGAATCCTTACATCTTGATATTAGGGGATAGTAGTCCTTACATCCTGATATTAGGGGATACTAGTCCTTACATTATGATATTAGAGGATAGTAGTCCTTACATCCTGATATTAGAGGATAGTAGTCCTTACATCCTGATATTAGGGGATAGTAGTCCTTACATCCTGATATTAGGGGATAGGAGTCCTTATATCCTGACATTAGGGGATAGTAGTCCTTACATCCTGATATTAGTGGACAGTAGTCCTTACATCCTGATATTAGGGGATAGTAGTCCTTACATCCTGATATTAGGGTATAATAGTCCTTATATCCTGACATTAGGGAATAGTAGTCCTTACATCCTGATATTAGTGGATAGTAGTCCTTACATCCTGATATTAGGGGATAGTAGTCCTTACATCCTAATATTAGAGGATAGTAGTTCTTACATTCTGATATTAGGGGATAGTAGTCCTTACATCCTGATATTAGTGGATAGTAGTCCTTACATCCTGATATTATGGGATAGTAGTCCTTATATCCTAATATTAGAGGATAGTAGTTCTTACATCCTGATATTAGGGGATAGTAGTCCTTACATCCTGATATTAGAGGATAGTAGTCCTTACATCCTGATATTAGAGGATAGTAGTCCTTACATCCTGATATTAGAGGACAATAGTCCTTACATCCTTATATTAGAGGATAGTAGTCCTTACATCTTAATATTAGGGGATAGTAGTCCATACATCCTGATATTAGAGGATAGTAGTCAATACATCCTGATATTAGAGGATAGTAGTCCTTACATCCTTATATTAGACGATAGTAGTCCTTACATCGTGATATTAGGGGATAGTAGTCCTTACATCCTGATATTAGGGAATAGTAGTCCTTACATCCTGATAATAGAGGATAGTAGTCCTTACATCCTGATATTAGTGGATAGTAGTCCTTACATCCTGATATTAGAGGATAGTAGTCCTTACATCCTGATATTAGAGGATAGTAGTGCTTACATCCTGATATTAGAGGATAGTAGTCCTTACATCCTGATATTAGAGAATAGTAGTCCTTACATCCTGATATTAGAGGATAGTAGTCCTTACATCCTGATATTAGGGGATAGTACTCCTTACATCCTGATATTAGGGGATAGGAATCCTTATATCCTGATATTAGGGGATAGTAGTTCTTACATCCTGATATTAGGAGATAGGAATCCTTACATCCTGATATTAGGGGATAGGAATTCTTACATCCTGATATTAGTGGATAGTAGTCCTTACATCCTGATATTAGAGGATAGTAGTCCTTACATCCTGATATTAGGGGATAGTAGTCCTTACATCCTGATATTAGGGGATAGGAATCTTTACATCCTGATATTAGGGGATAGTAGTCCTTACATCCTGATATTAGTGGATAGTAGTCCTTACATCCTGATATTAGGGGATAGTAGTCCTTACATCCTGATAATAGAGGATAGTAGTCCTTACATCCTGATATTAGGGGATAGTAGTCCTTACATCCTGATATTAGGGGATAGTAGTCCTTATATCCTGATATTAGGGGATAGGAATCCTTACATCTTGATATTAGGGGATAGTAGTCCTTACATCCTGATATTAGGGGATACTAGTCCTTACATTATGATATTAGAGGATAGTAGTCCTTACATCCTGATATTAGAGGATAGTAGTCCTTACATCCTGATATTAGGGGATAGTAGTCCTTACATCCTGATATTAGGGGATAGGAGTCCTTATATCCTGACATTAGGGGATAGTAGTCCTTACATCCTGATATTAGTGGACAGTAGTCCTTACATCCTGATATTAGGGGATAGTAGTCCTTACATCCTGATATTAGGGTATAATAGTCCTTATATCCTGACATTAGGGAATAGTAGTCCTTACATCCTGATATTAGTGGATAGTAGTCCTTACATCCTGATATTAGGGGATAGTAGTCCTTACATCCTAATATTAGAGGATAGTAGTTCTTACATTCTGATATTAGGGGATAGTAGTCCTTACATCCTGATATTAGTGGATAGTAGTCCTTACATCCTGATATTATGGGATAGTAGTCCTTATATCCTAATATTAGAGGATAGTAGTTCTTACATCCTGATATTAGGGGATAGTAGTCCTTACATCCTGATATTAGAGGATAGTAGTCCTTACATCCTGATATTAGTGGATAGTAGTCCTTACATCCTGATATTAGGGGATAGTAGTCCTTACATCCTGATAATAGAGGATAGTAGTCCTTACATCCTGATATTAGGGGATAGTAGTCCTTACATCCTGATATTAGGGGATAGTAGTCCTTATATCCTAATATTAGAGGATAGTAGTCCTTAGATCCTGATATTAGGGGACAGGAATCCTTACATCCTGATATTAGGGGATAGTAGTCCTTACATCCTGATATTAGAGGATAGTAGTCCTTACATCCTGATATTAGGGGATAGGAATCCTTACATCCTGATATTAGGGGATAGTAGTCCTTACATCCTGATATTAGTGGATAGTAGTCCTTACATCCTGATATTAGGGGATAGTAGTCCTTACATCCTGATATTAGGGGATAGTAGTCCTTACATCCTAATATTAGAGGATAGTAGTTCTTACATCCTGATATTAGGGGATAGTAGTCCTTACATCCTGATATTAGTGGACAGTAGTCCTTACATCCTGATATTAGGGGATAGTAGTCCTTACATCCTGATATTAGGGTATAGTAGTCCTTATATCCTGACATTAAGGGATAGTAGTCCTTACATCCTGATATTAGTGGATAGTAGTCCTTACATCCTGATATTAGGGGATAGTAGTCCTTACATCCTAATATTAGAGGATAGTAGTTCTTACATTCTGATATTAGGGGATAGTAGTCCTTACATCCTGATATTAGTGGATAGTAGTCCTTACATCCTGATATTAGGGGATAGTAGTCCTTACATCCTGATATTAGGGGATAGTAGTCCTTATATCCTAGTATTAAAGGATAGTAGTTCTTACATCCTGATATTAGGGGATAGGAATCCTTACATCCTGATATTAGTGGATAGTAGTCCTTACATCCTGATATTAGAGGATAGTAGTCCTTACATCCTGATATTAGGGGATAGTAGTCCTTACATCCTGATATTAGTGGATAGTAGTCCTTACATCCTGATATTAGTGGATAGTAGTCCTTACCTCCTGATATTAGGGGATAGTAGTCCTTACATCCTGATATTAGTGGATAGTAGTCCTTACATCCTGACATTAGGGGATAGTTGTCCTTACATCCTGATATTAGGGGATAGGAATCCTTACATCTTGATATTAGGGGATAGTAGTCCTTACATCCTGATATTAGTGGATAGTAGTCCTTACATCCTGATATTAGGGGATAGTAGTCCTTACATCCTGATATTAGGGGATAGGAATCCTTACATCTTGATATTAGGGGATAGTAGTCCTTACATCCTGATATTAGGGGATACTAGTCCTTACATTATGATATTAGAGGATAGTAGTCCTTACATCCTGATATTAGAGGATAGTAGTCCTTACATCCTGATATTAGGGGATAGTAGTCCTTACATCCTGATATTAGGGGATAGGAGTCCTTATATCCTGACATTAGGGGATAGTAGTCCTTACATCCTGATATTAGTGGATAGTAGTCCTTACATCCTGATATTAGGGGATAGTAGTCCTTACATCCTAATATTAGAGGATAGTAGTTCTTACATTCTGATATTAGGGGATAGTAGTCCTTACATCCTGATATTAGTGGATAGTAGTCCTTACATCCTGATATTAGGGGATAGTAGTCCTTACATCCTGATATTAGGGGATAGTAGTCCTTATATCCTAATATTAGAGGATAGTAGTTCTTACATCCTGATATTAGGGGATAGGAATCCTTACATCCTGATATTAGTGGATAGTAGTCCTTACATCCTGATATTAGAGGATAGTAGTCCTTACATCCTGATATTAGGGGATAGTAGTCCTTACATCCTGATATTAGTGGATAGTAGTCCTTACATCCTGATATTAGTGGATAGTAGTCCTTACATCCTGATATTAGGGGATAGTAGTCCTTACATCCTGATATTAGTGGATAGTAGTCCTTACATCCTGATATTAGGGGATAGTTGTCCTTACATCCTGATATTAGGGGATAGTAGTCCTTACATCCTGATATTAGGGGATAGCAGTCCTTACATCCTAATATTTGAGGATAGTAGTCCTTACATCCTGATATTAGAGGATAGTAGTCCTTTCATCCTGATATTAGTGGATAGTAGTCCTTACATCCTGATATTAGGGAATAGCAGTCCTTACATCCTAATATTAGAGGATAGTAGTTCTTACATCCTGATATTAGGGGATAGGAATCTTTACATCCTGATATTAGGGGATAGTAGTCCTTACATCCTGATATTAGTGGATAGTACTCCTTACATCCTGATATTAGGGGATAGTAGTCCTTACATCCTGATAATAGAGGATAGTAGTCCTTACATCCTGATATAAGGGGATAGTAGTCCTTACATCCTGATATTAGGGGATAGTAGTCCTTATATCCTAATATTAGAGGATAGTAGTCCTTAGATCCTGATGTTAGGGGATAGGAATCCTTACATTCTGATATTAGGGGATAGTAGTCCTTACATCCTGATATTAGAGGATAGTAGTTCTTACATCCTGATATTAGGGGATAGGAATCCTTACATCCTGATATTAGGGGATAGTAGTCCTTACATCCTGATATTAGTGGATAGTAGTCCTTACATCCTGATATTAGAGGATAGTAGTCCTTACATCCTGATATTAGGGGATAGTAGTCCTTACATCCTGATATTAGTGGATAGTAGTCCTTACATCCTGATATTAGGGGATAGTAGTCCTTACATCCTAATATTTGAGGATAGTAGTCCTTACATCCTGATATTAGGGGATAGGAATCCTTACATCTTGATATTAGGGGATAGTAGTCCTTACATCCTGATATTAGGGGATACTAGTCCTTACATTATGCTATTAGAGGATAGTAGTCCTTACATCCTGATATTAGAGGATAGTAGTCCTTACATCCTGATATTAGGGGATAGTATTCCTTACATCCTGATATTAGGGGATAGGAGTCCTTACATTATGATATTAGAGGATAGTAGTCCTTACATTATGATATTAGAGGATAGTAGTCCATACATCCTGATATTAGGGGATAGGAATCCTTACATCCTGATATTAGGGGATAGTAGTACTTACATCCTGATATTAGAGGATAGTAGTCCTTCCATCCTGATATTAGAGGATAGTAGTCCTTACATCCTGATATTAGGGGATAGTAGTCCTTACATTATGATGTTAGAGGATAGTAGTCCTTACATCCTGATATTAGAGGATAGGAGTCCTTACATCCTGATATTAGGGGATAGAAGTCCTTACATCCTGATATTAGGGGATAGTAGTCCTTACATTATGATATTAGAGGATAGTAGTCCTTCCATCCTGATATTAGAGGATAGTAGTCCTTACATCCTGATATTAGAGGATAGTAGTCCTTACATCCTGATATTAGGGGATAGTAGTCATTACATTATGATATTAGAGGATAGTAGTCCTTACATTATGATATTAGAGGATAGTAGTCCTTAGATCCTGATATTAGGGGATAGTAGTCCTTACATCCTGATATTAGGGGATAGTAGTCCTTACATTCTGATATTAGTGTATAGTAGTCATTACATCCTGATATTAGGGGATAGTAGTCCTTACATCCTGATATTAGAGGAAAGTAGTCCTTACATCCTTATATTAGGGGATAGTAGTCCTTACATCCTGATATTAGTGGATAGTAGTCATTACATCTTGATATTAGGGGAAAGTAGTCCTTACATCCTAACATTAGAGGATAGTAGTCCTTACATCCTGATATTAGAGGATAGTAGTTCTTACATCCTGATATTAGGGGATAGGAATCCTTACATCCTGATATTAGGGAATAGTAGTCTTTACATCCTGATATTAGTGGATAGTAGTCCTTACATCATGATAATAGAAGATAGTAGTCCTTACATCCTAATATTAGTGGATAGTAGTCCTTACATCCTGATATTAAAGGATAGTAGTCCTTACATCCTGATATTAGAGGATAGTAGTCCTTACATTCTGATATTAGTGGATAGTAGTACTTACATCCTGATATTAGAGAATAGTAATCCTTACATTCTAATATTAGAGGATAGTAGTTCTTACATCCTGATATTAGGGGATAGGAATCCTTACATCCTGATATTAGGGGATAGTAGTCCTTACATCCTGATATTAGTGGATAGTAGTCCTTACATCATGATAATAGAGGATAGTAGTCCTTACATCCTGATATTAGTGGATAGTAGTCCTTACATCCTGATATTAGAGGATAGTAGTGCTTACATCCTGATATTAGTGGATAGTAGTCCTTACATCCTGATATTAGAGAATAGTAGTCCTTACATCCTGATATTAGAGGATAGTAGTCCTTACATCCTGATATTAGGGGATAGTACTCCTTACATCCTGATATTAGGGGATAGTAGTTTTTACATCCTGATATTAGGGGATAGGAATCCTTACATCCTGATATTAGGGGATAGTAGTTCTTACATCCTGATATTAGAGGATAGTAGTCCTTACATCCTAATATTAGAGGATAGTAGTCCTTACATCCTAATATTAGATGATAGTCGTCGTTACATCCTAATATTAGAGGATAGTAGTTCTTACATACTGATATTAGGGGATAGTAGTCCTTACATCATGATAATAGAGGATAGTAGTCCTTACATCCTGATATTAGTGGATAGTAGTCCTTACATCCTGATATTAGGGAACAGTAGTCCTTACATCCTAATATTAGAGGATAGTAGTTCTTACATCCTGATATTAGGGGATAGGAATCTTTACATCCTGATATTAGGGGATAGTAGTCCTTACATCCTGATATTAGTGGATAGTAGTCCTTACATCCTGATATTAGGGGATAGTAGTCCTTATATCCTAATATTAGAGGATAGTAGTCCTTAGATCCTGATATTAGGGGATAGGTATCCTTACATCCTGATATTAGGGGATAGTAGTCCTTACATCCTGATATTAGAGGATAGTAGTCCTTACATCCTGATATTAGGGGATAGGAATCCTTAAGTCCTGATATTAGGGGATAGTAGTCCTTACATCCTGATATTAGTGGATAGTAGTCCTTACATCCTGATATTAGGGGATAGTAGTCCTTAAATCCTGATATTAGGGGATAGTAGTCCTTACATCCTCATATTAGTGGATAGTAGTCCTTACATCCTGATATTAGGGGATAGTAGTCCTTACATCCTAATATTTGAGGATAGTAGTCCTTACATCCTGATATTAGGGGATAGGAATCCTTACATCCTGATATTAGGGGATAGAAGTCCTTACATCCTCATATTAGTGGATAGTAGTCCTTACATCCTGATATTAGAGGATAGTAGTCCTTACATCCTGATATTAGGGGATAGTAGTCCTTACATCCTGATATTAGTGGATAGTAGTCCTTACATCCTGATATTAGGGGATAGTAGTCCTTACATCCTAATATTAGAGGATAGTAGTTCTTACATCCTGATATTAGGGGATAGTAGTCCTTACATCCTGATATTAGTGGATAGTAGTCCTTACATCCTGATATTAGGGGATAGTAGTCCTTACATCCTGATATTAGGGTATAGTAGTCCTTATATCCTGATATTAGGGGATAGTAGTCCTTACATCCTGATATTAGTGGATAGTAGTCCATACATCCTGATATTAGGGGATAGTAGTCCTTACATCCTAATATTAGAGGATAGTAGTTCTTACATCCTGATATTAGGGGATAGTAGTCCTTACATCCTGATATTAGTGGATAGTAGTCCTTACATCCTGATATTAGGGGATAGTAGTCCTTACATCCTGATATTAGGGGATAGTAGTCCTTATATCCTAATATTAGAGGATAGTAGTTCTTGCATCCTGATATTAGGGGATAGGAATCCTTACATCCTGAAATTAGTGGATAGTAGTCCTTACATCCTGATATTAGAGGATAGTAGTCCTTACATCCTGATATTAGGGGATAGTAGTCCTTCCATCCTGATATTAGTGGATAGTAGTCCTTACATCCTGATATTAGTGGATAGTAGTCCTTACATCCTGATATTAGGGGATAGAAGTCCTTACATCCTGATACTAGGGGATAGTAGTCCTTACATGCTGATATTAGTGGATAGTAGTCCTTTCATCCTGATATTAGGGGATAGTAGTCCTTACATCCTGATATTAGGGGATAGCAGTCATTACATCCTGATATTAGTGGATAGTAGTCCTTACATCCTGATATTAGGGGATAGTTGTCCTTACATCCTGATATTAGGGGATAGTAGTCCTTACATCCTGATATTAGTGGATAGTAGTCCTTACATCCTGATATTAGGGGATAGTAGTCCTTACATCCTGATAATAGAGGATAGTAGTCCTTACATCCTGATATTAGGGGATAGTAGTCCTTACATCCTGATATTAGGGGATAGTAGTCCTTATATCCTAATATTAGAGGATAGTAGTCCTTAGATCCTGATATTAGGGGATAGGAATCCTTACATCCTGATATTAGGGGATAGTAGTCCTTACATCCTGATATTAGAGGATAGTAGTCCTTACATCCTGATATTAGGGGATAGGAATCCTTACATCCTGATATTAGGGGATAGTAGTCCTTACATCCTGATATTAGTGGATAGTAGTCCTTACATCCTGATATTATGGGATAGTAGTCCTTACATCCTGATATTAGGGGATAGTAGTCCTTACATCCTGATATTAGTGGATAGTAGTCCTTACATCCTGATATTAGGGGATAGTAGTCCTTACATCCTAATATTTGAGGATAGTAGTTTCCACATCCTGATATTAGGGGATAGGAATCCTTACATCCTGATATTAGGGGATAGTAGTCCTTACATCCTCATATTAGTGGATAGTAGTCCTTACGTCCTGATATTAGAGGATAGTAGTCCTTACATCCTGATATTAGGGGATAGTAGTCCTTACATCCTGATATTAGTGGATAGTAGTCCTTACATCCTGATATTAGGGGATAGTAGTCCTTACATCCTAATATTAGAGGATAGTAGTTCTTACAACCTGATATTAGGGGAAAGGAATCCTTACATCCTGATATTAGTGGATAGTAGTCCTTACATCCTGATATTAGGGGATAGTAGTCCTTACATCCTGATATTAGGGGAAAGTAGTCCTTACATCCTGATATTAGGGGATAGTAGTCCTTACATCCTGATATTAGATGATAGTAGTCCTTACATCCTGATATTAGTGGATAGTAGTCCTTACATCCTGATATTAGGGAATAGTAGTCCTTACATCCTAATATTAGAGGATAGTAGTTCTTACATCCTGATATTAGGGGATAGTAGTCCTTAGATCCTGATATTAGTGGATAGTAGTCCTTACATCCTGATATTAGGGGATAGTAGTCCTTACATCCTGATATTAGTGGATAGTAGTCCTTACATCCTGATATTAGGGGATAGTAGTCCTTACATCCTGATATTAGTGGATAGTAGTCCTTACATCCTGATATTAGGGGATAGTAGTATCTACATCCTGATAATAGAGGACAGTAGTCCGTACATCCTGATATTAGGGGATAGTAGTCCTTACATCATGATATTAGGGGATAGTAGTCCTTATATCCTAATATTAGAGGATAGTAGTCCTTAGATCCTGATATTAGGGGATAGGAATCCTTACATCCTGATATTAGGGGATAGTAGTCCTTACAGCTTGATATTAGAGGATAGTAGTCCTTACATCCTGATAATTGAGGATAGCAGTAATTACATCCTGATATTAGAGGATAGTATTCCTTACATCCTAACATTAGGGGATAGTAGCGCTTACATCCTGATATTAGGGGATAGTAGTCCTTACATCTTGATATTAATGGATAGTAGTCCTTACATCCTGATAATAGAGGATAGTAGTCCTTACATCCTGATATTAGCGGATAGTAGTCCTTACATCCTGATAATTGAGGATAGCAGTCATTACATCCTGATATTAGAGGATAGTATTCCTTACATCCTAACATTAGGGGATAGTAGCGCTTACATCCTGATATTAGGGGATAGTAGTCCTTACATCTTGATATTAATGGATAGTAGTCCTTACATCCTGATAATAGAGGATAGTAGTTCTTACATCCTGATATTAGGGGATAGTAGTCCTTACATCCTGATAATTGAGGATAGCAGTCATTACATCCTGATATTAGAGGATAGTATTCCTTACATCCTAACATTAGGGGATAGTAGCGCTTACATCCTGATATTAGGGGATAGTAGTCCTTACATCTTGATATTAATGGATAGTAGTCCTTACATCCTGATAATAGAGGATAGTAGTCCTTACATCCTGATATTAGCGGATAGTAGTCCTTACATCCTGATAATTGAGGATAGCAGTCATTACATCCTGATATTAGAGGATAGTATTCCTTACATCCTAACATTAGGGGATAGTAGCGCTTACATCCTGATATTAGGGGATAGTAGTCCTTACATCTTGATATTAGTGGATAGTAGTCCTTACATCCTGATATTAGAGGATAGTAGTCCTTACATCCTGATAATTGAGGATAGCAGTCATTACATCCTGATATTAGAGGATAGTATTCCTTACATCCTAACATTAGGGGATAGTAGCGCTTACATCCTGATATTAGGGGATAGTAGTCCTTACATCTTGATATTAATGGATAGTAGTCCTTACATCCTGATAATAGAGGATAGTAGTTCTTACATCCTGATATTAGCGGATAGTAGTCCTTACATGCTGATATTAGTGGATAGTAGTTCTTACATCCTGATATTAGGGGATAGTAGTCCTTACATCCTGATATTAGTGGATAGTAGTCCTTACATCCTGATATTAGGGGATAGTAGTCCTTACATCCTGATATTAGAGGATAGTATTCCTTACATCCTAATATTAGGGGATAGTAGTGCTTACATCCTGATATTATGGGATAGTAGTCCTTACATCTTGATATTAATGGATAGTAGTCCTTACATCCTGATAATAGAGGATAGTAGTTCTTACATCCTGATATTAGAGGATAGTAGTCCTTACATCCTGATATTAGGGGATAGTAGTTCTTACATCCTGATATTAGCGGATAGTAGTCCTTACATCCTGATATTAGAGAATAGTAGTCCTTACATCCTGATAATAGAGGATAGTAGTCCTTACATCCTGATATTAGTGGATAGTAGTCCTTACATCCTGATATTAGGGGATAGTAGTTCTTACATCCTGATATTAGGGGATTTGAATCCTTCCATCCTGATATTAGAGGATAATAGTCCTTAGATCCTGATATTAGGGGATAGTAGTCCTTACATCCTAATATTAGTGGATAATAGTCCTTAGATCCTGATATTAGGGGATAGTAGTCCTTACATCCTGATATTAGGGGATAGCAGTCCTTACATCCTGATATTAGGGGATAGTAGTCCTTACATCCTGATATTAGGGGATAGTAGTCATTACATCCTGATATTAAAAGATAGTAGTCCTTACATCCTGATATTAGAGGATAATAGTCCTTAGATCCTGATATTAGAGGATAGTAGTCCTTACATCCTGATATTAGTGGATAGTAGTCCTTACATCCTGATATTAGGGGATAGTAGTCCTTACATCCTGATAATAGAGGATAGTAGTCCTTACATCCTGATATTAGGGGATAGTAGTCCTTACATCCTGATATTAGGGGATAGTAGTCCTTATATCCTAATATTAGAGGATAGTAGTCCTTAGATCCTGATATTAGGGGATAGGAATCCTTACATCCTGATATTAGGGGATAGTAGTCCTTACATCCTGATATTAGAGGATAGTAGTCCTTACATCCTGATATTAGGGGATAGGAATCCTTACATCCTGATATTAGGGGATAGTAGTCCTTACATCCTGATATTAGTGGATAGTAGTCCTTACATCCTGATATTATGGGATAGTAGTCCTTACATCCTGATATTAGGGGATAGTAGTCCTTACATCCTGATATTAGTGGATAGTAGTCCTTACATCCTGATATTAGGGGATAGTAGTCCTTACATTATAATATTTGAGGATAGTAGTTTCCACATCCTGATATTAGGGGATAGGAATCCTTACATCCTGATATTAGGGGATAGTAGTCCTTACATCCTCATATTAGTGGATAGTAGTCCTTACGTCCTGATATTAGAGGATAGTAGTCCTTACATCCTGATATTAGGGGATAGTAGTCCTTACATCCTGATATTAGTGGATAGTAGTCCTTACATCCTGATATTAGGGGATAGTAGTCCTTACATCCTAATATTAGAGGATAGTAGTTCTTACAACCTGATATTAGGGGAAAGGAATCCTTACATCCTGATATTAGTGGATAGTAGTCCTTACATCCTGATATTAGGGGATAGTAGTCCTTACATCCTGATATTAGGGGAAAGTAGTCCTTACATCCTGATATTAGGGGATAGTAGTCCTTACATCCTGATATTAGATGATAGTAGTCCTTACATCCTGATATTAGTGGATAGTAGTCCTTACATCCTGATATTAGGGAATAGTAGTCCTTACATCCTAATATTAGAGGATAGTAGTTCTTACATCCTGATATTAGGGGATAGTAGTCCTTAGATCCTGATATTAGTGGATAGTAGTCCTTACATCCTGATATTAGGGGATAGTAGTCCTTACATCCTGATATTAGTGGATAGTAGTCCTTACATCCTGATATTAGGGGATAGTAGTCCTTACATCCTGATATTAGTGGATAGTAGTCCTTACATCCTGATATTAGGGGATAGTAGTATCTACATCCTGATAATAGAGGACAGTAGTCCGTACATCCTGATATTAGGGGATAGTAGTCCTTACATCATGATATTAGGGGATAGTAGTCCTTATATCCTAATATTAGAGGATAGTAGTCCTTAGATCCTGATATTAGGGGATAGGAATCCTTACATCCTGATATTAGGGGATAGTAGTCCTTACAGCTTGATATTAGAGGATAGTAGTCCTTACATCCTGATAATTGAGGATAGCAGTAATTACATCCTGATATTAGAGGATAGTATTCCTTACATCCTAACATTAGGGGATAGTAGCGCTTACATCCTGATATTAGGGGATAGTAGTCCTTACATCTTGATATTAATGGATAGTAGTCCTTACATCCTGATAATAGAGGATAGTAGTCCTTACATCCTGATATTAGCGGATAGTAGTCCTTACATCCTGATAATTGAGGATAGCAGTCATTACATCCTGATATTAGAGGATAGTATTCCTTACATCCTAACATTAGGGGATAGTAGCGCTTACATCCTGATATTAGGGGATAGTAGTCCTTACATCTTGATATTAATGGATAGTAGTCCTTACATCCTGATAATAGAGGATAGTAGTTCTTACATCCTGATATTAGGGGATAGTAGTCCTTACATCCTGATAATTGAGGATAGCAGTCATTACATCCTGATATTAGAGGATAGTATTCCTTACATCCTAACATTAGGGGATAGTAGCGCTTACATCCTGATATTAGGGGATAGTAGTCCTTACATCTTGATATTAATGGATAGTAGTCCTTACATCCTGATAATAGAGGATAGTAGTCCTTACATCCTGATATTAGCGGATAGTAGTCCTTACATCCTGATAATTGAGGATAGCAGTCATTACATCCTGATATTAGAGGATAGTATTCCTTACATCCTAACATTAGGGGATAGTAGCGCTTACATCCTGATATTAGGGGATAGTAGTCCTTACATCTTGATATTAATGGATAGTAGTCCTTACATCCTGATATTAGAGGATAGTAGTCCTTACATCCTGATAATTGAGGATAGCAGTCATTACATCCTGATATTAGAGGATAGTATTCCTTACATCCTAACATTAGGGGATAGTAGCGCTTACATCCTGATATTAGGGGATAGTAGTCCTTACATCTTGATATTAATGGATAGTAGTCCTTACATCCTGATAATAGAGGATAGTAGTTCTTACATCCTGATATTAGCGGATAGTAGTCCTTACATGCTGATATTAGTGGATAGTAGTTCTTACATCCTGATATTAGGGGATAGTAGTCCTTACATCCTGATATTAGTGGATAGTAGTCCTTACATCCTGATATTAGGGGATAGTAGTCCTTACATCCTGATATTAGAGGATAGTATTCCTTACATCCTAATATTAGGGGATAGTAGTGCTTACATCCTGATATTATGGGATAGTAGTCCTTACATCTTGATATTAATGGATAGTAGTCCTTACATCCTGATAATAGAGGATAGTAGTTCTTACATCCTGATATTAGAGGATAGTAGTCCTTACATCCTGATATTAGGGGATAGTAGTTCTTACATCCTGATATTAGCGGATAGTAGTCCTTACATCCTGATATTAGAGAATAGTAGTCCTTACATCCTGATAATAGAGGATAGTAGTCCTTACATCCTGATATTAGTGGATAGTAGTCCTTACATCCTGATATTAGGGGATAGTAGTTCTTACATCCTGATATTAGGGGATTTGAATCCTTCCATCCTGATATTAGAGGATAATAGTCCTTAGATCCTGATATTAGGGGATAGTAGTCCTTACATCCTAATATTAGTGGATAATAGTCCTTAGATCCTGATATTAGGGGATAGTAGTCCTTACATCCTGATATTAGGGGATAGCAGTCCTTACATCCTGATATTAGGGGATAGTAGTCCTTACATCCTTATATTAGAGGATAGTAGTCATTACATCCTGATATTAGGGGATAGTAGTCCTTACATCCTGATATTAGGGGATAGTAGTCATTACATCCTGATATTAAAAGATAGTAGTCCTTACATCCTGATATTAGAGGATAATAGTCCTTAGATCCTGATATTAGAGGATAGTAGTCCTTACATCCTAATATTAGTGGATAGTAGTCCTTAGATCCTGATATTAGGGGATAATAATCCTTACCTCCTGATATTAGGGGATAGTAGTCATTACATCCTGATTTTAGAGGATAGTAGTACTTACATCTTAATATTAGGGGATAGTAATCCTTAAATCCTGATATTAGAGGATAATAGTCCTTAGATCCTGATATTATTGGATAGTAGTCCTTACATCCTAATATTAGTGGATAATAGTCCTTAGATCCTGATATTAGGGGATAATAATCCTTACATCCTGAAAATAGAGGATAGTAGTCCTTACATCCTGATATCAGTGGATAGTATTCCTTACATCCTAATATTAGGGGATAGTAGTCCTTACATCCTGATATTAGGGGATAGTAGTCCTTACATCCTGATATCAGTGGATAGTATTCCTTACATCCTGATATTAGGGGATAGTAGTCCTTACATCCTGATATTAGGGGATAGTAGTCCTTACATCCTGATATTAGAGGATAGTATTCCTTGCATCCTAAAGTTAGGGGATATTAGAGATTACATCCTGATATTAGGGGATATTAGTCCTTACATCTTGATATTAATGGATAGTAGTCCTTACATCCTGATAATAGAGGATAGTAGTCCTTACATCCTAACATTAGGGGATAGTAGCGCTTACATCCTGATATTAGGGGATAGTAGTCCTTACATCTTGATATTAATGGATAGTAGTCCTTACATCCTGATATTAGGGGATAGTAGTCCTTACATCCTGATATTAGAGGATAGTAGACCTTACATCCTGATATTAGGGGATAGTAGTCATTACATCCTAATATTAGGGGATAGTAGTCCTTACATCCTGATATTAGGGGATAGTATTCCTTACATCCTAATATTAGGGGATAGTAGTCCTTACATCCTGATAATAGAGGATAGTAGTCCTTACATCCTGATATCAGTGGATAGTATTCCTTACATCCTAATATTAGGGGATAGTAGTCCTTACATCCTGATATTAGGGGATAGTAGTCCTTACATCCTGATATTAGGGGATAGTAGTCCTTACATCCTGATATTAGGGGATAGTAGTCCTTACATCCTGATATTAGGGGATAGTATTCCTTACATCCTAATATTAGGGGATAGTAGTCCTTACATCCTGATAATAGAGGATAGTAGTCCTTACATCCTGATATCAGTGGATAGTATTCCTTACATCCTGATATTAGGGGATAGTAGTCCTTACATCCTGATATTAGGGGATAGTAGTCCTTACATCCTGATATTAGAGGATAGTAATCCTTACATCCTAACATTAGGGGATAGTAGCGCTTACATCCTGATATTAGGGGATAGTAGTCCTTACATCTTGATATTAATGGATAGTAGTCCTTACATCCTGATATTAGGGGATAGTAGTCCTTACATCCTGATATTAGAGGATAGTAGACCTTACATCCTGATATTAGGGGATAGTAGTCCTTACATCCTGATATTAGGGGATAGTAGTCCTTACATCCTGATATTAGGGGATAGTAGTCCTTACATCTTGATATTAATGGATAGTAGTCCTTACATCCTAATATTAGAGGATAGTAGTCATTACATCCTGATATTAGGGGATAGTAGTCCTTACATCCTGATATTAGTGGATAGTAGTCATTACATCCTGATATTAGGGGATAGTAGTTCTTACATCCTGATATTAGGGGACAGGAATCCTTACATCCTGATATTAGTGGATAGTAGTCCTTACATCCTGATATTAGTGGATAGTAGTCATTACATCCTGATATTAGGGTTTAATAGTTCTTACATCCTGATATTAGGGGACAGGAATCCTTACATCCTGATATTAGTGGATAGTAGTCCTTACATCCTGATATTAGTGGATAATAGTCCTTACATCCTGATATTAGGTGATAGTAGTCCTTACATCCTGATATTAGTGGATAGTAGTCCTTACATCGTGATAATAGAGGATAGTAGTCATTACATCCTGATATTAGGGGATAGTAGTCCTTACATCCTAATATTAGAGGAGAGTAGTCCTTACATCCTGATATTATGGGATAGTAGTACTTACATCCTGATATTAGTGGATAGTAGTCCTTACATCCTGATATTAGGGGATAGTAGTCCATACATCCTAATATTAGGGGATAGTAGCGCTTACATCCTGATATTAGGGGATAGTATTCCTTACATCTTGATATTAATGGATAGTAGTCCTTACATCCTGATAATAGAGGATAGTAGTCCTTACATCCTGATATTAGGTGATAGTAGTCCTTACATCCTGATATTAGTGGATAGTAGTCCATACATCGTGATAATAGTGGATAGTAGTCCTTACATCCTGATATTAGTGGATAGTAGTCCTTACATCCTGATATTAGGTGATAGTAGTCCTTACATCCTGATATTAGTGGATAGTAGTCCTTACATCGTGATAATAGAGGATAGTAGTCATTACATCCTGATATTAGGTGATAGTAGTCCTTACATCCTGATATTAGTGGATAGTAGTCCTTACATCGTGATAATAGAGGATAGTAGTCATTACATCCTGATATTAGGGAATAGTAGTCCTTACATCCTGATATTAGTGGATAGTAGTCCTTACATCCTGATATTAGGGGATAGTAGTCCTTACATCCTAATATTAGAGGATAGTAGTCCTTACATCCTGATATTATGGGATAGTAGTCCTTACATCCTGATATTAGTGGATAGTAGTCCTTACATCCTGATATTAGGGGATAGTAGTCCATACATCCTAATATTAGGGGATAGTAGCGCTTACATCCTGATATTAGGGGATAGTATTCCTTACATCCTGATATTAGTGGATAGTAGTCCTTACATCCTGATATTAGTGGATAGTAGTTCTTACATCCTGATATTAGCGGATAGTAGTCCTTACATCCTGATATTAGGGGATAGTAGTCATTACATCCTGATATTAGGGGTTAGTAGTTCTTACATCCTGATATTAGCGGATAGTAGTCCTTACATCCTGATATTAGAGAATAGTAGTCCTTACATCCTGATATTAGTGGATAGTAGTCCTTACATCCTGATATTAGTGGATAGTAGTCCTTACATCCTGATAATAGAGGATAGTAGTCCTTACATCCTGATATTAGTGGATAGTAGTCCTTACATCCTGATAATAGAGGATAGTAGTCCTTACATCCTGATATTAGTGGATAGTAGTCCTTACATCCTGATAATAGAGGATAGTAGTCCTTACATCCTGATATTAGTGGATAGTAGTCCTTACATCCTGATATTAGGGGATAGTAGTCCTTACATCCTGATATTAGGGGATAGTAGTCCTTACATCCTGATATTAGAGGATAATAGTCCTTAGATCCTGATATTAGTGGATAGTAGTCCTTACATCCTAATATTAGTGGATAATAGTCCTTAGATCCTGATATTAGGGGATATCAGTCCTTACATCCTGATATTAGGGGATAGTAGTCCTTACATCCTGATATTAGTGGATAGTAGTCCTTACATCCTGATAATAGAGGATAGTAGTCCTTACATCCTGATATTAGATGATAGTAGTCCTTACATCCTGATATTAGGGGATAGTAGTCCTTACATCCTGATATTAGGGGATAGTAGTCCTTACATCCTGATATTAGAGGATAATAGTCCTTAGATCCTGATATTAGTGGATAGTAGTCCTTACATCCTAATATTAGGGGATAGTAGTCCTTACATCCTGATATTAGTGGATAGTAGTCCTTACATCCTAATATTAGTGGATAATAGTCCTTAGATCCTGATATTAGGGGATATCAGTCCTTACATCCTGATAATAGAGGATAGTAGTCCTTACATCCTGATATTAGTGGATAGTAGTCCTTACATCCTGATAATAGAGGATAGTAGTCCTTACATCCTGATATTAGATGATAGTAGTCCTTACATCCTGATATTAGGGGATAGTAGTCCTTACATCCTGATATTAGGGGATAGTAGTCCTTACATCCTGATATTAGAGGATAATAGTCCTTAGATCCTGATATTAGTGGATAGTAGTCCTTACATCCTAATATTAGTGGATAATAGTCCTTAGATCCTGATATTAGGGGATATCAGTCCTTACATCCTGATATTAGGGGATAGTAGTCCTTACATCCTTATATTAGAGGATAGTATTCCTTACATCCTAACATTAGGGGATAGTAGTCCTTACATCCTAATATTAGGGGATAGTAGTGCTTACATCCTGATATTAGGAGATAGTAGTCATTACATCCTGATATTAGGGGATAGTAGTTCTTACATCCTGATATTAGGGGATAGTAGTCCTTACATCCTGATATTAAAAGATAGTAGTCCTTACATCCTGATATTAGTGGATAATAGTCCTTAGATCCTGATATTATTGGATAGTAGTCCTTACATCCTAATATTAGTGGATAACAGTCCTTAGATCCTGATATTATTGGATAGTAGTTCCTACATCCTAATATTAGTGGATAATAGTCCTTAGATCCTGATATTAGGGGATAATAATCCTTACATCCTGATATTAGTGGATAGTATTCCTTACATCCTAACATTAGGGGATAGTAGTCCTTACATCCTGATATTAGGGGATAGTAGTCCTTACATCCTGATATTAGAGGATAGTAGTA
Source organism: Dendrobates tinctorius (assembly GCF_039654945.1). Taxonomy (NCBI): domain Eukaryota; kingdom Metazoa; phylum Chordata; class Amphibia; order Anura; family Dendrobatidae; genus Dendrobates; species Dendrobates tinctorius. The sequence goes on from NW_027361709.1 coordinate 6,357,913, forward strand.
CTTACATCCTAACATTAGGGGATAGTAGCGCTTACATCCTGATATTAGGGGATAGTAGTCCTTACATCTTGATATTAATGGATAGTAGTCCTTACATCCTGATAATAGAGGATAGTAGTCATTACATCCTGATATTAGTGGATAGTATTCCTTACATCCTAACATTAGGGGATAGTAGTCCTTACATCCTGATATTAGGGGATAGTAGTCCTTACATCCTGATATTAGAGGATAGTATTGCTTACATCCTAACATTAGGGGATAGTAGCGCTTACATCCTGATATTAGGGGATAGTAGTCCTTACATCTTGATATTAATGGATAGTAGTCCTTACATCCTGATATTAGGGGATAGTAGTCCTTACATCCTGATATTAGAGGATAGTATTCCTTACATCCTAATATTAGGGGATAGTAGCGCTTACATCCTGATATTAGGGGATAGTAGTCCTTACATCTTGATATTAATGGATAGTAGTCCTTACATCCTGATAATAGAGGATAGTAGTCATTACATCCTGATATTAGAGGATAGTAGTTCTTACATCCTGATATTAGGGGATAGGAATCCTTACATCCTGATATTAGGGGATAGTAGTCCTTACATCCTGATATTAGTGGATAGTAGTTCTTACATAATGATATTAGCGGATAGTAGTCCTTACATCCTGATATTAGGAGATAGTAGTTCTTACATCCTGATATTAGGGGATAGTAGTCATTACATCCTGATATTAGCGGATAGTAGTTCTTACATTCTGATATTAGGGGATAGTAGTCCTTACATCCTGATATTAGAGGATAGTAGTCCTTACATCCTGATATTAGTGGATAGTAGTCCTTATATCCTGATATTAGGGGATAGTAGTTCTTATATCCTGATATTAGGGGATAGTAGTTCTTACATCCTGATATTAGGGGATATGAATCCTTACTTCCTGATATTAAAAGATATTAGTCCTTACATCCTGATATTACAGGATAATAGTCCTTAGATCCTGATATTAGGGGATAGTAGTCCTTACATCCTAATATTAGTGGATAATAGTCCTTAGATCGTGATATTAGGGGATAGTAGTCCTTACATCCTGATATTAGGGGATAGCAGTCCTTACATCCTGATATTAGGGGATAGTAGTCCTTACATCCTTATATTAGAGGATAGTATTCCTTACATCCTAACATTAGGGGATAGTAGTCCTTACATCCTGATATTAGGAGATAGTAGTCCTTACATCCTGATATTAGAGGATAGTATTCCTTACATCCTAACATTAGGGGATAGTAGTCCTTACATCCTAATATTAGGGGATAGTAGTGCTTACATCCTGATATTAGGGGATAGTAGTCCTTACATCCTGATAATAGAGGATAGTAGTCATTACATCCTGATATTAGGGGATAGTAGTTCTTACATCCTGATATTAGGGGATAGTAGTCCTTACATCCTGATATTAGTGGATAGTAGTCATTACATCCTGATAATAGAGGATAGTAGTCCTTACATCCTGATATTAGGGGATAATAGTCCTTACATCCTGATATTAGTGGATAGTAGTCATTACATTCTGATATTAGGGGATAGTAGTCCTTACATCCTGATAATAGAGGATAGTAGTCCTTACATCCTCATATTAGTGGATAGTAGTCATTACATCCTGATATTAGGGGATAGTAGTCCTTACATCCTGATATTAGGGGATAGTAGTTCTTAAATCCTGATATTAGGGGATAGTAGTCCTTGCATCCTGATATTATAGGATAGTAGCCCTTACATCCTAATATTAGAGAATAGTAGTCCTTACATCCTGATATTAGGGGATAGTAGTCATTACATCCTGATATTAGGGGATAGTAGTCCTTACATCCTGATATTAGGGGATAGTGGTCCTTACATCCTGATATTAGGGGATAGTAGTCCTTACATCCTGATATTAGGGGATAGTAGTCCTTACATCCTGATATTAGGGGATAGTAGTCCTTACATCCTGATATTAGGGGATAGTAGTCCTTACATCCTGATATTAGGGGATAGTAGTCCTTACATCCTGATATTAGTGTATAGTAGTCCTTACATCCTGATATTAGAGGATAGTAGTCCTTACATCCTGATATTAGGGGATAGTAGTCCTTACATCCTGATATTAGGGGATAGTGGTACTTACATCCTGATATTAGGGGATAGTAGTCCTTACATCCTGATATTAGGGGATAGTAGTCCTTACATCCTGATATTAGTGTATAGTAGTCCTTACATCCTGATATTAGAGGATAGTAGTCCTTACATTCTGATATTAGGGGATAGTAGTCCTTACATCCTGATATTAGGGGATAGTGGTCCTTACATCCTGATATTAGGGGATAGTAGTCCTTACATCCTGATATTAGGGGATAGTAGTCCTTACATCCTGATATTAGTGTATAGTAGTCCTTACATCCTGATATTAGAGGATAGTAGTCCTTACATCCTGATATTAGGGGATAGTAGTCCTTACATCCTGATATTAGGGGATAGTGGTCCTTACATCCTGATATTAGGGGATAGTAGTCCTTACATCCTGATATTAGGGGATAGTAGTCCTTACATCCTGATATTAGGGGATAGTAGTCCTTACATCCTGATATTAGGGGATAGTAGTCCTTACATCCTGATATTAGGGGATAGTAGTCCTTACATCCTGATATTAGTGTATAGTAGTCCTTACATCCTGATATTAGAGGATAGTAGTCCTTACATCCTGATATTAGGGGATAGTAGTCCTTACATCCTGATATTAAGGGATAGTAGTCCTTACATCCTGATATTAGGGGATAGTAGTCCTTACATCCTGATATTAGTGTACAGAAGTCCTTACATCCTGATATTAGGGGATAGTAGTCCTTACATCCTGATATTAGGGGATAGTAGTCCTTACATCCTGATATTAGGGGATAGTAGTCCTTACATCCTGATATTAGAGGATAGTAGTCCTTACATCCTGATATTAGGGGATAGTAGTCCTTACATCCTGATATTAGGGGATAGTAGTCCTTACATCCTGATATTAGGGGATAGTAGTCCTTACATCCTGATATTAGGGGATAGTAGTCCTTACATCCTGATATTAGTGTATAGTAGTCCTTACATCCTGATATTAGAGGATAGTAGTCCTTACATCCTGATATTAGGGGATAGTAGTCCTTACATCCTGATATTAGGGGATAGTAGTCCTTACATCCTGATATTAGGGGATAGTAGTCCTTACATCCTGATATTAGGGGATAGTAGTCCTTACATCCTGATATTAGGGGATAGTAGTCCTTACATCCTGATATTAGTGTATAGTAGTCCTTACATCCTGATATTAGAGGATAGTAGTCCTTACATCCTGATATTAGGGGATAGTAGTCCTTACATCCTGATATTAGGGGATAGTAGTCCTTACATCCTGATATTAGGGGATAGTAGTCCTTACATCCTGATATTAGAGGATAGTATTCCTTACATCCTAACATTAGGGGATAGTAGCGCTTACATCCTGATATTAGGGGATAGTAGTCCTTACATCCCGATATTAGGGGATAGTAGTCCTTAAATCCTGATATTAGGGGATAGTAGTCCTTACATCCTGATATTAGGGTATAGTAGCTCTTACATCCTGATATTAGGGGATAGTAGTCCTTACATCCTGATATTAGGAGATAGTAGTCCTTACATCCTGATATTAGGGGATAGTAGTCCTTGCATCCTGATATTATAGGATAGTAGCCCTTACATCCTAATATTAGAGAATAGTAGTCCTTACATCCTGATATTAGGGGATAGTAGTCCTTACATCCTGATATTAGGGGATAGTAGTCCTTACATCCTGATATTAGGGGATAGTAGTCCTTGCATCCTGATATTATAGGATAGTAGCCCTTACATCCTAATATTAGAGAATAGTAGTCCTTACATCCTGATATTAGGGGATAGTAGTCCTTACATCCTGATATTAGGGGATAGTAGTCCTTACATCCTGATATTATGGGATAGTAGTCCTTACATCCTGATATTAGGGGATAGTAGTCCTTACATCCTGATATTAGAGGATAGTAGTCCTTACATCCTGATATTAGGGGATAGTAGTCCTTACATCCTCATATTAGGGGATAGTAGTCCTTACATCCTGATATTAGGGGATAGTAGTCCTTACATCCTGATATTAGGGGATAGTAGTCCTTACATCCTGATATTTGTGTATAGTAGTCCTTACATCCTGATATTAGAGGATAGTAGTCCTTATATCCTGATATTAGGGGATAGTAGTCCTTACATCCTGATATTAGGGGATAGTAGTCCTTTCATCCTGATATTAGGGGATAGTAGTCCTTACATCCTGATATTAGGGGATAGTAGTCCTTACATCCTGATATTAGGGGATAGTAGTCCTTACATCCTGATATTAGTGTATAGTAGTCCTTACATCCTGATATTAGAGGATAGTAGTCCTTACATCCTGATATTAGGGGATAGTAGTCCTTACATCCTGATATTAGGGGATAGTAGTCCTTACATCCTGATATTAGGGGATAGTAGTCCTTACATCCTGATATTAGGGGATAGTAGTCCTTGCATCCTGATATTATAGGATAGTAGCCCTTACATCCTAATATTAGAGAATAGTAGTCCTTACATCCTGATATTAGGGGATAGTAGTCCTTACATCCTGATATTAGGGGATAGTAGTCCTTACATCCTGATATTAGGGGATAGTAGTCCTTACATCCTGATATTAGGGGATAGTAGTCCTTACATCCTGATATTAGGGGATAGTAGTCCTTACATCCTGATATTAGAGGATAGTAGTCCTTACATCCTGATATTAGGGGATAGTAGTCCTTACATCCTGATATTAGGGGATAGTAGTCCTTACATCCTGATATTAGGGGATAGTAGTCCTTACATCCTGATATTAGTGTATAGTAGTCCTTACATCCTGATATTAGAGGATAGTAGTCCTTACATCCTGATATTAGGGGATAGTAGTCCTTACATCCTCATATTAGGGGATAGTAGTCCTTACATCCTGATATTAGGGGATAGTAGTCCTTACATCCTGATATTAGGGGATAGTAGTCCTTACATCCTGATATTAGTGTATAGTAGTCCTTACATCCTGATATTAGAGGATAGTAGTCCTTATATCCTGATATTAGGGGATAGTAGTCCTTACATCCTGATATTAGGGGATAGTAGTCCTTTCATCCTGATATTAGGGGATAGTAGTCCTTACATCCTGATATTAGGGGATAGTAGTCCTTACATCCTGATATTAGGGGATAGTAGTCCTTACATCCTGATATTAGTGTATAGTAGTCCTTACATCCTGATATTAGAGGATAGTAGTCCTTACATCCTGATATTAGGGGATAGTAGTCCTTACATCCTGATATTAGGGGATAGTAGTCCTTACATGCTGATATTAGGGGATAATAGTCCTTACATCCTAATATTAGAGGATAGTAGCCCTTACATCCTGATATTAGAGGATAATAGTCCTTACATCCTGATATTAGGGGATAGTAGTCCTTACATCCTGATATTAGGGGATAGTAGTCCTTACATCCTAATATTAGAGAATAGTATTCCTTACATCCTGATATTAGGGGATAGTAGTCCTTACATCCTAATATTAGGGGATAGTAGTCCTTACATGCTGATATTAGAGGATAGTAGTCCTTACATCCTAATATTAGAGGATAGTAGTCCTTACATCCTTATATTATGGGATAGTATTCCTTACATCCTAATATTAGAGAATAGTAGTCCTTACATCCTGATATTAGGGGATAGTAGTCCTTACATCCTGATATTAGGGGATAGTATTCCTTTCATCCTAATATTAGAGAATAGTAGTCCTTACATCCTAATATTAGGTGATAGTAGTCCTTACATGCTGATATTAGGGGATAGTAGTCCTTACATCCTAATATTAGAGGATAGTAGCCCTTATATCCTAATATTAGAGAATAGTAGTCCTTACATCCTGATATTAGGGGATAGTAGTCCTTACATCCTGATATTAGGGGATAGTAGTCCTAACATGCTGATATTAGGGGATAATAGTCCTTACATCCTGATATTAGAGAATAGTAGTCCTTACATCCTGATATTAGGGGATAGTAGTCCTTACATCCTGATATTAGGGGATAGTAGTCCTTACATCCTAATATTAGAGAATAGTAGTCCTTACATCCTGATATTAGGGGATAGTAGTCCTTACATCCTGATATTAGGGGATAGTAGTCCTTACATCCTAATATTAGAGAATAGTAGTCCTTACATCCTGATATTAGGGGATAGTAGTCCTTACATCCTGATATTAGGGGATAGTAGTCCTTACATCCTAATATTTGAGAATAGTAGTCCTTACATCCTGATATTAGGGGATAGTAGTCCTTACATCCTGATATTAGGGGATAGTAGTCCTTACATGTTGATATTAGGGGATAATAGTCCTTACATCCTAATATTAGAGGATAGTAGTCCTTACATCCTGATATTAGAGGATAATAGTCCTTACATCCTGATATTAGGGGATAGTAGTCCATACATCCTGATATTAGGGGATAGTAGTCCTTACATGCTGATATTAGGGGATAGTAGTCCTTACATCCTAATATTAGAGAATAGTAGTCCTTACATCCTGATATTAGCGGATAGTAGTCCTTACATCCTGATATTAGGGGATAATAGTCCTTACATCCTAATATTAGAGAATAGTAGTCCTTACATCCTGATATTAGGGGATAGTAGTCCTTACATGCTGATATTAGGGGATAGTAGTCCTTACATCCTAATATTAGAGAATAGTAGTCCTTATATCCTGATATTAGGGGATAGTAGTCCTTACATCCTTATATTAGGGGATAGTATTCCTTACATCCTAATATTAGGGGATAGTAGTCCTTACATGCTGATATTAGGGGATAGTAGTCCTTACATCCTAATATTAGAGGATAGTAGCCCTTTCATCCTGATATTAGGGGATAGTAGTCCTTACATCCTAATATTAGGGGTTAGTAGTCCTTACATGCTGATATTAGGGGATAGTAGTCCTTACATCCTAATATTAGAGGATAGTAGTCCTTACATCCTGATATTAGGGGATAGTAGTCCTTACATCCTAATATTAGAGAATAGTAGTACTTACATCCTGATATTAGGGGATAGTAGTCCTTACATCCTAATATTAGAGAATAGTAGTCCTTACATCCTAATATTAGGTGATAGTAGTCCTTACATGCTGATATTAGAGTATAGTAGTCCTTACATCCTGATATTAGGGGATAGTAGTCCTTACATCCTAATATTAGAGTATAGTAGTCCTTACATCCTAATATTAGTGGATAGTAGCCCTTACATCCTGATATTAGAGGATAATAGTCCTTACATCCTGATATTAGGGGATAGTAGTCCTTACATCCTGATATTAGGGGATAGTAGTCCTTACATCCTAATATTAGAGTATAGTAGTCCTTACATCCTAATATTAGTGGATAGTAGCCCTTACATCCTGATATTAGAGGATAATAGTCCTTACATCCTGATATTAGGGGATAGTAGTCCTTACATCCTAATATTAGAGGATAGTAGTCCTTACATCCTGATATTAGGGGATAGTAGTCCTTACATCCTAATATTAGAGAATAGTAGTACTTACATCCTGATATTAGGGGATAGTAGTCCTTACATCCTAATATTAGAGAATAGTAGTCCTTACATCCTAATATTAGGTGATAGTAGTCCTTATATGCTGATATTAGAGGATAGTAGTCCTTACATCCTGATATTAGGGGATAGTAGTCCTTACATCCTAATATTAGAGTATAGTAGTCCTTACATCCTAATATTAGTGGATAGTAGCCCTTACATCCTGATATTAGAGGATAATAGTCCTTACATCCTGATATTAGGGGATAGTAGTCCTTACATCCTGATATTAGGGGATAGTAGTCCTTACATCCTAATATTAGAGAATAGTAGTCCTTACATCCTGATATTAGGGGATAGTAGTCCTTACATCCTGATATTAGGGGATAGTAGTGCTTACATCCTGATATTAGGGGATAGTAGTCCTTAGATCCTGATATTAGAGGATAATAGTCCTTACATCCTGATATTAGAGGATAATAGTCCTTACATCCTGATATTAGGGGATAGTAGTCCTTACATCCTGATATTAGAGGATAGTAGCCCTTACATCCTGATATTAGAGGATAATAGTCCTTACATCCTGATATTAGAGGATAGTAGTCCTTACATCCTGATATTAGGGGATAGTAGTCCTTACATCCTGATATTAGGGGATAGTAGTCCTTACATCCTAATATTAGAGAATAGTAGTCCTCACATCCTGATATTAGGGGATAGTATTCCTTACATCATGATATTAGAGGATAATAGTCGTTACATCCTGATATTAGGGGATAGTCGTCCTTACATGCTGATATTAGGGGATAATAGTCCTTACATCCTAATATTAGAGGATAGTAGCCCTTACATCCTGATATTAGAGGATAATAGTCCTTACATCCTGATATTTGGGGATAGTAGTCCTTACATCCTGATATTAGAGGATAATAGTCCTTACATCCTGATATTAGGGGATATTAGTCCTTACATGCTGATATTAGGGGATAGTAGTCCTTACATCCTAATATTAGGGGATAGTAGTCCTTACATGCTGATATTAGAGGATAGTAGTCCTTACATCCTAATATTAGAGGATAGTAGTCCTTACATCCTTATATTATGGGATAGTAGTCCTTACATCCTAATATTAGAGAATAGTAGTCCTTACATCCTGATATTAGGGGATAGTAGTCCTTACATCCTGATATTAGGGGATAGTATTCCTTTCATCCTAATATTAGAGAATAGTAGTCCTTACATCCTAATATTAGGTGATAGTAGTCCTTACATGCTGATATTAGGGGATAGTAGTCCTTACATCCTAATATTAGAGGATAGTAGCCCTTATATCCTAATATTAGAGAATAGTAGTCCTTACATCCTGATATTAGGGGATAGTAGTCCTTACATCCTAATATTAGAGAATAGTAGTCCTTACATCCTGATATTAGGGGATAGTAGTCCTTACATCCTAATATTAGAGAATAGTAGTCCTTACATCCTGATATTAGGGGATAGTAGTCCTTACATCCTGATATTAGGGGATAGTAGTCCTTACATCCTAATATTTGAGAATAGTAGTCCTTACATCCTAATATTAGAGAATAGTAGTCCTTACATCCTGATATTAGGGGATAGTAGTCCTTACATCCTGATATTAGGGGATAGTAGTCCTTACATGTTGATATTAGGGGATAATAGTCCTTACATCCTAATATTAGAGGATAGTAGTCCTTACATCCTGATATTAGAGGATAATAGTCCTTACATCCTGATATTAGGGGATAGTAGTCCATACATCCTGATATTAGGGGATTAGTAGTCCTTACATGCTGATATTAGGGGATAGTAGTCCTTACATCCTAATATTAGAGAATAGTAGTCCTTACATCCTGATATTAGGGGATAGTAGTCCTTACATCCTGATATTAGGGGATAATAGTCCTTACATCCTAATATTAGAGAATAGTAGTCCTTACATCCTGATATTAGGGGATAGTAGTCCTTACATGCTGATATTAGGGGATAGTAGTCCTTACATCCTAATATTAGAGAATAGTAGTCCTTATATCCTGATATTAGGGGATAGTAGTCCTTACATCCTTATATTAGGGGATAGTATTCCTTACATCCTAATATTAGGGGATAGTAGTCCTTACATGCTGATATTAGGGGATAGTAGTCCTTACATCCTAATATTAGAGGATAGTAGCCCTTTCATCCTGATATTAGGGGATAGTAGTCCTTACATCCTAATATTAGAGGATAGTAGTCCTTACATCCTAATATTAGGTGATAGTAGTCCTTACATGCTGATATTAGGGGATAGTAGTCCTTACATCCTAATATTAGGGGATAGTAGTCCTTACATGCTGATATTAGGGGATAGTAGTCCTTACATCCTAATATTAGGTGATAGTAGTCCTTACATGCTGATATTAGGGGATAGTAGTCCTTACATCCTAATATTAGAGGATAGTAGTCCTTACATCCTAATATTAGTGGATAGTAGCCCTTACATCCTGATATTAGAGGATAATAGTCCTTACATCCTGATATTAGGGGATAGTAGTCCTTACATCCTGATATTAGGGGATAGTAGTCCTTACATCCTAATATTAGAGAATAGTAGTCCTTACATCCTGATATTAGGGGATAGTAGTCCTTACATCCTGATATTAGGGGATAGTAGTGCTTACATCCTGATATTAGGGGATAGTAGTCCTTAGATCCTGATTTTAGGGGATAATAGTCCTTACATCCTTATATTAGGGGATAGTAGTCCTTGCATCCTGATATTAGGGGATAGTAGTCCTTACATCCTGATATTAGGGGATAGTAGTCCTTACATCCTGATATTAGGGGATAGTAGTCCTTACATCCTAATATTAGGGGATAGTAGTCCTTACATCCTGATATTAGAGGATAGTAGTCCTTACATCCTGATATTAGAGAACAATAGTCCTTAGATCCTGATATTAGGGGATAGTAGTCCTTACATCCTGATATTAGGGGATAGTAGTCCTTACAGCCTGATATTAAAGGACAATAGTCCTGAGTTCCTGATATTAGGGGATAGTAGTCCTTACATCCTGATATTAGGGGATAGTCGTCCTTACATCCTAATATTAGGGGATAGTAGTCCTTACAACCTGATATTAGGGGATAGTAGTCCTTACATCCTAATATTAGAGGACAATAGTCCTTAGATCCTGATATTAGGGGATAGTAGTCCTTACAACCTGATATTAGGGGATAGTAGTCCTTCCAACCTGATATTAGGGGATAGTAGTCCTTACATCCTAATATTAGGGGATAATAGTCCTTATATCCTGATATTAGGGGATAGTAGTCCTTACTATCTTCTTATATTAGGATGGCGCAGATTAATGTCGACATGCCTCATCCTCCCTACGATCCTCCAACATCAGCCGATCTACCTACATTTTAGAATTGCAAGGTCTGAATATTTTTGGTGGCGCCTTTTCCAGGCTTACTGCGATATGGTCACCGATGGAGGAGGTTGGACGGTTTTCCAGCGCCGACAGGACGGCGGCGTAGATTTCAACCGCACGTGGCAGGACTATAGACAAGGGTTCGGCGCCCTCCAAGGAGAACACTGGTTGGGTAACGAACACTTGCATAGCGTCACCAGGCTGGGACATCACACCCTACGGATCGAGCTGGAGGACTGGTACGGGGTGAAACGCCACGCCGTCTACAGGAAGTTCAAGGTCGCCAGTGAACAGAACAAGTACCGTCTGACGGCCAGGGAATACCATGGCAATGCCGGCAATGCCCTCAGCTACAGCCGAAACTACAACCACGACCATAAATACTTCACCACGTACGACAGCGATAACGATAACTATCCGTCGGGGAACTGCGGCACGTACTACGGCTCCGGCTGGTGGTTCGACACTTGCCTGGCCGCCAACTTGAACGGAAAGTATCACAAGGGGCGATACAGTGGGGTGACGAACGGCATTTACTGGGGCACCTGGTACATTCTGACCGACAAGAGGACCAATCAGAAGTATTCCTTCAAGAAGGTCGAAATGAAGACGAGGATATTTAACTCCTAAGAGACTTCTGTGTACAAAGACTTCACGTTTCGCCTTCTCGGTAGCGGAGAACGGACCTCCAGATCATCCCGAAAAGGGAGCGAACCAATACGGGACAGACTGGCCGCACCTGACTCCCTTCTGTAATTCCATCATCCTATAGGAAATTAATTTCATGGTTGTTGAACAGTAGATCAATAAATTATTAATGGTTATATATGAAGACACTTGAACAAAAAAAAATGCCACCGAACGCTCCAGACATTCATTTTTCATACTTTATGTCATTCAGAGCTCCAAATATGGCCAGAAATGAGAAGATTATTCCTCCAATCACCAGCAGGGGGAGCTTGAGAGCTTACTGCATACACTCAGTGCCTTCAACTCAATGGTAAATCTGTTTGCGGAGCTCCCCCTGGTGGCGGCTGCAGGTAGCTGACTTCTTATCATTCATGTAAATTGCTACAAGAGATAAGGAGCTTTGTATTAGTAAAAATGAGGTCCTCCTCCTGCGAGAAATGAAGGAGCGCGATAGTGGGGGGGGGGCTAAAAATGACTGCTTGATGATGTCATCGCACAGTGACTGCTTTATGATGTCATGAGTCACCCAACCTTGGGAGAAACCATTGGGCAGGTACACAGCGCCCTGATTGGAGGTAGACATGGGCACTGTGCCTATGGAGGACATGACTACAGCATCAGCGACTATAGCCCGTGCTCATGACAACACATAGCTCTGCACAGGAGCTGTATACACAATACGGCTAAAGTTGTTTTTTTTTTGTTAAAGTTACAAAGTTGTTTTTTTTTATTATAGTTTTTTGGATATATTGAGATTATAATATTTTACTTGCAAAAATATTCAGATACGGACGTGTGAAAAGAAATGAGAGGCGGCGAATCTTTAATGGCGGGTTCTTAAATTAGTCTCCGGGGCGCGAGAAATATTTATTATTATATATTTTTATTAAAAGGGTTAATAAAACTCTGACATCTTGTTTAGTAAAAGTGTCGCCCACTCTGTTATTCCTCCTGGGAATCCTGAAAAAAAAAAGAATCTGACCCCTTCTCCATCACGGGTAATTATCAATATATAATAATCTATTTTCAGGAGGAATAACGAAGGAATTAATTTTTCTTACATAAAAATCATCATTTTTTTCTAATTTCTTTTTGGGAAAAAATTTTAAGCCATCGGGTTAAATGCTTCGGCTGATGTGTCCTTTTTAGTGAACGTTTGTATTCGCCATGGAAAAGCTGTGACTTGTGCCATTCCTCTGTTATTCCTCATGGAAATAAATAAAAACCGGGAACCTGATCACCTGATCTTCAGAGTTTTCTTGACTTCATTTTCGGCAATATCTAAGAGTAAGAGTCAATTTATTTTTAGATTTCCAGGAGGAATAACAGAGGAATATATTTCTGTCGCCTAACAGAGTCCTTTATTTTTAACTTTGCAAAACTTTTTCCTTAAAACTTGAAAGCATAAAGGTTAATCGACAAGCGTTTGTGTTTCCCATGAAATAGCCTCGCGTTCCACTTTTCCTCTGTTGTTCCTCCTGGAATTGTTATGAGCAAATTGGGAAAAAAAAATATGGTGAAGCATTCAACTTCTCCTCTGTCGTTCCTCGTGGACTTGTATGAAGATAATAAAAAAGAAAAATGGTAAATTGGGTCTGGGCTCTACATCACTTTGGCAATCGGGGTCGACAGCTTCTATGTAGAGCTGCTATACACATTCGGTAGTCGTCTATCGCCCCTGAATCCCCCCATATACAGTAACACTCAGCCGAGTATTTCTTTGTTCTATATGAAAAAGCTGCTGCCAGAATCACTTGGCGGCGACTTTATCCCCCATAAAACAAAAGGTTGGAATTCTTGTATCCTCTGGAGGATCTCGTACACATTAGATATTAGACCGATCCCGCCAATGTTGTCAGGTTCAAATGACTTTTATCTAATGTGCATGGAGGCCTGCACTGTCAATGTGTTCATATATTTCCAGGGGGAGTAACAGAGGGAGGATTTTCTACATCCTACTAATAAGCTTGTGAGATAATGATCCCCATAAGTCAGTGGCCATGAGTGGGGGGTATCCTGCCCGCCAGGGGGTATCCTGCCCGCCATGGATCCATTCCCAGGAGGAATAACAGAGGAATATCGGGTTGTCTCCTGGGAGAGTGGCTGCTTTGTTTCGCCCTCTTGTCCCCATTTTTCGGCTGACACAGTGAAGTGTGTGAGCGGCGAGGGGGGAAGGGGCAGAGCCCCTAATCCTGGCAGCCATCACCGCTGATGAGCCGCCTCTAATTATAGGACGGGACATAATCATCGAGTTCAAAGGAGTTTCCCGAACTGATGAAACGGCGGAGGGGTTTGTCATGTTTCCCAAAAACGTCTCTCATTGCCCTTCCTGTCGGTTCATGTCACCTGGGCCAGGTGAGGGCGGGCGGGCGGCAGGTGAGCAGGGGGCTTTGAACTGCTCCATGTACCAGGACCGCAGACCGCCGCGCTGTCACGTCTCGCCTCGGGAGACGGAATAATTAGCACATCGGGAACTTCAATGACAGCGCTGCGGGGGGCCGGGGAAGAGCAGAGAACGCAGCACACGACGCGGGGTCCAACCATGCCGAGAAGACCCCACAGATCGCACAGAAGTCGGGGGTCTCCTGAATCTCTGCAATTAAAGGGGCAGTGCCTGTAAGGCTGGTTTCACATTAGCGCTTTTATGCGCAGCGCATCGTGCGCACCCATGCGCATGCGCACTGCGCACCTATGTTTAACATGACGTGCGCATGGTCTTGCACACACTTGAGTTTTAGTGCGCATGTGTTTTTTTGTCTTTCGCGCCAGACGCAACATGTTGCATTTTTTGGTCCGCCCTGTCTCGTAAAAAAAACGCATGCGCACGCTTGCGCACGGAATGCGCAAAAACAACACACTGAAGTCTATGAGAACGCATGCGTGCGCATGGTCTTGCGCACGCTTGCGTTTTTTTGCACATGCGTTTTTGAAGTAAACAAGTCTGGAATGTGGTCTAGACAATGGAAAAAATGTCACACCTAAAAACGCATGCGCATAAAACACGCAAACGCATGTAAAACGCAAGCAGCGCTGCGTTTTTTGACGCATTAGCGTCCGCATGACGCTAAAAAAACGCGCGTTTGTTGTTTCTTTTGCGTTTTTCATGCGCACAATGCGCTGCGCAAAAAAACGCTAATGTGAAACTAGCCTAAGAAAAACTAAACTTGTCTCCAAGTCTAATGCTGCGTCTCTGCCGCTACACCAGACTCTGTTTGGCTGCAGTGGTGACGCGACGTTGACAGCACTGCAGCCAATCACTAAGCGCAGCAGATTGTGCCGTCTGCATTAGCAAAGATGCTGAACTCAGTGATCGGCTGCAGCGCTGTAAAAGTTCCCTGTAGCCGGGGAGGGTATGTAAAGAGATCACAGTTTGCCATCCCCCTTTAAAGCTCATTTCTATCGGCAGATCATAAAGATGGCACAAATAGATCGGTGCTCGTCTGTCGCCTACAGCAGCCTGCGCCACGCCAGCGCTTGGAAAACTACAACTCCCAGCATGCACTGAACCCCTACTTTGGCACTGACGCGTTTCGCGACTTCACGAGACGAGACCCCACCAGCTTTATGTTTCCTTAAAATGGAAACTCAATTACAGAACCATAAAAAAAAAACCTAATTTGCGGAGCGTTTTATGTTCACACTGCGATAAATCCTTCGTGATGCTTTATAAGCCGGGCGCAGATTTACGGGGAGGTGACAGGTTCACTTTCAGGGTCACCTCCAATTATACGTATTAATGTAGTGAGAAAACAAATTGTCAGTAAGAGATTCCTCAGAACAGAGAAGATCGGCGCTGTCAGGACAGGTCGGGCGGCAGCATCCCAACACTCATCACTCCCATCACTGAGAAGATCAACCCTGGTGGCGACAAACTGCAGACGATCATCACAAAGCGAGTGATTAACGGAGCGCAGCACGAATGGGACTCAGCGGAGAACCGACAAATCCCTCACTGACTGCAGAGAAAAGGCCGAACGTCACCAATCACCAGCGGAGAACGACAGAATATAGAATCATACTGCCCCCTATGTGCAAGAATATAACTGCTATAATACTGCTCCTAAGTAAAAGAATATAACTAATACTGCTCCTATGTACAAGAATATAACTACTATAATACTGCCCCTATGTACAAGAATATAACTACTATAATACTGCCCCTATGTACAGGAATATAACTACTAAAATACTGCCCCCTATGTACAAGAATATAACTACTATAATACTGCTCCCTATGTACAAGAATATAACTACTATAATTCTGCTCCTATGTACAAGAATATAACTACTATAATACTGCCCCTATGTACAAGAATATAACTACTATAATACTGCCACTATGTACAAGAATATAACTAATATAATACTGCCCCCTATGTACAAGAATATAACTACTATAATACTGCCCCTATATACAAGAATATAACTACTATAATACTGCCCCTATGTACAAGAATATAACTACTATAATAATGCTCCTATGTACAAGAATATAACTACTATAATACTGCCCCTATATACAAGAATATAACTACTATAATACTGCCCCTATGTACAAGAATATAACTACTATAATGCTGCCCCTATGTACAAGAATATAACTACTATAATACTGCCCCTATATACAAGAATAAAACTACTATAATACTGCCCCTATGTACAAGAATATAACTACTATAATGCTGCCCCTATGTACAAGAATATAACTACTATAATACTGCCCCTATATACAAGAATATAACTACTATAATACTGCCCCTATGTACAAGAATATAACTACTATAATGCTGCCCCTATGTACAAGAATATAACTACTATAATACTGCCCCTATGTACAAGAATATAACTACTATAATACTGCCACTATGTACAAGAATATAACTAATATAATACTGCCCCCTATGTACAAGAATATAACTACTATAATACTGCCTCCTATGTACAAGAATATAACTACTATAATACTGCCCCTATGTACAAGAATATAACTACTATAATACTGCCCCTATGTACAAGAATATAACTACTATAATAATGCTCCTATGTACAAGAATATAACTACTATAATATTGCTCCTATGTACAAGAATATAACTACTATAATACTGCCCCCTATGTACAAGAATATATCTACTATAATACTGCCCCTATGTACAAGAATATAACTACTATAATACTGCTGCTATGTACAAGAATATAACTACTATAATACTGCCACTATGTACAAGAATATAACTAATACTGCCCCTATGTACAAGAATATAACTACTATAATACTGCCACTATGTACAAGAATATAACTACTATAATACTGCCCGTATATACAAGAATATAACTACTATAATACTGCCCCTATATACAAGAATATAACTACTATAATACTGCCACCTATGTACAAGAATATAACTACTATAATACTGCCCCAATGTACAAGAATATAACTACTATAATACTGACCCTATATACAAGAATATAACTACTATAATACTGCTCCTATGTACAAGAATATAACTAATATAATACTGCTCCTATGTACAAGAATATAACTACTATAATACTGCCCCTATGTACAAGAATATAACTACTATAATACTGCCTCCTATGTACAAGAATATAACTACTATAATACTGCTCCTATGTACAGGACTATAACTACTATAATACTGCCCCTATGTATAAGAATATAACTACTATAATACTGCCCCTATTTACAAGAATATAACTACTATAATACTGCCCCTATGTAAAAGAATATAACTACTATAATACTGCCCCCTATGTACAAGAATATAACTACTATAATACTGCCCCTATGTACAAGAATATAACTACTATAATACTGCTCCTATGTACAAGAATATAACTACTATAATACTGCCCCTATGTACAAGTATATAACTACTATAATACTGCCCTCTATATACAAGAATATAACTACTATAATACTGACCCTATATACAAGAATATAACTACTATAATACTGCCCCTATGTAAAAGAATATAACTACTATAATACTGCCCCCTATGTACAAGAATATAACTACTATAATACTGCTCCTATGTACAAGAATATAACTACTATAATACTGCCACTATATACAAGAATATAGCTACTATAATACTGCCCCTATGTACAAGAATAAAACTACTATAATACTGCTCCCTATGTACAAGAATATAACTACTATAATACTGCTCCCTATGTACAAGAATATAACTACTATAATACTGCCCCTATGTACAAGAATATAACTACTATAATACTGCCCCTATGTACAAGAATATAACTACTATAATACTGCCGCTATGTACAAAAATATAACTACTATAATACTGTCCCTATATACAAGAATATAACTACTATAATATTGTTCCCTATTATTATTATTATTATTATTATTATTTATTGTTATAGCGCCATTTATTCCATGGCGCTTTACAGGTAAGGAGGGGTATACATAAAAACAAGTACAATAATCTTAAACAATACAAGTCATAACTGGTACAGGAGGAGAGAGGACCCTGCCCGCGAGGGCTCACAATCTTCAAGGGATGGGTGATAATACAGTAGGCGAGGGTAGAGCTGGTCGTGCAGCGGTTTGGTCGATCGGTGGTTACTGCAGGTTATAGGCTTGTCGGAAGAGGTCGGTCTTCAGGCTCTTTTTGAAGGTTTCGATGGTAGGTGAGAATCTGGTATGTTGTGGTAGACAGTTCCAGAGTAGGGGTGATGCGCGAGAGAAATCTTGTATGCGATTGTGGGAAGAGGAGATAAGAGGGGAGTAGAGAAGGAGATCTTGTGAGGATCGGAGATTGCGTGCGGGAAAGTACCGGGAGACGAGGTCACAGATGTATGGAGGAGACAGGTTGTGGATGGCTTTGTATGTCATGGTTAGGGTTTTATAATGGAGTCTCTGGGCAATTGGGAGCCAGTGAAGGGATTGACAGAGGGGAGAAGCTGGGGAATAGCGGGGGGACAGGTGGATTAGTCGGGCAGCAGAGTTTAGAATAGACTGGAGGGGTGCGAGAGTGTTTGAGGGGAGGCCACAAAGCATGAGGTTGCAGTAGTCAAGGCGAGAGATGATGAGGGCATGGACTAGGGTTTTTGCAGATTCTTGGGTGAGGAATGAACGGATTCGTGAAATATTTTTGAGTTGAAGTCGGCAGGAAGTGGAAAGGGCTTGGATATGTGGTTTGAAGGAGAGATCAGCGTCAAGGATTACTCCGAGGCAGCGAGCTTGTGGGACTGGAGAGAGTGGGCAGTCATTTACTGTAATGGATAGGTTCGTAGGGGGGTCACGTGAGATGGGGGAAAGATGATGAATTCTGTTTTGTCCATGTTGAGTTTCAGAAATCTAGCGGAGAAGAAGGATGAAATAGCGGACAGACATTGAGGGATTCTGTTTAGTAGGGAGGTGATATCTGGTCCAGAGATGTAGATCTGTGTGTCATCAGCGTAGAGGTGATACTGAAAGCCATGAGATTCTATGAGCTGTCCCAGGCCAAAGGTGTAAATAGAGAACAGCAGGGGCCCTATGTACAAGAATATAACTGCTATAATACTGCCGCTATGTACAAGAATATAACTACTATAATACTGCTGCTATGTACAAGAATATAACTACTATAATACTGTTCCCTATGTACAAGAATATAACTACTATAATACTGCCCCTATGTACAAGAATATAACTACTATAATACTGCCCCTATGTACAAGAATACAACTATTATAATACTGCCCCCTATGTACAAGAAAATAACTACTATAATACTGCTCCTTATGTACAAGAATATAACTACTATAATACTGCCCCTATATACAAGAATATAACTACTATAATACTGCCCCTATATACAAGAATATAACTACTATAATACTGCCCCCTATGTACAAGAATATAACTACTATAATACTGCCCCTATGTACAAGAATATAACTACTATAATACTGCCCCCTATGTACAGGAATATAACTACCATAATACTGCCCCCTATTTACAAGAATATAACTACTATAATACTGCCCCTATGTACAAGAATATAACTTACTATAATACTGCACCCTATGTACAAGAATATAACTACTATAATACTGCCCCCTATGTACAAGAATATAACTACTATAATACTGCTCCTATGTACAAGAATATAACTACTATAATACTGCCCCCTATGTACAAGAATATAACTACTATAATACTGCCTCCTATATACAAGAATATAACTACTATAATACTGCTCCTATGTACAAGAATATAACTTACTATAATACTGCACCCTATGTACAAGAATATAACTACTATAATACTGCCCCCTATGTACAAGAATATAACTACTATAATACTGCTCCTATGTACAAGAATATAACTACTATAATACTGCCCCCTATTTACAAGAATATAACTACTATAATACTGCCCCTATGTACAAGAATATAACTTACTATAATACTGCACCCTATGTACAAGAATATAACTACTATAATACTGCCCCCTATGTACAAGAATATAACTACTATAATACTGCTCCTATGTACAAGAATATAACTACTATAATACTGCCCCCTATGTACAAGAATATAACTACTATAATACTGCCTCCTATATACAAGAATATAACTACTATAATACTGCCCCTATGTACAAGAATATAACTACTATAATACTGCCTATATGTACAAGAATATAACTTACTATAATACTGCACCCTATGTACAAGAATATAACTACTATAATACTGCCCCCTATGTACAAGAATATAACTACTATAATACTGCTCCTATGTACAAGAATATAACTACTATAATACTTCCTCCTATGTACAAGAATATAACTACTATAATACTGCTCCTATGTACAAGAATATAACTACTATAATACTGCCCCTATGTACAAGAATATAACTTACTATAATACTGCACCCTATGTACAAGAATATAACTACTATAATACTGCCCCCTATGTACAAGAATATAACTACTATAATACTGCTCCTATGTACAAGAATATAACTACTATAATACTGCTCCTATATACAAGAATATAACTACTATAATACTGCTCCTATGTACAAGAATATAACTACTATAATACTGCCCCCTATGTACAAGAATATAACTTACTATAATACTGCACCCTATGTACAAGAATATAACTACTATAATACTGCCCCCTATGTACAAGAATATAACTTACTATAATACTGCACCCTATGTACAGGAATATAACTACTATAATACTGCCCCCTATGTACAAGAATATAACTACTATAATACTGCCCCCTATGTACAAGAATATAACTACTATAATACTGCACCCTATGTACAGGAATATAACTACTATAATACTGCCCCCTATGTACAAGAATATAACTACTATAATACTGCACCCTATGTACAAGAATATAACTACTATAATACTACCCCTATGTACAAGAATATAACTACTATAATACTGCACCCTATGTACAGGAATATAACTACTATAATACTGCCCCCTATGTACAAGAATATAACTACTATAATACTGCCCCCTATGTACAAGAATATAACTACTATAATACTGCACCCTATGTACAGGAATATAACTACTATAATACTACCCCTATGTACAAGAATATAACTACTATAATACTGCCCCCTATGTACAAGAATATAACTACTATAATACTGCCCCCTATGTACAAGAATATAACTACTATAATACTGCCCCCTATGTACAAGAATATAACTACTATAATACTGCACCCTATGTACAAGAATATAACTACTATAATACTGCCCCCTATGTACAAGAATATAACTACTATAATACTGCCCCCTATGTACAAGAATATAACTACTATAATACTGCACCCTATGTACAGGAATATAACTACTATAATACTGCCCCCTATGTACAAGAATATAACTACTATAATACTGCCCCTATGTACAAGAATATAACTACTATAATACTGCCCCCTATGTACAAGAATATAACTACTATAATACTGCACCCTATGTACAGGAATATAACTACTATAATACTGCCCCCTATGTACAAGAATATAACTACTATAATACTGCCCCTATGTACAAGAATATAACTACTATAATACTGCTCCTATGTACAAGAATATAACTACTATAATACTGCCCCTATGTACAAGAATATAACTACTATAATACTGCCCCCTATGTACAAGAATATAACTACTATAATACTGCACCCTATGTACAGGAATATAACTACTATAATACTGCCCCCTATGTACAAGAATATAACTACTATAATACTGCCCCCTATGTACAAGAATATAACTACTATAATACTGCACCCTATGTACAGGAATATAACTACTATAATACTGCCCCCTATGTACAAGAATATAACTACTATAATACTGCACCCTATGTACAAGAATATAACTACTATAATACTGCTCCTATGTACAAGAATATAACTACTTTTTTTTATTTAACTGTGTATTTTATTAACATTTTTAAACAGATACAGAAAAAGTACATGAATGTATAGATATGTCTCACAAGCTTGTTAGCAATAACTGTAAACCAGAAATCAGTATACATATCCTAATATCCACTAATACAATGAAAACAGGGAATATGACAAGACGAACAATACAATACTAGACAGGGAAATATAAGGAGGGGGGGGAGGAGCGGGGAAGGTGAATATTTCAGGCTTCCATCAAGGCCAAACTTCACTGTTATTCTTTATTGGCCCAATAAGTGTCCCAGAGTGACCAAACACTTTCAAAAAGATCTACCGTGTCATTTGACAAGGCAGATAGATACTCCATCCTTCTCACATCTTGGATCCGAGAATGGAGATCGGCAAGTGAGGGTGGGTGGGCTAACCTCCAGTTACAGGCAATTAGACACCTGGCGGCTGTGGTCATATGCAACAGTAACCGCTTCACTCTCTTCCCCAGCTGAACAAGTGGTATATTTAATATGTAGAATTTAGGATCCAGGGGAACCCGAAGGTTAGTTACTTTATAAATAAGAGATTGCACCAGCCTCCAGAAACCCTGGATATTGGGGCATACCCAGAATATGTGCGGTATGTCTCCTCCTCTAGCTCCACACCTCCAACAATTGTCAGGTATAGTTGGGTTTAGTTTATGTAGTAGTGATGGGGTGTGATACCAATACATAATTAATTTATACTGATTTTCCTTATAAACATAGCACGAAGATGTCTTTGAGGCAGTATCCCAGATCCGTTTCCACGTACACAAGGGAATGGTCTCACCAAGGAAATCTTCCCATTTCCTCATATAGGTGTGATTTGGCTTGTCTTCTGGGCATGGGGCAACTAAAATACGATATATATCTGAGATGAGGCCTTTAGTAGAAACCCCAGCTCTGCATAATCTTTCAAATAGTGTAGGGATAGAGACTTCTAAGGAGGCAAAAAGGGAATGCATCAGGTGTCTTACTTGAAAATACCGATACTGGAAATTGCCAGGGAGATTGAATTTAGCAGATATGTTGGCGTAGGGGAGAAGGACTCTGGAACTTGCGTCTACTATGTCAGCAAAGCAAAAGAGTTTCCTGTCAAACCATGTTTTAGTCGCTATACCCTGCATACCGTCTGGCATTCTGGGATTAAAAAGAAAAGAAGTCAAGGGAGAACGTTCGGATTTAAGTGGAAACTTTTTGACACAACAGTCCCATATCCTCTTAGTGAAGGCTATAGGGCCCAGGGTATGTGGATCAAGCTTGTTAGATGAGGTGCCCCAGAGGTAGGAGTTGGGGTGTATTGGGGCAAGCCATAACTTCTCCATTTCCATCCATCTAGAGAAGGCACAGCGATTAGACCATGCAGGGATGTGACGTAAGTGTACTGCCCAGTAGTACCTAGTAATATCTGGGACCCCCAAGCCTCCTCTCAGTTTACTGTCAAATAAAGTGGTTTTCTTGATTCTATGTGTCTTGTGGGCCCAAACAAATTGAAGTATACTAGACTGAATGCTGCGCAGCTCTTTGTATGGCACACACACCGGAAGGGTCTCAAATAGGTAAAGTAGCTTTGGCAGAACAGACATTTTGACTGCAGAGATTCTGCCAAACAGAGACAACGGGAGCCTGTTCCAATTGAGCAGGAGCTTTTTTATCTTAGTAAATAAACTAGGATAGTTCTGCTGGTATAATAGCTTATACTTAGATGTTAATTGTATCCCCAGGTATGTCAAGGATATATTTTTCCATTTATAGTTGTAGTTTTCCTGTAATGAGGAAACCCGCATCTGTGGAATATTAAGAGGCAGAGCTTCCGTTTTGTTCTGGTTGACCTTATACCCCGACAGCCTTCCAAATTGTAGCAATAAGGAATGCAAATTCGGGAGGGTGATATGTGGTTGGGACAAAATCAATAGGACATCATCCGCATATAGAGATAGCTTAAACTCCTTATCTCGTACCATTACTCCACGTATATTAGGGTCATTGCGAATAGCAGCAGCCAATGGTTCAATACACAAGACAAAAAGAAGGGGGGACAAAGTGCATCCCTGACGGGTGCCGTTGTGTATTTGAAAGGGTTGAGATGTGGCATAAGGAAGCCTGACCGAAGCTGAGGGGCATGAATATAGACTTTTCAGGGCAGTAATAAATGCACCCGAAATTCCAAAATGATGTAACGTTTCGAACATGAATGGCCACCCCAGTCGGTCAAATGCCTTCTCCGCATCCAAACTAAGAAGGAGTGCTTCACTCTCTGTCTTATTAACCACCTCTACTAAGTCAATGATCTTCCTGGTATTGTCTCCTCCCTGTCTACATGGGACAAAACCCACCTGGTCTTTGTGTATTAGGTGAGGGAGTAGCGCTGAAAGACGTAGAGCCAGTAGTTTAGTAAAGATTTTCATATCAGCATTAAGGAGTGCTATGGGCCTATAATTGGCACATTCCATAGCATCCTTCCCCGGTTTGGGTATAAGCGTAATGTAAGAATGTAGCATACTTGCGGGTATAGGGGAGCCCGTGAGGAAGCTATTAAATAATTTAACTAAATAGGGGGTGAGTCGAACCGCAAACGCCTTGTAGTAGAAGTATGTCAGGCCGTCTGGACCCGGTGATTTTCCATTAGGAAGTCATTTAAGCACCTCTCCTACCTCTTCACCCGTGATTTCTTTATTCAGTGTATTTACAGTGTTCTTAGTAAGAGTAGGCAGCTTACACTGCTCAAGAAAGGAGTGGATTAGGTCCCTCTGTTTTCCTGGGTCTGTAGGAAGAGTGCTAGGCAAAGAATACAATCTTGACAAATAATCCTGAAAGATGTTTGCGACTTTAGTGGGATCATAGAACATATTCCCTCCCGAATCTCTCAAGGCATAAACGGATGAGTTCCCCCTATCCTCTCTAAGTTGGCGGGCTAAAAGGGAGTGAGGTTTATTTCCTTTGTCATAATATTTATGCTTGCTATAAAGTAGTAATTTTTCTGTTGTATTGACCGCTAAGTCCCTCAGTTGGGCACGAGTCTTTACTATACCTCTAAGGGTACGTATTGTTGGGTTAAGGGTCATCCTATTCTCTAAGTCTCTGAGACTTTTGAGGAGCTGATCTCTCTGATATAATCTATCTTTTTTTATACGAGAGCTTAATGCTATGCATTGCCCTCTAAAGACGGCCTTATGGGCTTCCCAGACAGTAGAAAAATTAGGCACTGACCCCTCATTGTTCTCGAAGTATTCCATCAATCCGGCTTCCAGTTTGTCTCTGTAGGGAGCCCTCTTGAGGAGGGACTCATTGAGCCTCCAGTGGCAGACTCTTGTACGTGGGATTGTCTGGTCTAGGGTGAGAGTCATTGGCGCGTGGTCTGACCACGTTATTGCACCAATATCCACATTGCTCGTCAATCTAAGGGTCTGAATGTTGCCAAAGAAAAAATCGATCCTGGTGTGTGTGCCATGAGGGGGGGAGTAGAAGGTAAAGGTTTTTTCTGAGGGATGTTTAACTCGCCATAGATCAAATAAGGCAAACCTGCGGATCAGTCTTCGAAAGGCAGCTGTCAATTTACGTTGAGACGGGCTCGACAATTGATTGTTAATGGTCAACCTGTCCAACGAGTGAGAGAAAATAGTGTTAAAATCTCCACCCACAATCCACGCTGAGGAGGGGAGGCGTGTTAATTTGAGGAGTACCCGGTTCAAAAAGAGGACCTGGGAGGTATTAGGGGCGTAGATGTTACACAGAATAATTGGAACTTCCTTATATGACCCTTGTAGGATAAGGTACCTACCCTGTGGGTCTGCCAGGGAGGTAGTAACTTGGATGGGACAGGTCCTTGATATCAAAATCGCCACACCGGCTTTTTTCCTTTCCTGGGAGGCTAAGAAAATTGTGGGGTAAAGGTGTTTAGCGAAATTGCAGTTCCCATTGAGATTCAGGTGTGTTTCCTGTAAGAAAACCACATCAGCTCGCTGGGTCCGCATCTCACCAAGCGCCATTCGTCTCTTAATGTTTGAGTTTAAACCCTTAACATTTAGTGTTAAAATTTTAACCATATTTTAGGTTGTAGTAGCAGAAAGCAAAATTAGCATTACATACAGAGACCAACCGGGTATTGCCCATCTCAAAATTGCCTGATGGCCCACGATGGATGGCTCTCAAAGAGGTACAGAAGATTCCCTCACCACAATCAGGGTAGACACATAAGGAATGGGAGAAGACATTTACAATACGCACAACACATAGATCACAACATTTACATGTCACAAATATTACCAGAGAGGAGTGAAGCCACAGGCGAAAGCCTTCTCCGCTACCGTCCTCTCCGGCCAGGGTCAGAGAAAAAAAGATTGGCATAACGTAAAACTTTACCAATATCTAAACCCTGACCTCCTTTACCAACTCTTCCGTAGGAGGAACCAGGGTAACTCTAACCCTTAAAAGGGGGTCTGTAGCTATGGACACACTGCTATCACAGTCAGTGTCAAAAGCTAGATTCTAAACATTTAAGAGAGGGGAGTGTTCAATTCTCACCGCCCTAGCAGCAAGCCAATGCAAATAGTGTGAGGAGTCTTAACCAGATATATTATCATAAAAGAAAAAGAAAAAAGTGAACAGCTACTTATGAAAGAACCAACCAAAGTCCCTATAATAAACTGGGGAGGACACAAGATCCCCCACCAACTGCCCCCCAAGGGGGGACTCCAGCTTGGAACCAGAGATTCAAACACAGGGCTCCAGTTCCCAGAAGGAAGAAAAAATATGAAAAATTGTTATCTCAGGTCGGAGCCGGTCGTGCCTTAGGTCGTGATGAGGGAGATCCCCCCCTAGAGTCCACCCGTTGCCAAACCGGACGGAGTGGACTGGACGGCATCTCCAATTCCCAGTCCACCAGGGAGGGCGGAGGAACCCCCAGGTCAGTGCAGAAGGCTGGGAGGTCCCGAATAGATCGAAGCACTACTGTACGACCATCTTTTGAGGCTATGGGGGCAAACGGGAACCCCCAGCGATATCGGATGCCCTTATCTTTTAAGGATGCAAGTAGTGGCTGCAGATGTCTCCTTTTCTGTAGGGTGATCCAAGATAAATCAGGAAATAATTGGATCCGAGTCCCTTGATATTCAATTCTCTCCGAAGCACGGGCTTTAGCCATAATAGACTCTTTTAATTGGAAGTCATGGACACAGCAAATAATGTCACGAGACTGATTTTGCGGCCCCTTGGGGCGTAATGCTCTATGTGCTCTGTCCAATTTTATCCTTTGAGTTGTGGGGCACTCCAGTACAGTGTTGAATATGGTTTCAAGTATGGCATGGACATCCTCATTACCCGTGGCCTCAGGGAAGAATATAACTACTTTAATACTGAACCTATGTACAAGAATACAACTACTATAATACTGCTCCCTATGTACAAGAATATAACTACTATAATACTGCTCCTATGTACAAGAATATAACTGCTATAATACTGCCCCTATGTACAAGAATATAACTACTATAATACTTCCCCCTATGTACAAGAATATAACTACTATAATACTGCTCCTATGTACAAGAATATAACTGCTATAATACTTCCCCCTATGTACAAGAATATAACTACTATAATACTACCCCTATGTACAAGAATACAACTATTATAATACTGCCCCCTATGTACAAGAATATAACTACTATAATACTGCTTCCTATGTACAAGAATATAACTACTATAATACTTCCCCCTATGTACAAGAATATAACTACTATAATACTACCCCTATGTACAAGAATACAACTATTATAATACTGCCCCCTATGTACAAGAATATAACTACTATAATACTGCTCCCTATGTACAAGAATATAACTACTATAATACTGCTCCTATGTACAAGAATATAACTGCTATAATACTGCCCCTATGTACAAGAATATAACTACTTTAATACTGCCCCTATGTACAAGAATATAACTACTATAATACTGCCCCTATATACAAGAATATATCTACTATAATACTGCTCCTATGTACAAGATGATAACTACTATAATACTGCTCCTATGTACAAGAGTATAACTACTATAATACTGCCCCTATATACAAGAATATAACTACTATAATACTGCCCCTATGTACAAGAATATAACTGCTATAATACTGCCCCTATGTACAAGAATATAACTACTTTAATACTGCACCTATGTACAAGAATATAACTACTATAATACTGCCCCTATGTACAAGAATATAACTACTTTAATACTGAACCTATGTACAAGAATATAACTACTATAATACTGCCTATATATACAAGAATATATCTACTATAATACTGCTCCTATGTACAAGATGATAACTACTATAATACTGCTCCTATGTACAAGAGTATAACTACTATAATACTGCCCCCTATGTGCAAGAATATAACTACTATAATACTTCCCCCTATGTACAAGAATATAACTACTATAATACTACCCCTATGTACAAGAATACAACTATTATAATACTGCCCCCTATGTACAAGAATATAACTACTATAATACTGCTCCCTATGTACAAGAATATAACTACTATAATACTGCTCCCTATGTACAAGAATATAACTACTATAATACTGCTCCTATGTACAAGAATATAACTGCTATAATACTGCCCCTATGTACAAGAATATAACTACTTTAATACTGCCCCTATGTACAAGAATATAACTACTATAATACTGCCCCTATATACAAGACTATATCTACTATAATACTGCTCCTATGTACAAGATGATAACTACTATAATACTGCTCCTATGTACAAGAGTATAACTACTATAATACTGCCCCCTATATACAAGAATATAACTACTATAATACTGCCCCTATGTACAAGAATATAACTAATATAACTGCTATAATACTGCCCCTATGTACAAGAATATAACTACTTTAATACTGCACCTATGTACAAGAATATAACTACTATAATACTGCCCCTATATACAAGAATATATCTACTATAATACTGCTCCTATGTACAATAATATAACTGCTATAATACTGCCCCTATGTACAAGAATATAACTACTATAATACTGCCCCTATATACAAGAATATATCTACTATAATACTGCTTCTATGTACAAGAATATAACTGCTATAATACTGCCCCTATGTACAAGAATATAACTACTATAATACTACCCCTATGTACAAGAATATAACTACTATAATACTACCCCTATGTACAAGAATACAACTATTATAATACTGCCCCCTATGTACAAGAATATAACTACTATAATACTGCCCCTATGTGCAAGAATATAACTACTATAATACTTCCCCCTATGTACAAGAATATAACTACTATAATACTACCCCTATGTACAAGAATACAACTATTATAATACTGCCCCCTATGTACAAGAATATAACTACTATAATACTGCCCCTATGTGCAAGAATATAACTACTATAATACTTCCCCCTATGTACAAGAATATAACTACTATAATACTACCCCTATGTACAAGAATACAACTATTATAATACTGCCCCCTATGTACAAGAATATAACTACTATAATACTGCTCCCTATGTACAAGAATATAACTACTATAATACTGCTCCTATGTACAAGAATATAACTGCTATAATACTGCCCCTATGTACAAGAATATAACTACTTTAATACTGCCCCTATGTACAAGAATATAACTACTATAATACTGCCCCTATATACAAGAATATATCTACTATAATACTGCTCCTATGTACAAGATGATAACTACTATAATACTGCTCCTATGTACAAGAGTATAACTACTATAATACTGCCCCCTATATACAAGAATATAACTACTATAATACTGCCCCTATGTACAAGAATATAACTGCTATAATACTGCCCCTATGTACAAGAATATAACTACTTTAATACTGCACCTATGTACAAGAATATAACTACTATAATACTGCCCCTATGTACAAGAATATAACTACTTTAATACTGAACCTATGTACAAGAATATAACTACTATAATACTGCCTCTATATACAAGAATATATCTACTATAATACTGCTCCTATGTACAAGATGATAACTACTATAATACTGCTCCTATGTACAAGAGTATAACTACTATAATACTGCCCCCTATGTGCAAGAATATAACTACTATAATACTTCCCCCTATGTACAAGAATATAACTACTATAATACTACCCCTATGTACAAGAATACAACTATTATAATACTGCCCCCTATGTACAAGAATATAACTACTATAATACTGCTCCCTATGTACAAGAATATAACTACTATAATACTGCTCCCTATGTACAAGAATATAACTACTATAATACTGCTCCTATGTACAAGAATATAACTGCTATAATACTGCCCCTATGTACAAGAATATAACTACTTTAATACTGCCCCTATGTACAAGAATATAACTACTATAATACTGCCCCTATATACAAGACTATATCTACTATAATACTGCTCCTATGTACAAGATGATAACTACTATAATACTGCTCCTATGTACAAGAGTATAACTACTATAATACTGCCCCCTATATACAAGAATATAACTACTATAATACTGCCCCTATGTACAAGAATATAACTAATATAACTGCTATAATACTGCCCCTATGTACAAGAATATAACTACTTTAATACTGCACCTATGTACAAGAATATAACTACTATAATACTGCCCCTATATACAAGAATATATCTACTATAATACTGCTCCTATGTACAATAATATAACTGCTATAATACTGCCCCTATGTACAAGAATATAACTACTATAATACTGCCCCTATATACAAGAATATATCTACTATAATACTGCTTCTATGTACAAGAATATAACTGCTATAATACTGCCCCTATGTACAAGAATATAACTACTTTAATACTGCACCTATGTACAAGAATATAACTACTATAATACTGCCCCTATATACAAGAATATATCTACTATAATACTGCTCCTATGTACAAGATGATAACTACTATAATACTGCTCCTATGTACAAGAGTATAACTACTATAATACTGCCCCCTATATACAAGAATATAACTACTATAATACTGCCCCTATGTACAAGAATATAACTGCTATAATACTGCCCCTATGTACAAGAATATAACTACTTTAATACTGCACCTATGTACAAGAATATAACTACTATAATACTGCCCCTATGTACAAGAATATAACTACTTTAATACTGAACCTATGTACAAGAATATAACTACTATAATACTGCCTCTATATACAAGAATATATCTACTATAATACTGCTCCTATGTACAAGATGATAACTACTATAATACTGCTCCTATGTACAAGAGTATAACTACTATAATACTGCCCCCTATGTGCAAGAATATAACTACTATAATACTTCCCCCTATGTACAAGAATATAACTACTATAATACTACCCCTATGTACAAGAATACAACTATTATAATACTGCCCCCTATGTACAAGAATATAACTACTACAATACTGCTCCCTATGTACAAGAATATAACTACTATAATACTGCCCCCTATGTACAAGAATATAACTGCTATAATACTGCCCCTATGTACAAGAATATAACTACTTTAATACTGCACCTATGTACAAGAATATAACTACTATAATACTGCCCCTATGTACAAGAATACAACTATTATAATACTGCCCCCTATGTACAGGAATATAACTACTATAATACTACCCCTATGTACAAGAATACAACTATTATAATACTGCCCCCTATGTACAAGAATATAACTACTATAATACTACCCCTATGTACAAGAATACAACTATTATAATACTGCCCCTATATACAAGAATATATCTACTATAATACTGCTTCTATAATAATAATAATAATCTTTATTTATATAGCGCCAACATATTCCGCAGCGCTTTACAGTTTAACAGTTTCAAAACATAAGTCATAAGTAACAACGCTAACAATGCAATAATTAAAGCAAAATAAGACGAAATGAGACGACCCTGCTCGTGAGAGCGTACAATCTACAATGAGGTGAGGGAGATACAGAGTACAGGTGTGTATTTACAATGGTGTATTTACAATGAAGGTCCAGCCATCTTGCGGGAGTGAAGGATGGATGGAGATAGTGAATGGGCTACACACGCACACTTACACAGAGAATGACTTTGATTAGGGAATGTGATAGGCCGCTCTGAACAGGTGTGTTTTGAGGGAGCGCCTAAAACTATGCAAATTGTGGATAGTCCTGATTTCTTGGGGTAGAGCATTCCAGAGGATAGGAGCAGCACGGGAGAAGTCTTGGAGTCGGGAGTGGGAGGTACGGATTAGTGCAGAGGTTAGTCGAAAGTCGTTTGCAGAGCGCAGCGATCGGCTAGGCCGATAGACAGAAATGAGAGAAGAGATGTAAGGGGGTGCCGCACTGTGGAGAGCTTTGTGGGTGAGAACAAGTACTTTGAATTGGATCCTATAATGAATGGGCAGCCAGTGTAAGGACTGGCGAAGAGCGGACGCGTCCGAGTACCGATTACCCAGATGGACGATCCTGGCTGCTGCATTGAGTATGGACTGGAGAGGGGATAGTCGAGTGACGGGGAGGCCAATTAATAGAGCGTTGCAGTAATCCAGGCGAGAGTGGATCAATGCAACAGTGAGGGTTTTTGTTGTTTCCATAGTGAGAAAAGGGCGGATTCTAGAGATGTTCTTTAGGTGTAAGCGGCAAGAGCGGGCAAGGGATTGTATATGGGATGTAAAGGAGAGATTGGTGTCAAACATAACACCCAGACAGCGCACCTGCTGCCGGGGTGTTATTGTGGTACCACCCACGGAGAAGGAAATGTCAGATTTAGGGAGGTTAGTAGACGGCGGGAGCAGAAGAAGTTCAGTTTTGGAGAGGTTGAGTTTCAGATAGAGAGCGGACATGATATTGGAGACTGCGGACAGACAGTCACTGGCGTTCTGTAGTACAGCGGGGGTAAGGTCGGGGGAAGACGTGTATAGTTGTGTGTCATCAACATAAATATGGTACTGAAAGCCAA
This sequence comes from Dendrobates tinctorius, assembly GCF_039654945.1. Classification (NCBI taxonomy): domain Eukaryota; kingdom Metazoa; phylum Chordata; class Amphibia; order Anura; family Dendrobatidae; genus Dendrobates; species Dendrobates tinctorius. The sequence goes on from NW_027361709.1 coordinate 6,391,219, forward strand.
ATCTGCTGATGGTCTGTCCAATTGGGGCCGTGTAGAGAGAGAAAAGAAGGGGGCCAAGGACTGAGCCCTGAGGTACCCCGACAGCAAGAGGAAGAGGAGATGACGTGGAGCCAGAGAACAAAACACTGAAGGAGCGGTCAGAGAGATAGGAAGAGAACCAGGAGGAGAGTGCACTGTGCTTAATGCCTAGTGACTGGAGCCTAGAGAGTAGGAGATGGTGGTCAACAGTATCGAAAGCTGCAGATAGGTCAAGAAGAATGAGCAGAGAGTGGTCACCGTTTTGCTGTCAGAAGGTCATTGGTCACTTTGATGAGTGCAGTTTCAGTCGAATGTAGGGGGCGGAAGCCGGACTGTGAAGGGTCTAGAAGGGAGTGAATGGAGAGGTAACGGGTAAGGCGGGAGTAAACTAGGCGTTCCAAAAGTTTAGAGATGAAGGGGAGATTGGAGACTGGTCTGTAGTTGTTTGTGCAGGATGGGTCGAGAGCAGGTTTCTTTAGTAGTGGAGTAACGATGGCGTGTTTGAAGGAGGATGGGAAAATGCCCGAGGAGAGGGAGAGATTAAAGATTGTAGTTAGGTGGGTTGTGACGACTGGAGAGAGAGACTGGAGGAGATGTGAGGGAATGGGGTCGGTAGTGCATGTAGTCGGACGAGAAGAAGAGAGGAGTCTGGAGACTTCTTCTTCTGTTATGGGATCAAATGTGGAGAGTGAGCCAGGGGAGATGTAGGAAGGGATGGGAGTCACAGCACTTGGTGGTTGGGAGCAGATTTCTTGACCGATATTATCTATTTTTTCTGTAAAGTGGGAGGCCAGGTCATCAGCACAAATGTCTGTGATAGGGGCTTGTGCTTTTGGCCTGAGGAGGGAGTGAAAAGTGTCAAAAAGTTTCTTGGGGTTGTTGGCTAGTGAGGAGATCAGGGTGGTGAAGTAGGTCTGTTTGGCAAGGTGAAGGGCAGCGTTATAGGTTCTTAACATAAATTTGAAGTGGATGAAGTCTTCTGGTGTGCGGGTTTTTCTCCATAGGCGTTCAGCACTCCTGGAGCATCGCTGGAGAAGTTGAGTTTGCGATGTGAGCCAGGGCTCTTTAACTCTGTGTTTGGAGGTTCTGAGGGTGAGGGGAGCTACTTGGTCAAGGGTGCTTCTAAGAGTGTCATTGTAGTGATGAACAGCCAGATTAGGACAGGAAAGAGAGGAGATTGGGGACAGAGATGAGTGTAGGGAATCTGAAAGTGTCTGAGGGTTAATAGCTTGTAGATTTCTGACTGTGTGGTAGGTAGGAATGAGCTGGGGTGGGCGAGGATTTGTGAGCGTGAAGGAGAGAATGTTGTGGTCAGAGAGTGGAAGCGGTGAGTTGTTTAGGTGGGAGATTGAACAGAGCCGGCAGAAGACCAGATCAAGGGTGTTACCGTCCTTATGTGTCTCAGAGGTTGAAAGCTGTGAGAGTCCTAGAGAGGTGGTTAGTGATAGAAGCTGGGATGCAGATGTGGAATTAGGGCTGTTAATGGGGATGTTGAAGTCTCCCAGGATGAGGGTTGGTAGTTCTGAGGACATGAAGTGTGGCAGCCAGGCTGAAAAGTGGTCAAGGAAGAGGGTGGGTGAGCCTGGGGGCCGGTATATGACCGCTACCCTGAGGGAGAGGGGACGGAAGAGCCTGATGATGTGGACCTCAAAAGAAGGGAATAAGAGTGATGGGACTGGGGGGATGACCTGGAAAGGGCATTGTGGGGACAGGAGTATGCCAACTCCACCACCAGGTCTGTTTGTGGGTCTCGGGGAGTGAGAGAATTGTAAGCCACCGTAGGAAATGGCAGCAGGAGAGACAGTGTCAGAATCCTGAATCCAGGTTTCAGTGAGGGCCAACAGATTAAGAGAGTTGTTCAGAAAGTAGTTGTGTAGGAAAGGAAGCTTGTTACAAGCAGACCGTGGATTCCAGAGGGCACAATTAAAAGATTGAGATGAGGGAGTGCAAGTAATGTTAATCAGATTATTGTGGTTTCGATATGAGGTAGGGTAGGGGTCGAGGTTGGGGGATGGTGGACCAGGGTTGGGGGAGATGTCCCCTGAAATCAGTAGGAGAAGGAAGATAAAGAGCCAATAGTTGTTGGAATTGTAAGTAGTTTTTTTCTGCGATGTGTTTGGGCAAGATGGGCTGAGGTTTCTCAGGAAGGTGAGGAGTGTGTGGGAGCTGTACATGGGAGAGGGAAGTATAGAGGGGCTGATGTGTATGAGTCGTGATGGAGGGGGGATAGGGTGATGAATGTGGATGGCAAGGGAACACAGGATAAAAATAAAAGCACATGGTTAAAGGGGAAGGCAAGGTGTGCCATGTATAACTGCCGTTTTGCTGGATGCTTATCTTCTGTGATGCTTTGCTTATGGGATGCTTGCGTGCTGTACCCCACACTGCGTGCTTCCCCTTAGCAACTACTACATATATAGGCCACACTACAGGGTCAGGAGAGAGGGATTGTGGGAGATGGTTGGGTATAATTTGGCAGCTGGGGCCAGCACACCAGGGGATGGTTAGATGATCAAAGGCACTAGACCAAGATGTGGCAAAATGCTATAGCACCTTCCACCTGATAAGATCTAGAAAGGCCCCAGTCACAGATCTAAAGCAGTAAGTATTACATACAGTGCAACAAATGAATTATACCAAAGCTTTAGCAAGCACATTTAAATATGCAGCAAAATGGTCAAGCAGCAGAAGTATGGAGTTGTACCATTTGGATATATTACAGCAGAGAAATAGAGGCAGCAGAGGTGGGAAGTTGTATCATTCAGGCTGCTTGCTGGCAGTGAATGGAGTAAATACATGCAGGGTGGCTCAGTTGATTACCATTTGGATATATTACAGCAGAGAAATAGAGGCAGCAGAGGTGGGAAGTTGTATCATTCAGGCTGCTTGCTGGCAGTGAATGGAGTAAATACATGCAGGGTGGCTCAGTTGATTACCATTTGGATATATTACAGCAGAGAAATAGAGGCAGCAGAGGTGGGAAGTTGTATCATTCAGGCTGCTTGCTGGCAGTGAATGGAGTAAATACATGCAGGGTGGCTCAGTTGATTACCTGTGTGAAGAGAGAAGATGAATGTTAATTCCATGCCATGTATAACTGCCGTTTTGCTGGATGCTTATCTTCTGTGATGCTTTGCTTATGGGATGCTTGCGTGCTGTACCCCACACTGCTTCTATGTACAAGAATATAACTGCTATAATACTGCCCCTATGTACAAGAATATAACTACTTTAATACTGCACCTATGTACAAGAATATAACTACTATAATACTGCCCCTATATACAAGAATATATCTACTATAATACTGCTCCAATGTACAAGATGATAACTACTATAATACTGCTCCTATGTACAAGAGTATAACTACTATAATACTGCCCCCTATATACAAGAATATAACTACTATAATACTGCCCCCTATATACAAGAATATAACTACTATAATACTGCTCCTATGTACAAGAATATAACTGCTATAATACTGCTCCTATGTACAAGAATATAACTACTTTAATACTGTACCTATGTACAAGAATATAACTACTATAATACTGCCCCTATATACAAGAATATATCTACTATAATACTGCTCCTATGTACAATAATATAACTGCTATAATACTGCCCCTATGTACAAAAATATAACTACTTCAATACTGCACCTATGTACAAGAATATAACTACTATAATACTGCCCCTATATACAAGAATATATCTACTATAATACTGCTCCTATGTACAAGATAACTACTATAATACTGCTCCTATGTACAAGAATACAACTATTATAATACTGCCCCCTATGTACAAGAATATAACTACTATAATACTGCTCCCTATGTACAAGAATATAACTACTATAATACTGCCCCTATGTACAAGAATACAACTATTATAATACTGCCCCCTATGTACAAGAATATAACTACTATAATACTGCTCCCTATGTACAAGAATATAACTACTATAATACTGCCCCTATGTACAAGAATATAACTACTATAATACTGCCCCTATGTACAAGAATACAACTATTATAATACTGCCCCCTATGTACAAGAATATAACTACTATAATACTGCTCCCTATGTACAAGAATATAACTACTATAATACTGCTCCTATGTACAAGAATATAACTACTATAATACTGCCCCTATGTACAGGAATATAACTACTATAATACTGCTCCCTATGTACAAGAATATAACTACTATAATACTGCCCCCTATGTACAAGAATATAACTACTATAATACTGCCCCCTATGTACAAGAATATAACTTCTATAATACTGCCCCCTATGTACAAGAATATAACTACTATAATACTGCCCCCTATGTACAAGAATATAACTACTATAATACTGCCCCTATGTACAAGAATATAACTACTATAATACTGCCCCCTATGTACAAGAATATAACTACTATAATACTGCCCCTATATACAGGAATATAACTACTATAATACTGCCCCCTATGTACAAGAATATAACTACTATAATACTGCCCCTATGCACAAGACTATAACTACTAAAAATACTGCTCCCTATGTACAAGAATATAACTACTATAATACTGCCCCCTATGTACAAGAATATAACTACTATAATACTGCCCCCTATGTACAAGAATATAACTACTATAATACTGCCCCCTATGTACAAGAATATAACTACTATAATACTGCCCCTATGTACAAGAATATAACTACTATAATACTGCCCCTATGTACAGGAATATAACTACTATAATACTGCTCCTTATGTACAAGAATATAACTACTATAATACTGCCCCCTATGTACAGGAATATAACTACTATAATACTGCCCCTATGTACAAGAATATAACTACTATAATTACTGCCCCTATGTACAAGAATATAACTACTATAATACTGCCCCCTATGTACAAGAATATAACTACTATAATACTGCCCCCTATGTACAGGAATATAACTACTATAATACTGCCCCCTATGTACAAGAATACAACTATTATAATACTGCCCCCTATGTACAAGAATATAACTACTATAATACTGCTCCCTATGTACAAGAATATAACTACTATAATACTGCCCCTATGTACAAGAATACAACTATTATAATACTGCCCCCTATGTACAAGAATATAACTACTATAATACTGCTCCCTATGTACAAGAATATAACTACTATAATACTGCCCCTATGTACAAGAATATAACTACTATAATACTGCCCCTATGTACAAGAATACAACTATTATAATACTGCCCCCTATGTACAAGAATATAACTACTATAATACTGCTCCCTATGTACAAGAATATAACTACTATAATACTGCTCCTATGTACAAGAATATAACTACTATAATACTGCCCCTATGTACAGGAATATAACTACTATAATACTGCTCCCTATGTACAAGAATATAACTACTATAATACTGCCCCCTATGTACAAGAATATAACTACTATAATACTGCCCCCTATGTACAAGAATATAACTTCTATAATACTGCCCCCTATGTACAAGAATATAACTACTATAATACTGCCCCCTATGTACAAGAATATAACTACTATAATACTGCCCCTATGTACAAGAATATAACTACTATAATACTGCCCCCTATGTACAAGAATATAACTACTATAATACTGCCCCTATATACAGGAATATAACTACTATAATACTGCCCCCTATGTACAAGAATATAACTACTATAATACTGCCCCTATGCACAAGACTATAACTACTAAAAATACTGCTCCCTATGTACAAGAATATATCTACTATAATACTGCCCCCTATGTACAAGAATATAACTACTATAATACTGCCCCCTATGTACAAGAATATAACTACTATAATACTGCCCCCTATGTACAAGAATATAACTACTATAATACTGCCCCTATGTACAAGAATATAACTACTATAATACTGCCCCTATGTACAGGAATATAACTACTATAATACTGCTCCTTATGTACAAGAATATAACTACTATAATACTGCCCCCTATGTACAGGAATATAACTACTATAATACTGCCCCTATGTACAAGAATATAACTACTATAATTACTGCCCCTATGTACAAGAATATAACTACTATAATACTGCCCCCTATGTACAAGAATATAACTACTATAATACTGCCCCCTATGTACAGGAATATAACTACTATAATACTGCCCCCTATGTACAAGAATATAACTACTATAATACTGCCCCCTATGTACAGGAATATAACTACTATAATACTGCTCCCTATGTACAAGAATATAACTACTATAATACTGCTCCCTATGTACAAGAATATAACTACTATAATACTGCCCCTATGTACAAGAATATGACTACTATAATACTGCCCCCTATGTACAAGAATATAACTACTATAATACTGCCCCCTATGTACAAGAATATAACTACTATAATACTGCTCCTATGTACAAGAATATAACTACTATAATACTGCCCCCTATGTACAAGAATATAACTACTATAATACTGCTCCTATGTACAAGAATATAACTACTATAATACTGCCCCCTATATACAAGAATATAACTACTATAATAGTGCTCCTATGTACAAGAATATAACTACTATAATACTGCCCTATGTTGGCTGTGATGCGTAGTATACCGCTTAGCGCTGGATGATTTGGGCCGGGTTTTTCTCTCGTGTGGTCTGGTCTGAATACAATAGGACGGACGTCGGACCCATAAAAAGTCTTCTCTTGCCATGTACATACAGACCATACACAATGGTCTCCGGGTGGCCGCTCTGCTGGGAATCCTGTGCTCTGCGCGGTTTATCGCTCGTCATTGTGTGCGCTGTTGCTGGTCAAACACTGAGCGGAGATGACTGTTGGCTTCCTCAGAGCTGTGCACACATTGGGGGTCTGTCGGGGCCACGGTGGGCGGCATAAATGTTGCGAGAAATGACCGGAATGTAGTCACGTTGTCAGCTGGGAAAACATTTGGACAATGGGGGCAAAGATGGCGCCATAAGCCACAGCGCCCCGGCCAAACGCAAGCGGCAAAGTCCTCGGCTGCAGTATGGACACACATACAGATAAGCGGATTGTGGGCGCATTGACCCCATATTATAGAACTGTTCTAAAGATCCCAAGTATTATCACAAGCTTTTTTTTTTTTTAAATATTTTTCTATAGAAAACCTTTGAAAAATAAATTCTAAAAAGCAGTTTACAATCTGGAGAGTGTGAATCCATCCAACCACAGAGCTCCGAGCTGACGATCTGGCCAATTACTTCAAAGAAAAAGTTGACCAGATCCGACAGGAAATTATCTCCCAATCCCCTCATACCATGCACTGTCCTCCCTCCCCCACTGCATCTAGCTCACTCTCTGATTTTGAACCAGTCACAGAAGAAGTAAGCAGGCTCCTTGCATCTTCTCGCCCAACCACTTGCACCAGTGACCCATTTCCGTCACATCTCCTCCAACCCCTTTCCCCTGCTGTCACCCCTCACCTAACTAAAATATTTAACCTCTCTCTCTCTTCTGGTATCTTTCCCTCCTCATTTAAGCATGCCATCATACATCCACTACTTAAAAAACCATCCCTCGACCAAAACTGTGCCGCTAACTATAGACCTGTCTCTAATCTTCCCTTCATCTCTAAACTCCTGGAACGTCTGGTCCACTCCCGTCTGATCCGCTATCGCTCTGATAACTCTCTTCTCGACCCTCTCCAATCCGGTTTCCGCTCCTTACACTCTACTGAAACTGCCCTCACTAAAGTCTCTAATGATCTACTAACAGCTAAATCTAATGGTCATTACTCCATGCTAATTCTCTTGGATCTCTCTGCAGCATTCGACACTGGATCATCAGCTCCTCCTCACTATGCTCCGCTCCATCGGCATCAAGGACACCGCTCTCTCCTGGTTCTCCTCCTATCTCTCTGACCGCTCCTTTACTGTATCTTTTGCCGGTTCCTCCTCCTCTCATCTTCCCCTTAATGTTGGGGTTCCTCAAGGATCGGTTCTAGGCCCCCTCCTCTTCTCCTTGTACACTGCCCCTATTGGTCAAACAATCAGTAGATTTGGTTTCCAGTACCATCTCTATGCTGATGACACCCAATTATACGCTTCTTCTCCTGACATCACGCCAGCCTTTCTAGAAAACACCGGCGATTGTCTAAACGCTGTGTCTAATATCATGTCCTCACTATATCTGAAACTGAACCTGTCAAAGACTGAACTCCTGGTGTTTCCTCCCTCTACTAATGTACCTATACCCGACATTGCCATTTCTGTGTGTGGTTCCACTATTACTCCCCAGCAACATGCCCGCTGTCTTGGGGTCATACTTGACTCCGAGCTTTCCTTTGCCCCCCACATTCGATCACTGGCTCGCTCTTGTCATCTGCACCTCAAAAACATTTCTAGAATGCGACCTTTTCTTACTGTTTCTCTTATTCATTCTCGTCTCGACTATTGTAACTCTCTTCTAATCGGTCTCCCTCTTACCAAACTCTCCCCTCTCCAATCTGTCTTGAATGCTGCAGCCATGATCAATATTCCTCACCAATCGTTACACAGATGCCTCTACCTTGTGCCAGTCATTACACTGGCTACCCATCCACTCCAGAATTCAGTATAAACTTATTACCCTCACCCACAAAGCCCTCCATGGCTCAGCACCACCCTACATCTCCTCCCTTGTTTCAGTATACCACCCTACCCGCGCCCTCCGTTCTGCTGATGACCTGAGGTTAGTATCCTCAATAATCAGAACCTCCCACTCCCGTCTCCAAGACTTTACACGTGCTGCACCAATTCTTTGGAATGCACTTCCCAGGTCAATACGATTAGTCCCCAATCCCCACAATTTTAAGCGTGTCCTGAAAACGCATTTATTCAGACTGGCCTACCACCTCAGCACATTAACCTAATCTATCCCTGGGTGGCACAGCCAAAAGTTTTACCATAACCAGGTTCCCAGCATCATGTTCCCACATGCTTTATGCATCCATTAGCCCTCTGTGTCTGTACTGTTACACACTTAACATTATGTCTGGTCCATACAATCAGGGCAACTGTTACCACCCACCTTTCGTGTCTCCCTCTTTCCTCATAGACTGTAAGCTTGTGAGCAGGGCCCTCATTCCTCTTGGTATCTGTTATGATCTATGTGATTATTATTATGCTGTAATGTCTATCGTCTGTACAAATCCCCTCCGAAATGTAAAGTGCTGCGGAATATGTCAGCGCTATAGAAATAAAATTTATTATTATAGGACGGAGGTGACGGCGGCAGCACGCTGATGGCACCACCTGGTGGCAGCAGCCGTAATAACACCGCAGCTTCTGTTGGGAAACCGCTCGGCCTCATGTCCATGGACCATTGTATTCTTCTTTCTGCAAGTTGCAGTATCCTGTACGGTCAATCCTGATATAAAGCCGACATTGTCTCTTGCTGGCGGCTGTGTTCACTTTTAATATCAAGAATAAACCTGCAGCTCATGGCTCCTGCCAATAAAACGGGAGTGCAGCTGCACAGGACGATGTATTCGCCTGCACTATACGCAGCCAGGACATGGCACCGAGCCCCTTAATCAGTAGAGGTACAGGGGGGGGGGGGGGGGGGGATGACGGACTGCAGGAGAGAAGATGCAGTCCTGCAAACCTCCACTCATCACAGCCACCACTAGGGGGAGCTCAATGCATCCAGACTGCAAGAGGCTACAGGACCAGTAATACTTCTCTGCGAGCCCCTTCTTACATATTAGGGCCCACATGCAGGATTAGTGCAGGAAAAGGCAGACCGGGACATTACTTGGGGGTTCAGACTTTACTTACCATCTATTTCCAGTGGCGCTGCTCTGCAGCACTGCTGATTTAATACTTCCCCCGCATGAACCCCCATTATATACTATAGAATTTCCTGTAACATAATGAGGGGAATATCCACCACCTCTATGGGGCTCAGGAGATACAACATGGCCTCAAGTTGGTTCCCTACAAGTTAAAATAGTGCGTTAATGCTGCGGCCACTAGGGGGAGCTCCCTACATCCAAGTAACACCAGCTCTGTAGATCTACGGGCAGGGAGCTCCCCCTAGTGGCGGATGGAGGGAAATATAATATACAGTAAATCTTTTGGTCCGGAGTTGAGGATCACAAGGACGTATGTACACAGAAAATTTTAGGGAACACAGATCTTTGCCAAATTCCAGGAAATGCCAGTCTCCCAAAAAAAAAAAAGCATCAGCCGTACATAGAAGCGTATGCAGAGGGGGATGCAGCTGCAATCAATACATAATGGTAAATTGCCCTTGGTGCCTTCCTTTCTCACTTTCTGGAGAAGTTTCCAATAGCTGATGCTGGTAAAGATGGACACATGCAGAGATCGGAGGCTCGGGTATCCACAATCCCTTCTTTATTACCGTATTTTGGTCAAACAAGCAGAGAAAAAAAAAAAAATCTACAGGATTTTCCTGACAATCAATAAAGTGTAAAAACTTGGCAGAAACTTTGTACGAAAATGTGCAGCTCGCTGCTGGTGAAAAGACAGAGGCGATGGTTCGGCCGTGGAGGAGCCGACGCTTTGCTCCCTACACGGAGAAGATCGGGGGCGATTATGGAGAAGAAAATTATAATAAAATCAAAATGAGAGGGAGGAGGGGAATAAAAAAAAATAAAAATTTTTTTTAATTTTTGCTTCACCACATTCCCACTTATTCCACTTCCCAACCAAAGAATTTTATTCTAATCCCCCGGGTGAGTCACAAACTGCAGGAGAACAGAACATTACAGCGATTGTTCTCAGCCATCATTTTCTACAGAACTGGCCGATGCCCACTGAGCCGTTCAGCAGCTGACACAAGTGCTTGGTCGTAGCCCACACTGAGAGGGGGCTAGGCTGCAGTTTGGCAGTATATCAGACTCTCAGAGGACGTACGGATCATCTATACAAGTACTCAGGATAAGAGCATGGCGCTGGCTCGGTGGGCACGGGCACAGAGCTGTGCCTTAATCTCACAGGCTTAACAAGGGCAGGAGAGGACAAATAGTGCAGGAGTCAGTCCGATAAGGTCGGCAGCGCATTTTGCTCTCAGGCACTGCTGCAATCTGGCTCCTCAGGTTTGTCCGGTCCTGAAGGGAGTTACAACGCGTCGAGGATGTTGTCAATTTTGTTCACCAGCTCCTGGCGCCTGTTGGCGTGCTGCTTCTCGCTCTCGATGTAGCTGTCCTTCTTCAGCTTGCCGGCAACCAGGCGCTCAGCTTCGGACGAGGACTTCACCACTATCTCCTTCACCTGACTGTCCAACTTCTGGATATCTGCGACCTGAGAGCAGACACAAACCCGGAGCATAAAGCCAATGCAAGATCAATGCCAACTAAAGTCCTGAAATACTCTGTGCTGCTAAGAGGAACGTCTACTGTTACCTGATCCTCAGTAAGTGGCCTCCCTCCGCTTAAGAAACTGGCACCACTACCCAACATCCGCAAGGTCTGTGCTTAACCCCTTCATGACTGGAGGTACTTTCATTTTTGTGTTTTTGCTTTTCGCTCCCCTTCTTCCCAGAGCCATAACATTTTTTTTATTTTTCGGTCAAAATTGCCGTGAGGGCTTGTTTTTTGCAGGACGAGTTGTACTTTTGAAAGACACCATTGGTTTTAAACATATCGTTTACTAGAAAACCGGAAAAAAATTTCCAATTGCGGTGAAATTGCAAAAAAAAAAAAAAAAGTGCAATCCCACTATTTTTTTTATTTTTTTACTACATTCACTAAATGTTAAAACTGACCTGCCATTATGATTCTTAAGGTCATTATGAGTTCATAGACACCAAACAAGTCTATTTATTTTTTATTTAAGTTTTAAGTGGTGAAGAAAAAAAAAAAAAAATCAAAACTTTGGTACAAAAAAAAAAAAAAAGCGCAATTTTTCGTGATCTCAGGTTGAGTGAGGGATTATTTTTTGAGTGCCGAGCTGTCATTATTAAGGATAACATTTTGGTGCAGATACAATCTTTGATTACCCATTATTGCATTTTAAAGCAATGTCGCGGCGAATGAATAAAAAAAAAAAAAATAAATAAAAAAAAACCCATAATTCTGGCGTTTTGACTTTTTCTCGCTACGACATTTAGCGATCAGGTTAATTCTTTTTTTTTTATTGATAGATCGGGAGATTCTGAACGCGGTGATACCAAATATGTGCATGTTTGATTTCTTTATTGTTTTATTTTGAATTGGGTGAATAGGGGTGATTTGAACTTTCATATTTTTTAAATATTTTAAAAGACTTTTTTTTAAAACTTTTCAATTGCTTTAATAATCTCCATGGGAGACTAGAAGCTGCGATAACCCGATCGCCTCTCTTACACACAGGCGATGATCAGATTTGGAATGCCCACTCCATCTGCAATAAGCTCCATGTGATTCATTGACCTCTTTCTCTCTCGCAATCTTGCTTTCCTCGGCCTCACAGAAACCTGGCTGACACCCTCTGACACCGCCTCCCCGCAGCGCTGTGTTACGGCAGCCTCCACTTCACCCACACTCCTCGCCCTGGCAACAGACATGGTGGAGGAGTGGGTCTTCTCCTTTCTTCCAACTGCACCTTTAACCCAATCCTACTGTACCTCTTCCCTCCCTTATCCTCCCCTCTTTTGAAGTCCACATCTACTCTCCCTCCAACCTCCAAGTGGCCATCATATACCGACCTCCAGGCCAGACCACTGCCTTCATTGACCAATTCTCTACCTGGCTTCTTCATTTTCTTTCAACTGACATCCCCACTATCATCATGGGTGACTTCAACATCCCCACTGATACCCTTCAGTCAGCAGCCTCCAAACTCCTGTCCCTTACTTCACCCTTTGGACTTACTCAGTGGTCCTCCTCAGCCACCCACACAGATGGACACACATTAGACCTGGTCTTCACCCGTCTCTGCTCCCTATCTAACTTCACCACCTCCCCTCTCCCTCTATCTGACCATCATCTACTCACTTTCTCATCCCTGTCCTCCTCTCCTGGCACCCATGTCCAGCAACATGCGGACCCCCGCAGAAACCTTGCACACCTAGACACCCACGGGCTCTCTGACTCTATTCTACTACAGGCATCCATATCCTCACTCCATGACACAGACAGTGCCACTGCTTTCTACAATGCCACTCTCGCATCAGCTATTGACGCGGTCACCCCTCTTGTTCATAGCAGAATGCGACGTATCAACAGACAACCCTGGCACAATAACACCACTAAAAAGCTCCAGCAAGTGTCCAGGATTGCAGAGCGGCGCTGGAAGAAAACATTCACTAGACGACTTCACCACATTCAAACCAGCAACACTCGATTTCAAATCTGCCCTCACCTCTGCTAAACAGGCCTACTTCACAACCCTCGTATCTTCCCTATCCTACAACCCCAAACAGTTATTCAAAACTTTTAACTCCTCCTCCCTCATCTCTGCCAAGGACTTTGCCACACACTTCAAAAATAAGATCGACCAAACAAGGCGAGTCTTCAATGTTCAACCACCACAACCCCTTTGTATACCAGACCAATGCCCAAACCCCATAACCTCACTCTTGAACATCACTGAAGGGGAGCTTAACTGTCTTTTCTCCAAATCGCACCTCACAACCTGTGCACTCGACCCCATCCCATCCTACCTCCTCCCCAACCTCACCACCACACTTATCCCATCCCTAACCCACCTCTTCAACCTATCGCTAACGTCCGGTACCTTCCCTTCTGCTTTCAAGCATGCCACAATCACGCCTATCCTTAAAAAGCCAACCCTCAGCCCAACCGCTATGTCAAGCTATCGCCCAATATCGCTGCTCCCATTCGCTTCCAAACTCCTGGAGCAGCACGTCCACGCTGAACTTTCCTCCCACCTATCATCTAACCTGCTCTTTGACAATCTACAATCTGGTTTCCGCCCCCATCACTCCACTGAGACAGCCCTGACCAAAATTACTAACGACCTACTTACAGCCAAAGCTAATGGACAATACTCTATTCTCCTGCTTCTAGACCTGTCCTCTGCATTCGACACAGTTGACCACTGCCTCCTACTACAGATCCTCTCCTCCTTTGGCATCAAAGACCTCGCCCTATCCTGGATCTCCTCATACCTTTCCAATCGCACATTCAGCGTCTCCCACTCCCACACCACCTCCTCATCCCACCCTCTCTCTGTTGGAGTCCCCCAAGGCTCTGTTCTAGGACCCCTACTCTTCTCAATCTATACACTTGGCCTGGGGCAACTCAAAGTCCCACGGATTCCACTACCACCTTTATGCTGATGACACTCAGATCTACATCTCTGGCCCAGACACCTCTCTGCTGTCCAGAATCCCAGAGTGTCTATCAGCCATATCCTCCTTCTCCTCTCGCTTCCTCAAGCTCAATGTGGACAAATCTGAGCTCCTCATCTTTCCTCCATCTCACAGATCTTCCTTACATATCACAATTAATGACATCATGCTTTCCCCAGTACTGGAGGTCCGCTGCCTCGGAGTAACCTTTGACTCTGCCCTGTCCTTCAAACCGCACATCGAAGCTCTCGCCACCTCTTGTCGCCAACAGCTCAAAAATATTTCCAGAATCCGTCCCTTCCTCAACCCTCAATCTACTAAAATGCTTGTGCATGCCCTCATCATCTCCCGCCTCGACTACTGCAACATCCTTTTCTGTGGCCTCCCTGCTAACACCCTCGCAACCTCTCCAGTCCATCCTTAACTCTGCCGCCCGACTAATTCATCTCTCTCCTCGCTACTCCTCCGCTTCTCCCCTCTGCAAATCTCTTCACTGGCTCCCATTCCCTCAGTGTATCCAGTTCAAATTACTAATACTGACCTACAAGGCCATCTACAACCTGTCTCCTCCATATATCTCTGAACCAATTTCCCGATATCTTCCCTCACGTAATCTCCGGTCCTCCCAAGACCTCCTTCTCTCCTCCACACTTATTCGCTCCTCACCCAACCGCCTCCAAGACTTCTCCCGAATAGCCCCCATCCACTGGAATTCTTTTCCCCAACACGTCCAACTATCAACCACATTTGGATCCTTCAGACGGAACCTGAAAACCCACCTCTTCAAGAAAGCCTACAGCCTGCAATGACCCCGCTACCTCCTTCTCTCTCACCACTACCGGAGATATCACCTCAACCAACACCGGGACTGCTGCAACCCCCCAACCTACTGTCTCCTTCCCCACCATCCTGTAGCATCTAAGCCCAAAAGGGCAGGGTCCTCTCCCCTCTGTATCAGTCTGTCATTGTTAGTTTACTTACTGTAAGTGATATCTGTAATTTGCATGTAACCCCCCTTCTCATGGACAGCACCATGGAACCAATGGTGCTATATAAATAATAATTTGCTTGTGTGTAGCAGAAATGCTCACTTGCTATGAGTGCCGACCACTGGGCGGCACTCATAGCAATCCGGCTATGACAACCATAGAGATCTGCTGCAGACCTCTCTGGTTCTCATGCTAACCCATCGGTGACCTGCGATCACATGACGGGGTCACCGATGGGCGGGATTTCCGGCGCGCTTCCAGTAAAGCGCGAGTTAAATGCCGATGTCAAAGATTGACAGCGGCATTTAACAGGTGAACAGGCGAGGGTGGATTGCAATTCCACCCACGGCTGTTAGAGGCACATGTCAGCAGTTCAAAACAGCTGGCGTGTGCCAGGAAAGATGTGGGCTCAGTGCCAGAGCCCACATCATAGGGATGGATTCCTACGTGGGCGTACTATTATGCCTAACGTAGGAAAAGGGTTAAGGGGGGGGGGTTCGCTCACTTCTGCATCAGGCGGCGAGTGGGACTGGTCATGCGTGGCGCCATTTTTGGAAGAAAGCAGCCGCAATGTTAATGCAATCCCGGACTCACCTTGTCACACAGGTCGGACCCTTCTGCCTTCAGCTTGGATTGCAGAGACGCAATCTCATTTGTCAGGTTCTTATGTTCTGTCTCCAGGGCTTTCTTGCCTATGTTCAGGGTGGAGATGTCCCGGGATTGCTTGTATTTGTTCACGGCTTCATCATAGTGGCGGAAGAGGCCGAGCCGCTTGTTGACCAGGGTCAGGATCTGCTCCGTGATGCAGGCGACCTTCATCCTGGCTTCAGCCGCAGGGTCCTGATACGACAAGTACACAGCAATAAAAAGGGTTTCCCCAGGTAGAGCTACAAAAGATCTCTACAATTATTATCACGTGACTACTATGCCCCTTCATGGGTAACCCTCTGACTGACTGGGGTTACAGTGGGGGCATCATCCAGGTTTCTCGGTACTTTATAGCACAGATACCAACCTTGGTGATGGAGAAGTCGAGCCTGACGTAGATGATGACGGTGAAGAAGAGGATGTAGAAGGCTCCGACCACAAGCAGCGGCTCCTGCAGCATCAGAATCTTGTTGAAGGTGTAATGGACCACGACATCCTGGATGTGCTGCTCCACCAGGTTGTTCTTGTGAGCCACGATGACGGGTCGGCCAAAGGTGTCCAGGTAGGTGTAGTGCAGCTCGTCCGCCGCTCGGTTCAGGTTGTAGGGATTTTCTACATCGATATTTCTGGAAATAATGTGACATGATCAGTAGTTAGTGCCACACAGTTATCGCAAGGACGTCTCAGCCAGAAACAGCAACTCTTCCTCCACTAGAGAACCACCAGCTCAGAGGCAATATCCGGGACGTACCTCATCAATATATGGTGGGGTGTAACACCCAGCACCCCCCCACAATAAGCTGCGCACCCCCAATAAGCTGCCAGCTCCCCCCCCATAATAAGCTGCATGGACGTGCACAGCACCATCTGCTGTAGTGGCCAATTTCTTACTCTGTGGCTCCCAAGATTGTCAACTTGGCTCCTACAGTACAACGCAACGTTACAGTGTTACTCCCAGCTTATATAATTATTTGTGATTATCAGAGTTTGAACCTTTAGGACCCCACCATTCCTGAGAATGAAGGGGATTCATTGTGGTGTGGGGATTCATTTTTTTCCTGTGCATCTCAGACAGTCAGGGGGATGTAGTCAGGGCAAAAACGGAACGGGATCATACACCGAACAGGAGTTGCAGTCTCTGTGGGGATCCCAGATGTCGCATCTCTAAGATTATAAATTGCTGGGACTAAGACGGATCGTTTCTCCTTGTGGAGGGTCCTAAGCCGCTGTAAAGAGACTTATAAGCTATGCAATGCTTCTCTGAGAAAGAGGCTTTACAATCTGTGACCAACAGCGCGTGCAGCAGATATCCCAGCAGTGCCGCCATCGGTCACTTACTTTGCTCCTTCAGGGAGGATGATTTTCACAGTCAGGGAGTCCACGATCTGCTCATCAAACACGTGATCAATGAACCTCATCTTCAGGGCATACTGGTCGCCTGCGAGAGGAGAGACGGTCAGATAACGGAACGGAGAGGAGCTATTCCTTGTGCCCAAACTGCACACAGCAGATTCACCAGGCGGCACCAGCAAGACAGATAAAGCAAAGAAGGTAGGGACTTCAATCCCCATCGGACTGGGCTGGGATAGACGCGCATGCAGCCAACACTCACCCAGGTTGTACAGGTACTCGTAACTTGGCAGGTTGTAGCCAATCATGTAATGGGTTTTCCATCCTCCGAAAAGAGGAAATCTGGGTCGGATCTCCATTTCCACAGAGTCGTCCAGGACCATCAGGTGGCTGGTGGAGATGTTCCCGATCTCATCCCTGTAATAGACGTCCTGGGCAGCAGCCGGCAGAATGGTCTAATGGGAGGAAGATGAAAGTGATGGGCATGGATTCTGCAGAGGGTTAATATTATCCCCAGCTTAGTAAAGGAGGACATAAAGCTGCGATAAATGATCACAAGGGCTCCCGATGTACGCCGAGACTGAAGGGGCTGCAGAGCGGCAACTATTGGGGTTTTCTCTGCAAAGCAGTGACTGGGGCTGACTGCATCCCCTCCAGTCTCAGGATCTGTGGGGGTCCCAGCGATCATTAAGTGATGACTCATTCCATCACTTAAAGGTGTACTCCCCATCGTAGTATCAGAGCCACAACCCCACTCATTTCTTTTTTTTTCCCCCACTACCTTAAAGGATTTGACAGATGAGATGCCACTGTCCGGCTGCCGCTGGTAATCGTATCGTGAGAAGGGTCCCTTTAAATATGCTCCGGTGTGCTTTATATCCACAGTCTCCTCTACGGCGATGTTACCCCAATGGGAGACCTCGATGACCCGGGTCATGCTGGTGATGGTGAGGAAGGGGCTATTGTTCTCGTAGTGAACCTTCAAGACGTCCTGGAGAAATAAACAAAGGGTTAACCAGTCTGCTATAATGAATTCTGGTCACCGGCGCCAAATACGGCAGCGTCTAAACGCGCCCCCTGAAGGAGGTACTGCGTACCAAAACCGGAGATTAACTGTGAAGGGTTAAACATCAGGTCTCATAATGATTCCTTACATGGCTCCACGCAGGGACGTCCTTAAAGGGACCGTACTCGATGGTGTCATCGGATCGGGACGGGTTGCCGAGCTTGGTGTAGCTCTCCACGTTCCGGGAGGCGAGCTTGACGCGTGTGGTTTGGGACGCGGTGGGGTACGGAGAGTAGAAGTAATGGCTGCCTTCAAATGTTACAAACTGCTTCTCAGCCTGCGTGATCTGGGTGGGGTACGGGTGCAGGATGTGGGTGTACACAGTCTCGATGAAGACCTTCACCTTGGCTCCGGGAGACAGAGGATTTGGAAGCTGCACCGAGAATTGCTTCCCGCTGGTGGAATAAAGAGAAGGCGATGAAGTAAAAAGTGGAGACATCTATTTATACGCGCAGAAGAGTGATGCAGGCGGCCAGTCAGGAAGAGACGGTAAAGAGCGACGCCTACGCGGTAAGTCCATTTATACGCGCAGAAGAGTGATGCAGGCGGCCGGTCAGGAAGAGACGGTAAAGAGCGGCGCCTGCGCGGTACGTCCATTTATACGCACAGAAGAGTGATGCAGGCGGCTGCTGTATACAGCGGTCAGGAAGAGACGGTAAAGAGCGACGCCTGCGCGGTACGTCTATTTATACGTGCAGAAGAGTGATGCAGGCGGCCGGTCAGGAAGAGACGGTAAAGAGCGGCGCCTGTGCGGTACGTCCATTTATACGCACAGAAGAGTGATGCAGGCGGCTGCTGTATACAGCGGTCAGGAAGAGACGGTAAAGAGCGACGCCTGCGCGGTACGTCTATTTATACGTGCAGAAGAGTGATGCAGGCGGCCGGTCAGGAAGAGACGGTAAAGAGCGGCGCCTGTGCGGTACGTCCATTTATACGCACAGAAGAGCGATGCAGACGGCCGGTCAGGAAGAGACGGTAAAGAGCGGCGCCTGCGCGGTACGTCCATTTATACGCACAGAAGAGTGATGCAGGCGGCTGCTGTATACTGTGTGCACATGTACATACACCCGTCCCGGGGTCTCACCTCTTCCCCTTCACCTTGCTTTCCCGCACCTCCAAGTAGCCGTGCTCTTCATCCTCAGTCTTCACCTGTAACACAGCCACACTCCATTATCAGAGTACAGACTACAGCAGGTGTCAGCAGCCTCCTGCACGTCAGCTGTTGGGACACTACAACTCCCAGCATGCCCCAACAGCCCCTGAACACTAAGCTTTTATACCTACATTAACCCCTTTATGCTCGGGCGCGGTAAATGTGCAGAGCCGGATGAGGAGCAGCTCCGACCTCCTCAGTTATCCAGTCCTTAATGTGTTAAAGGCTACCCTGTGAGCTGCATAAGTCTTCACGCCCGTAATACTCCTTTATTGAAGCCAATAATCCCTGCATCAGCGCCCTGTAACAACACAGCTATCGCAGAACTACAGCTCCCAGCATGCCCTACCAGCCTTGGCTGTCACATTGTGTCTGCAGGGGGATGAGGAGATTGCTCCTGCTGCAGGAATCAGCTGTGACAACGACATTAAGGTGGGGGTGGGTGAATACTTGTGCAATCAACATTACAGAGTTAATGGCAGTCACAAAAGAAGCTTCACCCAGAGGGGAGGTCAGGGCATGCTGGGAGTTGTAGTTTCCAAGCACCTGTCACTAGGTGATGTTCCATGCCTCGTGCCCGGATGTAACCCCTTCTACCATTGCTCCGGTGAGGTCCTGCATACCGAATATGATGGGGATTTACCAATCCACCACAGATTCTCATTTCTGGACATTTATACTTATATTACGCTGCATAATTAAATCTGCTGCACTTTACACTATTTGACTTGTGTTCCCGCCCTGGGATGAGGAGGGTGGTAGTGGGCGGGCGGCAGGCAGGGCGGCTGCTCTCCTGGAGGTGTGCGCTGACGTGTCACAATCCTACAGAGCAGGAGGCGGAAGCAGCGGGGTCCTGAGCGCATCCTCCAATGCCGAGCCGACAGCAAGCAGCCGTCCCTGGGAGACAACACACCCAGCTCTGCTGCATCTGTGCGCACAGACGGGAGCCCCAGCCGAAAGATCCCATGAATGGAGCAGAGTGTCTGTGATGGTTTATTGTGGGCGGCAGTTCAGTACAGATCCTGCAGTCCTATGTAAAGCACATATACAAATAAACCTGCTGCCCTCGTCCACCCGGCGCCACCAGCTCCGCTGCCCACCGTCCGCCACCAGCTCCACTGCCCACCGTCCGCCACCAGCTCCACTGCCCACCGTCCGCCACCAGCTCCACTGCCCACTGTCACCAGCTCCCACCGTCCGCCCGGCGCCACCAGCTCCGCTGCCCCCCGTCCGCCTGACCGCCCGTCCGCCACCAGCTCCGCTGCCCCCCCGTCCGCCTGACCGCCCGTCCGCCACCAGCTCCTGCTGCCCCCCCGTCCGCCTGACCGCCCGTCCGCCACCAGCTCCTGCTGCCCCCCCGTCCGCCTGACCGCCCGTCCGCCACCAGCTCCTGCTGCCCCCCCGTCCGCCTGACCGCCCGTCCGCCACCAGCTCCGCTGCCCACCGTCCGCCACCAGCTCCACTGCCCACCGTCCGCCACCAGCTCCACTGCCCACCGTCCGCCACCAGCTCCACTGCCCACCGTCACCAGCTCCCACCGTCCGCCCGGCGCCACCAGCTCCGCTGCCCCCCGTCCGCCTGACCGCCCGTCCGCCACCAGCTCCGCTGCCCCCCCGTCCGCCTGACCGCCCGTCCGCCACCAGCTCCCGCTGCCCCCCCGTCCGCCTGACCGCCCGTCCGCCACCAGCTCCCGCTGCCCACCGTCCGCCACCAGCTCCACTGCCCACCGTCCGCCACCAGCTCCACTGCCCACCGTCCGCCACCAGCTCCACTGCCCACCGTCACCAGCTCCCACCGTCCGCCCGGCGCCACCAGCTCCGCTGCCCCCCGTCCGCCTGACCGCCCGTCCGCCACCAGCTCCGCTGCCCCCCCGTCCGCCTGACCGCCCGTCCGCCACCAGCTCCCGCTGCCCCCCCGTCCGCCTGACCGCCCGTCCGCCACCAGCTCCCGCTGCCCCCCCGTCCGCCTGACCGCCCGTCCGCCACCAGCTCCCGCTGCCCCCCCGTCCGCCACCAGCTCCCGCTGCCCCCCCGTCCGCCACCAGCTCCCGCTGCCCCCCCGTCCGCCTGACCGCCCGTCCGCCACCAGCTCCCGCTGCCCCCCCGTCCGCCTGACCGCCCGTCCGCCACCAGCTCCCGCTGCCCCCCCGTCCGCCTGACCGCCCGTCCGCCACCAGCTCCCGCTGCCCCCCCGTCCGCCACCAGCTCCCGCTGCCCCCCCGTCCGCCACCAGCTCCCGCTGCCCCCCCGTCCGCCTGACCGCCCGTCCGCCACCAGCTCCCGCTGCCCCCCCGTCCGCCTGACCGCCCGTCCGCCACCAGCTCCCGCTGCCCCCCCCGTCCGCCACCAGCTCCCGCTGCCCCCCCCGTCCGCCACCAGCTCCCGCTGCCCCCCCCGTCCGCCACCAGCTCCCGCTGCCCCCCCGTCCGCCACCAGCTCCCGCTGCCCCCCCCGTCCGCCACCAGCTCCCGCTGCCCCCCCCGTCCGCCACCAGCTCCCGCTGCCCCCCCCGTCCGCCACCAGCTCCCGCTGCCCCCCCCGTCCGCCACCAGCTCCCGCTGCCCCCCCCGTCCGCCACCAGCTCCGCTGCCCCCCGTCCGTCTGACCACACAACATCCAAAATCTCATGGCACAAGTACCAGGACGGGTTATACTTGACTTGAAATAACACTTAAATGGGTTGTCGGATGAGATATTCTGACTGTACAACACACACAGCTCTGCTACATCATTACAGTCTCATTACTGAAGACACATATTGATGTGGAGAAAACCAAACACTGCTCCGCTACATCCGCACGCAGGTTCCATCAGCTCCAAACCATCGTCCTGATCATACAGGTCACTGACAGCAGACTCGGCTCTGCTACATCTGTACAGTCTAATCATACAGGAGACAAAACCCCCTCGGCCCTGCTACATGTGAATGTTCTGGACCTGAAGGCACAGATGCAGCAGAGCGGAGCAATGCTCTGTAGCTTCAGCAAACTCTGCTACATCGGTGCAGTGTAACCACACAACACACTCAACTCTGCTGCATCTCAGCCTCCGGCGCAGGCGCTGAGCGTCGCATACTGACCCCCAGGAAGGCCAGGTGTCCGGCCAGCTCCGGCTCCAGCGCCACCAGGAAGGAGTGCGCGGCGGCCGCCCCCGGGTTCCCCAGCTTCACCTCGGCCGTCACTTTGGCGATGTGGCTGCTCAGGTCCACGCTGCGCTTCACGTCCTCATTCAGCAGCTCGTGTCCCTGGGAGGCGGCGGCGGAGAGTGCGAGCAGGAGCAGCAGGGCGGCGGAGACCCCCATGGCCGGAGAGCGGAGGATGGAGGCGGATACAGGAGGAGGAGAGCCCGCAGCCACGGAGAGAGCGCGGCCTCTGCTGCTGACGGCTCATTCATCCGCGGGGACAAGATGGCCGCCCAGGACCCCGCTGCCGAGCGACGGGAGGGTGACCTGGACACTGCCTGACAGGACGGAGCGTGTCCGGAGGCCTCCTCTGCCCCTGTACAGACACTGTGTGAACTGCACCGTGCGTATGGAGACAGCACACAAAGACGCATCATCCGTCACAGCTGGAGCGAGTGCTGTGTAATAACTACATTGATATAATACAGGCAAAAAACGGGACAGCTCAGACCACAGAGAGAAGGAGCGTCCATAGCGACAGAAAGGAGGAGGAGCCCGCGGACACAGCGCCACCTACCGAGCGCACGGCGACACCTACCGTGTACACAGCGACACCTACCGTGTACACAGCGACACCTACCGAGCAAACAGCGACACCTACCGAGCATACAGCGCCACCTACCGAGCAAACAGCGACACCTACCGAGCACACAGCGCCACCTACCGAGCACACAGCGCCACCTACCGAGCACACAGCGCCACCTACCGAGCACACAGCGACACCTACTGTGTACACAGCGCCACCTACCGAGCAAACAGCGACACCTACCGAGCACACAGCGCCACCTACCGAGCACACAGCGCCACCTACCGAGCACACAGCGCCACCTACCGAGCACACAGCGACACCTACCGAGCATACAGCGCCACCTACCGAGTAAAAAGCGCCACCTACCGAGCACACAGCGCCACCTACCGTGTACACAGCGCCACCTACCGAGCACACAGCGACACCTACCGAGCACACAGCGACACCTACCGTGTACACAGCGACACCTACCGAGCAAACAGCGCCACCTACCGAGCACACAGCGACACCTACCGAGCATACAGCGACACCTACCGAGCACACAGCGCCACCTACCGAGCACACAGCGCCACCTACCGAGCACACAGCGCCACCTACCGAGCACACAGCGCCACCTACCGAGCATACAGCGCCACCTACCGAGTAAAAAGCGCCACCTACCGAGCACACAGCGCCACCTACCGAGCACACAGCGACACCTACCGAGCACACAGCGACACCTACCGTGTACACAGCGCCACCTACCGAGCAAACAGCGCCACCTACCGAGCATACAGCGCCACCTACCGAGTAAAAAGCGCCACCTACCGTGTACACAGCGCCACCTACCGAGCACACAGCGCCACCTACCGAGCACACAGCGCCACCTACCGAGCATACAGCGCCACCTACCGAGTAAAAAGCGCCACCTACCGTGTACACAGCGCCACCTACCGAGCACACAGCGACACCTACCGAGCACACAGCGACACCTACCGTGTACACAGCGCCACCTACCGAGCAAACAGCGCCACCTACCGAGCACACAGCGACACCTACCGAGCACACAGCGACACCTACCGTGTACACAGCGCCACCTACCGAGCAAACAGCGCCACCTACCGAGCACACAGCGACACCTACCGAGCAAACAGCGACACCTACCGAGCATACAGCGCCACCTACCGAGCAAACAGCAACACCTACCGAGCACACAGCGCCACCTACCGAGCACACAGCGCCACCTACCGAGCACACAGCGACACCTACCGAGCACACAGCGACACCTACTGTGTACACAGCGCCACCTACCGAGCAAACAGCGACACCTACCGAGCACACAGCGCCACCTACCGAGCACACAGCGCCACCGACCGAGCACACAGCGACACCTACCGAGCACACAGCGACACCTACCGAGCACACAGCGACACCTACCGAGCATACAGCGCCACCTACCGAGTAAAAAGCGCCACCTACCGAGCACACAGCGCCACCTACCGTGTACACAGCGCCACCTACCGAGCACACAGCGACACCTACCGTGTACACAGCGCCACCTACCGAGCAAACAGCGCCACCTACCGAGCACACAGCGCCACCTACCGAGCACACAGCGACACCTACCGAGCACACAGCGACACCTACCGTGTACACAGCGCCACCTACCGAGTAAACAGCGACACCTACCGAGCACACAGCGCCACCTACCGAGTAAAAAGCGCCACCTACCGTGTACACAGCGCCACCTACCGAGCACACAGCGCCACCTACCGAGCACACAGCGCCACCTACCGAGTAAAAAGCGCCACCTACCGAGCAAACAGCGACACCTACCGAGCACACAGCGCCACCTACCGAGCACACAGCGCCACCTACCGAGCACACAGCGCCACCTACCGAGCACACAGCGACACCTACCGAGCAAACAGCGACACCTACCGAGCACACAGCGCCACCTACCGAGCACACAGCGCCACCTACCGAGCAAACAGCGACACCTACCGAGCACACAGCGCCACCTACCGAGCACACAGCGCCACCTACCGAGCACACAGCGCCACCTACCGAGCAAACAGCGACACCTACCGAGCACACAGCGACACCTACCGAGCACACAGCGCCACCTACCGAGCACACAGCGACACCTACCGAGCACACAGCGCCACCTACCGAGCACACAGCGACACCTACCGAGCATACAGCGCCACCTACCGAGTAAAAAGCGCCACCTACCGAGCACACAGCGACACCTACCGAGCACACAGCGACACCTACCGAGCACACAGCGACACCTACCGAGCACACAGCGACACCTACCGAGCACACAGCGACACCTACCGAGCACACAGCGACACCTACCGAGCATACAGCGCCACCTACCGAGTAAAAAGCGCCACCTACCGAGCACACAGCGCCACCTACCGTGTACACAGCGCCACCTACCGAGCAAACAGCGCCACCTACCGAGCACACAGCGACACCTACCGTGTACACAGCGCCACCTACCGAGCAAACAGCGCCACCTACCGAGCACACAGCGACACCTACCGAGCACACAGCGACACCTACCGTGTACACAGCGCCACCTACCGAGTAAACAGCGACACCTACCGAGCACACAGCGCCACCTACCGAGTAAAAAGCGCCACCTACCGTGTACACAGCGCCACCTACCTAGCACACAGCGCCACCTACCGAGCACACAGCGCCACCTACCGAGTAAAAAGCGCCACCTACCGTGTACACAGCGCCACCTACCGAGCAAACAGCGACACCTACCGAGCAAACAGCGACACCTACCGAGCACACAGCGCCACCTACCGAGCACACAGCGCCACCTACTGTGTACACAGCGCCACCTACCGAGCACACAGCGCTACCTACCGAGCACACAGCGCCACCTACCGAGCACACAGCGACACCTACCGAGCACACAGCGACACCTACCGAGCACACAGCGCCACCTACCGAGCATACAGCGCCACCTACCGAGTAAAAAGCGCCACCTACCGAGCACACAGCGCCACCTACCGTGTACACAGCGCCACCTACCGAGCAAACAGCGCCACCTACCGAGCACACAGCGACACCTACCGTGTACACGGCGCCACCTACCGAGCACACGGCGACACCTACCGAGCAAACGGCGACACCTACCGAGCAAACGGCGACACCTACCGAGCACACGGCGACACCTACCGAGCAAACGGCGACACCTACCGAGCACACGGCGCCACCTACCGAGCACACGGCGCCACCTACCGAGCACACGGCGCCACCTACCGAGCACACGGCGCCACCTACCGAGCAAACGGCGACACCTACCGAGCACACGGCGACACCTACCGAGCACACGGCGACACCTACCGAGCACACGGCGACACCTACCGAGCACACAGCGCCACCTACCGAGCAAACGGCGACACCTACCGAGCACACGGCGCCACCTACCGAGCAAACGGCGACACCTACCGAGCAAACGGCGACACCTACCGAGCACACAGCGACACCTACCGAGCACACGGCGCCACCTACCGAGCACACGGCGCCACCTACCGAGCACACGGCGACACCTACCGAGCACACGGCGACACCTACCGAGCACACGGCGACACCTACCGAGCACACGGCGCCACCTACCGAGCACACGGCGACACCTACCGAGCACACGGCGACACCTACCGAGCACACGGCGACACCTACCGAGCACACGGCGACACCTACCGAGCACACGGCGACACCTACCGAGCACACAGCGCCACCTACCGAGCAAACGGCGACACCTACCGAGCACACGGCGCCACCTACCGAGCAAACGGCGACACCTACCGAGCAAACGGCGACACCTACCGAGCACACAGCGACACCTACCGAGCACACGGCGCCACCTACCGAGCACACGGCGCCACCTACCGAGCACACGGCGACACCTACCGAGCACACGGCGACACCTACCGAGCACACGGCGACACCTACCGAGCACACAGCGCCACCTACCGAGCACACGGCGACACCTACCGAGCACACGGCGACACCTACCGAGCACACAGCGCCACACAGCCCTGCCCTCCACATACATTTGGCTAGGCTCACATTAGCACAGCGTATCGTCTGCATGCGCAAACGCATGTCAAAACGCATAGAAACACGTTTACGCAGCGTTTTCTATCCGCATCAGCTTATGCATGACGGTAAAAAAACGCTGCGTTTGAGGTTTTTTTTACAGCGCATGCGTTTGGAGAATTTTCTTGACACAAGCCACACCCAATGAGCGTGTCTCATTTCCCGGACATGATTATGTGAAAAACGCATGCGTGCCCATAGACAGTAATGCATTTTTTCTACGCACTCATCCGCATGCGCATATTTGACCGTTTTTTGCCGCAACAAAAAATGCAACATGTTGCGTTCGCTGAATCCCGCCGCACACCGCGAAACGACGCATGCGTACGTTTTCATGCCCCTGCAGACACCATGTTAAAGAAAGTAAAACACCAGATCCTAATGCTAATTAAAGCCAAGATCAGCCACAGAGCATTCAATGGTAAAATCACTTTTATTAGTTCACATATAGAATGTAAAAAATACTTTTTTTGTCTGCAAAAAGGTACAAGAAAGAGAAGAACATAAGGCTCCCATTAATATGAAGATTGCTGCATGGCTCTGGACCATATGACTACAATTCATGAAAAATACCATCCAGGATAACAATAGTTAAACAGACCGCTATGTAATGGTGCACATAATGAATAACTATGGCTACAACCGCCAAATAAGTTTACCAAGAGAAAGCACCAGACACTGCTGTGACTGTGAGGGCTGCGAGCACCCACTACACCCTAGCAGCGACCGCTAATTAGCCATAGTATACAGCAGAGAGCTCCGAGAGCTGCACATTTGTAAGGAATGCTGTCTCATCATGATTGGAGCCACAAGGGCCACTACCTGGATCCTAGCAGCGTTTAGTGTATATGCAGTGGGAGCCCGGTCCTACAGCCCCGACGCGCACGTTTCGCCCTGCTTCCTCGGGGGGGCGTGTCTAAGCGAAGGGTGTGTGAGGTTTAAATATGAGTCACAACCAATCAACCGGGTTTCTTGATTACTACAGTCTGGGATAGCTCCATGGCGCATGCGTCGACCGCCCGACGCTCATAGTTAACAGATATGAAGCCGCGGTCACGATGAGTCACTCGCCGCCCTCCACGCCCCATCACATGGTACAGAGCGAGTCAAGCCAGCGTATAATTTATATGTAGCAGTATCACCTATACATTGTATATGCATGTATACCGTATTTTTCGGACCATAAGACGCACTTTTTTCCCCCAAAATTTTGGGGGAAGTGGGGGGGTGCGTCTTATGGTCACAGTATACTTCCTTGTGACCATGGCTGGTGCGGGTGCCGCGGGGCTCTGTGGTGCGGTGGTGGCAGCGGGCTGTGCTCCAGTGCAGGGGTAGCGGCTCTCTGTGCTCCGTGGGGGGTTCCGCCGGCATTTCCTCGAAGCCCGGAGGCCCCCGCACATCCGCTGCTGGCCGCCGCCATGTTGCTGTGGCCTCCGGGAACATGGACGCCGGGAAGATGGCCGCCGGTCCGGGGACGGCGCATGCTCAGGTTCAGATCTCGTTGCCGAGATTTGAATCTCATTAATTAATGAGCATTTGCACTTTTGTATTTTGTCTGGGGTTTTGGAACCTTAAATATTGAATTGTATGTGATTATGACCCAATTTTCTTTGTTCATTTTCTAATGTCTGCTTTTATACAGACTTTTTAAATTGTTTTTAACCCTGTGTTTGTATGTAGTGTTTGCTGAAATTAAATAAAATATATTTTTGTATTATAAATATTGGTGGTGATCCCTATAGTTGTTGCATATACTTTTTCTTGGTCTGTTTCTATATAGTCTTATATGCATTGGGAGATCCCACATATGGTATTATTTGAGATGGTGCCCGTTTACCCCATTGTGTTCCAGAATCATACATCCGTCACCATTCACACATAGCAGTATAGTCTATACTAGCGCATGGCAGAATGGCCATGCGCGCTTTTTATAGCAGCCGGGACCTTCCGGAAGCTTCCAGATCTCCGAGATGGACCAATGAGATCTGGAGCAGGACCTGAGCACATGACTCCCAATCTCCAATGGGAAACCATCTCATGAGCATGCCCAGTAGGAGGACAGAGGGACTTAGCCCCTGGAGAGATTAGCTGCAAGGCAATCTCCTCTGCGGTAGATAAAGAGCAAGAGACCGCAGAATGTGAGGGTCTGGATTCCTGCAGAGCAGATGCAGGAACCTGACTCCTAACATTACCCCCCCTCCTCTCTGAGCCTTCCAATCCACCACCCTGTGCCCATCAGAGGCATAGGCCTCAGACTCGTCCGAAGGCAAGTCTGATGTCCCGGTAGGTGACACGGAAAATCGGGACATGTGGAAGGTATCAGAGGCGGCAAGATCGCCAGGTTTAAGAAGGGACACGTGGGAGACAACGGGAGCGGCAAAACCGCCCGGAGCATAAGTTGAAGTGGGACGCCGAAGTGTGTCGGCCAACGTCTCCACTCTCTGTTTAAGGAAGCTTACCCGAGCACATGAGGCGCATGCCTGAATATATTTCTTAATGTCCCGAGCCCTGTGCGGCCACCAATACGACCCTGCCAGGAGTTTTGTGGTCTGCATGTAGCCACAGTGACCACCTGCCCTGGACACGTGTGCCCACGCGAGGACCTTCGGCCGAAGGCGACGGGGGGCAAAGGTCTTGCCCGGCGGCACAGAGTTTGGCCATTAAAAACACATGTGACATGCACAAGTGTGAACAAGTCGGTAAGACAACATTCACACCACCCACTGAGACACAACAAGAAAACAGATCTGTTTTCTTGTTGTGTCTCAGTGGGTGGTGTGAACGTTGTCTTACCAACTTGTTCACACTTGTGCATGTCACATGTGTTTTTAATCCGTTTTTTCCTTGCCTAGCATGGTTTGAGAGACCCCACCCCTCTCGTGTGGCATGCACAAAAGAGCTGTCTTGCACCACAAGCCCATACTAAGAAGCGCCTGTCCGAATCCTGTTCATTTTAGACACTGTTCAGATGTTCAGGTTTTAAATACATTAGATAGGGACTGCTTCAATACGGGTTACCTTGACGTGGTGAAGCAGCTTGATATACATTTTTTTGCAAAAAAACGTATCGACTAAATACCCTGTATTTGTTATCCAGCACTTGCTGATTACTGTCATGTATTTTACTGCAGAGTATTTTTGCAAATCTGTTTTCTTGTTGTGTCAGAGTTTGGCCAATGCAGGGCCCCGTTATCCTGGTGAACAGAGTGCTGACAGTGGCAGCCGCAATAAGAACTTAGTGTCGGACGCGCCTCGAGACTGGCGCGAGACACCTCCATGGGCTCTGGGAGTGAACACTCTGGCTCGGGTGATTCCAGAGGCTCAAAGAGGTTGGGAGCCGGAGTAACCTTCCGTCTGGATTGAGCACGCTCCAGCCCGCGCTCCGAAAAACAGAGATCAATACGGGTGGCAATGACAATCAGCTCCTCCAGACTTGCAGGAACCTCTCTGGTAGAAAGAGCATCCTTAACATGCTCAGCTAAACCTCTCCAAAACACAGGGATGAGGGCTTTGTCAGAACACTCCAGCTCGGAAGCCAGTGTGTGAAGACGAACGGCATACTGACTAACCGAGAGGGATCCCTGAGTCAAAGCCAGTAGCAGTAGAGAGGTGTCGTGCGTGACCCGTGGTCCCAGGAAGACCTGCTTAATAGCTGTTAAAAACTGAGCAGTGGTCCGAACCTCTGGGTCACCACGCTGTCATAGTGGCGTAGCCCACTCCAACGCCTTGCGCCACAGAAGGGAAACAATACACCCCACCTTGGCCCGCTCCGTAGGGAATCGCGCAGCCAGTAACTCCAGCTGGATAGAGCACTGGCTGACGAAACCCCTACAGGAGGCCATTGCCAGAAAATTTATCGAGCAACGGGAGGCAGGTAACTGTTGGCGCGTCGGAGGACGTGGACATATGAGAAACCGCCTCTGCGATCGCCTGTACAGCAGCCTCCGAAGACTTCACCTCTGCGATGACACTCTCAAGAGTAGCCAACCGGCCCTCTAGCTGGCGAATGCACTGAAGGAGTTGCTGCTGATCTGCCATCACTAGCCAGACCCTGGTGCTAGTAAAATGTTCGGAACGGCGGAACGCACTAAATAAAAATAATAATAAAGTGCGTTCACCGCTCGGGGTCCACCGTGCAGTAGGTGATATAACCGCTGCTGAGTAATGGCAGACGAGCATTATGGCGATATAATGCGCACGGGTTCAACTTCACCCGAAGTGCGCAGAGCGGGCTCTGTTCACACACAGAGGCGCCGCAACATAAACATACAAAAGGCTGAGCCTGTTAGAGTCACAGGCCTCAGGTAAATGCACACACGGTATAAGGTCACAGGAGCAGGAACTAAGACAGAGGGGCTGCGTCCGTCTAGACCTACCGTGTGTGCGGCGTCGCTACTGCGAACGCCAAGAAGGGCTGCAACTGCAGCGCGGCGCAGGACACTGCCGCTGGACGACACAGCAACAAAGCAGCCGCTATGTCGGACGCTAGCGCAGAGGTGCGGTGTGCACAGTGGCCTAAGGCTTGCCACAGACTGGCGCAGACTACTGAACTAATTCCCTAACCACATGCGTAATATCAGAGGGAAGGGGTTTCATAATAAGTCAGTCACCAGAATTATACATCCGTCACCATTCACACATAGCAGTATAGTTTATACTAGCGCATGGCGGAACGGCCATGCGCGTTTTTTAAAGCAGCCGGGACCTTCCAGAAGCTTCCAGATCTCCAAGATGGACCAATGAGATCTTGAGCAGGACCTGAGCACATGACTCCCGATCTCCAATGGGAAACCGTCTCATGAGCATGCTCAGTAGGAGGCCAGAGGGACTTAGCCCCTGGAGAGATTTGCTGCAAGGCAATCTCCTCTGCGGTAGATAAAGAGCAAGAGACCGCAGAATGTGAGGGTCTGGATTCCTGCAGAGCAGACGCAGGAACCTGACTCCTAACATTGATGAAGAGACCTGAGTAGTCTCGAAAGCTTGCAATTTGTTACCATCTTTTCAGTTAGCCATTAAAAGAAATCAACCACTGAGGACTCTCAATTCTGAATATTTGAATCCTTATGGATATAATCTTTTCTCAGACTTACTGTGCGCTGCTGAACACGTTCAATTAGTACAACACAGGAAGTTTTTAACCATTTAATTTCCAACGCGTTTCGAAGTGCCAATCACTTCTTCCTCAGGGGATGACATGAAGTGAACAGATACAGACATCTCCAGTTATATACATACATTATTTGAAATTTGGCGCCAAGAACACATGTGATAGAGGGACAAATGTCAAAGTTCACAGGTTAAAGAAGCGCATAGTATGTTATACATTGCAATAAATTATAAAAGGTTTCTCTTTTTATTTGTATTGCAGACAAAAACTTTATATTAAAAAAGAAAAAAAGAAAAAAAAGGGGGGAAAGAAAAAATATATATATGGAAAATGATTATACCGGGAGCAACGAACCCGTTACCAAAAGGGAAAGAGGCTCTAAATCAACAGTCAGACCCACTATACCGAAGAAGGACATGCCTGGGAGAGGAAGATTATTCCGATGTATATAAAATTGGATGATTCATTTGTTTATTGTTAAAAGAATTTTTAATAAAAAAGGAGCGGAAAAAAGATTATATGTATTAAAATATATGTATATATATATATATATATATATATATATATAATAAAACTTTTTTTTAAAAATTACTAAATTATTACAACTCCGGGTGACTTTCTCAAGGGATTTCAAAAGGATCCATTGGTACTTCGTATAAAACTGGGACCTACACTAACATTGCTAATGAAAACATATGGGAGCAGGATCGCTACCATAAGGAGAAGAACAAGGAAATTACATCACATTATTTTTTATAGAAATATCGAATGAAAGATGTGAACATGATTAAGATAAAATATATAGATTATTATCTATTCTTTAGTCACGCTCTAGTGTAAAACGGGGGTATAAAATATAACACTTTGTCAGGCAGGTTCTATTTAAGTGATTTCTTGATTGAGAACAGGTGTGGCAATAATCAAGCCTGGGTGTGGCTGGGGAGTGTGAACTCAGCTTCCCAAAGATGTGATAAAGCACAGTTAATTTGTGTTTTAAGGTGGGGGGGTAATCACTTTTTCACACAGGGCCCTGTAGGTTTGGATTTTTTTCCCCTTAATAATAAAGTCCTTCATTTAAAATCTGCATTTTGTGGTTACTTGTATTATCTTTGTCTAATATTTAAATTTGTTTGGTGTCTGAAAAATATTCAGAATTAATGTAAAGACGGGCTAAAGGAAAAAGAAAAGTAAATATGGTCTTATCCGGGTGGTGCTTCAAATGATAATAAAAAATCCACTCACCTATTCCAGGACAGATAAAAGCTCATGAACCAACTGTCAGTCTGCTGCACGCCCGAAGGTCCGCTCCGTGACCGCCACTGTGAATCCTTATGGTCCTCAAAAGCTAGACATCATGCCACGATGCAAAGAAAATTCTAGAACAAGTAAGATCTTAATTACTTTGTTTCTATTGGTCTGGAAAAGGTTATAAAGCCATTTATAAAGCTTCTCCTGACCTGTATGTATAGATTGCAGAGTACCACTCCTCCCGTCCTATATATATACACTGCACAGTACTTCTCCTGTCTTGTGTATATATACACTGCAAAGTACCGCTCCTCCTGTCCTGTATATAAACACTGCACAGTACCACTCCTCCTGTCCTGTATATATACACTGCACAGTACTACTCCTCCTGTCCTGTATATACACTGTAAAGTACCACTCCTCCTGTCCTGTATATACACTGTAAAGTACCACTCCTCCTACACTGTATTTATACACTGCACAGTACCACTCCTCCTTTCCTATATATACACTGCACAGTACCACTCCTCCTGTCCTGTATATACACTGCACAGTACCACTCCTCCTACACTGTATTTATACACTGCACAGTACCACTCCTCCTACACTGTATTTATACACTGCACAGTACCACTCCTCCTTTCCTATATATACACTGCACAGTACCACTCCTCCTACACTGTATTTATACACTGCACAGTACCACTCCTCCTACACTGTAGTTATACACTGCACAGTACCACTCCTCCTGTCCTGTATATAAACACTGCACAGTACCACTCCTCCTGTCCTGTATATATACACTGCACAGTACCACTCCTCCTACACTGTATTTATACACTGCACAGTACCACTCCTCCTGTCCTGTATATAAACACTGCACAGTACTCCTCCTCCTGTCCTGTATATACACTGCACAGTACCACTCCTCCTACACTGTATTTATACACTGCACAGTACCACTCCTCCTGTCCTGTATATAAACACTGCACAGTACCACTCCTCCTGTCCTGTATATATACACTGCACAGTACCACTCCTCCTGTCCTGTATATAAACACTGCACAGTACCACTCCTCCTGTCCTGTATATATACACTGCACAGTACTCCTCCTCCTGTCCTGTATATACACTGCACAGTACCACTCCTCCTACACTGTATTTATACACTGCACAGTACCACTCCTCCTACACTGTATTTATACACTGCACAGTACCACTCCTCCTACACTGTATTTATACACTGCACAGTACCACTCCTCCTTTCCTATATATACACTGCACAGTACCACTCCTCCTGTCCTGTATATACACTGCACAGTACCACTCCTCCTACACTGTATTTATACAATGCACAGTACCACTCCTCCTGTCCTGTATATACACTGCACAGTACCACTCCTCCTACACTGTATTTATACACTGCACAGTACCACTCCTCCTACACTGTAGTTATACACTGCACAGTACCACTCCTCCTGTCCTGTATATAAACACTGCACAGTACCACTCCTCCTGTCCTGTATATATACACTGCACAGTACTCCTCCTCCTGTCCTGTATATACACTGCACAGTACCACTCCTCCTACACTGTATTTATCCACTGCACAGTACCACTCCTCCTACACTGTATTTATACACTGCACAGTACCACTCCTCCTACACTGTATTTATACACTGCACAGTACCACTCCTCCTTTCCTATATATACACTGCACAGTACCACTCCTCCTGTCCTGTATATACACTGCACAGTACCACTCCTCCTACACTGTATTTATACACTGCACAGTACCACTCCTCCTACACTGTAGTTATACACTGCACAGTACCACTCCTCCTGTCCTGTATATAAACACTGCACAGTACCACTCCTCCTGTCCTGTATATATACACTGCACAGTACTACTACTCCTGTCCTGTATATATACACTGCACAGTACTACTCCTCCTGTCCTGTATATACACTGCACAGTACCACTCCTCCTACACTGTAGTTATACACTGCACAGTACCACTCCTCCTACACTGTATTTATACACTGCACAGTACCACTCCTCCTACACTGTATTTATACACTGCACAGTACCACTCCTCCTGTCCTGTATATATACACTGCACAGTACCACTCCACCTGTCCTGTATATATACACTGCACAGTACCACTTCTCCTGTCCTGTATATATACACTGCACAGTACCACTCCTCCTGTCCTGTATATAAACACTGCACAGTACCACTCCTCCTGTCCTGTATATATACACTGCACAGTACCACTCCTCCTGTCCTGTATATATACACTGCACAGTACTACTCCTCCTGTCCTGTATATACACTGCACAGTACCACTCCTCCTACACTGTAGTTATACACTGCACAGTACCACTCCTCCTACACTGTATTTATACACTGCACAGTACCACTCCTCCTACACTGTATTTATACACTGCACAGTACCACTCCTCCTTTCCTATATATACACTGCACAGTAGCAGTTCTCTCCTATATATACACTGCACAGTAGCAGTTCTTTACCGGATTATATACCGAATACACTGCACAGTAGCAGTTCTCTCCTGTATATATACACTGCACAGTACCACTCCTCCTGTATATATACACTGCACAGTACCACTCCTCCTGTATATATACACTGCACAGTACCGCTCCTCCTGTATATACACTGCACAGTACCACTCCTCCTGTATATATACACTGCACAGTACCACTCCTCCAGTATATATACACTGCACAGTACCACTCCTCCTGTATATATACACTGCACAGTACCACTCCTCCAGTATATATACACTGCACAGTACCACTCCTCCAGTATATATACTGCACAGTACCACTCCTCCAGTATATATACACTGCACAGTACCACTCCTCCTGTATATATACCGCACAGTACCACTCCTCCTGTATATATACACTGCACAGTACCACTCCTCCAGTATATATACACTGCACAGTACCACTCCTCCAGTATATATACACTGCACAGTACCACTCCTCCAGTATATATACACTGCACAGTACCACTCCTCCAGTATATATACACTGCACAGTACCACTCCTCCAGTATATATACACTGCACAGTACCACTCCTCCTGTATATATACACCGCACAGTACCACTCCTCCTGTATATATACACTGCACAGTACCACTCCTCCAGTATATATACACTGCACAGTACCACTCCTCCAGTATATATACACTGCACAGTACCACTCCTCCAGTATATATACACTGCACAGTACCACTCCTCCTGTATATATACACTGCACAGTACCACTCCTCCTGTATATATACACTGCACAGTACCGCTCCTCCTGTATATACACTGCACAGTACCACTCCTCCTGTATATATACACTGCACAGTACCACTCCTCCAGTATATATACACTGCACAGTACCACTCCTCCTGTATATATACACTGCACAGTACCACTCCTCCAGTATATATACACTGCACAGTACCACTCCTCCAGTATATATACACTGCACAGTACCACTCCTCCTGTCCTGTATACACTGTGTGCAGAATTATTAGGCAAATGAGTATTTTGATCACATCATCCTTTTTATACATGTTGTCCTACTCCAAGCTGTACAGGCTTGAAAGCCAACTGCCAATTATGTAAATCAAG
Organism: Dendrobates tinctorius; assembly: GCF_039654945.1. NCBI lineage: Eukaryota > Metazoa > Chordata > Amphibia > Anura > Dendrobatidae > Dendrobates > Dendrobates tinctorius. The sequence continues at coordinate 6,428,585 of NW_027361709.1, forward strand.
TGATTTGCATCTCTGTAATGAGGAGGGGTGTGGTCTAATGACATCGACACCCTATATAAGGTGTGCTTAATTATTAGGCAACTTCCTTTCCTTTGGCAAAATGGGTCAGAAGAAAGATTTGACGGACTCTGAAAAGTCAAAAATTGTGCGATGTCTTGCAGAGGGATGCAGCAGTCTTGAAATTGCCAAACTTTTGAAGCGTTTCATGGCAAAGAGCCAACAGGGTCGTAAGAAGCGTGTTGATAAAAAAAAGGCGCAAAATAACTGCCCATCAATTGAGGAAAATCAAGCGTCAAGTGGCCAAGATGCCATTTGCCACCAGTTTTGCCATATTTCAGAGCTGCAACGTTACTGGAGTATCAAAAAGCACAAGGTGTGCCATACTCAGGGACATGGGGAAGGTAAGGAAGGCTGGAAAACGACCACCTTTCAACAAGAAACATAAGAAAAAACATCAAGACTGGGCCAATAAATATTTTAAGACTGATTTTTGTAAGGTTTTATGGACTGATGAAATGAGAGCGACTCTTGATGGGCCAGATGGATGGGCCCGAGGCTGGATCAGTAAAGGGCAGAGAGCTCCACTCCGACTCAGACACCAGCAAGGTGGAGGTGGGGTACTGGTATGGGCTGGTATCATCAAAGATGAACTTGTGGGACCTTTTCGGGTTGAGGATGGAGTGAAGCTCAACTCCCAGACCTACTGGCAGTTTCTGGAAGACTCCTTCTTCAAGCAGTGGTGCAGGAAGAAGTCGGTATCGCTCAAGAAAAATATGATTGTCATGCAGGACAATGCTCCCTCACATGCATCCAAATACTCCACAGCGTGGCTGCCAGTAAAGGTCTAAAAGAAGAAAAAATAATGACATGGCCCCCTTGTTCACCTGATCTGAACCCCATGGAGAACCTGTGGTCCCTCATAAAATGCGAGATCTACAGGGAGGGAAAACAGTACACCTCTCGGAACAGTGTCTGGGAGGCTGTGGTGGCTGCGGCACATTGCAATGTTGATCGTAAACAGATCAAGCAACTGACAGAATCTATGGGAGGAAGGCCAGTGTCATCGTCAAGAAAGGAGGCTATATTGGTCACAGATTTTTTTTTTTTTTTGTATGTCAGAAACGTTTATTTCTAAATTTTGTGTTGCTCTATTGGTTTACCTGGTGAAAATAAACAAGTGAGATGGGTGTATATTTGGTTTTTTATTAAGTTGCCTAATAATTATGCACAGTAATAGTTACCTGAAAAAACAGATAGGATAGCCAAATCTAAAAAAAAAACCCACTCCAACTTCCAAAAATATTAAGCTTTGATATTTGAGTCTTTTGGGTGGATTGAGAACATAATTGTTGTTCAATAATAAAAAGAATCCTCTCAAATACAACTTGCCTAATAATTCTGCACGCAGTGTATATACACTGCACAGTAGCAGTTCTCTCCTGTATATACACTGCACAGTAGCAGTTCTCTCCTGTATATACACTGCACAGTAGCAGTTCTCTCCTGTATATACACTGCACAGTAGCAGTTCTCTCCTATATATACACTGCACAGTAGCAGTTCTCTCCTGTATGAACACTGCACAGTAGCAGTTCTCTCCTGTATATACACTGCACAGTAGCAGTTCTCTTCTGTATGTACACTGCACAGTAGTTCTCTCCTGTATGAACACTGCACAGTAGCAGTTCTCTCCTGTATATACACTGTACAGTAGCAGTTCTCTCCTGTATCTACACTGCACAGTAGCAGTTCTCTCCTGTATATACACTGCACAGTACCAGTTCTCTCCTGTATGTACACTGCACAGTAGCAGTTCTCTCCTGTATGAACACTGCACAGTAGCAGTTCTCTCCTGTATACACACTGCACAGTAGCAGTTCTCTCCTGTATCTACACTGCACAGTAGCAGTTCTCTCCTGTATACTGGGTGTAATTAGATCGCTATAAGGATGGGTTCACACGACAGTAAAAAAAAAAAACATGGTTCCGACTTTCATCATGGACAGTGGGATGATTTTCTTCCCATCACCCGTGTACGGTCAGTTTGTTTCTCGTCAGATATTAATCTTTCACAGTTCCGTTACAGGATTGTTATGTCTCCGTCAGTATTGGGCGCTGCACTGATAGATCTGATTTTTTTCTCGTGCCCATAGATTGAAATGGTCGAGTCTCATCCAATTACAAAGTCAGATTGTGGGTTTAATACGATTTGTTTTCTCACACGAATCAGTACGAGAAATAAAACGTTTCTCTGCGCGGCCTCTCTGTATGACATCGTCATTGCCCGCGTTCCTGATTGTCATTATTCGTTTCTACATTCCGATGAGCAAAAAAAAAATAAAATAAAATCTTGAAAAACCTCTTTAAGTGGGTGATCCCAAGTTTGGAAGTTGTCTCCATCTCCTGGATACAGGATGACTTTTTCTGTAGATCCGACCGCTGGGAAACGTAGCTTTGTAGGGCGCCATCTAAATGGAGCTGTGGTCGATCGAACGCCCTGCGGCGCCATTGACATGTGGTTCTTCAAATAACTTCTTTAAGAGAATGGTGAGGGGCAGGGCGCGACCACGTAAAAGCAATATTCACTGATCGGGCTGATGGGTGTTATAGTATGTGGGATGGTGGGGTTTGGGTGGCAGGGGTCCCAGGTCTCATCTGACCACATGACCTTCTCCCATGTCTCCTCTGGATCATCCAGATGGTCATTGATGAACTTCAAACGGGCCTGGACATGTGCTGGCGTGAGCAGGAGGACCTTGTGTGCCCTGCAGGATTTTAAGCCATGACGGTGTAGTGTGTTACTAGTGGTAATGACTGAGACTGTGGTCCCAGCTCTCTTCAGGTCATTGACCAGGTCCTCCTGTGTAGTTCTGGGCTGATTCCTGACCTTTCTCAGAATCATCCTTACCCCACGTGGCAAGATCAAATGTGGAGCCCCAGACCGAGGAAGATTAACCGTCCTCTTGTGTTCCTTCCATTTTCTAATAATTGTGCCCATAGTTGTTGCCTTCTCACCAAGCTGCTTGCCTATTGTCCTGTAGCGCATCCCAGCCTTGTGTAGGTCTACAATTTTGTCCCTGGTGTCCTTAGACAGCTCTTTGGTCTTGGCCATGGTGGAGAGGATGGTGATTGATGAGTGTGTGGACATGTGTCTTTTATACACGTAAAGAGGTCAAACAGGTGCAACTAATACAGGTAATGAGTGCAGAGTAGGAGGCTTCTTACGGAAAAACTAACAGGTCTGTGAGAGCCAGAATTCTTGCTGGTTGGTCGGTGATCAAATACTTATTTCATGCAACAAAATGCAAATTAATTATGTAAAAATCCTACAATGTGATTTTCTGGATTTTATTTTTAGATTCTGTCTCTCACAGGTGAAGTGTACCTACGGCAAAAATTACAGACCTCTCCATTCTTTGTAGGTGGGAAAACTTGCAAAATCACCGTATATGGGGAAAAAAATATTTTTGCAGTTGCACTTCATCAAAAACAATGCGCGGCTTGGCTCATTTTTTTCTGCACATTCAACTTTGATGTGGTATGTGGTCACAGAACACCCGAGAGGAGCTCAGAAAAAGACAATGAAAAGAGTTCCATACTCCGGGAGCTCACTGCTGAAAACTCAGTTAACCCCTTCTGCGGCAAGCAATAGACAATGCAAAGGCAGAGGCTATAGAAGACAATGCAAAGGCAGAGGCTATAGAAGACAATGCAAAGGCAGAGGCTATAGAAGACAATGCAAAGGTAGAGGCTATAGAAGACAATGCAAAGGTAGAGGCTATAGAAGACAATGCAAAGGCAGAGGCTATAGAAGACAATGCAAAGGCAGAGGCTATAGAAGACAATGCAAAGGTAGAGGCTATAGAAGACAATGCAAAGGCAGAGGCTATAGAAGACAATGCAAAGGCAGAGGCTATAGAAGACAATGCAAAGGCAGAGGCTATAGAAGACAATGCAAAGGTAGAGGCTATAGAAGACAATGCAAAGGCAGAGGCTATAGAAGACAATGCAAAGGTAGAGGCTATAGAAGACAATGCAAAGGTAGAGGCTATAGAAGACAATGCAAAGGCAGAGGCTATAGAAGACAATGCAAAGGCAGAGGCTATAGAAGACAATGCAAAGGCAGAGGCTATAGAAGACAATGCAAAGGTAGAGGCTATAGAAGACAATGCAAAGGCAGAGGCTATAGAAGACAATGCAAAGGTAGAGGCTATAGAAGACAATGCAAAGGCAGAGGCTATAGAAGACAATGCAAAGGTAGAGGCTATAGAAGACAATGCAAAGGCAGAGGCTATAGAAGACAATGCAAAGGTAGAGGCTATAGAAGACAATGCAAAGGCAGAGGCTATAGAAGACAATGCAAAGGCAGAGGCTATAGAAGACAATGCAAAGGTAGAGGCTATAGAAGACAATGCAAAGGCAGAGGCTATAGAAGACAATGCAAAGGCAGAGGCTATAGAAGACAATGCAAAGGCAGAGGCTATAGAAGACAATGCAAAGGCAGAGGCTATAGAAGACAATGCAAAGGCAGAGGCTATAGAAGACAATGCAAAGGCAGAGGCTATAGAAGACAATGCAAAGGCAGAGGCTATAGAAGACCATGCAAAGGCAGAGGCTATAGAAGACCATGCAAAGGCAGAGGCTATAGAAGACAATGCAAAGGCAGAGGCTATAGAAGACAATGCAAAGGTAGAGGCTATAGAAGACAATGCAAAGGCAGAGGCTATAGAAGACAATGCAAAGGCAGAGGCTATAGAAGACAATGCAAGGCAGAGGCTATAGAAGACAATGCAAAGACAGAGGCTATAGAAGACAATGCAAAGGCAGAGGCTATAGAAGACAATGCAAAGGCAGAGGCTATAGAAGACAATGCAAAGGCAGAGGCTATAGAAGACAATGCAAGGCAGAGGCTATAGAAGACAATGCAAAGACAGAGGCTATAGAAGACAATGCAAGGCAGAGGCTATAGAAGACAATGCAAAGGCAGAGGCTATAGAAGACAATGCAAAGGCAGAGGCTATAGAAGACAATGCAAAGGCAGAGGCTATAGAAGACAATGCAAGGCAGAGGCTATAGAAGACAATGCAAAGACAGAGGCTATAGAAGACAATGCAAGGCAGAGGCTATAGAAGACAATGCAAAGGCAGAGGCTATAGAAGACAATGCAAAGGCAGAGGCTATAGAAGACAATGCAAAGGCAGAGGCTATAGAAGACAATGCAAGGCAGAGGCTATAGAAGACAATGCAAAGGCAGAGGCTATAGAAGACAATGCAAAGGCAGAGGCTATAGAAGACAATGCAAAGGCAGAGGCTATAGAAGACAATGCAAAGGCAGAGGCTATAGAAGACAATGCAAAGGCAGAGGCTATAGAAGACAATGCAAAGGCAGAGGCTATAGAAGACAATGCAAAGGCAGAGGCTATAGAAGACAATGCAAAGGCAGAGGCTATAGAAGACAATGCAAGGCAGAGGCTATAGAAGACAATGCAAAGGCAGAGGCTATAGAAGACAATGCAAAGGCAGAGGCTATAGAAGACAATGCAAAGGCAGAGGCTATAGAAGACAATGCAAAGGCAGAGGCTATAGAAGACCATGCAAAGGCAGAGGCTATAGAAGACCATGCAAAGGCAGAGGCTATAGAAGACAATGCAAAGGCAGAGGCTATAGAAGACAATGCAAAGGCAGAGGCTATAGAAGACAATGCAAAGGCAGAGGCTATAGAAGACCATGCAAAGGCAGAGGCTATAGAAGACAATGCAAGGCAGAGGCTATAGAAGACAATGCAAAGGCAGAGGCTATAGAAGACCATGCAAAGTCAGAGGCTATAGAAGACCATGCAAAGGCAGAGGCTATAGAAGACAATGCAAAGGCAGAGGCTATAGAAGACCATGCAAAGGCAGAGGCTATAGAAGACCATGCAAAGGCAGAGGCTATAGAAGACCATGCAAAGGCAGAGGCTATAGAAGACAATGCAAAGGCAGAGGCTATAGAAGACAATGCAAAGGCAGAGGCTATAGAAGACCATGCAAAGGCAGAGGCTATAGAAGACAATGCAAAGGCAGAGGCTATAGAAGACAATGCAAAGGCAGAGGCTATAGAAGACAATGCAAAGGCAGAGGCTATAGAAGACAAGTGCAACAAAAAAAACAACAGTGCAGTGAGGACACTGCTCTATTGACAGAAAAATTAAAAAGATGCGGGTCTCGGAAAACGGCATCACAAACTACATTTTTTTTTTTTTTTACCATGGCACCAAATTTTCACCGAGTGGTGTTCAGCGCAGAAGACTAGGGGTCACCGCCTACAAATCCATTTTTATTTTCTGCGGTTGTTTCCTTATTTTTTAGACTCCGTTTTACACAAAGTTCACCTCTAGGGGGAGCCCTAACCATATGGGACAAATGAAGGCGATGTGGAGGGAATATGTCCATTTCTTCCTATCAAGGGACCCATGTGTAGAGGATCCCTGCCAGTCAGCGACCGTCATCCTCCCAGTGTTAGGCCGGAGTCACAGTAGAGAGAAATACGGATGAGTGCTATGCGAGAAAAAAATCACATAGCACTCGGACCAAAGTTAATCTATGGGGCAGCTCCTATCATCCGTTTTTTTTCGCGCCCCTATTATACATGCGGGTGAAATCGCAGCATGCTGCACTGTATATCAGCCGAGATTCTCCAATGCAAGTCTATGGGTGCGAGAAAAAAGAGGATTACACACAGACCAGACATGTGACTTGCGAGAACCTGGTGTCTTTTAGAAAAGCCGGCAATTCAGTGTGCTATACTGTAAAATCACACTGACAGGTTAAAAATAGCATAGAATACATGTATACACATAGTACAGTATAGGTATATATATGTCATTGACACACATATATATATTTATATTTTATAGAGATATAGATAGCAGAAAAGGTGAAAATTCCAATTGTCGGCATCTGTAAAATCATTACATAACCGGACAGGATATGAGACCTGGTTTACATATAGTAAACCATTGCATATCCGTTAGATTTATATATGTCCCTCACTAATAATGTTAGTAGTGTGTGTGTGTGTGTGTGTGTGTGCAATTTTGGAGTTGTAGGTGTTAAATCAAAGGATTAATTTCTGGAAAAAACTGGCGTCGGCTCCCGCCCAATTTTCTCCGCCAGAGAGGGAAAGCCAGTGACTGAGGGCAGAAATTAATAGCCTAGAGTGGGACCATTGTTTTTTTGGGCCGCCCCTGGCTAAAAAAAAATCTGCCACCAGCCACCCCTAGAAGATGTGCCAATTCCGGCACTTACCCGCTCTCTTCCCATTGCCCTGTAGCGGGTGGCATATGGGGTAATAAGGGGTTAATGTCACATTGCTATTGGAAGGTGACATTAAGCCTGGTTAATAATGGAGAGGTGTCATTATGACACCTCTCCATTATTAATCCACTAGTCAGAAAGGGTTAAAAAACACACACAGACATTAAGAAAAAAGACTTTTAATGAAATAAATAAACACACATTTTTTTTCCATCCTTATTTCACTCCTAATTCAATCGAAGCCATCGTTCTCTTGTAAAAAAATCCAAAATAAAAAAGCAACAATATCCCATAGCTGTCCGCCGTACAAATAAAAAAGCCAAGAAGCCAGCGCTGCCTATGGTCAGCACACAATGCATAAAGTGCACATATTAATTTCTAACTGTACTTAGTTAAAATGAGACATTTAGCAAACAGTTGATCAATCATTTGAGCCGCCGCGCCAAGGCACTCTCATACGGGGCAGTCCTACTCTACGTTCTTTATATTCGCTGTGCCATTGCGGCCTCCTAAATGTATTAAAAGCAAGACTGTATAAAACGCAAACGTGCCCGAAGCATTTATGGACATCACATCATTTAAAACCTCGTTTTTTTTTTCTGCAAACTTTTATACCAAAATACACAATCACAATCTGCTTTGAATATTGCATTTTTGTTTTGTTTGTTTTTTTTTTTGCTGCATTTCTCCATTTTTTTTTTTTTTTAATGCGTTTTTGAAGCAAGCAAATTTTTTAGGACAAAAGGGGTGAGATTCTGCGCTGCCAAACAAAACTGCATTTCATTGCTGGTGATAGGAAATCCTATCATAAAACCGCGCAGAAAAAAAGCGCGACAAAGATGCAACATGTGCACTGGATCTTACTTGGGAAGAATATAGGGAATAAATGGACCAAAAATACGGCGTCCTCAAACAGCCATGAAATCACGTCCACTTTGCTTGCAGCAGATTTTTGGCACAAAAAAAAAAAACATAATGGGAAAAAAATGCAGATTTTATGCTACATGTGATCACGGCCTGATGATGTATATTCCCAGGACGACTGAGAAACTTTTTAAAGTTTAATACAACTTTGTGGATTTTGGCGGTCCTGGCATTATGGGGGGTCCGATAAGTGCGAGTATGGGATCGATGTGGGCAGCGGGGCTCTCCTCGCCTCTCTAGCTGCGTCAATCCTATTGATCACCGGTTCACCCTATGATGACCCTATGATGACATCAGCGTCGCCATGGCAACCATTATGACATCATAATGAGGGGCGGGGCTTGATACACACACACACTTTTTCCCCATTATGTAGATAGGGGCAAAATTGTTTGGCGAATTGCAACGCGCAGGGTTAAAATTTCGCCTCACAACATAGCCTAGGACGCTCTCGGGGTCCAGACGTGTGACTGTGCCAAATTTTGGCACACACACACACACATACTTGAGCTTTATATAACAAATATACCGTATATGTAAAAATAATGAAAAATAAAAAATAGATAAAAATAATAAAATAAATTTAAAAATCTCATTTTTTGTCATCAACGCTTGCGGAACGGTCTGAATAAGAATATTTGGTGCCAGAGTCAAGGGTAAAACAAAAACTTGAAAAAGCAGTAAAAAAAAACAAAAAAAAACCACGCTGACAACTCGGTATTCGGGTTTTTCCCATTATTTCTGGAGCAGCCGAACAAATGGGCGAGGAGCTGTAACAATATGGACGGATCGTTTATACTCCATGCGCACGATCCAGAGAACGCACGGATCCACTGAACAACACGCACACAAAATTCACGGTTCAGTTTTGAGAACGATAAAAGAAAAATCCATTATATAAATCCTGCACCCCCACGGTCTAAGTGGACTGACCTTAGCTGTCATAGAACCCTATGGAAATGTAGGGTGGTCTCACATGCACAATGGGGGTGTTCAAGTTCTGAGCCCCCAAATAGAGAATCACCGCTATATAAGTGGGCTTAACTCAGATATCATGGAAGCTTATGGAGATCTAGGCTTATCTTTCTAGCACAAGGGGGCTGTCCAGAATCTGAGAACATAACAGAATCCCCCACGATTGAAGTGGACTGACCTTAGCTACCATATAACCCTATGGCAATCTAGGTTGTGCTCACTTGTACAATGGGGGTGTCCATGTTCTCAACCCCAATACAGAACCCCCATCATTCAAGTGGACTGTGCTTAGATACAGTAATAATCTATGGCAACCAAGGTTCATCCCACTTGCACAATGGGGGTGTCCAGGTGCTGCGCCCCAATACAGACTATTATCTCACACTGGCTACTCCCGACAGACCCCGACTCGTCACTCTACATAATAGCAGACTCCAATCACAGCCGAGTATATCCATCCGCAGACACACACGACCACCCACCCTCTCCCCGATCTATAAAGCAGCACCTCGCCTCAGGTAACATGGCGGAGTGAAAGTGACACAGCACGTCAGGTGACCAGCCGTGACCCCGCCTCCTTCTCCACATCTACCAATGGGCGTGAGGGAATAGCCTGTGACGTCAGCAGTCCCATGACTGGTTATCACTTCCGCTGGGAAGAGAAGGGCTGGCAGGGAGGAAGCTGAGAGAAGCAGCGGAGAGGGCCCGGCGGAGCACAGGAGCGGCCCGGCACACGAGCGCACACCCAGCAGCCACCTACTCACCGCGGGTAAGGCGAGCGCCTCCTCCCGGGAGGGTGACACCGAGCACCGCGGCGGGAGGGGAGGCCGCATCCTGGTGGACGACCCCCGTGGAGGCCTGAGAGAGGAGCGGAGGCCCAGGGCGGGGAGACCCCACTACAGAGCCGCTCTCAGCCCCGTTATCCCGGGACACTCCACGGAGATCCACGCCCGGCACCGAGAGTGTCCGGTATCCTGCCCCAACCGTGACCGCTGAGGAGCGGGGGAGGGGCCGACAACTGCTCAGCTGGACCGCAGGGAAGGGTGTCAGTGCGGCCACACAGCCAGCAACATGTGCGGTAACAACTGCGGTAATACTGCCCCTATACACAGGAATATACCTACTATAATACTGCCCCTATACACAGGAATATACCTACTATAATACTGCCCCTATACACAGGAATATACCTACTATAATACTGCCCCTATACACAGGAATATACCTACTATAATACTGCCCCTATACACAGGAATATACCTACTGTAATACTGCCCCTATACACAGGAATATACCTACTGTAATACTGCCCCTATACACAGGAATATACCTACTATAATACTGCCCCTATACACAGGAATATACCTACTGTAATACTGCCCCTATACACAGGAATATACCTACTATAATACTGCCCCTATACACAGGAATATACCTACTATAATACTGCCCCTATACACAGGAATATACCTACTATAATACTGCCCCTATACACAGGAATATACCTACTGTAATACTGCCCCTATACACAGGAATATACCTACTATAATACTGCCCCTATACACAGGAATATACCTACTATAATACTGCCCCTATACACAGGAATATACCTACTATAATACTGCCCCTATACACAGGAATATACCTACTATAATACTGCCCCTATACACAGGAATATACCTACTATAATACTGCCCCTATACACAGGAATATACCTACTATAATACTGCCCCTATACACAGGAATATACCTACTATAATACTGCCCCTATACACAGGAATATACCTACTGTAATACTGCCCCTATACACAGGAATATACCTACTATAATACTGCCCCTATACACAGGAATATACCTACTATAATACTGCCCCTATACACAGGAATATACCTACTATAATACTGCCCCTATACACAGGAATATACCTACTATAATACTGCCCCTATACACAGGAATATACCTACTATAATACTGCCCCTATGCACAGGAATATACCTACTATAATACTGCCCCTATACACAGGAATATACCTACTATAATACTGCCCCTATACACAGGAATATACCTACTATAATACTGCCCCTATACACAGGAATATACCTACTATAATACTGCCCCCTATACACAGGAATATACCTACTATAATACTGCTCCTATGTACAAGAATATACCTACTATAATACTGCTCCTATACACAGGAATATACCTACTATAATACTGCCCCTATACACAGGAATATACCTACTATAATACTGCCCCTATACACAGGAATATACCTACTATAATACTGCCCCTATACACAGGAATATACCTACTATAATACTGCCCCTATACACAGGAATATACCTACTATAATACTGCCCCTATACACAGGAATATACCTACTATAATACTGCCCCTATACACAGGAATACACCTACTATAATACTGCCCCTATATACAGGCATATACCTACTATAATACTGCCCCTATACACAGGAATATACCTACTATAATACTGCCCCTATGTACAAGAATATAACTACTATAATACTGCCCCTATGTACAAGAATATAACTACTATAATACTGCCCCTATGTACAAGAATATAACTACTATAATACTGCCTCCTATGTACAAGAATATACCTACTATAATACTGCCCCTATACACAGGAATATACCTACTATAATACTGCCCCTATACACAGGAATATACCTACTATAATACTGCCCCCTATACACAGGAATATACCTACTATAATACTGCCCCTATACACAGGAATATAACTACTATAATACTGCTCCTATATACAAGAATATAACTATTATAATACTGCTCCTATGTACAAGAATATAACTACTATAATACTGCCCCCTATGTACAAGAATATAACTACTATAATACTGCCCCCTATGTACAAGAATATAACTACTATAATACTGCCCCCTATGTATAAGAATATAACTACTATAATACAGCCCCTATGTACAAGAATATAACTACTATAATATTGCCCCCTATGTATAAGAATATAACTACTATAATACAGCCCCTATGTACAAGAATATAACTACTATAATACAGCCCCTATGTACAAGAATATAACTGCTATAATACTGCCCCCTATGTACAAGAATATAACTACTATAATACTGCCCCCTATGTACAAGAATATAACTACTATAATACTGCCCCCTATGTACAAGAATATAACTACTATAATACTGCCCCCTATGTACAAGAATATAACTGCTATATTACAGCCCCTATGTACAAGAATATAACTGCTATAATACTGCCCCCTATGTACAAGAATATAACTGCTATAATACTGCCCCCTATGTACAGGAATATAACTGCTATAATACAGCCCCTATGTACAAGAACATAACTACTATAATACTGCCCCTATGTACAAGAACATAACTACTATAATACTGCCCCCTATGTACAAGAATATAACCACTATAATACTGCTCCTATGTACAAGAATATAACTACTATAATACTGCTCCTATGTACAAGAATATAACTACTATAATACTGCCCCCTATATACTATACATTTGCTTTGTTCTCTTATACTGCTCTTTGTTGCACGGTTTCTTACTTTACCGTATAATAGCAGTTATATTTTCCCGTCGCTGTGATGGTGGGCGCTCTGCAGGCAGCGTTGCGTTGTGTGACGGCTCCTCGCTGAAGCACGCTGTGGGTGTTTTGCCCGCCCACTTTGTGGAGGCCGCATGTAACTTTTTATTGTTCAGTGGCAGAAACCCCTTTAACGCCGATGTCTTATTTTGGGGCTCATGTGAACCCTTATGTCGGAGTGGAGCCCCTCTATTAACTGCAGCTTTTTGTTCTGAGGGTCTCGCTGGCCTTAGTTACATGGGGGCCCGGTTACCTGGACGGTCTCCCGTTGTTGGCCGCACTTTGTTGTTGCTCCTATTGTTTGGTCTTATTGTGCGGCATATGGCCCCCGTCGATTCCCATGTGCCGTCCGTCCTGTGAACCTGTAACTGCGGGGGGGGGGGGGGGTGTCTCCTATGTCCAACGTTTAATTCCTCTTTTCCTGTGATCCTATATTTCTCTTTCATATTTTAGCATATTTTATTTCTGCCCCTTTTTTTTTCCTTTTCCCCCTTTTCATTGCGGAAATATTTGGTTCTGCCACTGTTTGTTGTGTTTTGCAGGCGTCACTTGTTCTTGTCGGTGTTATTGACTAGAGTAGTAATTAAATCCACATTGGCGGCCGTGCTCCTCACCTCGTCCTTCCTCTTCCTTACTTCCCTTTTGTCATTGTTGCATGGAGGGGATCTCCGCTTTGGGCTGTCCTTGCTCATCACACAGGAGCGATGCTGATCGATCAGTTGCGAAGAATCATCTGGCTGTAAGGGTTCAGTTTCCCTGCAGTGCCCCTGCAGGGGGAATGGAGCGTTACACTTTCATTGGTCGACCGGACGATCTATGCTGCTGTTTTGCTCCTATCCGTTTTTCGGCTCATTCTCTTGTTGTTGCCTTGTAGGGTCTGACATCATTATTACGACCCCCTTGAGCCTCGGGGGGCTTTCTTTTTGGCTCGCAGTGACTGTAGTTCAGTATTCAGTTGGTGTAACGGGACCTGGGGAAATGTGACCCGGGCACTTGGTACATGACACATCCAGGCGTTGTGCAATGCTGCGGAGCGTGCCTGCTGTTTATTGCTCGGTGATTGGCGGGTGCTGAGGATTTTCCTGATGACGGGCGCAGGTTTGCTTTTCTGTTCTCCTAAAAGTCACGAAGGACGGAGCTCATTGATTTATGGTGGAAACTGTCCGTTATATTCACAGCAAGGTTAGTGGTGAGTCCCTGGTGCTGGACTCGCTATTTATGGGGAGGGGGGGGACGTCTGAGGCTGGGCTCGCTATTTATGGGGAAGGTGGGGGGGACCCCCGAGGCTGGGCTCGCTATTTATGGGGAAGGTGGGGGGGACCCCCGAGGCTGGGCTCGCTGTTTATGGGGAAGGTGGGGGGGACCCCCGAGGCTGGGCTCGCTGTTTATGGGGAAGGTGGGGGGGACCCCCGAGGCTGGGCTCGCTGTTTATGGGGAAGGTGGGGGGGACCCCCGAGGCTGGGCTCGCTGTTTATGGGGAAGGTGGGGGGGACCCCCGAGGCTGGGCTCGCTGTTTATGGGGAAGGTGGGGGGGACCCCCGAGGCTGGGCTCGCTGTTTATGGGGAAGGTGGGGGGGACCCCCGAGGCTGGGCTCGCTGTTTATGGGGAAGGTGGGGGGGACCCCCGAGGCTGGGCTCGCTGTTTATGGGGAAGGTGGGGGGGACCCCCGAGGCTGGGCTCGCTATTTATGGGGAAGGTGGGGGGGACCCCCGAGGCTGGGCTCGCTGTTTATGGGGAAGGTGGGGGGGACCCCCGAGGCTGGGCTCGCTGTTTATGGGGAAGGTGGGGGGGACCCCCGAGGCTGGGCTCGCTGTTTATGGGGAAGGTGGGGGGGACCCCCGAGGCTGGGCTCGCTGTTTATGGGGAAGGTGGGGGGGACCCCCGAGGCTGGGCTCGCTGTTTATGGGGAAGGTGGGGGGGACCCCCGAGGCTGGGCTCGCTATTTATGGGGAAGGTGGGGGGGACCCCCGAGGCTGGGCTCGCTATTTATGGGGAAGGTTGGGGGGGGGGGGGGGGGACCTTGACAGTCTAGCACCGCTACCGCATCGCCTCCTGTCTGCCCCCATAGATTGTCGCTGTCTGTAATAGGGCAGCCATGTTTCCTCCAGTATAAAGTTATAGCAATGTCTATCTTGAGACACCTCCTTTAAGATGAAGCTTTTAGGCGGGGATGTCTGTTTATCCTGGACCCCCAACTCCGGTCTGGCGTCTTTTGGGGGAGAGACCCAGCCCCCCTACTCCTGTATGTGACGCCGGCTTCTTTCTATGAGGCTGACCCATCGATGGCGAGCAAAAAAACCAATCCCACTCGGCGTTCCGGAATGGGGTGACAAATGTGAATAGCGCTGAATGGTTGCTATAGGTAACGACTCGTCGATGTTAACTATTCCTGACTCATATTTGTTTCAGACAGATCTCATTTTGGATGTTTCCAGAATAAGACATCGGACGAGTGGTACATGAGCAACTTTATACAAACTTTGCATCTGAGTCACAAACTGATGGCTCCGATAAAGCCGTGATCAGGCCTGGATTGTTCATGCATCCATGTGACTCTCGCCTGAGACCGATCCTACACTGAGTCTCCCCCCAGTGACTGGTTAGCGCGGGGTTAATGCGTCTTCTTTTCGGTCTGTCTATTGTTTTGTGCTGTTTGCAATGAAATGTGATTTTTGTAATCTACTAGGAGTGAATGCTGGGAGTTGTAGTCTCGCAGCATCTGGAGATCCTCCAATTACTTAGGCCAGTAGCTTTGCAGCAAGTCATAAATCGAGCAGCCGGCTGCAGCAGCGGAGAACCTGATGGTCGTCTCTTGCAGTCTGTGCTGCGGCTGGCGCTCTCGCCGTGGGTTCTCCTGCCCATGTGCTGCGGGTTTTCACGCCGGATCATTCGGCCTCTTTGTTCACACGTGCCGTCCCCTCCCTTGTGACTCAAGCAGCTGATGAACCACATGATCCTCCCTACAAGAATTAAGTCTGGGCAGCAGCGGTTAACCCATCGAGAGCCAATACATGATCCATCCATTGCCATTCCTGTATGTATGTATGTGTATATATATATATATATATATATATATATATATATATATATAATGAGCCACTTCTCCAAAATTTCTGCACACGGCGCATAACGCTTGCTATTAGGACTAGGATTTTCCTAGTGAGCACAATCCTGCTGACAGGTTCCCTTTAAAGGGCCGCTCCGGGTTTGTCTGCCGTGATATCCAGCACAGGGGATGTCACTCCTTACACTGATGCATTGCTCGTGATGTGCGCTCTGTGTGGCTGAGCGTGCATGTGTGCAGTATTGAGAAATGGGGTAGCGGCCGCCCTCATTGCCTTAGACATGTGGCTTTATGCTGCATATGATGGGCTTTATTTCTCACGTGTGCCCTTGATCAGTGCTGGTTCTGCTGCTCCACTTCTGGGTTAGGGGGCTTCTACTCTTCACCCGTGACTAGTGCTGTGCGGAGGGGGCTGGCTGACTTCGTTGCCTAAGGCTACTTTCACACTAGCGTTTTTTTGCGCTGCGTGCACAGTCCAAACGCATACAAAAAACGCATCAAGCGTTTTGCATGCGTTTGCTTATTTTATGCGCATGCATTTTAACCACTTTGTGGCCATATTGACTCTTAAAACACATGCAATTTTAAACATGCCCACGCCTGCGTTCCCGTAGACTGTAATGTTATTTTTTTGCGTGCATGCATTTTTTTGAGACAGGTCGGATGGACCAAAAATACAACGGGTTGTGTCTGGCGCGCCTGAGCGCACACTACAAAAAAACGCATGCAAACGCTAGACTATGCGCCCCCCCCCTGTTAAAGATAGGGGCTCAGGACGTATGCGCATGTCAGCGCACGATGCACTACGCTAAACGATAGTGTGAAACCAGCCTAAGCCAGCCCCGTCTGCAATTATACTGTAACAAAGGGGGCTGGCTCGGCAATTGCAACCAGTAGTCAGCCCCCTCCGCACACGGCGTCAGTCACGGGCCTATAGAGGAAACCTTTCCTGTATTGAACCCAAACCCCCCAATTGGAGCTTTGGGCCACATCTGCAAAAAGGCTGCAGTCAGCAAGTGGCTAACTTTGATATTGCTCTGCTGCCCCCGCCCCTTTAAGCTTAATTGACACAAGTGGAAACCCCCTCTAACCCTTGCAGGGTTCTGCCGCAGCGCTGCCCATAGACATAAATAGACCTCGGGGAGCTGCAATCCTGGAGGGAGACTGATGAGCAAGTGAATAATGGAGGAAGTGATTCTGGTGAAGCAGCGGCTCTGCGGAAGCGGCTCCGTCCTCCTAGTCGTGGGCCCTGACTGTATATAATGGCAGGGATGGGCCGGACCTTTCATCTATCAATCCGGAGTGCTACGCCCAGCACGTCGCCATCACGGCAGCAGAATCTCACAGTACTGAAATACCGGACCAACCTCATGGTAAGAGGGATTCCTGCCCCTCTATATAGACTGAGCAGCTCCTCAGTGCTCCTTGTACTGTCGCCTGGGGCTTGTAGGAGGCCGCCTGACACCGGGCGCCCGCGATCTGTGGCCGATAAATCTGATATACTGTACAATGCAGGCAGCAATGGCGATCCTGTCTGACCGCAGCGGGCGGCCACTGAGTATAACCAGATCTGTGCAACACTATAGAGTGATGGTCACTAATGAGGACATGGGGTCAGAATCGTGAGTGCAGCTCTAGAGTATAATACAAGATGTAACTCAGGATCAGTAATGTAATGTATGTACACAGTGACTGCACCAGCAGAATAGTGAGTGCAGCTCTGGAGTATAATACAGGGTGTAACTCAGGATCAGTAATGTATGTACTCAGTGACTGCGCCAGCAGAATAGTGAGTGCAGCTCTGGGGTATAATACAGGATGTAACTCAGGATCAGTAATGTATGTACACAGTGACTGCACCAGCAGAATAGTGAGTGCAGCTCTGGAGTATAAGATCTGGTGTATATCCCTCTACATTTGGCTTCCTGCAATTGATGTTGACATTTCTGTTCCCTTTTCCCCGTATTTCTGGCTGTTTTCGGTGACTCAGCCGCACGTGTGGGTGACGCGGTTGGGCAGGACATGAGCCGGTTTCTCACATTCCAGTCACTACTTATTGTCAGGTGTCTGTTCGGCTCTGCTGCATCGTCCGGTCATATAACCTGCAGCTATTAATGTGACGTTCGGTCTCCTGGTATTTCTCCGGCTTTTTTCTCCATTACTCATGTAAATCTCTGTTTTGTGAGTGACGTTTCATGTTACTTGCACTCGTCCCCGGCCGTGTCCTCACAACTGACGGCTCAGTGTCGAGATCTTCTTCTTCGCCCTCCTGGACCTGACGACTGAGGTTTGTTCTGCTGCTTTACTTGACGTGCAGGGGATTGCTAAATCAAGGGGTCAGCGAGCTGTGAAACTACAACTCCCAGCATGCCCTGAGGCCTTAGTAGAAGCTTTCTTGAAACCTTTCCTGGCCTGACTTTTAGGAAGTGTAGAGCCTAAGAATGGGGCAGAGTGTGTGATTAGAAGGTTGCGTCTTATTTCTTATAGCGCCTCTGACGCTGCTGCAGATGGTCCCGTGGGTTGGGGGTCTCGGCCACTGACCCTGCTGCAGGTGGTCCCGTGGGTTGGGGGTCTCGGCCACTGACCCTGCTGCAGGTGGTCCCGTGGGTTGGGGGTCTCGGTTCATCATTGTTCGGTTGCCAGATTTCAGTACCTGTGGAACTCGCTTGGTGTCTTACACAGGCGTCACGTTACTCGTCATCGGACCCTTAGTCACAGTTCCTCGAGCGCTCGTATTATTGACCCCACATCATCTTATGTCCAGGAGGAGGATGGGGGTTGTTTACTTGGCCGGAGTCCTATTCCTCCTTCCGTGCTGACAAGGACACAAACTCCGTTTACAAAACCTGCAGACGGTGCAGAATAATGGTGCAACCTTTCTCCTCTTGAATAGCTGCAATCCAGGATCCAGATAGCGGTCTGATGGGCGATCCCAGGCTCTGCCTCTGGACAGGAGAGGCGCTGTTGTGCACCGGTGTTGGCCTCTGTCGCAGGTGATCGGCTATTCCACACCTGGCTGCCCGTGGTCTGTAGAGCTCGCTGCCATTCCTCAGGTGTGACCGGTGACGGCTTTATGCTTTCATGCTCCTCTGCTTTTTTTTTTTTTTTTTTTTTTTTTTTTTGGCCTCCTCCCCTGAACAGAGGAGCCCGGTGTGTGTGCAGCCATAAATGTTCCCGAGAGAATTCTATAAGTTAATGGCTGATAACAGGGAACAACAGGTTGCATTTAACTAGACACAATTTTTGGAGACCTGAATGACTGCAAGAAAGGGGTCCATTCATTACACCCGTCCTCAGCGAAGGTATTAGAATAGGCCGATGGGATCTGGTCAATGGGCGTCTGACACCTGGCTCCACCGACGATCAGCCGAGCCTGCACCAGACGGATGTGAGGACAGTGCCACACACTCTGTAGTGACCGTACTCGGTACTGCAGCTCAGCTCCTATCGAAGTAAATATGATCCCAGCTGCAATACTTAGAACAGCCACTACATGGCGCTGTTCCCGATCTGGCGGCTGCCGACCTCCACGGTATATGATGCTGACAGCACAAATAAAGGGAAAGTCATCAGTGTCTTGGTTGTGGAACATCCCTTTAAGTTACTCGAGAGCAGGTTTTGTATACTTTGAGGTCGGGTGATTCCAGCGGTCACCGGAAGCGGTCAGGGTGGGATCAGCTGACAGAGGCAGCCGCAGACCTCTCCTCCCGGGCAGCGGAGGCACAGACTGTATATACTGACAGCGCACATCAGAGTACACAGCACCCGCTGCCATTGTGTATGATTAATATCGGGGTGACGTCACCGGATGCCTCCTCCGTCCTTTCCTTATCTGCCCTCATCTCTGACAACAACTTGTTTTCGTTCCATTTATTCCCCCTGGTCTCATTAACATCACATGAATAGGTCCCTCTTAAAATCCTCTGCACTGCTGTGGAATACACCCCTTGCTCTACATTCATCCATCCCACTTTTCCTCCGTTAATGCAAGAACAGACCAGTCACTGCATGGTTAATGCATTGCTTAAATACTTTGTGCTGCGGTGACTCCTTGCATCATGACACCTACCGTGTCACACCATGAGTCAGGGTCGCGTTGCTCTTGGTAATCGCTCTTTTTTTCCCTTCTCTTCACAGATTATTTTCTTTGAAAGATGACGTCCAGGAAGAAAGTGCTTCTGAAGGTCATCATCCTGGGAGACTCCGGGTGAGTGCGAGCCGCCTGTGACCCTTGTCTGCACAAGATGGGAAAGCTGCGGATTTTACCTGCAGATAAAATCCACAGGCGAGAGGGTGGTTTTACGGATCACAGTGCTGTGGAAGGTTTCTACTTGGGATCATCCTGCTGTGCGGATGTCTAAATCTGTACCTCAAAAACATTTCTAGAATTCGACCTTTTCTTACTTTTGACTCTGCAAAAACAATTACTGTTTCTCTTATTCATTCTCGTCTCAACTATTGTAACTCTTCTAATCGGTCTCCCTCTTACCAAACTCTCCCCTCTCCAATCTGTCTTGTATGCTGCAGCCATGATCAATATTCCTCACCAATCGTTACACAGATGCCTCTACCTTGTGCCAGTCATTACACTGGCTACCCATCCACTCCAGAATCCAGTGCAAACTTATTACCCTCACCCACAAAGCCCTCCATGGCTCAGCACCACCCTACATCTCCTCCCTTGTTTCAGTATACCACCCTACCCGCGCCCTCCGTTCTGCTGATGACCTGAGGTTAGTATCCTCAATAATCAGAACCTCCCACTCCCGTCTCCAAGACTTTACACGTGCCTCGCCAATTCTTTGGAATGCACTTCCCAGGTCAATACGATTAGTCCCCAATCCCCTCAATTTTAAGCGTGCCCTGAAAACGCATTTATTCAGACTGGCCTATCGCCTCAGCACATTAACCTAATCTATCCCTGTGTGGCACAGCCAAAAGTTTTACCATAACCAGGTTCCCCGCATCATTCTCCCACATGCTTTATGCATCCATTAGCCCTCTGTGTCTGTACTGTTACACACTTAACATTATGGCTGGTCCATACAATCAGGGCAACTGTTACCACCCACCTTTCGTGTCTCCCTCTTTCCTCATAGACTGTAAGCTTGCGAGCAGGTCCCTCATTCCTCTCGGTATCTGTTATAATCTATGTGATTATTGTTATGCTGTAATGTCTATTGTCTGTACAAATCCCCTCTGAAATGTAAAGTGCTGCGGAATATGTCGGCGCTATAGAAATAAAATTTATTATTAATCTACAACACATCAAAGATCCCCCTCACTGTATAGCACATTATTTGACATCTTGGAGATGTTGCACTTTTATATTTTGTGGAATGTGCAACAAGTGAGAACTGAGATTGTTCCGATAACTTTTCTTCCCTACAAGGTTTACCTTATAGATTACATCTTTGGCAATTTGGTCCTAGATTTGGGGTTATGAAACTTGATAGACGTCTGCTGCCGCTCCGCTTTGTGAAATAGACTGGATGGGGTAAACCCCAACATATCAGAATTCCCCTCGATATGGCTGCCGTCTACCCCTGTGTGTGTGTATCTGAGCTATTGTACCCGGTGATGACTCATGGTGTTAACATTTCAGGGTTGGGAAGACTTCGCTCATGAACCAGTATGTTAATAAGAAGTTCACTAATCAGTACAAGGCCACGATCGGGGCAGACTTTCTGACCAAGGAGGTGATGGTGGACGACCGGTTGGTCACAATGCAGGTGAGGGGCTTTTTTTTTTTTTTTTTTTTTTTTTTTTTCTCTTCAGATTTTTAGGTTTGAACCCAAATGATCCAATAATATCAATCTCCCTTAAGGGGGTCCTCTCCTGTAAGACACTGGAGGCAGATGACTGATGTGTGGTCAGTGGCGGCCAACCCCCTCTAATGGGATGTGGCGCTGCAGAGCCTGCCCCGTCTGACCTGCCAGGCTGGCTGGGTGGTCTGTCCTTGCTGTGGTCTGAGCCTGGCTGGGAGAGCGCTGTGAGGTCAGGGGTCCAAGGAACGCACAATCTGCTTTATGGGGTTGTCTAAGCCTTTAAAAACATCAAACCACCTGTTAAATCCCCAGCTGATCACTTTTGGTCAGTAATGGCGAGCGGCGTACACGCTCATGACCACTGCAGCTGATCATTGGCCTCAGTGGTGATCTGGCATGTACAGGATGAGGCTGCGACTGTCTCCTGTATATACCGCACCCTATTACTGGAGCGCATAGGAATGATTGCTTAAACTCCTGGACAACTTTTTTTTTTTTTTTTGGCGTGTTGATGGCCTGCTTTTTAGGAAACATCCTCAGTATCAGGTTGGTGAAGATCCGACACTGATCAGCTGCTGGGTGTAAACGGTGTATGGAGCGCAGCTCCGCAGACCATGAAGTGGCTGTTTGGGGTACTGCACTTCGAATCACACAGGAGCTAATCTGCAGTACCAAGAACGGCCACTACATGGTGTATGGAGCTAACGGCTGATCTGTGAGGGTGTCGGACCACCAGTCTGATAGTAATGACTAATCCAATATGTCCGGAGTGGATAACCCCTTTAAGCTCTTTCCTGCATGTTCTGATTAGATGTAAAGCCAGAATTTTTTTGCTCCGTCCTAAAACCCTTCTGGCTGAGATGTCCGAGCGTTTGGTCCAGTCAGATGCCGGTGACCTGATGTATCCGTGTCGACTAATGATCACAGGTCAATGCCGGCGATGAATTGACCGCAACGTAGATGGACGGACAGCAGGGACACAAGGTGCAAATGTCCGTCCTGTAAATGTTCCTCTCCTGCAGATATGGGACACGGCCGGCCAGGAGCGCTTCCAGTCTCTCGGGGTGGCCTTCTATCGGGGCGCTGACTGCTGCGTCCTGGTCTTTGACGTCACCGCGCCGAACACCTTCAAAACCCTGGACAGCTGGAGAGATGAGTTCCTCATCCAGGCCAGTCCCCGCGACCCGGAGAACTTCCCGTTTGTTGTCCTGGGGAACAAGATAGACCTTGAAAACAGACAAGTAAGGGGTCTGCACGCTGTGGGGTCTGCACGCTGTGGGGTCTGCACGCTGTGGGGTCATCGTGACTTGAGGCTAAAATGCTTCTCTTCTCCCCCCTCCAGGTCACCACAAAGCGGGCACAAGTGTGGTGTCATAGCAAAAACAACATCCCTTACTTTGAGACCAGCGCGAAGGAGGCGATAAACGTGGAGCAGGCATTTCAGACAATTGCACGGAACGCACTTAAACAGGTAAGAAATGGCGGCTCCGAGAACTGCAAGGCGGGAGAAAGTGTGAAAATTCCATTAAAAAAAAAAAAAGTTTGGTATCCCCACATCCATCAGTCTGATCTATGAAAAAATTTGGTAAGTGCTATAAAGAGAAAAAAAATAAATATATAATGCCAGAATTGCCTTTTTTGTTCTCCAAAAAATACAATAAAAAAATAAATATCCTCACGTGGCTGACAAACGTCAACTAGGTGGCCACAAAACAAGCCCTCGCCCGGCGACAACCACGGGGGAAAAAAAAAAATATAAATAAATGTGTATATATATATATATACACTCACTGGCCACTTTATTAGGTACACCATGCTAGTAAGGGGTTGGACCCCCTTTTGCCTTCAGAACTGCCTCAATTCTTCGTGGCAGAGATTCAACAAGGTGCTGGAAGCATTCCTCAGAGATTTTGGACCATATTGACATGATGGCATCACACAGTTGGCGCAGATTTGTCGGCTGCACATCCCTGATGCGAATCTCCCGTTCCACCACATCCCAAAGATGCTCTATTGGATTGAGATCTGGTGACTGAGGAGGCCATTTGAGTACAGTGAACTCATTGTCATGTTCAAGAAACCAATCTGAGATGATTCGAGCTTTATGACATGGCGCATTATCCTGCTGAAAGTAGCCATCAGATGTTGGGTACATTGTGGTCATAAAGGGATGGACATGGTCAGCAACAATACTCAGGTAGGCTGTGGCGTTGCAACGATGCTCAATTGGTACCAAGGGGCCCAAAGAGTGCCCAGAAAAAATTCCCCACACCATGACACCACCACCACCAGCCTGAACCGTTGATACAAGGCAGGATGGATCCATGCTTTCATGTTGTTTATGCCAAATTCTGACCCTACCATCCGAATGTCGCAGCAGAAATCGAGACTCATCAGACCAGGCAACGTTTTTCCAATCTTCTACTGTCCAATTTCGATGAGCTTGTGCAAATTGTAGCCTCAGTTTCCTGTTCTTAGCTGAGAGGAGTGGTACCCGGTGTGGTCTTCTGCTGCTGTAGCCCATCTGCCTCAAAGTTCGACGCACTGTGCGTTCAGAGATGCTCTTCTGCCTACCTTGGTTGTAACGGGTGGCAATTTGAGTCACTGTTGCCTTTCTATCAGCTCGAACCAGTCTGCCCATTCTCCTCTGACCTCTGGCATCAACATGGCATTTCCGGCCACAGAACTGCCGCTCACTGGATTTTTTTTCTTTTTCGGACCATTCTCTGTAAACCCTAGAGATGGTTGTGCGTGAAAATCCCAGTAGATCAGCAGTTTCTGAAATACTCAGACCAGCCCTTCTGGCACCAACAATCATGCCACGTTCAAAGGCACTCAAATCACCTTTCTTCCCCATACTGATGCTCGGTTTGAACTGCAGGAGATTGTCTTGACCATGTCTACATGCCTAAATGCACTGAGTTGCCGCCATGTGATTGGCTGATTAGAAATTAAGTCTTAACACACAGTTGGACAGGTGTACCTAATAAAGTGGCCAGTGAGTGTGTGTGTGTATATATATATATATATATATTATAGAGTTTGGTTTGTTTTTTATACCACTAAAATAGAAAACAAAAGTTATTGCTGTAATCGGGGAAGTAACTCTTACCATCTAAGTAACCCTCCCACAACACCAATTTTTTTTTTTTTTTTTTTTTTTCTTTGCACCATTTATATGGTAAAATTAATGGTGTAAATTAACACTGCAACCTGCATGTGCATAAATGAGAAAATGTCATGACTCTTGTAGAAAGAATACTAAAAAAAAAAAAATTGACCCCCCCCCCCCTTGGGGAAGCTGCAGGGCTTTAGGCTACTTTTTACCTGCAGCTACCACTAGAGGGAGCTGACTGCATGATTGAGCTCCTTGTATGTTTGCGATGCACAGAGCTCCCTCTAGTGGCGGCTGCTGGCAGGCAATATGGCGGGTTTTTTTACCTCTACGACGCCTAACATGACAGCTCTTCTCCTCTCGCTCCAGGAAACAGAGGTCGAGCTGTACAACGAATTCCCAGAGCCCATCAAACTGGACAAGAACGACCGGGCAAAGGCGTCTGCGGAGACCTGCAGCTGCTGAGGGGGGAGAAGGTGAACCTGGAGTCCTTCACTAACAGATATCACACTTAGGCCTTCGAACATGAGACCCCTCTCCCCTCCCTGCCCAGAGTGTAAAGGATAAATATTAATCGCCTGCGCCCTCTCCAGATCCCAGGCACCGGTCCAGATGGAAACAGACACCTGTATTATAAGCAGATCACCATCATCCTCCTCATCACCCCCACCCTCCCTGTGGACTACACGCCCATGTCTTTGTTAACCCTTGTCTCACCAAGTGGCCTGCAACCATCAGCGTTGCAGGCCTCTTCGGGGCGCACAGCGGTTAACGCCAGATACCTTTACGGTCTTGTTAGAACATAAGTTAATTTTTGTGTCTTGTGGAGAGACGGGGTTTTGTTCGTTTTTTTGTTTGTTTTTTTTCATTCTTTTTACAGTTTTGTGTATAATTAACATATATGATATGACAATAAATCTTTTAATTGTTCCGTGTCCCTCCAAAGGCGCCTGCTGGGACTGCTGCATACCCTCTTCTCTTTACAAGCTCAGCACCCCGGTGTCCACTGCTCGGTTCTTTTGAGTTTTGTATTGTTCCTGTTAATTTCTTTATTACTTTTAACTAATCAGAACTTTTTACAGAATCCATTTATGATGTAATGCTTCCTTTAGAGCAGAAACCAGTCAGAATCTTATAGTACATGTTAATATATGCAACCAAGTAAATGTATAAATTAGTGTAAGAATAATATTTGTTTTGTTTTTTTTTGTTTTTTTTTGTTTTTTTTCTTGATTTAAGTAATGAAGCACACGTAAAAATATAGGGACGCCTCCTTACAATTTGCGTGCTTTGCCTGCAAACGTTTCAGACGCAGCTTATGGCTTTGTCGGAGCGAGTCTGCCCATCCTCCTAGACGTAGGGCAGCTGCATCAATATTCAGCCAATCACTTTCAATTGGGAGCTAGTGACCGCCACCTGAGGAACCGGGTATGCAGATGATAGGCTGATTGTTAACTCCGCCTCCCAACGGGTACAGTTTGAACAGGCTGCTACTCGTTCATCTCACTAACCCCAGGCTGTCAATGGCTCCATGACTGCAGTTAGGTCTGTAACCATGATGTGAATATTGGACGTTATTTGTATGGTTAAGTACAGGTATTATTACGCCTTTTTTTTTTTTTTTTTTTTTTTTTTTATTATATATAATCTTGCCATGTCTGCAGGGGAACCTTGCTATGCTCAGATTTGGGGAGTAAATTTCCCCAAATATCTTGTAGAGTTTCAGTGCTATTCCCAATCTGGGGTGTAATATATGTTTCATTCCCTCCACTGGCAGGTAACATGTAGTATTAGAAGCCCCTCCCCCTTTTCCTAGACCCTCCCCCGCGGATCAGACTCTTGTATTAAAACCTTCTTGGCCGTTCAGCTTCCCTAATGTCTGGTATTTCAGTTTGTAGCTTGGACCCATATTCCCATAGAGCACTGCTACTTTTTTTTTTTTTTGTTTGTTTTTTTATTTTTTATTTTTTCTCTTCCATACAGTCTACATTGTACGGTGTAGGCTGGGTTCTTCTGTAAAGATGAAAATGATGCCAATAAACTTAACAAGAAAAGTCTATTGTGTGTGTAATTTGTCTTAAGTTCTCATTTAAATATGCAAATGAGCTATTCCAGAAGAAGGCGGAGTCTCTCGTGCCTCCTGTCAGGGGTTAATACTGGAAGTCATCCAGTGGAAGAGACAATATGGAGTCCTACAGGCAATGCTCCATGGGAGAAGGCATGCAAATTAGGCCTCCTCCCCTGAATGGTGTGCAGTGCCACCTACTGGAGGTGAATGAGAATCACTTGTTTTCTCTTTGCCAAGACAGAGTTGACCCGCTCATAGGAACAGGAAGCCTACAGAATAAAAGGGGCGCTGCCCCTCGCCTCCTCAGTTGGTTTCCTGTTCCAACGGGAACCTGCGGAAAAAGAAGAGGAGTACCTCAGCCTGAGCATGCCGCCTGTGCAGAGTGTCCGTGAGACTGGCAGGGGCTGCAGCGTCAGGGGAGCCCTGCCGGTCAGTCTCCCCCCTTCGTCTGGCGATGGGATCGTGAGGACCTGGATCCGGTGATGGCCGTCTGGGCTCACGAGGAACGCGGTGCAGGGCAGGCACGGAGGCAGAGTGTGACTCTGCCTATTAAGCCGATTCCCCTTCTTTCTGTGTACCTCCCTTTCAGGTTAAGAAAACAAAAACAATCCAAACATAAGTGTGTGCCTGCAGCCCCTGCCTGACCCCTATCCTAAAAGACGGTGCCAGGGTTGTATCAGCCAGACATTACAAGGGGAGGCTGCGATTACATCTGCTGATAAATGGATGATAAGGGAAGAGCTCCAGGCCTTAGATCAGTCGGAAAAATGTCCCCCCTGCCTCCAGCCTGGATTCTGGTAGTGACCAGGTCAGGTCCTCTGGATTCTGATTCATCTTCATCATCATCTGAGGAAGGACGTTCTTGTTTCCCCATTGAGAGTATAGACACCTTGGTGAAGTCAGTCAGGAATACCATGGGGGGCGCAGACACAAAAGCCCGATCTACGCAGGACATTATGTTTGCGGGTCTCGCACAAAAGAAGAGGCGGCAAGCCTTCCCGGTTATTGCAGCAGTGAGACAAACGGTCAGCGAGGGTTCCTCCCTTCATCTTCTAAGAGAAACGCGTTGACAACCTGTTCCAAGGTCACCAAAGTGGCGGTGGCGTCATCTGTCCTGCCGGTGGAGGATGTGGACAGGGCTGCCACTAGGAATTTCGGGGCCCCATACTGGCAAAATTTTCGGGGCCCCCTTTAGACTCCGCCCAGGCTCCATCCAGCCCCGCCTCCACCACTCGAACTGTCCACAGTCCCACCGCTCTCTTGGATAAACTCCACTTCTCACCTATCACACATTAACAGTTCCCATCACCAGGTCACACATATAGCCAGCAGCTTTTGCTTTGGCCAAAAGATTGTTTTAAGTCGCCACCATAACAGGGTAGACACTTTTGGCCAGGCCCTACTCTACTGTAACCTATTAAATATTTGTTAAAATATGCAATACAATTTAGGTATTTTTATTTTTTCAATTTTTTAAAATGACCAATAATATCACATACAAGGAACAAATACCGCTACACCATGTCCAGACCACATATTACCACCACATAGTGACCTATAATAAGACGTACAAGGAACAAATACCGCCATACCATGACCAGACCACATATTACTACCATAGTGACCGAATAATATCACATACAACGAACAAATACCACCGCACCATGAACAGACCACAAATTACCACCACAAAGTGACCAAATAATAGAATATACAAGGGACAAATACCACTGCACCACGCCCAGACCACATATTACCACCACATGGAGACTGAATACTACAGTACTGACATTAATTAAAAAAACATAATACTATGACCATAAGAGACATTATACACACAAGATCTGTACTTAGTATGCAGTGTCTGTGTACAGGTAATATAGTGATCAATGACATTATACACAGGAGCTCTGTATATAATGTACAGGTAACACAGTGATCACCGGTGACATTATACACAGGACCTCTGTACATAGTGTCAGTGTACAGGTAACACACTAACTCACCAGTGATGTCTCTAGGTGAAGTCCTTCATCTTTGTTTTTCATCTTTCATCCAGCACAGATCGCCATCACGTCTTCCAGCCAGGACTTGTCTCTGCAGGAAATATCACAGTTATCTAGAGCTCCGCTTGCAGAACACATTACTTATTTTTTCCCAACTTCTACATTACACCACATGAAGAAAAAAAGGCGACATAGTATCACTCTACACAGTAACAGGACCGCCCCCCCATTTACAACAGTATCCTCAAGAAAATAAAATACATCACTGCAGTAATAATATCCCTTAATTAGCCCCTATGGTAATAATATCCCCCATCCTGACTCCCGTGTGTCTCATTTTTGGCTTCAGCCATATGTTCTCCCATCCCACCCTCATCAGTATCCATTCTGCCCCATATGATCTCCCCTCCTGACCAATCTGTCTAAATCGTATCCATCCTGCCCCATGACCCTGCTCCATCTATCTCCAATCATGCCCGGTGTCTCACATTCTGCCCCCTCCTGTGTCTCACTGTCACATTCTGCCCCCTCCTGTGTCTCACTGTCACATTCTGCCCCCTCCTGTGTCTCACTGTCACATTCTGCCCCCTCCTGTGTCTCACTGTCACATTCTGCCCCCTCCTGTGTCTCACTGTCACATTCTGCCCCCTCCTGTGTCTCACTGTCACATTCTGCCCCAGTCTCTTGCATTCTACCCCCAGCGTCCACCATTCTGCCCGCAGCGTCCAACATTCTGCCCCAGCTCACAGCCTGCCCCCATGTCCAGCATTCTGCCTCAGTCTCCAGCATTCTGCCCCAGCTTCGAGCATTCTGCCCCATGTCCAGAATTCTGCCCCAGCGTCCAGCATTCTTCTGCCCCATGTCCAGCATTCTGCCCCGTCTCACAGTCTGCCCTCATATCCAGCATTCTGCCACCAGCGTCCAGCATTCTGCCCCCAGCGTCCAGCATTCTGCCCCATGTCTATTCTGCCCCCAGTGTCCAGCATTATGCCTCATGTCCAGCATTCTGCCCCAGCGTCCAGCATTCTGCCCCATGTCCATTCTGCCCCCAGCATTCTGCCCCATGTCCAGCATTCTGCCCCCAGCGTCCAGCATTCTGCTCCCAGCATTCTGCCCCTAGCGTCCAGCATTCTGCCCCCAGCATTCTGCCCCCAGCGTCCAGCATTCTGCCCCCAGAATTCTGCCCCCAGTGTCCAACATTCTGCCCCCAGCATTCTGCCCCCAGCGTCCAGCATTCTGCCCCCAGCATTCTGCCCCCAGTGTCCAACATTCTGCCCCCAGCATTCTGCCCCCAGCGTCCAGCATTCTGCCCCCAGCATTCTGCCCCCAGCGTCCAGCATTCTTCCCCAGCGTCCAGCATTCTGCCCCCAGCGTCCAGCATTCTGCCCCATGTCCATTCTGCCCCCAGCATTCCTGCCCCATGTCCAGCATTCTGCCCCCAGCATTCTGCCCCCAGCGTCCAGCATTCTGCCCCCCGCATTCTGCCCCCAGCATCCAGCATTCTGCCTCCAGAATTCTGCCCCCAGCGTCCAGCATTCTGCATCCAGCATTCTGCCCCCAGCTTTCTGCCCCCAGTGTCCAGCATTCTGCCCCCAGCGTCCAGCATTCTGCCCCCAGCGTCCAGCATTCTGCCCCCAGCATTCTGCCCCCAGCGTCCAGCATTCTGCCCCAGTGTCCAGCATTCTGCCCCCAGCGTCCAGCATTCTGCCCCCAGCATTCTGCCCCCAGTGTCCAGCATTCTGCCCCAGTGTCCAGCATTCTGCCCCCAGCGTCCAGCATTCTGCCCCAGCATCCAGCATTCTGCCCCCAGCATTCTGCCCCCAGCGTCCAGCATTCTGCCCCCAGCGTCCAGCATTCTGCCCCCAGCGTCCAGCATTCTGCCCCCAGCGTCCAGCATTCTGCCCCCAGCGTCCAGCATTCTGCCCCCAGCATTCTGCCCCAGTGTCCAGCATTCTGCCCCCAGCATTCTGCCCCCAGCGTCCAGCATTCTGCCCCAGCATCCAGCATTCTGCCCCCAGCATTCTGCCCCCAGCGTCCAGCATTCTGCCCCCAGCGTCCAGCATTCTGCCCCAGTGTCCAGCATTCTGCCCCAGGCCCCCTGGATAGCCGCTCTCAAAAAAAAAAAAAAAAAAAAATTCTTCTTACCTTGTTATCTGGCTGTGCTCCACACTGACTGAATGAGGAAGTGGAGGAGCAGAGCAGTGTCAGGTGAGGGCGGAGCTGTGGCTGGACCATTGTGCAGGGGGGGATTTCGGCGCTGGCTGGACCATGGTGCGGGGGGTGCCTGCCCGAGGGGCCCGGCAGGCGCTGAGTCTGAATTTAAAATAAAGCTGCAGAAGCCTGTATAAAATGTAGGGGGGCCCCAGCGCGGATCGGGCTGCCAGCATGGTCGGGCCCCCCTAATCACCGGGCCCCATACACATGTAAGGCCTGTCATGCCCTGATGGCGGCCCTGGATGTGGAGGTTCTGTCTGACCCACTAGACCGCAAAGCAGAGACACTACTCAAGAGGTCATGGGAGTCTTGTACCGGACCGGCCATATCCAGCACGGCGAGGTCAATGGTAGTTTTGGTGGACCAGCTGGAGGAGCAAATCACAAGGCAGGAGTGACTAGGGAGTTGTTATCCTCCATTCTGTTGATCAGGGGAGCCACAGCGTATCTAGCGGACACATCAGCGGATTCCGTGTCTGGTGGCTAGGTCAGCTGGTCTGGTTAATTCTGCTGGTCTGGTTAATTCTGCTGGTCGTGTTCTGTGGCTGCTGGGAAGGTGATGTGCAATCAAAACCTAAGTTGTGCGCAGTCCCATGCCAGAGTGAGTTCCTGTTCGGCAAGGTACTTGATGAGATCCTCACCAAGGCCAGAGAGAGAAAGGGGATCCCTAACAAGTCTGTTCCATCCTACAGAACGTTCAGAAAGCCTTATGAAAACCGGGATCGCTGGGACACAAAGGAGACCAAACAAAATGGTGCCCTTTTCAGTGGATCCTCTTCCAGAAAGAGTTGCTGTCGTGGACTCCATAAAACACTATTACCGGTAAGTAATCTGGATTTTTCTTCTCCAGTCACATTCAAAGCTCCAGCTGGAAAACCTCCCAGCATTCATCTGTAGGGTGAAGTCATTCTTGGGAACCACTGGGTGAGCAAAGAAAAAAGTTTGACATTCCCTTGTGCTGCCAAAGTTTGTAGCCCCCCAATATGAAGCTGAGCCTCTGATGGAAACAGTGGATGTAATGCTGCCTGGAGGAGGAATCCCCTTTCCAGCATCCTGTTATTTTGTCATTGGGGTCCCCAACTGTAGACACCCCCTTTAAGTGCCATTGTGTACTCTGCTGGAAGCGGATGCGTCACACGTTACAGTGCCACCTAGTGGCAGAAGATGGTAGTGCATTATAAAACGCCAACCTTCAAATGTCCGTCACAGATTTCCTCTGTGCCGGCAGAAATTCTGTGACATCTTTTAGGTCAGACTCGGACGTATGGGACATGCAGAATAGATGTAATCCAAGTAACAATGTGACCGTTCTGCTTTACTGCCGCTGATTATACATTCATGCAGATATAATGTAGTATAGTTACTAATAAATAATTTGAAGCCCCCAAAAATCTTCATTTAATATTATCCCACCAAAAGCCTATAGATTTGAGGTTGGAAGGGGCTCCGCAGTGAGCTGCTCCCTGCAGCGCCACTAGGTGGCGCTCACTGCGCACACTGATAGAGCTTCCATGGATGTATAATTCCCTATACAGTGAGCTCCCCCTAGTGGTGGCTGCAGTTAGGTACAGGGGAACGCTGACTTTACAATCTCATTGTCCCAATTTTAAATTGTCCACCTCTTTAATGGAACATCTAATATTAATCCGATGGAATATCGTCATTCAGCCACAACATCTGACTCTTCTGTGGTTTTCCCTTGGCACGTCTGCCCATACATGTCACATAGAAGAATGCTCGGTCGCCTGCACGATGGGAAGTAAGCGGCCACCGGGACCTCAGGGTGCAACTCACCACTGAGAAAGCTATCCCTCCTGATCGACATCCATCAGCAGAACTCGTGGTCGAGTGCGACGTAGCCCCCCACAATGCCGAGGGCATGTGATGCGGTAGACGACCTAGTAATGGCCGCACGGTAATAACATCCACGTCAAATTGTCTTCACCGCTCAACCTATTGCCCTTAAAGGGGTATCCCAGCCTGGGGTCGGGCCACTGAAAACCAGGATGGGGAATTATCCAGGAACTTGAGTAAGTGTTGGTGCCCACTGTGTGTGTGGAGCGGGCGGTTGTACAGCTGGCACCTGGCTCTATCTGCCACAATGCTGTCACCCAGGAGCGGGCTGTAATTGTGTCCCCAGTTCTCTGGCAGCAGGACACCCCTCCTCCATTTTAACAGATAATGGGTTATAACTTGTTTAGGCTGGAATACCTGCATATAGAAGGAAATTAAAATCCATAAGACCTCTCTGGAAAAATAACCTATCACCCTCACATTGAGCATAACAGATTAATTATAGCTGGGGAAGAGAGAAACGAATTATAACTAGGGGATGTGAGAGAGTCGACCCTTCAACCTCCATTGTAGTAGGGACCTCCTGCAATGATCAGGTAATTACCACAGAGATCAATTCTGGGGAAAAAGACACCCAAGATTGAGATCTGTTTATTCAGATTTGGAGATGTACAGGGGCTTCCTCTGTTCAAAAGGTTTTTTGTTTTTTTTTAGCCCTTTTGGAACCAGTGGCCAGTCATGAATATTGGAGTTTGCATGAATCTAATATTTAAAGGAGAAATATTTTTTGGTGAAGAGACACACATAACGCCTTCACTCACATCGCCATAAGACCATATCATGTACTGATGGATGATGCTATCCATGCAATGTTTTGTCTATATAAAGGTAAAATAGAGATAAGAAACATGATGATGATATCTATTGCCTGGGACCTCCAGGGGTGAAGGTGACAATCTCATAAAATTCTAAAGACCTAGCACTTACCACAACCAGCCCCCATATGATCCCACCAAGGGGAGGTATATGTGTGTAACCTTGATCTAATAAGAATAGCGTTTTGTCATTGTTTATTCTGGACCACAGTTTGCTGTGTGTCCCATTTTCCTAATCGGAGCACTTCTCTTCAAAAAAATAAGAGTCATTCCTGCAGCATCAGGTTTAGGACTTCTCTTTCGTTGTTCCTGTTTATAATGTGATTGTATATATCACATTGCTTTCTTCCCGTTTCGTAATATCTTTGTATTTTTTTTATAAACACATCCTATCCTTCCCGATTAACTACAGAATGTAATATCTTTGTTCCTCTTGCTCTGTAAACCGCACCCCTGAAGACCTACATGAGTTGGAGGTGTATATACCATACGCTCACTGTGAGTTCCCCAATAACCAGCGAATGGAGGCAGTGGAGTCTGTCTCCCTGACAAACTGGTGACAGTGGTGGGATCTAGGGATCCTGACTGTCATCTGTGACATATTGGTGGCAGCGGTTGGATCTGCGTGACTCTACCAGCTGTCATCCATGACATACCACTTTAAACAAAACCTGTCATTTTACTCTTTCCAGAAACACCATGCCAGAATAGACCACCTGGGATAATTACCATATAGTGAAAGCATAACCCCGCAGGACTTTTCAGATGCTGTAAAATCAATGGCGCTTGCTATATTGTAATTGGAACTAAACAGTCAGAAGGACGGTGCTGCATGCGAGCGAGTCAGGAGGACGGTACTGCATGTGGGAGAGTCAGTTGGGCGGTGCTGCATTTGGGAGAGTCAGGTGGGCGGTGCTGCATGCGGGAAAGTCAGGTGGGCGGTGGGTGCTGCATGTGGGAGAGTCAGGTGGGCGGTGTTGCATGTGGGGAGAGTCAGGTGGGCGGTGTTGCATGTGGGGAGAGTCAGGTGGGCGGTGTTGCATGTGGGAGAGTCAGGTGGGCGGTGCTGCATGTGGGAGAGTCAGGTGGGCAGTGCTGCATGCGGGAGAGTCAGTCCAATGTCTATTCCCATCCTTCCAGTGTTGATTGGCATTATGATGTCGCTCTATATCACTCCCAGCCTCCTCCATACCGTGGGCATGTGTGCTGCTGCCAGGCATACTGTACCCAGCTCCATCACTACACTCTACTTATAGCTAATGCCCAATCCCACTGTCAGCATGAATAGCAGCGTCCCAGTGTGAATGAGGCTCTCACACACCTCAATAGTCCCACCGGCTAATCAGAAGCACAAGATGCCAGTGTCTATCTTATTTCGTCTTATTTTGCTTTAATTATTGTATTGTTAGCGTTGTTACTTATGACTTGTGTTTTGAAACTGTTAAACTGTAAAGCGCTGCGGAATATAAATAAAGATTATTATTATTATTATTAACCAGCACTTGCGCAGTACAGATATGTGTTACTGGGTTAACAACTCGCTCACTGATTGGAAACAATGGGAGGTTATTAATGGAAAACACTGGGTCACAGCTAGCAGTGGGGAACCACAGGGGTCAGTATTGGGCCCTCTTCCTTTTAATATTTATTAATGACCTTGTAGCAGATATGCAGAGGCGAATTTCATTATTGGCAGATGATAATAAACTCTGCAGGGTTAATCATCACAGAGGAGGATAATTTAAAGTTACAGAATTGGGTGGGTGGGCGGCAAACTTCACTTTAGGGACCAGTGTCAGGCAGATAAAATAATGGGATGCGTTAAAGAGGCAGAGGCGCTTGATGAGAATGTAGTTTTGCCTCCATACAAGTCACTAGTGCGGCCGCACAGATTATTACTGTGTACAATCTGTTTCTCCGGTATATAAGAAGGACATGAGTGACCCAGAGCGGGGGCAGAGAAGAGCGACCAAGGTCATTAAGGCAATGGGTACATGTGAAAAATCATAAATGGAAACTGTGCGGTCATCATTATGGCTTTGCAGGCGTCTAGGAGGCTCCACATCAGCACCCTTGTAACTGACAGACTGCCCCAGTGAGATCCATTATGGGGGATGTGAGTGGGTCGTGTAGCCGAGGTCATGGCCACTAATGGCCCAAGAAACCAGGACATGTGGGGAGTAATAGGAAAAGGGCTCCAAGTGATCTCATACCCTTCTCGTCATCAGGACAGTGCACACAGGGCCATTGTGCTGTATGTGTGGAGATATTGGGGGCATTTGGCTCCCCCTGGACCCCTTCTTCTCTTGCTCGGTGGATGAGGATGAGGAGGGTCCTTCTGTGAAATTTAGATGTAGTTTTGGTGACGTGCGCTTCCTCCATTCCTCCAGCAGAGGGCGCAGACTGTGTTAGTTCCAAGAAATTAAAGCCTTTAATTTAAAAGTCCCAATGTAACGACCCCCCCGAGATGGGGTCCGGCGGCGCCTGCGGGGGGCTCTCTCTGCACCCCCGGTGTTTATCCTAGTAGAATCACTGGGGAGCCTGAGAAATAGAGGGGTGAAGTGCAGCCCCCCACCCCTGGCTGCAGCGCTGACATAGGGAGCACCTGTTATTTTCTGTCTGGGGGGGATTTCTGGGGGGATTCTGCAGGGGGGTCGCGGTGGGAGGTGAAGGGAAGCGTCCGGACTGCAGGAATGGGGGGTCCTCGGCGCTGGGGGGGCGAAGGGTGAGGGGGGACAGGGCGGCGAAGGCGGCAGAAGAAACACAAGTTCCTGCAGAGAGAGGAGGAGGCGGCTGTCCTCAACGCGGTCCGCTCCGCCAGTACAAGAGGAGGAGGAGGAGGAGAGGAGCTGAGCAGAGGAGGCAGCAGAGTACCGAGCAGAGGAGAGGAGGCAGCAGAGTACTGAGCAGAGGAGAGGAGGCAGCAGAGTACTGAGCAGAGGAGAGGAGGCAGCAGAGTACTGAGCAGAGGAGAGGAGGCAGCAGAGTACTGAGCAGAGGAGAGGAGGCAGCAGAGTACTGAGCAGAGGAGAGGAGGCAGCAGAGTACTGAGCAGAGCGATCCACAGAGCGGAGCAGGAGATGTCTCTGGAGCTGGAGGAGAATGTGCCCAGCACTGAGGAGGAGGAGGATGGGGAGGAGGAGGAGAGCCCCGCAGGGAAGAGGAGCTCCAGGAGGAAGCAGCCGGCCGCAGCCTCCTCGGGGGCCTCCAAGAGGAAGAAGAAGAAGAACCAGCCGGGCCGCTACAGCCAGCTGGTGGTGGACACCATCCGCAGCCTGGGCGAGCGCAGCGGCTCCTCCCTGGCCAAGATCTACGGCGAGGCCAAGAAGGTGTCCTGGTTCGACCAGCAGAACGGCCGCACCTACCTGAAGTACTCGGTGAAGGCGCTGGTGCAGAACGACACCCTGCTGCAGGTGAAGGGCCAGGGGGCCAACGGCTCCTTCCGCCTCAACAAGAAGAAGCTGGAGGGCGGCGGCGGGAGCCCCCCGGAGAGGAGGAAGGCGGCACCGGCCAGGAGGACTACAAGTGCCAGCAGCGCCGCCAAGAAAAGCCACAAGAAAGCCAAGAAGGAGAAGCCCAAGAAGAGCAGCAAGAAAAAGGCGGCGGGGAGCAAGAAGGCGAGGAAGAAGCCCAAAGCCAGGAAGGCGTGAGAGGCCGAGCACCGAGCAGAGACCGAGGGGACCGTGGGGCCGCAGGAGAAGGACCGCGCGCTCCTCCTCCTCTTTCCTTATTTTTCCTCTCCCTTCTTTTCTTCCTCTTTCCTCTTCTTTATCTTTTTCCTCCTCCTCCCCTGTCTTCCTCCTCCTTCTCCTCGGGACCTTTCCTTCTTTTGTAGATTTTCTCTTGCTCTTTACACTTTATAATTTTATCTTTTCTGTATTTTGTGTTTGGTGATTTTTTATGCTTTTTTTTTTTTAAAGTTGTATAAACCTTTGTGATAATTTGTTTATGAGGAATAATTGCATTTCTATAGCGCCGACATGAGATCATGAGAGCAAACAATGAGAATGTTGTGCGCCAGAAGCACTTAAAGGGGTTGTCTGGTGAAAAGCAGGTTCTGAGAGGTGAACAGGTCCTGTTGGGGGGCACTGAGCAGGTGGCTTGTATATACTCGTGTTTGTGCAATGATGTGATCATGTCCTGAGAGATGGAGCCCGGACACAACGACCTGAGGCCGGACACAGCAGCCCGGAGCCGCTGCCGGGACACAATGTATCCGCCATCATTCTGCTCGGAACTTTGACACGATCTGCACCACTCGATTGGCTGGAGAGAAGCTGTCACCCTAGCAACAGCGTTCCAGGTGCGTGGCCTCAGTGACAGCTGGGATGGGGCAGGAGGAGCTGCAGGACAGTGACAGCTCAGTGCTTCTCCTCCGTCTTCTTTTTCGCTTCCTTCTCCTCTTTCCTCTTCTACTCTTCTTTTCCTCCTCTTTCTTTTTACTTTTCTCCACTTTCTTCCTCTTCTCCTTTTCGCCATCTCCTCCTTCTCTTTCCTCTTCATCTCTTTGCTCTTCTTTTCCTCCTTCTTTTTCTTCTCTTTCCTCTTCTCCCATCTTCTTTTCCTCCTCCTCCTTTTCCTTCTTGTTTTTCTCCTCCTCCCCTGTCTTCTTCTCCATCTCCTCCTTCTCATCTCCTTCTCTTTGCTCTTCTTTTCCTCCTTTTTCTTCTCTCTTCTCCTCCCATCTTCTTCTTTTCCTCCTCCTTCTCTTTGCTCTTCTTCTTCTCCTCCTCCTTCTCGTTTCTCTCCTCCTCCCCTGTCTTCCTCCTCCTCCTCTTTTTCTCCTTGGGACCTTTCCTTCCTTTTGTAGATTTTCTCTTGCGCTTTATTTTGCACTTTATAATTTTATCTTTTCTGTATTTTGTGGTTGGTGATTTTTTTTTATGCTAAATGTAAAAAAAACAAGTTGTATAAACCTTTGTGATATTTTGTTTATGAGTAATAATTGCATTTCTATAGCGCCGACATATGAGAGCAAACAATGAGAATGTTGTGCGCCAGAAACACTTAAAGGGGTTGTCTGGTGAAAAGCAGGTTCTGAGAGGTGATCAGTCCTGTAGGGTGGGGGGTGCCGACCCCTGGGACCCTCGCTGAGGCGCAGATCAGGCGCTTGTATCTCTGTAACAGTGGAGCACGCTCCTTCGTTCCACCTCACACTCCATTTTGTATCAGGTACAATCATTTGCCGATCAGCGCCGGTCCCAACTGCTGGACACGACCAGTCGATAAGTGATCACCTATCCCCCAGATAAGTGATAACTTTGAGACCCCTATAAAGCGCCACTGGCATTTTTTATTTTTTTCCCCACCGAAGTAGCGCTTCTAAGTCCCCAGCCCCCCAGTCTAATACTCACCCGCCACCATCTTCATATTCGATCAGCACCGCTGGAGTCAGACTTCAGTAGTTAGTGACCTACCGGAGGACACGTATCTCTGCAAATCTATGAGGGTCTCATCCTGGCTCCCATAGATGTACATTAGGATCTGTGAGGGTCTCTTTCTGGCTCCCATAGATGTACATCAGGATCTATGGGGGTCTTGTCCTGGCTCTCATAGATGTACATCAGGATCTATGAGGGTCTCGTCCTGGCTCCTATAGATGTACATCAGGATCTATGAGGGTCTCTTTCTGGCTCCCATAAATGTACATCAGGATCTATGGGGGGGTCTTGTCCTGGCTCTCATAGATGTACATCAGGATCTATGGGGGTCTTGTCCTGGCTCTCATAGATGTACATCAGGATCTATGAGGGTCTCTTTCTGGCTCTCATAGATGTACATCAGGATCTATGGGGGTCTTGTCCTGGCTCTCATAGATGTAAATTAGGATCTATGAGGGTCTCGTCCTGGCTCCTATAGATGTACATCAGGATCTATGAGGGTCTCTTTCTGGCTCCCATAGATGTACATCAGGATCTATGAGGGTCTCTTTCTGGCTCTCATAGATGTAGATCAGGATCTATGAGGGTCTCATCCTGGCTCCTATAGATGTACATCAGGATCTATGAGGGTCTCTTTCTGGCTCCCATAGATGTACATCAGGATCTATGGGGGTCTCGTCCTGGCTCCCATAGATGTACATCAGGATCTATGAGGGTCTCGTCCTGGCTCCCATAGATGTACATCAGGATCTATGGGGGGTCTCGTCCTGGCTCTCATAGATGTAAATTAGGATCTATGAGGGTCTCGTCCTGGCTCCCATAGATGTACATCAGGATCTATGAGGGTCTCGTCCTGGCTCTCATAGATGTAAATTAGGATCTATGGGGGTCTCGTCCTGGCTCCCATAGATGTACATCAGGATCTATGAGGGTCTCTTTCTGGCTCCCATAGATGTACATCAGGATCTATGAGGGTCTCGTCCTGGCTCCCATAGATGTAAATTAGGATCTATGGGGGTCTCGTCCTGGCTCCCATAGATGTACATCAGGATCTATGCGGGTCTCGTCCTGGCTCCCATAGATGTACATCAGGATCTATGAGGGTCTCGTCCTGGCTCCCATAGATGTACATCAGGATCTATGCGGGTCTCGTCCTGGCTCCCATAGATGTACATCAGGATCTATGCGGGTCTCGTCCTGGCTCCCATAGATGTACATCAGGATCTATGAGGGTCTCGTCCTGGCTCCCATAGATGTACATCAGGATCTATGAGGGTCTCGTCCTGGCTCCCATAGATGTAAATTAGGATCTATGGGGGTCTCGTCCTGGCTCCCATAGATGTAAATTAGGATCTATGGGGGTCTCGTCCTGGCTCCCATAGATGTACATCAGGATCTATGCGGGTCTCGTCCTGGCTCCCATAGATGTACATCAGGATCTATGAGGGTCTCGTCCTGGCTCCCATAGATGTACATCAGGATCTATGCGGGTCTCGTCCTGGCTCCCATAGATGTACATCAGGATCTATGCGGGTCTCGTCCTGGCTCCCATAGATGTACATCAGGATCTATGAGGGTCTCGTCCTGGCTCCCATAGATGTACATCAGGATCTATGCGGGTCTCGTCCTGGCTCCCATAGATGTACATCAGGATCTATGCGGGTCTCGTCCTGGCTCCCATAGATGTACATCAGGATCTATGAGGGTCTCTTTCTGGCTCCCATAGATGTACATCAGGATCTATGCGGGTCTCGCCCTGGCTCCCATAGATGTACATCAGGATCTATAGGGGGGGTCTCGTCCTGGCTCCCATAGATGTAAATTAGGATCTATGAGGGTCTCGTCCTGGCTCCCATAGATGTACCTCATGGGAGCCAGGAGGAGACCTATGTTGGAAGACCATTTCCGGTGACTACCTCTTGAAGCTCATCAATAGAATGCCAAGAGTGTGCAAAGCAGTAATCAAAGCAAAAGGTGGCTACTTTGAAGAACCTAGAATATAAGACATATTTTCAGTTGTTTCACACTTTAATTATATAATTCCACATGTGGTAATTCATTGTTTTGATGCCTTCAGAATGAATCTACAATTTTCATAGTCATGAAAATAAAGAAAATGCTTTGAATGAGAAGGTGTGTCCAAACTTTTGGTCTGTACTGTGTATATGTCCTTTATGCTAGTATATATCGGGATAGGGAGGGGCCCGTCGGACTCTATGCTACTGCTTGGCGCCGTCCTTTTCTGTTTGCCTCTGTTCATCTGCTGCATCTGTAATGAAAAGGGAAGCAGACGGATCCCAATGATTGTGACGAGTTGTAGTTTTTAGTATGGAAGTAAAAAATGTTGTTAACAAGATGTGACCAGAGCCTTCGAAGGGTCAACGACAAATTGATCCCAGGATGCCCCCGCTGTCGAGACCCCATGTTTCGCTGTAGTTTGGAGTCACTGGAACTTGCAGCGACAGAGGCGATGCTGCAGAGGTTTTTTCGCTTATCCTTTATAGTCCACAATTACTGGGGGAAGATGGAAATCTGACAGATCCACATTGGTGCAATGACATCATCAGCACTAAGCCAGTTATGTCATCAGGCCCAGGGTCACATGACCACCCTAATCTGGACCAATATAAAGGTCCTCGAAACATAAAGAGCTCTGAGACCCATGGGCAGAGTGCAACGTCATAACACTTCCCTATTGCGCCACCAAATTATAGGGTTATGCCCACCACCATTCATTCTCTAAGGTTGGAAATATGACCACCAGATGTCGGACCTCTGCTCAGGGGTGGACGTACCATTGGTGCAACCTGTGCAGCCGCCCAGGGGTCCTAGAGGTCAGGGGACCACATGTACCTTCAAAGCAGGTGAGCGACTGCAAAGCGACCATATAGTGTTCCCTCTTCGGTCTGTGTCCGCTCCGCCCTGTAAAAATCCAAAAATTATCCCCAATCCATAAAGGGTTTTCGCCCTTTCAAAAAAATCCCTGTCCCCCATTCACCCCGGATCCTGCACCCCCCCCCCCACAGCAAATTAACAAGAGCACCTACATTAAAATGAGTCCAATTCAATTGATCTCAATAGACCCATCTGTCCTGCAGCCATTGGGAAAGCTGGGGCAAAGAGAGCAGGGTCCTGGGGGGCCGTCAGGTTACAGGGCTATTCCTGAATGCTGGGTTATTCCAGGGGAAAAACTGCTTCAAAAGGACATAGCTCAGCAAAGGAGACAATCCCTGTAAAAGCCATCTCTATACAATAAACCCAGGCAGATCTGGGCAACGTGCGGCCGGCAGACCGAGCCAACCGAAGGCCCACACCGTGCTCCCACACGCCACCGCCGCTGTCACCGACATCCGTATCCTCAGGATGCAGACAGCAGTGAATGTATTGGTGGAGGACAGAGCGTGTTTATTATTTCTTCTTGATCGTTCACGCAGGGTTCACTACTGAACGTTGAGGCACCTGCAATGAAAGGACGTACCTTGTAGGTGTTTGTACGTCCCCAGAAGGATGGCTTAAATATCCAACTGGCCATTGGCAGAAAGAAGGTTCCTCACCCCTGCTGTATATAGTGGGCTATGTGGGGGCTTGTAGTGTAGTTAGGAGGCTGGGTGGAGACTCATACTGTAGATAGAGGCTATGTGGGGTTAACACTGTATATAGGAGGCTATATGAGGCTCATACTGTATATTGGGAGCTATGTAAGGGCTCATACTGTATATAGGGAGATATGTAAGGGCTCATACTGTATATAAGGGGCTATGTGGGGGCTCATACTGTATATAGGAGGTTCCTCATCCCTGCTGTATATAGTGGGCTATGTGGGGGCTTGTACTGTATTTAGGAGGCTGGGTGGAGACTCATACTGTATATAGAGGCAATGTGGGGTTAACACTATATAGGAGGCTATATGAGGCTCATACTGTATATAGTAGGCTATATAAGGGCTTCACTGTGTATAGAGAGGCTATGTGGGGCTCCTACTGTATATACAGTTGTGGCCAAAAGTATTGACACCCCTGCAATTCTGTCAGATAATACTCAGTTTCTTCCTGAAAATGATTGCAAACACAAATTCTTTTGTATTATTATCTTCATTTAATTTGTCTTAAATGAAAAAACACAAAAAGAATTGTCCTAAAGCCAAATTGGATATAATTCCACACCAAACATAAAAAAGAGGGTGGACAAAAGTATTGGCACTGTTCGAAAAATCATGTGATGCTTCTCTAATTTGTGTAATTAACAGCACCTGTAACTTACCTGTGGCACCTAACAGGTGTTGGCAATAACTAAATCACACTTGCAGCCAGTTGACATGGATTAAAGTTGACTCAACCTCTGTCCTGTGTCCTTGTGTGTACCACATTGAGCATGGAGAAAAGAAAGAAGACCAAAGAACCATCTGAGGACTTGAGAAACCAAATTGTGAGGAAGCATGAGCAATCTCAAGGCTACAAGTCCATCTCCAAAGTCCTGAATGTTCCTGTGTCTACCGTGCGCAGTGTCATCAAGAAGTGTAAAGCCCATGGCACTGTGGCTAACCTCCCTAGATGTGGACGGAAAAGAAAAATTGACAAGAGATTTCAACGCAAGATTGTGCGGATGTTGGATAAAGAACCTCGACTAACGTCCAAACAAGTTCAAGCTGCCCTGCAGTCCGAGGGTACAACAGTGTCAACCCGTACTATCCGTCGGCGTCTGAATGAAAAGGGACTGTATGGTAGGAGACCCAGGAAGACCCCACTTCTTACCCCGAGACATAAAAAAGCCAGGCTGGAGTTTGCCAAAACTTACCTGAAAAAGCCTAAAACGTTTTGGAAGAATGTTCTCTGGTCAGATGAGACAAAAGTAGAGCTTTTTTGGCAAAGGCATCAACATGTTTACAGGAGAAAAAAAGAGGCATTCAAAGAAAAAACACGGTCCCTACAGTCAAACATGGTGGAGGTTCCCTGATATTTTGGGGTTGCTTTGCTGCCTCTGGCACTGGACTGCTTGACTGTGTGCATGGCATTATGAAGTCTGAAGACTACCAACAAATTTTGCAGCATAATGTAGGGCCCAGTGTGAGAAAGCTGGGTCTCCCTCAGAGGTCATGGGTCTTCCAGCAGGACAATGACCCAAAACACACTTCAAAAAGCACTA
This sequence comes from Dendrobates tinctorius, assembly GCF_039654945.1. NCBI lineage: Eukaryota > Metazoa > Chordata > Amphibia > Anura > Dendrobatidae > Dendrobates > Dendrobates tinctorius. Next base: position 6,472,835 of record NW_027361709.1, read on the forward strand.
GAAAATGGTTTGAGAGAAAGCACTGGAGACTTCTAAGGTGGCCAGCAATGAGTCCAGACCTGAATCCCATAGAACACCTGTGGAGAGATCTAAAAATGGCAGTTTGGAGAAGGCACCCTTCAAATATCAGGGACCTGGAGCAGTTTGCCAAAGAAGAATGGTCTAAAATTCCAGCAGAGCATTGTAAGAAACTCATTGATGGTTACCGGAAGCGGTTGGTCGCAGTTATTTTGGCTAAAGGTTGTGCAACCAAGTATTAGGCTGAGGGTGCCAATACTTTTGTCTGGCCCATTTTTGGAGTTTTGTGTGAAATGATCAATGTTTTGCTTCATTCTCTTTTGTGTTTTTTCATTTAAGACAAATTAAATGAAGATAATAATACCAAAGAATTTGTGTTTGCAATCATTTTCAGGAAGAAACAGTATTATCTGACAAAATTGCAGGGGTGCCAATACTTTTGGCCACAACTGTAGGAGGTTCCTCACCCCTACTGTATATAGTGGGCTATGTGGGGGCTTGTACTGTATTTAGGAGGCTGGGTGGAAACTCATACTGTATATAGCAGGCTATATGAGGCTCATACTGTATATAGGGAGCTATGTAAGGGCTCATACTGTATATAGGGGGCTATATAGGGGCTTAACTGTGTATAGAGAGGCTATTTGGGGCTCCTACTGTATATAGGAGGTTCCTCACCCCTGCTGTATATAGTGGGCTATGTGTGGGCTTGTACTGTATTTAGGAGGCTGGGTGGAGACTCATACTGTATATAGAGGCTATGTGGGGGCTTAGTGTATAAGGGAGGCTATGTGAGGCTAATACTGTATATAGGAGGCTATGCAGGGGCTCATTCTATTTATAGGAGGCTATGTGGGGTCCCATACTGTATATAGGGAGGCTATGCTGGGCTCACGCTGTATAGGAGGGTATGTGTATACAGCGAGCTATTTAAGGGCTCATACTGTATATAGGGAGCTATGTGGGGAATCATACTGTATATAGGGGCTACATGGAGGTCATATTGTATATAGGAGGCTGTGTGGGGTTCATACTGTATATAGGGGCTATGTAAGGGCTCATAATGTATACAGGTGGCTATGTGTGGGCTCATACTACATATAGGAGGCTAGTTGGGGCTCATACATTATATAGAGGGGTTCATACTGTATATACGGAGCCTATGTGGGGGCTCATACTGTATATAGGAGTCCATGTGGGGGTTCATACTGTATACAGGAAACTATGTGAGGGCTCATACTGTATATAGCGGACTATGTGGGGGCTCTTACTGTACACAGGCTATGTGAGGACTCATACTGTATATAGGGGTCTATGTCAGTGGTCCCTAACCTTTTTTGCACCAGGGACCGGCTTCAAGCAAGACCATTCTTCCATGGCCCGGCAGGGCGGGGATAGAGGTGTGACAGGGGTGGGGCTTTGGTCATAAGGGGGCGGGGCTATGGATGCGGTTGTAGTTTATCATTTAATTATAACATTTATAATGTGACTCAACTCACCATAGGTTTTGAATGAGTGGGAGCACCTGGCTTGTTTCTCTGTTTCAGTGGTAGCACCGGGCTACTTCTACTGATGACCGTCACTGCTAATGATGACTGGAACCTACAAGGAAATGGAGCATTGAGCACTTAAGAAAAATTGTACTGGAGTACTGTACATGCAGATTATTTTCTAATCATCAGAAAATGTATGAGTGGTTCCCTCCGTCCTGTCGAGCTCTGTGTGGCTCCGAGCCCTGTTGTATGCATGGCTCCCCTGTCCCATCCTTGTATACATGGCTCTGCTCCCATCCTCCCATCTTTGTATACATGGCTCTGCTCCCACTCTCCCTCCCTTGTATTTATGGCTCCGCTCCCACTCTCCCTCCCCTGTATATATGGCTCCGCTCCCACTCTCCCTCCCTTGTATATATGGCTCTGCTTCCACTCTCCCTTCCTTGTATACATGGCTCCGCTCCCACCCTCCCTCCCTTGTATATATGGCTCCGCTCCCACTCTCCCTCCCCTGCATATATGGCTCCGCTCCCACTCTCCCTCCCTTGTATTTATGGCTCCGCTCCCACTCTCCCTCCCTTGTAAATATGGCTCCACTCCCACCCTCCCTCCCTTGTATATATGGCTCCGCTCCCACTCTCCCTCCCCTGCATATATGGCTCCGCTCCCACCCTCCCTCCCTTGTATATATGGCTCCGCTCCCACTCTCCCTCCCTTGTATATATGGCTCCACTCCCACTCTCTCTCCATTGTATTTATGGCTCCGCTCCCACTCTCCCTCCCTTGTATTTATGGCTCCGCTCCCACTCTCCCTCCCTTGTATATATGGCTCCGCTCCCACCCTCCCTCCCTTGTATACATGGCTCCGCTCCCACTCTCCCTCCCTTGTATATATGGCTCCACTCCCACTCTCTCTCCCTTGTATTTATGGCTCCGCTCCCACTCTCCCTCCCTTGTATACATGGCTCCGCTCCCACTCTCCCTCCCTTGTATATATGGCTCCGCTCCCACTCTCCCTCCCCTGCATATATGGCTCCGCTCCCACCCTCCCTCCCTTGTATATATGGCTCCGCTCCCACTCTCCCTCCCTTGTATATATCGCTCCACTCCCACTCTCTCTCCCTTGTATTTATGGCTCCGCTCCCACTCTCCCTCCCTTGTATTTATGGCTCCGCTCCCACTCTCCCTCCCCTGTATATATGGCTCCGCTCCCACTCTCCCTCCCTTGTATATATGGCTCCGCTCCCACCCTCCCTCCCTTGTATATATGGCTCCGCTCCCACTCTCCCTCCCCTGCATATATGGCTCCGCTCCCACCCTCCCTCCCTTGTATATATGGCTCCGCTCCCACTCTCCCTCCCTTGTATATATGGCTCCACTCCCACTCTCTCTCCCTTGTATTTATGGCTCCGCTCCCACTCTCCCTCCCTTGTATTTATGGCTCCGCTCCCACTCTCCCTCCCCTGTATATATGCCTCCGCTCCCACTCTCCCTCCCTTGTATATATGGCTCCGCTCCCACTCTCCCTCCCCTGCATATATGGCTCCGCTCCCACTCTCCCTCCCTTGTATTTATGGCTCCGCTCCCACCCTCCCTCCCTTGTATATATGGCTCCGCTCCCACTCTCCCTCCCTTGTATTTATGGCTCCGCTCCCACTCTCCCTCCCTTGTATATATGGCTCCGCTCCCACTCTCCCTCCCCTGCATATATGGCTCCGCTCCCACTCTCCCTCCCTTGTATTTATGGCTCCGCTCCCACCATCCCTCCCTTGTATATATGGCTCCGCTCCCACTCTCACTCCCTTGTATTTATGGCTCCGCTCCCACTCTCCCTCCCTTATATATATGGCTCCACTCCCACTCTCCCTCCCTTGTATTTATGGCTCCGCTCCCACTCTCCCTCCCCTGTATATATGGCTCCGCTCCCACTCTGCCTCCCCTGTATATATGGCTCCGCTCCCACCCTCCCTCCCTTGTATTTATGGCTCCGCTCCCACTCTCTCTCCCTTGTATTTATGGCTCCGCTCCCACTCTCCCTCCCCTGTATATATGGCTCCGCTCCCACTCTCCCTTCCTTGTATATATGGCTCCGCTCCCACTCTCCCTCCCTTGTATTTATGGCTCCACTCCCATTCTCCCTCCCCTGTATATATGGCTCTGCTCCCACTCTCCCTCCCCTGCATATATGGCTCCGCTCCCACTCTCCCTCCCCTGCATATATGGCTCCGCTCCCACTCTCCCTCCCCTGTATATATGGCTCCGCTCCCACTCTCCCTCCCCTGTATATATGGCTCCGCTCCCACTCTCCCTCCCCTGCATATATGGCTCCGCTCCCACTCTCCCTCCCCTGCATATATGGCTCCGCTCCCACTCTCCCTCCCTTGTATATATGGCTCCGCTCCCACTCTCCCTCCCCTGTATATATGGCTCCGCTCCCACTCTCCCTCCCCTGTATATATGGCTCCGCTCCCACTCTCCCTCCCTTGTATATATGGCTCCGCTCCCACTCTCCCTCCCCTGTATATATTGCTCTGCTCCCACTCTCCCTCCCCTGTATATATGGCTCTGCTCCCACTCTCCCTCCCTTGTATATATGGCTCCGCTCCCACTCTCCCTCCCCTGTATATATGGCTCCGCTCCCACTCTCCCTCCCTTGTATATATGGCTCCGCTCCCACTCTCCCTCCCCTGTATATATGGCTCCACTCCCACTCTCCCTCCCTTGTATATATGGCTCCGCTCCCACTCTCCCTCCCTTGTATATATGGCTCCGCTCCCACTCTCCCCTGCATATATGGCTCCGCTCCCACTCTCCCTCCCCTGTATATATGGCTCCGCTCCCACTCTCCCTCCCCTGTATATATGGCTCTGTTCCCACTCTCCCTCCCTTGTATATATGGCTCCGCTCCCACTCTCCCTCCCCTGTATTTATGGCTCCGCTCCCACTCTCCCTCCCCTGCATATATGGCTCCGCTCCCACTCTCCCTCCCTTGTATATATGGCTCCGCTCCCACTCTCCCTCCCCTGTATATATGGCTCCGCTCCCACTCTCCCTTCCTTGTATATATGGCTCCGCTCCCACTCTCCCTCCCCTGTATATATGGCTCCGCTCCCACTCTCCCTCCCCTGCATATATGGCTCCGCTCCCACTCTCCCTCCCTTGTATATATGGCTCCGCTCCCACTCTCCCTCCCCTGTATATATGGCTCCGCTCCCACTCTCCCTTCCTTGTATATATGGCTCCGCTCCCACTCTCCCTCCCCTGTATATATGGCTCTGCTCCCACTCTCCCTCCCTTGTATATATGGCTCCGCTCCCACTCTCCCTCCCCTGCATATATGGCTCCGCTCCCACTCTCCCTCCCTTGTATATATGGCTCCGCTCCCACTCTCCCTCCCCTGTATATATGGCTCCGCTCCCACTCTCCCTTCCTTGTATATATGGCTCCGCTCCCACTCTCCCTCCCCTGTACATATGACTCTGCTCCCACTCTCCCTCCCCTGTATATATGGCTCCGCTCCCACTCTCCCTCCCCTGCATATATGGCTCCGCTCCCACTCTCCCTCCCCTGTATATATGGCTCCGCTCCCACTCTCCCTCCCCTGCATATATGGCTCCGCTCCCACTCTCCCTCCCTTGTATATTTGGCTCCGCTCTCACTCTCCCTCCCTTGTATATATGGCTCCGCTCCCACTCTCCCTCCCCTGTATATATGGCTCTGCTCCCACTCTCCCTCCCCTGTATATATGGCTCCGCTCCCACTCTCCCTCCCCTGCATATATGGCTCCGCTCCCACTCTCCCTCCCCTGTATATATGGCTCTGCTCCCACTCTCCCTCCCCTGTATTTATGGCACCGCTCCCACTCTCCCTCCCCTGCATATATGGCTCTGCTCCCACTCTCCCTCCCCTGTATTTATGGCTCCGCTCCCACTCTCCCTCCCCTGCATATATGGCTCCGCTCCCACTCTCCCTCCCCTGCATATATGGCTCCGCTCCAACCCACCCTCCCTTGTATATATGGCTCCGCTCCCACTCTCCCTCCCTTGTATATTTGGCTCCGCTCCCACTCTCCCTCCCTTGTATATTTGGCTCCGCTCACACTCTCCCTCCCCTGTATATATGGCTCCGCTCCCACTCTCCCTCCCTTGTATATATGGCTCCGCTCCCACCCTCCCCTGTATATGGCTCCGCTCCCACTCTCCCACCCTTGTATATATGGCTCCGCTTGGCTCCCCCATCCTCCCCCATCATTCTTACCCTCACATTTCTGACCTTCCTTCCCGTCGCTGAACTTCCCTCCCTGCATCTCGCGGTGCTTTAGCTCCTGTGCGGAGCGATCACGTGCTACCGCTCATTACGGTGCATGAATATGTACGCCATGCCTATGGGTGATGAGTGGCGTCCATATTCATGACCTTAATTGAGCAGTACACTTGACCGCTCAGCGCTGGATGAAGCCGCCGCGCCGGCAGGGACCGCTAGGTGAGTATCAGCTTCTGCACCACCGCCGGCTCCCCTTGTGTCCGCGGACCGGCAAGGGCACTGCAACGGCCCAGTGCTGGGCCTCGGACCGGTGGTTGGGGACCCCTGGTCTATGTAAAGGCTCATACTGTATATATGGAGGCTGTGTGGGGGCTAATGTATACAGGGAGACAATGTGGAGCTCATACATGTAGGGGTTGTCAGCATACCTAATTCTGCTCAACATTAAGTGATACAATCAATATAAAATAATTATAATTAATATGTTAATATTAATGTTGAGCAGAATTAATTTCAGCCTATTGGTTCGGCCTCCACAACAGTCATGGTCTCTCATGTGGTCCCCTGGGGAAATTAATTGCCCACCTCTGCTGTAAGGGAAGGGTGGGTCTATCCAGTTCCTATAACTAAATTGTATTTTATTCTATTTTCTATCCTAAACTCTGCTGCCCGACTAATCCACCTGTCCCCCCGCTATTCCCCGTCCTCTCCCCTCTGTCAATCCCTGCACTGGCTCCCCATTGCCCAAAGACCCCAGTTCAAAACCCTAACCATGACATACAAAGCCATCCACAACCTGTCTCCTCCATACATCTGTGACCTCGTTTCTTACTTACCTGCACGAAACCTCTGATCCTCACAAGATCTCCTTCTGTACTCCCCTCTTATCCTCTTATCTCCTCTTCCCACAATCACATACAAGATTTCTCCCGTGCTTCCCCCCTACTCTGGAACTCTCTACCACCACATATCAGACTCTCGCCTACCATGGAAACCTTCAAAAAGAACCTGAAGACCCACCTCTTCCGACAAGCCTACAACCTGCAGTAACCACCAATCCACCAAACCACTGCACGACCAGCTCTACCCTCACCTACTATATCCTCACCCATCCCTTGTAGATTGTGAGCCCTCGCGGGCAGGGTCCTCTCTCCTCCTGGACCAGTCGTGACTTATATTGTTTAAGATTACTGTACTTGTATGTATTATGTATACCCCTCCTCACATGTAAAGCGCCTTGGAATAAATGGCGCTATAATAATAAACAATATTATAATTATTGTCACCAGAACACATTCATCTCTGCTGCGTCACCCGTCATTATCAGAGATACAGCAGAGGTGAGTTTGTCATTTGTTGCATCTCATCGTGATCAGTGGCGTAGCGTGGGGGGGGCGGTCCGCCCCAGGCGGCACGTTGTGGGGGCGGCGCGGCAGCAGCAGCAATTCCTCTCTGTGGGAGAAGCGCGGAGGCACAGTGCAGTGCAGCGGCGGGCAGGGAGCGATCACAGCAGCTCCGCTGCCTGCAAGAGGGAATAGCAGAAGCGGAGCTGCAAAGACCCGTCCTGCTTCCTGCCCGGAGGCCACGCTTCCTATTTGACACAGAGGAGCGCCGCTGAATGACGTCATCATTCAGCGGCCGCTGCTGTGTGAGCGAGGAAGAGCGGGCGATGCTGCGGACAGGTGAGAGAGAGGTGGTGTATGTGTGTATGTCTGTCTGTGTGTGTATGTATATGTATGTGTATGTGTCTATGTGTGTATGTGTGTATGTCTGTGTGTATGTCTGTGTGTGTGTGTATGTATATGTATGTGTGTGTGTCTATGTGTGTATGTCTGTGTGTATGTATGTCTGTGTGTATGTCTGTGTGTATGTATGTCTGTCTGTGTGTATGTATGTCTGTGTATGTCTGTCTGTGTGTATGTATGTCTGTGTGTATGTCTGTGTGTGTGTATGTATGTCTGTGTGTGTATGTATGTCTGTGTGTGTATGTATGTCTGTGTGTGTATGTCTGTGTGTGTGTATGTCTGTGTGTATGTATGTCTGTCTGTGTGTATGTCTGTGTGTGTATGTCTGTCTGTATGTGTGTGTATGTCTGTGTGTGTGTATGTGTGTATATATGTCTGTGTGTGTATGTCTGTGTGTATGTATGTGTGTGTATGTCTGTGTGTGTGTCTGTAGGTTAGCCTGGCCCTGGAGGAGATGGGGACATGAGAAGACTGTGATGGGGAGAGAAGGCCATGATGCCTGGGGTGATGGGAGGCCATGAGGGGGTAATGGGAGAAGGCCTTGAGGGGGTAATGGGAGAAGGCCATGTGGGGGTAATGGGAGGTCTTGAGGGGGTAATGGGAGAAGGCCATGTGGGGGTAATGGGAGAAGGCCCTGAGGGGGTAATGGGAGAAGGCCCTGAGGGGATAATGGGAGAAGGCCCTGAGGGGGTAATGGGAGAAGGCCTTGAGGGGCTAATGGGAGAAGGCCATGTGGGGGTAATGGGAGAAGGCCTTGAGGGGGTAATGGGAGAAGGCCTTGAGGGGGTAATGGGAGAAGGCCATGATGGGGGTGATGCAGAGAAGGCAATGATGGGAGTGATGGGGTGATGGAGCAGAAAATGATGGGGTGATGGAGCAGGCAATGATGGGAGTGATGGGGAGAAGGCAGTGATGGGATGATGGAGCAGGCAATGATGGGAGTGATGGGGAGAAGGCAGTGATGGGGTGATGGAGCAGGCAATGATGGGAGTGATGGGGAGAAGGCAGTGATGGGGTGAAGGAGAAGGCAATGATGGGAGTGATGGGGAGAAGGCATTGATGGGGTGATGGAGAGGGTAATGATGGGGTGGTGGGGGAAAAATAAATGATGATGGGGTGGTGGGGGAGAATGCAATGATGTGGTGGTGGAAAGGACAATAAATGGGGGTGGTGGAGGAGGAGGAAATGATGGAGGTGGTGGAATGGGCAATGATGGAAGTGGTGGGGGAGAAAGCAAAGATAGTGGTGGGGGAGAAGAAAATGATGGAGGTGGTGAAGAGGACAATGATGGGGTGGGGGAGAGGACAATAATGGGATTCGAGGGGAGGAGGACAATGAGGGGTGTGGGGAATTGGGATGGGAGGAAGGGGGACTTATAATGGCCTTAGGAACAGGGGGAGGTGGAGGAAGACATATCGCTTATTATGTCTAACACAGTCCCTTAGTATATAGTGTACTCACTATGTCTAACACAGTCCCTTTGTATATAGTGTACTCACTATGTCTAACACAGTCCCTTAGTATATAGTGTACTCACTAGTTCTGTATAACACCATCCTTAGTTACATAGTTTCCTCTTTTATTATGTATAACACCATCCCTTATTACGTATCATCCTCTCTAGTTATATACGTATTTTGCCGTCCCTTATTATATAGCTTCCTCTGCTGTTATGTATAGTGCTGTCTCTTACATAGTGTATTCTTGTTAATTTTGTTATTTACAGCGCCCTCTTTTATTACATAGTCCCCTCTCTTTTTAGATACAAAACGACTGCTGATCGAGGAGCCGGTGACCAGACGACCAGTCCATCAGCTCCTCCATTAGAAAGGAAGCTTTCCCATGCTCCATCAGCCATCATTGCATTATACAGCCAACAAGACAGGACGGCATGTGATAAAAAACAGGGCTCTATATAATCCAATATGTAAGGGACGGTACTGTACATAACAAGAGAGGGCACTGTGTAATAAGGGACAGCAATATACATAATAAAGGAGACTATGTAATATATATACCTGTATGTGTGTGTGTGGCTATATAATATCAATATCCATCTATACACACACACACGTAGCTTTGACGCCATAAAAGGAGGGGGGCCCGGACACATTTCTTGCACAGGGACCCCAAGCTGTCAGTGTCCGCCCCCTGTCCGCCAAAATAATTTGTACTTTCTGTTTTTTTTTTCTGTCACATTATTAAAAATTATTATTAAAAAAGCCATTAGGTCTTCATCCAGCATCATCAAGCTAATACATACTTATAGAGAGAACTGCAAGATGAAAGTCTAGAAATGTAGAAATAATAACAGCCGAGTTAGTAGCAGCCTAAAAATTAGATCTTTGAGTGTAGTGTGGGCTCTTCGGATGCTTCCGGATTATCAATGACCAAAGGGGTGGCAAATTTTTCGACCGCCCCGGGTGCCACGAACAGTTGCTACGCCACTTATTGTGATTCTAGAATCCATTATCTGTGGTTTACATAGGACTGCAGGGAAATCTGCTACATTATATCAGCAAGTCACTGCCATGTCCAAAACAAATAAACTACAAATTCATACAAGAACACTGATATAATTTGGCACGTCTCAGGATTTTACATAGGACTGCAAGAAATCTCCAGTTAAAGCCCTGACTGACTCTGCCCAGCAGCTGGGTGACACATTCAGCTCTGCTACATCATTCCTATAGTTTGGATCCTTCTCCCCAGACAGGGTGGGTGGGTGCCAGGACCCCCCACATATACAGTGGCAGCCTGGGATCCCCCTGCAGCCGCAGATCACGTGGGGGGCGCCCTGTGTTACTTGCACCAATTTAACCCCCCTCTATCTCCAGCCCGGCTGAGCCCAGACCCCCCAAATAAATCCGCATCTGTCCCTTGAAACCCCCTCTCCTGGTCCCGACCCTGATCCCCCCTGATCGCCCCCGGGAAACCCCCGTAAATCGCCCCCCAGTGTCACGCCTCCCCACCGCTAGGGCTCCGGCAGCCTGGGGAGACGCCGATCAATCCGGGGATTTCAGGGTTAATAAGGCCGAGATCGGGGTCGGTTCCCGCGCAGATCGGTAGCGGGGGGTCCCGGGTGCGGGGGGCGGTGCGGGTCCCGGTGCTGGACGCTCCCGGATGGCAGAAAATGGCGCAGAACTGAGCGGGAAGAAACACAAGTTGCGGGGAAGCGGCGCAGGGAGCTGTTGTTGTTCCCAACGTGGTCCGCACCCTCCGTATAAAGGAGGCGGAGGAGGCGGGGCCGGGACCAGAGAGAGGGAACATGGCGCAGCGAGAGGTCGCCCCGGCCACCCCCGGCAAGAAGTCCGGGGGCAAGAAGAAGAACCAGCCGGGCCGCTACAGCCAGCTGGTGGTGGACACCATCCGCAGCCTGGGCGAGCGCAGCGGCTCCTCCCTGGCCAAGATCTACGGCGAGGCCAAGAAGGTGTCCTGGTTCGACCAGCAGAACGGCCGCACCTACCTGAAGTACTCGGTGAAGGCGCTGGTGCAGAACGACACCCTGCTGCAGGTGAAGGGCCAGGGGGCCAACGGCTCCTTCCGCCTCAACAAGAAGAAGCTGGAGGGGCTGGCGGTGCCCACGAGGAAGACTCCGGCCCCCAAACCGGCCGCCAAGAAGCCGGCGGCTCCGAAGAAGAGCCCCAAGAAGGCGAAGCCGGCCCCCAAGAAGAGCAGCAAGAGCCCCAAGAAGGCGAGCGGGAGCCCCAAGAAGAGCAGCAGGAGCCCCAAGAAGGCGAGCGGGAGCCGGGCCCCCGGCAAGAAGGCGAGCAAGCCCAAGGGGCTGAAGGCCAAGAAAGCCTGAGAGACCCCAGAGACTGTGCCCGAGCGAGGCCGAGGGGGCTGGAGAAAGCCCCCCACACTGTGCCCGAGGGGGCTGAAGAAAGCCCCCAGAGCCCAGACTGTGCCCCCCCGCATCCCCCGCGTTCTATTTGTTTATCTTCCAGGATGATCTTTGATACTTTGTTGCAATTTTTTTTTTCCCCTTTTGACGCTTTCGCTCCAGAGACAATAGCACTTATTCTTCTTCTTCTCCTGTGCAGGGTGTAAGGGGTTAACCCTGCTGACACTTTATTATGTTTTATTTTTTTTTAAGAATTTGATTATCTGTTTGTTATTGTTTGCATGTGACGTATAACTTTTTTTTTTTTCTACGGTCTGTAGAATATTTGTTTTTTTTATATATAATTTTTTAATAAAATAACAAATGTCTCATGAGGAGGATTTCGTTTTTTACCGTTTTTCTTTATAGTTTTGGGGGGAGGGGAGTGGTTTGAACACTTTGTATAGCACCATAAATTCCACAGCATCACAGTGCCCATTGGGGCTCATAAAATAGAAGACATGGAATCAATGGTGCTATAAAAATTTAAAGCCAGGTCAATATTTAGTGTTTTTATATCAGTATTTGTTTATCAAAATACAGTGAAACAATCCGAGACGTATTACAAAGTGATGACGTGTTTCTAGCCCCCATTACTGGCTTTGGATTACAAATACTGATCTAAAAGACACAATGTCTCCCAATGTTACCAGATTTGGGGAAAACTACAACTCCCAGCATTTCCTTTACAGATTGGGAGTTGGAGTTTTATCCCAGGTCTTGTGTTCTGGTTATTAACTGCAGATATTGTCATTGGGGGGGGGGGCGGGGGGCAGCCTTCATTTATTTAAAGGGATTGTCTATCCTAAAGTAAGCGCAGTACCTGTTCCTGCAGCCTCCTGAATACGCCGCTTCCCCAGTGCAGGTATTGAGCGCTGAGGATTCAGCGAATCCTTGCAAAGTACAATGCCTGCATTTGGGGGGGGATTCAGAAGTCTGCAGTCAGTGATTGAAAACTTTTCATTTTGGCCTGAACAACCCCTTTAAGTTCTCAGTTTCATCTTTATGTAATCATCATATTGAAGTAACTTTTTTAAAATCTGGATTTTGCTTTTTGAAAAGTGCCGATAAATCCATTCATTTCGCACATCGCTGCTGCCAATCGCTCTCCTGATGTAGAGCTCTTGTGCTGCTCAGTGACTGGCAGCAGCGGTGAAAGATCACAGAGAAGCCAGAGCAGCCCTGAGGAAGGGTGAGAACTTCTTGGCATTGTGTACACAAGATATTTTTCAGGCAGATTGCAATCCTAACGTGCACCATCAAAAATTAATTCTTGCACAGTAACGTTAAAATCCAATTTGCTGGTGCAGGTTCCATCTTGCCATTTCTTTTAACCACTTAAGGTAAGGAAACCATGAAGTGGTTAACAAAAGTGACATGCGCATTCGTCCTAGAGTAAGCTGACCACTCGCTATACGCAACCCCATACTGCGTGAATGGAAATCTGCAAGTGTTTGCATGGAAGATGTGACTACGGCGCCAGTGTCTAAAAGGCGCCGTGTGCACAGGGCCCGAGGCTGTTATGTTACATTACTGGAGTCATTTCTGGCACCAGAGTGGGAGCTAATTAATTCCCAGGATCAGAGTTGTAACGTCAAGCTCTTGGGTCCAAACTTTCATGGGTCTGTATTGATCTATTCCTATGGGACAAAAGGTACTTTTTTCCCTCCCTCCTCCCGATTAGTTGCAGCGCCCCGCACATGTGACCTCTCTCCATACGAGCCCAATCGGTAAGAGGTGGTTTTCGGGGCTCCTGTCCCAGAGGTGTCACAGATTACTGACGTGACCAATGGGATCAGGTGCTGCGAATAGATTTGGACCAACTATCTTGCACTTTTCTAAAAGTTGGAAACCCCTTTAAATAGTCTAGGGGGACTGTGGTGCTCCTGCGCATTGCCACATACACCTCGTCCCTAATCTAAATGCAATGATCTGCAGGATCAGACACGTATTGTAGGGGGGTCTCTTGCTGTGCTGGACCCACTAACCAAACATTGTTGGGCAGTCTTAAGGATAGACGATCAGTATTCTAGTCCTGGAGAACAGGTTTATGCCTGAAACAGCGCCACATGTCAGTGTAGGCTGTGCAAGGTATTACAGCTCTGCCTTATTCACTTGCTAGGAATGAGCTGTAGTTTCAGACAAAGGGTTAAAAAAATAAAGTCTTGGTCAGCCCATGTAACAGTAAAGGCCATGTGCTGGGCATCAGTGTTTGGTTAGATGGTGTCCGACGGAGTAATAGTACCTATAATGATTCAGTATCTCCTGATGCAGGGACTGAGAGTGAGGGGCAGCAGCCAAGAAGATTCCTTTATGGTGCCCCCTGATCTAGATAGAAGTCTGTCAGTGGCCGGAGCGCTCCTTTAATTATTTGCTGCTGGGTTTTCTCACTTTAGACCCTTATGACATCCGCAGGAAGACGAAGACCTCCTTATAAAGGGTGATCCCATCTCATAAAGTGATGGAAAATCACCAACTTTATGAACAGCGGGGGTCCGGCCTCCAGGACCTTCACTAATGCCTTCAGCTTATTTTACTGCAGAGCAGCACTCATAGTTCTGCAGGAGACCGCTTCTTCACGCACTGTACTTGGAATCCCAGGCACCATAACGGGGGCTACAGAGCTAAATGCGGTCTCGTTACATGATCCAGAAAACGCATAACCGTTGTTTTAGTTAGTTAGCAGGTGCCATAAACTGCCTCTTTTCTGGAGCCTCCTTCGCTGGCACGCTGCCTGTTCGTGGCGTCATCAAGAAAGAAAATAGAAAAACACAAGACCTTTAAATGTCGTTTTTTGGTTTCTTTGTAAATGTGAATTTTTGTTACTTTTTGATAAACACTTCTAAAAGCATTGTGACCAAGAACAGAACTATAAGGACAGAAGGACTGCAGCCCGGTGGGAGTTGTAGCTGTGCAGTGGCTGGAGAGCACTAATCCCGGGGGATCATGTCCCCAGACACCTCAGGGGACACCTTGTATTTTGCAGACCCCCCCATCCTACGTACAGTGCACGGTCGTTACATTTGGGGCACAGCTCAGTTTTCTATTTATAATGGGGGACCGAAAGTGTCGTAAATGCCAACAAAGTCCTGGGGGTAACTGTGTCACAGCGCGGTGGTTTCATGCTACGTGACACACGGCACAGCTGTGTGTGGGGGGTCGGCATGTCATGGTGAACCCTAAACAATACCATCCCAGTTGTTGGCAGCAGCTGCTACTTTCTATGACAGCTGCTACAGTCCAAAACTACAGGGCACCACCATGGGCTCCGTGTGTGTCAGGTCTATCCCAGGCTTGGACAGACAGGAGCTCTGAGCACCAACGGGGTCAAAATTAAAGGTGGCCGCAGTATCCAGCGCAGCCGTTATTATATGTAATGGAAAACAATGAAGACGCTCACTAGGTTGGACCCCCATATACTTCGGATGGGTCTAGCTCGGCCCCTGTGGCGGGCGCAGGACACAGTGACGCAGACTGGACACGTTTCCATTAAAACTGGGGGAAGTTTATTGACACATTAAATAGAAAAAGACATTGTCCTATTTATAAAGAAACAATATTGCACGCTATTCATAAAGTGCTTCTAGAAACGACTCGAGACGATCCCACCACACAGGAAAGAACGGAAACTCACTGCAATCAGCGTCATCGCTGTCAACCAAGTCATCGGACCCTAACAAGACGCCGCGAGAGCACCAGAGGACGGACGGGCGAGGATGGGGCGCCTGGGCTGGACTTACAATGGGGCCATGCTGGGATCCGTGCTCACTGTGCTGGTGATGAAGGGGCGATAACCAAGTCCAAGACAACGTACCCCCCAATAATACATGCAAGTCCCGAAGCAGAGGGGGTCGGGGGGGCTGCTGTTGTGCTGTTATATAGTCAGGACCAGAAAGTGCCGAGATCTGACACGTTTCTGGATGTGACGATTAGACCCCCAGCTGAGAACCTTAAGTCCCCCAGCCTCATCCCACAGCCTCCAAGCGTAAACCCAACCCCAGCGGAAATGAAAGCGGTTAACCCTTACCTTACCAGAAATGTTACAACCTAATAAAGGGCTTGGATACAAGACCAGACACGACGGTTCCTGAAAGCCCCAATGTGCAGGAGCTTCATGTAACAGGTGTCATACAAGAGCGAAAATTCAGGGGGAGAAAATGTAACAACAGTGGTCAACTTCTTACACACTTTCTCCTGGAGCAGTAGTTGTGCATCAACCAGATGGTGACAGGTTGGGGGTCACCGCTGTGGACTTCAGGAGCTGGAACATAAGAACTTCCATAGACTAGTAATGTATGTACACAGTGACTGCACCAGCAGAATAGGGAGTGCAGCTCTGGAGTATAATACAGGATGTAACTCAGGATCAGTAATGTATGTACACAGTGACTGCACCAGCAGAATAGGGAGTGCAGCTCTGGAGTATAATACAGGATGTAACTCAGGATCAGTAATATGTATGTACACAGTGACTGCACCAGCAGAATAGTGAGTGCAGCTCTGGAGTATAATACAGGATGTAACTCAGGATCAGTAATGCAATGTATATACACAGTGACTGCACCAGCAGAATAGTGAGTGCAGCTCTGGGGTATAATACAGGATGTAACTCAGGATCAGTAATGTAGTATTTGTATACAGTGACTGCACCAGCATAGTGAGTGCAGCTCTGGGGTATAATACAGGATGTATCTCAGGATCAGTAATGTAGTGTTTGTATACAGTGACTGCACCAGCAGAATAGAGAGTGCAGCTCTGGGGTATAATACAGGATGTAACTCAGGATCAGTAATGTAGTGTTTGTATACAGTGACTGCACCAGCAGAATAGTGAGTGCAGCTCTGGGGTATAATACAGGATGTAACTCAGGATCAGTAATGTAATGTATGTATACAGTGACTGCATCAGCAGAATAGTGAGTGCAGATCTGGAGTATAATACAGGATGTAACTCAGGATCAGTAATGTATGTACACAGTGACTGCACCAGCAGAATAGTGAGTGCAGCTCTGGGGTATAATACAGGATGTATCTCAGGATCAGTAATGTATATACACAGTGACTGCACCAGCAGAATAGCGAGTGCAGCTCTGGGGTATAATACAGGATGTAACTCAGGATCAGTAATGTAGTGTTTGTATACAGTGACTGCACCAGCAGAATAGTGAGTGCAGCTCTGGGGTATAATACAGGATGTAACTCAGGATCAGTAATGTAATGTATGTACACAGTGACTGCATCAGCAGAATAGTGAGTGCAGCTCTGGAGAATAATACAGGATGTAACTCAGGATCAGTAATGTAATGTATGTACATAGTGACTGTACCAGCAGAATAGAGTGCAGCTCTGGAGTATAATAGAGGCCAACTATAAGATGCTCACCCCTTGCTGCAGATGTTACGTGCAGTGACTGTGCTCATACATTCTGTTACTTATCTTGCGCAGTTTTGGGGGTGCACATTAGTACAATTGCTCGGGATCAGTCCATTATTCTTCATCTCTAAGGTGCTAACACTTTGTATCGGGGACGTCGGTGCAGTGCGGTCCCGCAGGGAGTCGGTGTTGGGCTGTGGGACATCACAGTAGACCGTCCCCCTCCGTACAGTATTGGGGTGATTGTACATACAGACCCCCATCTCCGTTTCCGGACCACACTGCAGAGAGATGAAAATCATCCCTGATAGATCACACACAAAAATAATAAAATTCACATTTTTTGAGCTCATGCAGCGTCACCAATATACATAGCCGCGGCCCCTCCTACAGGTTCTGCCCCCAAAAAACACATGACCCCCCCACACTCCAGTATAAAAGCAGTTCTGACATTACACGTAGTGTAGAAAGGGTTAAGCAGCGATGTCCGGGACAAGGTTCCATCCTGACAACCTGGAGAAACATTACAACACAGCACAACATGTGAACCCTAAGAACACGACGAGCGACCACAACCGGAACTAAGGGGAAAACCTCTAAAAGGTGCGGAGCATGGAGAAACCAGAACCATTAACCCTACGTGAACACAGCAGAGAGCGGTGCCGAGGGGCGAGCTCTTTACCCCCCATGCCAGCAAAAAAATTAGCTCCAAAGGGGCCGATACGGAAACCGGGGCCACAAAGAACCACGAGGGCCAAATGTAGAGTGTAAGCCCACTGCACTCCGAGAAGAACCCCTGGAAACTGAGGGGCAGACAGGAGCGAACCCCTGCGGGACCGTATGCGGGGGCAGGGGTTAACCCCTGCGGGACCGTATGCGGGGGCAGGGGTTAACCCCTGCGGGACCGTATGCGGGGGCAGGGGTTAACCCCTGCGGGACCGTATGCGGGGGCAGGGGTTAACCCCTGCGGGACCGTATGCGGGGGCAGGGGTTAACCCCTGCGGGACCGTATGCGGGGGTTAACCCCTGCGGGACCGTATGCGGGGGTTAACCCCTGCGGGACCGTATGCGGGGGTTAACCCCTGCGGGACCGTATGCGGGGGCAGGGGTTAACCCCTGCGGGACCGTATGCGGGGGCAGGGGTTAACCCCTGCGGGACCGTATGCGGGGGCAGGGGTTAACCCCTGCGGGACCGTATGCGGGGGCAGGGGTTAACCCCTGCGGGACCGTATGCGGGGGCAGGAGCTAACCCCTGCGGGGCCACATGGGGGGGCAGGAGTTAACCCCTGCGGCACCACATGGGGGGGCAGGAGCTAACCCCTGCGGGACAGTATGCAGGGGCATGAGTTAACCCCCGCGGGACCGTATGGGGGGGTAGGAGCTAACCCCTGCGGGACAGTATGGGGGGGATCAGGACAGGAGTTAACCCCTGCTGGACCGTATGGGGAGGTGGGAGTTAACCCCTGCTGGACATTATGGGGGGGGTCAGGACAGGAGTTAACCCGTCGGACAGTATGGGCGGGGCCAGGACAGGGGTTAACCCCTGCAGGTCTGTACAGGGAGCCAAGACAGGAATTAACCCCTGCAGGACAGTATAGGGGCCAGGAGAGGAATTAAACCCTGTAGGACAGTATGGTGGGGCAAGACAGGAGTTAACCCCTGCAGGTCTGTACAGGGAGCGAGGACAGGAATTAACCCCTGTGAGACAGTACGGAGGGGCAGGACAGGAGTTAACCCCTGTAGGACAGTATGTGGGGCAGGACAGGAGTTAACCCCTGCAGGTCAGTAGGGGGCAGGACAGGAGTTAACCCCAGTTGGACTGTACAGAGTCAGGACAGGAGTTAACCCCTGCGGGACAGTATGAGGGGACAGGAGTTAACCCCTGCGGGACAGTATGAGGGGGCAGGACAGGAGTTAACCCCTGAGGGACAGTATGGGGGGGGCAGGACAGGCGTTATCCCCTGCAGGACAGTATAGGGGGCAGGACAGGCGTTAACCCCTGCAGGATAGCATGGGGGCAGGGCTGAAGTTAACCCCTGCAGGACTGCACTCTGTACCCCAGTCTATACAGAGGATTGTGGAGGTAAAATCTGCAATAATGAATATTAACCCTTGAAGGATGTCAGACCGCCCCACCAATAGTGGAGATGGGGGTAATACTGGACACAGCATTGGTGGAGCTTAGGATCGACACCAGATTGATCGCTGCGCTGATCTATGGCCGACGATCCCCTCTCCCGGAGCAGACTCTGGTGCTGGGCTGGGGGTCCCTCGCTCCCCGGGCTCTGTGCTGGGCTGGGGGTCCCTCGCTCCCCGGCGCTCACTTCTTGGAGCTCTGCGTCTTCTTGGGCAGCAGCACGGCCTGGATGTTGGGCAGCACGCCCCCCTGGGCGATGGTCACCCCTCCCAGCAGCTTGTTGAGCTCCTCGTCGTTGCGGATCGCCAGCTGCAGGTGCCGCGGGATGATGCGCGTCTTCTTGTTGTCCCGCGCCGCGTTCCCCGCCAGCTCCAGGATCTCCGCGGACAGGTACTCCAGCACGGCGGCCAGGTACACGGGGGCGCCGGCCCCGACCCGCTCCGCGTAATTCCCCTTCCGGAGCAGCCGGTGGACGCGGCCTACTGGGAACTGCAGCCCGGCCCTGGAGGAGCGGGACTTGGCCTTGGCCCGGGCTTTTCCGCCGGATTTCCCTCGTCCTGACATGGTCAACACCTGCAGCCGGGGACAGAAGACGCGTTAGCGCCGGTTCCCGGGAGCAGCGCCGGGCGCGGGGGCCGGGTATGACGTACCGTGGTAGGTAGCGCGTTACACGGGATCACCTGCGGGAGCTCTGCCCTCCGCCACAGCCAGCGCCGCACTGACGTCAAGCCCCGCCCACTCCGGCCTAGCCTACAGCGCTGAACACTCGGATTGGCTAGTATCTGAGCGCTCCCTCCTTCTCAGTGGACAGTCCGTCATCCTCGATTTGCATGGACACGCCCCTCCCGAGTCTCCGCGTTCTGTTGTTGGATGGAACGTTCCGAGAACTAATAGGAGACATCGCGCGAATCTGATTGGTGGAAAAGATTCTAAACGATATTAATAAATACAATGTCTGACAATGGCTAATTATCACCAATAGCGCTTCCTCCATGATTAACCCTTTAATTACCCATCAGAAATGACATTCAATGGAAAACTGTAAAGGTCATGGGCAGGGGAGGGGGCATCAAAAGCAGAGAGACCCTTGTGCATGGAGGGGGCCTTATTTCCCAACTAATATTTTACTACATCTGTCCCTGATGTTACCAGCCCGAGAACAGTCCTGATCCTGACAGTGAGATGGAAAAACTGCTTCCCAGACTACAAATCAGTGACGTCACAGCTGCTCAGGTGATGTCACAGCTGCTCAGGTGATGTCACAGCTGCTCAGGTGATGTCACAACTGCTCAGGTGATGTCACAACTGCTCCGGTGATGTCTCAGCTGCTCAGGTGATGTCACATCTGCTCAGGTGATGTCACAGCTGCTCAGGTGATGTCACAGCTGCTCCGGTGATGTCTCAGCTGCTCAGGTGATGTCACAGCTACTCCGGTGATGTCACATCTGCTCAGGTGATGTCACATCTGCTCCGGTGATGTCTCAGCTGCTCCGGTGATGTCACATCTGCTCAGGTGATGTCAGAGCTGCTCAGGTGATGTCACATCTGCTCAGGTTATGTCACAGCTGCTCAGGTGATGTCACAGCTGCTCAGGTGATGTCACAACTGCTCAGGTGATGTCACATCTGCTCCGGGGATGTCACAACTGCTCAGGTGATGTCACAGCTGCTCAGGTGATGTCATATCTGCTCAGGTGATGTCACAGCTGCTCAGGTGATGTCACATCTGCTCAGGTGATGTCTAAGCTGCTCAGGTGATGTCACAACTGCTCAGGTGATGTCACATCTGCTCAGGTTATGTCACAGCTGCTCAGGTGATGTCACAGCTGCTCAGGTGATGTCACAACTGCTCAGGTGATGTCACATCTGCTCCGGGGATGTCACAACTGCTCAGGTGATGTCACAGCTGCTCAGGTGATGTCATATCTGCTCAGGTGATGTCACATCTGCTCAGGTGATGTCTCAGCTGCTCAGGTGATGTTTCAGCTGCTCAGGTGATGTTTCAGCTGCTCAGGTGATGTCACAACTGCTCAGGTGATGTCACATCTGCTCAGGTGATGTCACAGCTGCTCAGGTGATGTCAAATCTGCTCAGGTGATATTTCAGCTGCTCAGGTGATGTCACAGCTGCTCAGGTGATGTTTCAGCTGCTCAGGTGATGTCACAACTTCTCAGGTGATGTCACATCTGCTCAGGTGATGTTTCAGCTGCTCAGGTGGTGTCACAGCTGCTCAGGTGATGTCACATCTGCTCAGGTGATGTCACAGCTGCTCAGGTGATGTTTCAGCTGCTCAGGTGATGTCACAGCTGCTCAGGTGGTCACATCTGCTCAGGTGATGTCACAGCTGCTCAGGTGATGTCACAACTGCTCAGGTGATGTCACAACTGCTCAGGTGATGTCACATCTGGTCCGGTGATGTCACATCTGCTCAGGTGATGTCACATCTGCTCAGGTGATGTTTCAGCTGCTCAGGTGGTGTCACAGCTGCTCAGGTGATGTCACATCTGCTCAGGTGATGTCACAGCTGCTCAGGTGATGTTTCAGCTGCTCAGGTGATGTCACAGCTGCTCAGGTGGTCACATCTGCTCAGGTGATGTCACAGCTGCTCAGGTGATGTCACAACTGCTCAGGTGATGTCACAACTGCTCAGGTGATGTCACATCTGGTCCGGTGATGTCACAACTGCTCCGGTGATGTCACATCTGCTCAGGTGATGTCTCAGCTGCTCAGGTGATGTCACAGCTGCTCAGGTGATGTCACAGCTGCTCAGGTGATATCACATCTGCTCAGGTGATGTCACAGCTGCTCATTTGATGTCACATCTGCTCAGGTGATGTTTCAGCTGCTCAGGTGATGTTTCAGCTGCTCAGGTGATGTCACATCTGCTCAGGTGATATCACATCTGCTCAGGTGATGTCACACCTGCTCAGGTGATGTCACAGCTGCTCAGGTGATGTTACAGCTGCTCAGGTGATGTCACATCTGCTCAGGTGATGTCTCAGCTGCTCAGGTGATGTCACATCTGCTCCGGTGATGTCACATCTGCTCAGGTGATGTCACATCTGCTCAGGTGCTGTTTCAGCTGCTCAGGTGATGTCACAGCTGCTCAGGTGATATCACTTCTGCTCAGGCGATGTCACAGCTGCTCAGGTGATGTCTCAGCTGCTCAGGTGATGTCTCAGCTGCTCAGGTGATGTCACAGCTGCTCCGGTGATGTCAAAACTGCTCAGGTGATGTCACAGCTACTCAGGTGATGTGACATCTGCTCAGGTGATGTCACAGCTGCTCAGGTGATGACCCCTCCCATCCAACCACCAAGAGCGCGTATAAAGATGGTTATTACCAATAGGGATCAGGGAATGGATAGGGAGGAACCCAATTAGGAGGCACATAATGTCTCGGCAGCAGATGACAGCTTCTCTTTAAATTGACAGTAGGGTGCGGAGTCTGTCATCAGCCAATTCCAATTATCCAGCTGAATGTTCAGTCTTTTGGACCCTTCTCTCGCCCTCCGCACGTATTGTGCATGTAGAGAATATCTAACGGTCACGACGGCGCTGCGGACCGATCCTGCTCATATCAACTAAACTCAACATATTTATTTTATTAAAACATTTTTATTTATTTAACCATTTAATTCAACTTTTTATTGTTTCCTCACGAGACCAATGTAAGACCAGAAATAAAAACTGTGTATTTTCTATCAGAATTCTATGTACACCTGCCCCTTTGGGGGTCAAAACATATTCAAAGCTGATCCCTGAAATGCCTGTATACTGTATTAGGAGCATCCAAAAAACTTTCATCATGAAGAGAAGATGACCAAAATGATATTTAGTCACAGGAATACACGCATCAACATCAAAGCCCGCAAACTATGTGCACATCCAGCTGAAAAGGACATGAAGACGGAGCAGTCTGCTCTGCACCAATCAGCTTTACCAAGAAAAATTCCTGTGATGCTGATTGGCCAGCTGCCCTCAGCCACTTTCTACCCACAACCCTCCGCCCTTGTCCTTTCCAGCTGGATTCAGGCACAGGTCACAGTCTCATTAGTGCCACCGTCTACGAGGAGAAACAACTTATTGGAAAGAATTCCTTCTCGGAACCAACAATGTAGAAAGTGGAGCACAAAAATGGACAGAACCTCAACAACAATGTGTATACAACAACGAGTAAACAAGGCAATGCTGTGACGGTGCAGGCTGGGTGTGCTGGGATCTGTAGCGCCCAGACTACATTTTATTTCCTCGGCCTCTTTGGCGACGGCTCTCCTTCTTTCTTCAGCCACTGGTGCATTAACCCCGCACTCGTCTTCTTGGGTGACAAAGCGAGCTGAGAAAGTTTAGCCGGCGGTTTAACCCCTTCTGGTTCCTCTTTCTTCGGAGATTTATTTTGTAGCCACGCTAACATCTTCTTACTGCTGGCGCTCAGAGCGGGCTCCTGTAAGAAAATACAGTAGGGATATTAATGTAGAGCAAGCAGGAAAAGGATTCTTCATCATCGTGGACTGGACCCCGTTATCTTTTTTTTTTTTCTTATCATCGCCGCCATCTTTGTACTCCAATGTGGCCTCCATAGTGGACGGTCATTATTATTACTATACACTACAGTAGATCGTGCAAACGATCGCAGGTTCAAGTCCCCTAAGAGAGCTAAAAATATTATAAAAATTATCCCCTTTTCCTAAATAAACTAAAAGTTAAAAAAAAGCAAGTATATTTGGTATTATCAAGGCTGCGAAAGACATAAACCTACACAGTAAACTAATAAATATGTATAAAAAAAATAAAATTGAACATTTAATTTATTGTTGTGCAGACTTGCCTTCTTCTTCTGCAGGATGATGGGAGTGATGCATTCGGGGCTGTTGTTCCGAGAGTTGTTCACGATGGTGGACACAGGGTGGTAGGTGATGTTTTCGATGGGCTGTATAAGTTTCAGCGCTTCTTTGGCAGGAACATCTCCAAAGTCCAGCCATTTCTGGATCTCCTCATCACCGTCCAGTATCGCCGGCATCCTGGTGAGAGAGAACAAAGATGTCTTATACAGGAACAGGAGCAGAATTGTGTCCGAGGGAAGAGGTCCCATCGGCTTCTGGCCATCACACGGGGGTCTCGGCCGGCATCTGTAGATGGGACCGCACTACTCATCTTCTGCGGGGCCAACGAACCCTTTAAAGCTCATAGAGGACATTTTTGCGCTGATTTCTGTAGTGTAAGTAAATGTGAAATTAGTATAATCTCAGTCTAGAAAATGGAAACGGCGGCGCTGACAGACAAGCTGGTGTGCGCAGGAAGAGACACTTTCCGCTTCGCCAGCTCTGAGTCAATAAGAAACCGTTCAGCAGAGGCGCGATACAGAGGTCGGCACTTTCACTAGTTACACCATCACAAACGCCATGACCTGAGGATGATCTGGCGGGGGAACAGAAGACACAGGGTTCAGGCGGTTTAAGAACGGGGCTCATCAGCTGTCATATCAGCCCTGTGACCGGAAATACAGAAGAACTACACAGGTCACGCCGCCAGATCGTGCAACAAAACACACATGCAATTTTTCTGCGACTTGTTTTAAAGTCTATGTGGGAAGTTACAACCAGAAACACAACGATGTTGAATTATTTTTTTGCAATGGTTGTGTCACAGTCAGTCTCAGCCACGGAAGATCATTACATGCCACGCTGCAAAGCGGCACCGCAAGCTTTATGCCTAGAAAGAAAACCTAAAATATAGTGTTGATTTTGTGGAATCTGCAGAATAAGCCTTTAATGTAAAGAATGAGAAGGTTCCAGCCTTCCACCTTCACGACTGCATGTGCACACTCACCTGTCCGCTGAAATTAATGGGAGACATGGAAGGGGTGAGACTCAGGAGGTGCCATAGATAAGGGAGGCTTTTACTTACCGGTCATGAATCCAATTCATACTTTTGGAGGCGTCCACTGTGATAATAGTGTAGGAATAAAGAGGGTCTCCGCATCCTGCAGGGGGGTCCCAGAGGTCAAACAGTCCAGCCATGGTGAGCAGCCTCTGCTCCCCTCCATCGGGACCGTCCTTAGTGTCTTCATACTGGAGAGAAATAATAAAAAATCCAACACAGATTTATGTATAAACTCCAGAAGGTGAACAGCGTTCAGATGAAAGACAGCAAGCAGAGATCCTGAAAACAGTGAGGCGTGTTTCATGATCTAAAAATGAGTTTTTCTTTGCTGGCACCTGTTCAGATTTGACCTTCGGGAAGTATATAAAGTACGGCTGCTTCTCCCCGTCCTGTCGTCTCCACTCATAGAATCCGTCCGCCAGAACCACACATCTCCGGCCTTTAAAAAACGGCCCCTGGGGGAAAGAAGAGGCCATATCTTTAGGAGGCACAGCTGACACCCCCCAATCATTTGAGCCACCCCCTCCCCAAGTAGCAATCTGTGGGTGGTCTCCGGAATCCCACTCGCCTTATACAGAGTCTTCTCGCACATGGTGTCGCTGCGGCAGTTGTTGGTGCTATATTGCATTTTAGATGGGTTTGATTCTGTGAACCAGGAGGGGATAAGACCCCAGCGCATGGCGGCGAGGACTCGCTCCGAAGAGTCAGCATCCTGGCGGCAGAAAAGAGAAGGCTTGAAAGGGTTTTGACGATCGCAGTTTTCAAGATCACTGCTTGCTCTCAGCACCCATTCTGGTCATTGGCGTTACAGGGCAAGTCAAACAGGAGTCTTGTAGAAAATTAAGCACCCGACCCGGAAAAGGTGCAAAAAAAAAGAAAAAAGTTTCCATTCCCTGACCACAAGCAGAGATCTTATAAACTGCAGGAATATGAAAAATATACATGATACATGTTTGCAAAACCAAAACCATTTGCAGATTCTATTGTAGATGCACTGAAACAATGGAATGTGCACAATGCAAGAATTTGGGGGGGTTTTGGGGAAGATTAGAAGTGCCTCTTTAAGCGGCTGGAGTCCACCTGATAAGGGATTGCGGGTGGTCCTGCTGCCCCCCTTCAGGGGTCAGAGAGAAAAGCTATGGGGTCATGATCCCCTAATCTACGCACTGATGGGGTCCTACATTGATGATATATCATAGTGCCCCCTCCTCACCTCTGCCGACCCCCCAGCTGTACAGTCCTGTTACCTTCTGGAAATGCTTCATGGACAGGAGGACGGGGCTGTTGGACTGGGGGCTTTTATTGTACGAGGGCCGGTAATTCTCAGCGTCGCCGTCCCTCCATTGCGGACACTTCCTTTGCCCTTGTTTGTCTTTATATTCGCAGGCTTTACTGACGTCCTCCGGGCCCAGCGTGCAGGCTGTGCGGCCACACATCTCGGGGCCGGTTCTGAAAAAGAGACATTACAGGGGCTCTCGGCCATTGAGGACAATTATTAATGCGTGCATATTTTTTATACCGCTCGCCTTCTATTGCCTCCGACTTGCTATTGTCTATTGCCGGCTGCAGAATGAGTAAACTGTGAATCCCTCAGCGAGCTCACTCTGACGGAGCAACGAGAGCACTCGTACCACCTTTATCTGAACTCCTTTCAGCTGTTTCATCACCAAACACCACAAAGTTGAACGTGCAGGGAAAAAAAGATCGTTTGATAGAAAAACTGGGCAAAAAGTCTAAAGAAAACGATCCAAAACTTCTGCAACCTTCTGGCATAAAATGTTTTTCAGTTCAGCGCCTCTGCTTGCTGACAGTAGTGTGGTCGTTCTTATAGAAACCCAGAAAGGCAGTACAAACCCGGCAGCTCTCGCAGCGGAGGGTTTGTCACAATTGCACCCGGTCCACAAAACCCTTGACTGACACATTGCAACAAACTATCAGCACAGAAAAGAGACTCGCTCTCACAGGGGACTGGACACAACTGTGACAACCCTCAATCTTTAGAAATTCACAAATTGTCAGAAAACAAAATTTTCTTTTCCCTTGTAAGTGGCGCCAAAATAATAATAATAAAAAAACCTAAAAGCGAAAAGCTGCTACTTTCACTTTAAGTATAAAACCTCCTGGGAGCGAAGTGAAACCCACAAGAGCGCTGTATGGAGGTTTCAGGAGTGACAGCAGGGTACAGGGCGCCTGGAGTCACTTGCTGGGACTTGTGGTTCCCAGCACATTAATAGAGAAATAATAATAATTTATAACATGTAATGTAGTAGTCCGGAAACTACAACTCCCAGCATGCCCTGGCGGCCACAAGCTGTAAAGGCATGCTGGGAAATGTAGTTTCCCAACAAATATGGCAGCAAGGCAGCGCTGTGAGGTAAAGGTGCAGGTTACATCATTACTGACCGGTAATAATCCGATATTGGACACCGGGACCGAGCACAGTCACCGGGACACCGGGCAGGAGTGTGAGGACCGGGGGCAGGAGGAGGAGCAGCCGCTTACATAACAGGTCACCTGACCTAGAGCAAGGGGCGTGGCCAGAGAATGACTGACAGGTTGCAGTGTGCTTTCCGGCTGTCGTGATTCTGTCTTTCCTGGGACTGCTAGTTCCATACATGTCTACCATGGAAGCTACACCGTTGTCTATCACAGGCTGCTGCATACCTGCAGCTAGTCTCATCATGGCAGCTGTAGTCTGACAACTGCTGGAAAGCTTTCATGATACAAGTAAATATGGTTTGAAAGGAAACTGTCAGCAAGTTTTTATAGATGGAGATAGCGGAGCGGCTGTTACAGGAGTCTGCAGTGCACCCCAATGACAACCACACCTATCTTGTAGAGATCTGATGTCCCAGTCATGAGGAGTCATGCAGAACTTCTATGCAAATCAGGCAGGAAGTGCAGCGGGGGCGTGTCAAGAGAGGCAGATGAGGAGCAGTGACACGCCCCCAGTGCACTTACTGCCTGATTTGCATAGAAGTTCACTGAACGCTATTAGTCTGTAGTGAAATGTAAGATTCATCGTATACAAACCGTCCATAATATGGAGATAATCTGCACCTGTCTGCCGGATGTCTTATATCGATGCATCCAACCACCGCAGCCGGGGCACCGCCGCTGATCTTCTCATCCCTTCCAAGCGCCGCTGATCTTCTCATCCCTTCCAGGCGCCGCTGATCTTTTCCTCATCCCTTCCAGGAGCTGCTGATCTTCTCATCTCTTCCAGGCGCCGCTGATTTTATTCCTTCCAGGCGCCGCTGATCTTATTCCTTCCAGGCGCCGCTGATCTTTTCCTCATCCCTTCCAGGCGCCGCTGATCTTTTCCTCATCCCTTCCAGGCGCCGCTGATCTTCCCTTCCAGGCGCCGCTGATCTTTTCCTCATCCCTTCCAGGTGCCGCTGATCTTTCCTTCCAGGCGCTGCTGATCTTCTCATCCCTTCCAGGCGCTGCTGATCTTTTCCTCATCCCTTCCAGGTGCCGCTGAGCTTTTCCTCATCCCTTCCAGGCGCCGCTGAGCTTTTCCTCATCCCTTCCAGGCGCCGCTGATCTTCTCATCTCTTCCAATCGCACTACTGATCTTATTCCTTCCAGGCGCTGCTGATCTCATCTATTCCAATCGCGCTGATCTCATCCCTTCCAGGCGCTACTGATCTTTTCCTCATCCCTTCCAGGCGCCGCTGATCTTCTCATCCCTTCCAGGTGCTGCTGATCTTCTCATCCCTTCCAGGCGCTGCTGATCTTCTCATCCCTTCCAGGCGCCGCTGATCTTTTCCTCATCCCTTCCAGGCGCTGCTGATCTTTTCCTCATCCCTTCCAGGTGCCGCTGAGCTTTTCCTCATCCCTTCCAGGCGCCGCTGATCTTCTCATCTCTTCCAATCGCACTACTGATCTTATTCCTTCCAGGCGCTGCTGATCTCATCTATTCCAATCGCGCTGATCTCATCCCTTCCAGGCGCTACTGATCTTTTCCTCATCCCTTCCAGGCGCCGCTGATCTTCTCATCCCTTCCAGGCGCCGCTGATCTTTTCCTCATTCCTTCCAGGCGCCGCTGATCTTTTCCTCATCCCTTCCAGGCGCCACTGATCTTTTCCTCATCCCTTCCAGGCGCCGCTGGTTTTATGGAGGGCTGGACGGACCATTGGTGCAACCTGTGCACAGCGGCTCCACTTCTACTTCTGGCACAGTATTAGGATATGAATCAGAAAAGTATCTTGTATCTCATCAAAAAACATAAGTTCCTGTCCTGTCCTTTCCCCACCATGCTTTACCCTGCTTCTCAACTTGGTTGCCGTGTGAAAGTTTGCACCTTAGCTCTGCTCCATAAACAGATGACTCTTCCCTCTAGGGGAGAGATAATTTGCACCTTTTTTTTCCATGGGCCATTGCCTGCAGGTCTCGGCCCACCATCTAACGTGTATGGGGGGCTCCCGACTGCTGACAGATCGTGTTGGAATGTCAATGCGTCCCCCTTTTCTTCTTGCAGCGGCGAGCGCCTCTCTGACCATTGAACTTGTTTGTGAATGTTCTCTAGTCCTCCCCCCGGAGTGATTTATGGACATCTGGAATTTTTTTTTTTTTTTTTTCACAAACTTTACAACTTTTTATCCTACAAAAAGGTTAAAGATAAAAAAATAAACAGCATTTTTAATTTTGCACAAAATTCATGAAACAAATGGTTTATTCTGAAGATTTTTTTTTTGCGAAGATACCAGGAATCACGGTAAAATCTCATCATTTCTGTTTCAATTTGCGAGATCTTAAAATCGCAAGAAAAAAAAAACCAATCACACCACAATGGAAGGCAGGGAATTAGGTATTAGAAAGTATGAGCAACAACATCAAGGAAAATAATATATATGTGTCTGCAATAATAGTGAAATCATAAAGCTGAAGAAAGGGGGGAGTCTTGCAGATGGTCTTGTTAAAGGGGTCCCCCATAGCCCGCCGTCCAGCCGTCACCCCTCCATCATCAGGCCTTGGTGCAGTGACGGAACGTGGCAATAAGCCCCTTAATCGTCCCGAGTGCAGCTTGTAATGACGCAGGCGGCAGATCAGATTATTTTATTGTAGTCTTTCACACACAAAAAAGAAAAGCGTAACAGCGCGTACAGAGTCCAGGGGCGGCCATTCTCCGGAGCGCCGGGCGTTTCTCCATAGGATTTCCACACATCTCCCAGCACTTCATCACTGGATAATGAAATGTGGCCAATGAGACTCCTGGAAACGCAGGGCTCAGGTGAGGCCTCGGTGTGCTGGGTGCAGGGGCTTGTCCAGGACCCTTTTATTTGGCTATTAGGCTCTCATCCTGTGAGCAGAGGATCCCTTCTTTCTTCCTCCTCGATGTGCTGGAGGGACGAGCTGCATCACCTCTGCTGACTGCACGGAGGAATCTATGGCTTTCACTACAGGAGCAAAATCACATTTCTTTGTATTTTAAGTCCCATACTTAAAGGGGACAAAATATATCCCCTGTATACATGACAGTATGTATGATCGCTGAGAGTCTGGCCGCTAGGACCCCCACGGTCCAGTCTCAAAACACTGTGTGAATGGAGAAGTAGTGAGCATGTGCGACCATCTATAGGAGTGGTGGTCTCACACGCTCAGTACCGCTCCGTTCCCACATACATCACTCCATCATACATGTATCATGCCGTCAGTGCTACATGTACAGACGCTTCTCACATAATTAGAATATCATCAAAAAGTGAATTTATTTCAATTCTTCAGTACAAATAGTGAATCTCCTATATTCTCTAGAGTCAAGACACACAGAGTGATCTATTCCACGTGTTTATTTCTGGTAATGTTGATGATTACGGCTTACAGCCAATGAAATCCCAAAAGTCATTATCTCAGGAAATTCGAATACTTTATAACACCAGCTTGAAAAATGATTGTAAAATCTGAAATGTTGTCCTACTGAAATGTATGATCAGTAAATGCACTCAATACTTGGTCGCGGCTCCTTTTGCATCAATTACTGCATCAATGCGGCGTGGTATGGAGGCGATCAGCCTGTGGCACTGCTGAGGGGTTATGGAAGCCCAGGTTGCTTTTATAGCAGCCTTCAGCTCGTCTGTATTGTTGGGTCTGGTGTCTCTCATCTTCCTCTTGACAATACTCCATAGATTCTCTATGGGGTTAAGGTCAGGCAAGTTTGCTGCCAATCAAGCCCAGTGATACTGTTGTGTGTACACCAGGTATTGGTACTTTTGGCAGTGTGGACAGGGGCCAAGTCCTGCTGGAGAATGACACTTCCATCTCCATAAAGCTTGTCGTCAGAGGGAAGCATGAAGTGCTCTAAAATGTCCTGGTAGACGGCTGCGCTGACTTTGATAAAACACAGTGGACCTACACCAGCAGATGACATGTCTCCCCAAACCATCACTGATTGTGGAGACTTCACACTAGAACTTGTAAATCAAGGTCCCAGAGTCTGGAGGAAGAGTGGAGAGGTCACATTCCAAGCTGCTGGAGCTCTAGTGTGAAGTCTCCATGATCAGTGATGGTTTGGGGAGTCATGTCATCTGCTGGTGTAGGTCCACTGTGCATTGAAGAACTGAAATAAATGAACTCTTTGATGATATTCTAATTTTGTAAGATGCCCCTGTAGTTTATGTGACAACCCCGTAAAAGATTCCCAGCCTTTTTCTTATTCTATTTACAGGTGGTATACCACTTTAAGGACATATAAGAGCGTAATCTCTCTGTAGAGATATGAAAGAGCAATCTGTATTCCCCAGGATATTCCTTATGGCGTCTATAAAACATACAAATACCGGACTGATAATTCCTGAAAAAGAAGAAACATGCCGCTACCTCTCAGCTTAGGAATATCTTAAATAACCCTCTACACGCATTTCACACTCCTTTTCCAGCCAGGATTTGAACGCTGACTGCAAATATCCAGACCCAGGCAAATGGCGAAAGCAGAATAAAGGAACGCTGGGGCGACATTTATTGAAACTTGGTCTCCACAAATAGGCAGAGGAGGACGCTTGTGCATAATGTCCGAACTGAGAAGTGCGAGGAAATCAATACCGAGACAATAATTTTATCAGCAAGGATAAAGGTCGTCATGTTTTCGCTTGTTACAAAAGCAGAACCGATAATTACAGGATTCCTAAAGTAATTTTTTAACCCTTAGCCTGTCCACCTCGTAATAGACAGGCTTCCTTCTTTTTTTTTTTTTCTCCCCTTATGTATATGGTAAATCACTAGTGACCTGCAGATCCTCAGCAGGAGGACCGAGCAGTGAAAAGCCAGGAGGACTGAAATATACTATGTGGTAGTGTTCCCATATATTCAAGGCACCCTCGTGGCTGAGAAGGGTTAATGGACTGTACAATGTAATGCCAATTCTGTCTGTAGCATAAAAAAGTTGCTACCCTTAACCAACTGATGCCATGATGGCGTCGACTGGATACTCCTCCTTACTCCGGGCTGTAACCTGCATAGTCACCGTGTCTGTCAGGACCAACTTTGCCCGTACCAAGATGTCATGGCCACCCCGAAATACACCTGTAAAACAATCAGAAAGACTCAAAGCAATGGAAAACCCATCCATACCTATTGTACAACTAAGTCGTGACACCTTTTAAACATATTATACTACTTATTGGGTACTGATCTGTATTATACTCCAGAGCTGCACTCACTATTCTGCTGGTGCAGTCACTGTACACATACATTACATTACTGATCCTGAGTTACATCCTGTATTATACTCCGGAGCTGCACTCACTATTCTGCTGGTACAGTCACTGTGAACATACATTACATTACTGATCCTGAGTTACTTTCTGTATTATACTCCAGAGCTGCACTCACTATTCTGCTGGTGCAGTCACTGTGTACATACATTACATTACTGATCCTGAGTTACATCCTGTATTATCCTCCAGAGCTGCACTCACTATTCTGCTGATGCAGTCACTGTGTACATACATTACTGATCCTGAGTTACATCCTGTATTATACCCAAGAGCTGCGCTCACTATTCTGCTGGTGCAGTCACTGTGTACATACATTACACTACTGATCCTGAGTTACATCCTGTATTATACTCCAGAGCTGAACTCACTATTCTGCTGATGCAGTCACTGTGTACATACATTACATTACTGATCCTGAGTTACATCCTGTATTATACTCCAGAGCTGCACTCACTATTCTGCTGGTGCAGTCACTGTGTACATACATTACTGATCCTGAGTTACATCCTGTATTATACTCCAGAGCTGCACTCACTATTCTGCTGATGCAGTCACTGTGTACATACATTACTGATCCTGAGTTACATCCTGTATTATACTCCAGAGCTGAACTCACTATTCTGCTGGTGCAGTCACTGTGTCCATACATTACATTACTGATCCTGAGTTACATCCTGTATTATACTCCAGAGCTGCACTCACTATTCTGCTGGTGCAGTCACTGTGTACATACATTACTGATCCTGAGTTACATCCTGTATTATACTCCAGAGCTGCGCTCACTAGTCTGCTGGTGCAGTCACTGTGTACATACATTACATTACTGATCCTGAGTTACCTCCTGTATTATACTCCAGAGCTGCACTCACTATTCTGCTGGTGCAGTCACTGTGTACATACATTACATTACTGATCCTGAGTTACATCCTGTATTATACTCCAGAGCTGCACTCACTACTCTGCTGGTGCAGTCACTGTGTACATACATTACATTACTGATCCTGAGTTACATCTTGTATTATACCCCAGAGCTGCACTCACTACTCTGCTGGTGCAGTCACTGTGTACATACATTACATTACTGATCCTGAGTTACATCTTGTATTATACTCCAAAGCTGCACTCACTATTCTGCACATTTTAGCCAAAGACATTTCTTGCTGGCTTAATACTAACTGATATACACTCACTGGCCACTTTATTAGGTACACCATGCTAGTAAGGGGTTGGACCCCCTTTTGCCTTCAGAACTGCCTCAATTCTTCGTGGCAGAGATTCAACAAGGTGCTGGAAGCATTCCTCAGAGATTTTGGACCATATTGACATGATGGCATCACACAGTTGGCGCAGATTTGTCGGCTGCACATCCCTGATGCGAATCTCCCGTTCCACCACATCCCAAAGATGCTCTATTGGATTGAGATCTGGTGACTGAGGAGGCCATTTGAGTACAGTAAACTCATTGTCATGTTCAAGAAACCAATCTGAGATGATTCGAGCTTTATGACATGGCGCATTATCCTGCTGAAAGTAGCCATCAGATGTTGGGTACATTGTGGTCATAAAGGGATGGACATGGTCAGCAACAATACTCAGGTAGGCTGTGGCGTTGCAACGATGCTCAATTGGTACCAAGGGGCCCAAAGAGTGCCCAGAAAAAATTCCCCACACCATGACACCACCACCACCAGCCTGAACCGTTGATACAAGGCAGGATGGATCCATGCTTTCATGTTGTTTACGCCAAATTCTGACCCTACCATCCGAATGTCGCAGCAGAAATCGAGACTCATCAGACCAGGCAACGTTTTTCCAATCTTCTACTGTCCAATTTCGATGAGCTTGTGCAAATTGTAGCCTCAGTTTCCTGTTCTTAGCTGAGAGGAGTGGTACCCAGTGTGGTCTTCTGCTGCTGTAGCCCATCTGCCTCAAAGTTCGACGCACTGTGCGTTCAGAGATGCTCTTCTGCCTACCTTGGTTGTAACGGGTGGCAATTTGAGTCACTGTTGCCTTTCTATCAGCTCGAACCAGTCTGCCCATTCTCCTCTGACCTCTGGAATCAACAAGGCATTTCCGGCCACAGAACTGCCGCTCACTGGATTTTTTTTCTTTTTCCGACCATTCTCTGTAAACCCTAGAGATGGTTGTGCGTGAAAATCCCAGTAGATCAGCAGTTTCTGAAATTCTCAGACCAGCCCTTCTGGCACCAACAATCATGCCACGTTCAAAGGCACTCAAATCACCTTTCTTCCCCATACTGATGCTCGGTTTGAACTGCAGGAGATTGTCTTGACCATGTCTACATGCCTAAATGCACTGAGTTGCCGCCATGTGATTGGCTGATTAGAAATTAAGTCTTAACACACAGTTGGACAGGTGTACCTAATAAAGTGGCCAGTGAGTGTATACATATACAGATCAGTGCCATGTTATTGTTATATATAGTTCACCATTTGGACCAAGTTCAGAAGAACACTTACCTGCCAGGTACAGGGTATGAGCATTTTTGTTCTCTGGCACTTTATCAGACCTCTCACATGGCTGCATTCCCAGGAACTTTATTACATTTCCAACGGCATCTGTGGATAAAAAGACATCCCCAAGTCAGATTTGGCCACAAGATAAATGATGAAAACCAAATAAAATACAATATCCATAGTCTGCCGCTTTCCGACTACTCAGCCTATCAGTAGCATATAGAGGTTTTACCTTCCAGAGTTTTAATGGTGGAAAGATTGAATGTCTCTTCTTTTTCATATTCATCTCCCACCTCGTCCCAAGCGGCACCAAAGTTTGGCTTCAGAACTTTCTGTATGTGATCCACCACAGTCACCTCCACGTCCTCCAGCTGCAGAAAAGGAGCAGAAACTAATAAATCTGGCCCAACTGTACGTATCAGCGAGACTGACCGTCTGCCAGATAAAGTAACATATTTGTCGGACTATAAGACGCACCGGACCATATCCCACATTTTAGGGATGAAAATATAAAAAGATTTTTAAAAAAAATCTATTTTTTCCTAAGTGTCCATCTTATGGTCCAAATTTAAGGTATCTTACCTGGGGGCAGCGGTGGAGCGGGGTCAGAGGAGGTATGGTCCCTTTCTCAAAAAGCTGGCAGTGGCAGAAGTGTGACAATGCTACGGGCCCCTAGTGGGAGAAGTGGGTGCCCTAGCGATGCAATGCTGCAGGCCCGATGTCAGCGGTGAGGCAGAGCGCATTCCTTTCCCGGCAGCCATTTTCCTGAAGCCGTGGGCCGCTGGAGACCCAGACGAGATCTCGATCTGCGCAAGCGCCGCCTCTGGTGGCCACTTCCCTGAAGCCCGCAGCTTCAGGAAGATGGTCACTAGAGGCTGCACATGCGCAGACTGGGATTTCGGCCCGGCTGAGATGTCAATCCAAGTAAGCGTCGCCTCTGATGGCCATCTTCCCGAAGCCATGAGCTTCATGGAAATGGCCACCAGAGTCGGCGCTTCTGCGGGCTGAGATCTCGGCCGTGCCGAAATCCCAGTCTACACATGCGCCGATTACAGCGGCCCACGGCTTCAAGAAATTGACTGCTGGGAAAGCAATACATTCCACTGTGCCTCATCGATGACAGTATTGCACAGCTTCTACCGCCACCGGCATCTTGAGGAGATCCTGCCTCACCACTGCCGCAACCACCCGATAAGCTACATTTGGACTATAAGACGCACCCCCCAATTTCCCCCCAAATTTGGGGGGAAAAAAGTCTGTCTTCTAGTCAGAAAGATCTGGTAGTTAGAGACAATTATCCCCATTAAATAGTTCTCCCCCTCCCTTTTGGCAGTCATCCTTCGTGCCAACATTTGGCTCCTACCCAACACCAAGGATGAAAAGTTGGGTGAAACCATCTACTTACCACATACTCATCATCATAACCCTCTTCATCGGCTTCGCCGGTGTTAGGATCGCAGTCCTTAACAGTAAACTTCAACATGCAGCTGAATGTGCATGAATCTAGAAGAGAAGGAGCAAATAAAAAGGAATTAAGAAACTTTAAAATTGGAGTCTGTTCAGAAGGTGGTGAAGTGCAAATAATAATAACATATAATTGTAAGCTGATCCCCAGTCCTTACAGGCAGAGAGATCTTCCTCAGGGATAGAGAGCAGAGTGTAACAGGTCCCGGGCTGGTTGTAGGACAGAGACTTCGCTGGCACACAGCAGATGACTTCATATCCCTCTATGGGCTCCATCTGTACAGTGACGTTCTCCAGGATCTGATCGTTCAGTGTATTGGTGCAATCGAACTATGAAAGAGAAAAGTGGTCAGTAAAAGTGGACGTCAGGCTCCACATTGTGGGCACAGCAGCTACTGTGGGAATCTCACCTGGAACACTATGTGATTGGCGAACGTGTGCTTCGTGCATCGGACGACGTATTCCGTCTCAGATTCAGTAAGGGCCACGGGTTCAGGAGACGACTTGAATAGAGCGCCGAGGCTCTTAAATTCAGGGACAGCAGAAAGTTGCTCTGAACAAAAGTTAAAAAAGAATGCATTACCATTGTATGGGATTTGCAAGAGAGAATGTGCCTTGCAAATCCCACAAATATCTGGTTTTGTGATGCAATTCACTATAAAGGGTAACTTACCTTGGAATATGTCCTGTCTGGTGGATACCACTTTTTCTGGCTGCCTTACTGCTGTGGCAGGTACATTTTCTAATAAACAAGAGACCGTACTAGTCACAAATTAAATAAAATGTATATGCCTGAGCATGTAGAAACATTTTTTCAAACTTATATTAGATTATGTTTTTATGACTGAGTTTGCATCTCTACAAATATTCGATATGTCCGGTCTATGTCTAGACTTCAAGCTTCTATACTAGACAAAGCACGACGTGGCGGTTTCTGAAATTAATGCAAACCCTGCTTGTAATCTTAGAAACCTTTTTATGCTGCCAACAATAACACATGAGCAGGACTGCACTGGAGAAGTAGGATGGGACTGCTCGATAATGTCAGTAATCACAGGGCTGTGCGTTGTCTGACGATGGGATGACCAACCTGCTCTCTGTTCTGCTATGGGTGTGGTAGCCAATGGCACGGCCTTCAGGTCAAATGGCTTTTCAGAGGGCTCCAGGGTGTATTGATGTAACGCCCGCTCCAATCCCGGGACGGACACCGTTAACCCTGCGATCAGAAAAGAATTACGACATGTAGCCGTCCTGTGTGGAGCAGTCCGTAACTGAAAACATTTGCAGGAAATCAATGAACGCACCATTGAGGATGTAGGAAGAATTCAGAGCCTTTTGCCTGTGCTCCAAAATGTTCAGATAGAATGTAGCTCGATCTCGCACTTCATTATCGTCATCCATTACACATCTGGAAAAGACAAAAAAAAAAATATAATAATAATAGGTAAGAAACTAAAACAGAGATTCCTTACATCACTCATCCCACAGGTGAAAACTACAAAAAACTGAAACTGCTGTCCTTGGGTTGTGTCTGGTATTGCATCTCAAGACCCACTGCAGTAAACGAGGCTGGGCTGCAGTACCAGATGTGACCATAGTGGCGCCTTTTTTTAATCACATATATTCATTTTACAGATGAAAAGTTTCCTTGAAAGACTGAGAAAGTTACTGCCATGGAAAAACAATACATCAATTTACGTACCTTCTCAACAACACCAAAATGCTGGGCAACACGTCTTCATTTTGAGCACCAAATTTGGCCAAAGCACTGACAGCACCTACCAAACAGAATGGATAGCAGAATCAGAATGAAAAGGTCAGGACTTCTATATATACCCGAGACCCCGTGCGGCCCTCACCTGCTCGAACCTCCTCGTTCTCCAGTATAACTCTGTTGTAGATGAAGCGGATGTATTTGGACGGACTGCTGGTCCTGGGACCTTCCTGTCCCAGGAGGTGGAGGATGCGGGTGGCCAGAACGGTGAACTCGCAGTCCTCTATGAACTCGCACAGATGGGACAGTCCGGTCTCTTTGCTTTCTGGATTCTCCTCGATGATGCTGATGATACAGTCCACAATTGCTCTTTTGTAGTCAAAGCCGCCCTGTGTTCAAAGGAAATATTAAAAATACTCCTTAAATACTGACCAATTAATTGCCATCACTTTCAACCTCATAACCGAGTTTACCTCCTCCCTGAGCATTGTGAATAGGAAGTTCATCATGACAGCATGCTTACGGGGATACTTGTGACATAGAGCATTGATTGCTTGTACCACCACCACCTAGAAAACAAAATATGGGATATTAGACTTCAATAAACATGTACAGCTACTAAAACACATCGTTCTGCTATAAGCTGGAGCTTCTATATTTTACATTTCTGCATTTTACCCTACGTTTATTATGATCTGGGGCCAGGAAAGACCATAAGATACATGTACTGGGAATAGAATTTCTGGAGAGAATCAATTAAGCTTTTGCAGATCAATGCCCTCCCTTCTTGTGATTGGTGGGGGATAGGTACTTAATGTTTCTGACCAGCCCACCCATTTCATAGACGATAAGATTCACACCTTGAACTCATCTGAGATTTCAGACATGAAAGAGGAGATCTGTTTCATGAGTCGGTCGATGCTGCTCTCGCTGCCAGTCTTCAGCAGCGTGGTGATGGCCAAGGTGGCAATGCTGCGGTTGGAGTCGGTCACCAGATTCTCTAAGTCCAAGTTGCAGGCAGTGACGGCTGATGGGTGTTTCATGGCGACCTGTAACCATCCAGATAAAGCAATCATCAGTCATCACAGTTCTATATTAATATGCACTGAGGTGGTTATTACTGGAGCTGTTCCATGACACCAGGTAAGAGCTCCGCACCTTGTTAAGTGTCCTGACCGCAGCGTAGCGCAGGGCGGCTTTTGGAGAACTGCAGAACAGCTGCAACACTAAAAAGAAAAAAAAAAAAAGCACCAAATCAGTAAACGTGTACAAGCCATGGCTGCGATAAGAAAAATGGAAGAAATGTAAGCTTTAAAAATCGTGGACTGCAAAAAAGCTAAATTAGCTACTGACTAGTAAGTCAACAAAGCCAGAAAAACACTACAACACGCCCGGAATATTAATCTCACGGAGACGCGTTTGTTTTTTTCCTTACAAGAACAGTAACTTTTTTATTTTTCGTCGTTTGGATCGTATTTTGGCTTTTTTTTTTGCAGAACAAGTTATAGTTTTGACTGACTCCATAAAATATACTGAAAAATGAGGTGAAATGGTGAAAAAAAAGAATTGTCCCAAAAAATGCTTGTGTTTCCATTTTATCAGTTGTGTATCTTCTACTTTCCCATCGATGGAGTTGTACTAGACTTTGCGTTCTGCATGCTGACCTGTAGTTTTTATTGGTACACACGATTGTCTTGATCGCTTCTTAGATGCAATTTTTGGGAGTAATAAAGCAACAGCAAAAGAACAACAAGGTTTACCCATACAGGCCTCCAAACAAATGCACTATCAGGATGCAGTGGACCCATATAATAAAGATGGCAACACAGGTGCAAAAATACCAATCAAGCAACTGCTCCAGCCTACCAATACATGGAGGGGGCGATTGCCTGGTATGTTGATGCACAAAACAACTTGTATGCGGCGCTGTTCACACTATGGCCCGCACAGCATCCAGACCAGCCTAGTACCAACACCCTTCTATTAGTTCAGGCGGGCTGCCCAGCGCTAAAAAAATGCATGCCGTGTGAACAACAGACACCGCAGTTTACAAGACCAAATGGGCCCAACTGCACCCCGAATAAAAAGTGCATTTGTTTGATTTGTTTGATAGTGCATTTGTTTGAAGGCCTGTATGGGTAAACCTTGTTGTTCTTTTGCTGTTCTCATTATTGGAGGATTTTCAAGTCCACTTTTTGTACTGTGCTGTATTATTATTTAGTGTTAGGTACCCGTAAGCGTGGAGATCTTTGACGTAGGTTACGGGCTCACGTATTTTGGCCAAAATATCAGCTAATACTCCACATTTTTTTAAATGTGTTTTTTGCACTTTTTATTCGGGGTGCAGTTGGGCCCATTTGGTCTTGTAAACTGCGGTGTCTGTTGTTCACACGGCATGCATTTTTTTAGCGCTGGGCAGCCCGCCTGAACTAATAGAAGGGTGTTGGTACTAGGCTGGTCTGGATGCTGTGCGGGCCATAGTGTGAACAGCGCCGCATACAAGTTGTTTTGTGCATCAACATACCAGGCAATCGCCCCCTCCATGTATTGGTAGGCTGGAGCAGTTGCTTGATTGGTATTTTTGCACCTGTGTTGCCATCTTTATTATATGGGTCCACTGCATCCTGATAGTGCATTTGTTTGGAGGCCTGTATGGGTAAACCTTGTTGTTTTTTTGCTGTTCTCATTATTGGAGGATTTTCAAGTCCTCTTTTTGTACTGTGTTGTATTATTATTGAGTAATAAAGCAACCAGCAGTTCAGCGGTTTTATTTATTTTTTCCTGTTTATGAAGTTTCTTGTATGTGTTAAATGATTTCAGATTATTACAGATAGGATTATTATGGACTCCGCAATATCAAATAGATCATGATGGGAGTGATGGGGTCGCAGGGTGCAACGGGCACCGGAAAGGTGGCGTTATGCAATTCCAGCACTTAAAAGAGATTAGCAGCAGCATGTAGGTTAAACAGCAGCGATCGGAGCTAACCCTGATCATCAGAGGCAGTTGCTGGCTGTATAACACAGCCAGGCTCAGCAGCTCAGCTCATGAACGTCACACGTCTAATCAGGCCATGGTGCTACTGATCCTACTCACCAGACACAGCGGGTGCCAGCTCTTTGGCAGTGCAGGAGGGAAGATTAACGATGGCTGAAGCAGCTTCATAAACCACCATTTCATGCTTGTTTCTCAGGCAGCTCTCAATGAAATCAAACAGGGGACTGTCCCGGCTGGAAAGGAGCATAAAGTTACTACCCCATCCTCACACACAATATCTAGGGATCACTTAATCACTGAGTCACTTACTTTCCATCTTCCTCCTCCAGGAGTTTGCTGGCCACCCGAATCATCATACAGTAGGCGAATGGAGACTTCAGGCCGTGACGCATGAACTTACTCAGCATCTTGTTAACGGAGAGACGATCGTTCTTACGGACGTGGTATAGCAATCCAAGAGCGTGGTACTGAGGATCAGAAAGACGGGAGGCGATTATTCCCAATGTGAGGTGTTCTGCGACCAGAGGGGGATTTATACAAAGCTCACCTGCACCATGATGTTATCACTGGACGCTGCTTCCTGCGCTTCATTCACCCACCGCTTCACTACGTCAAAACTGGTCTTCAGCAAGTGCTGAGGGGGTTAAACACCACAGAAAATAACCTCCATTATGCATCTGCTTAGATCTAAATGCAAAATAAAGGCTGCGTTCATAAACAGAAGCAGAAAACCATTGCAGCCGCTGTGGTTTTTACTATACGTTTTTTTCTAATTACTCCTTTGCACAATCTCTTCATTTTGTAGGGATGACAAGGCCGCTGTGATTTCGCAGGTAAAACTGACGCATGACTTACCAGCGAGGAAACCAGAGCGGAGCTGGACACGCTTGGCACTTTATCCACGATGGCCT
Organism: Dendrobates tinctorius; assembly: GCF_039654945.1. NCBI lineage: Eukaryota > Metazoa > Chordata > Amphibia > Anura > Dendrobatidae > Dendrobates > Dendrobates tinctorius. The sequence continues at coordinate 6,514,908 of NW_027361709.1, forward strand.
GCTTCATGTAGCGTTCAATGGCCTGCAGCATGGTGCTCTGATAAAATAAGGGCATAGCGGCGTGACAACGGGAAACTGGGAGAATGGAAGATAAAAGCCAAGCAGCAGGAAACATGACTTACATCTGTGATTTTACACAAGGCTCTCACGGCGGGACCCCTGTAGCTGTCATCCTTCCCGGTCATGTCTTTGGTTAAGCTGAAAGTGAAATAACAACCTATAATCTCCGCCATAAATTATACCGAATCGTATGTACGTCACTTATAACTAATGGCCTAAATGTAATAGATGCCGGATCTTACCTACTGGTGACGATGATGACATCCTCAGAGATACTCGCCATCTCCTTTATGGTGAGGTAGCACATCCTGCGCAGGGTCGGCTGGGTGAGGAAAACAGGGTCAAATGTAATAGCATTGTACTAATATCCCAAAACAAAAGTCCTAATACTTTCTAATTTATTTTGTGGATAAATACATCACAGACAAAAACCTATGTAAGCATCGACTCGTATCAGGAAAATATAAGTTTAAGAGCAGAAAATGCCTCATTGCAACCCTGGAGCCGAATCTACAGTCTGCCCCGCGGACAGGATCGGGGCTGCGCACAATTACGTTGTTTCTGTAAGTTGCAGCAATCACTCACATCGTTTGACTGGAACAATTTGGTCATGGCAAAAAAAGCTTCTGTAGCTTCTGTGGCTCCCATGTGCTCACCCTACAGGGAAGAGAAAAGACCAATGTAAGTACAGTATATAGAAGGGATGTGAATGCAGCTCAATGGGGAGAACGCAAAAGAAGAGCGGAGCGGAGTCCACCCTAAAGGGAGTCTGTCCCACCAAAATAAATATAAGGGGAGTGAGCCCCTATAAAAAAAAAAAAAATCATCCTAGGACTGTACTTGTCAGTCATACAGTGCCTGAGAAAAATACTAATTTGCATGCAAATGACGAGGCTTTAGAGCACCCATGGCGAGGCTGAGAGTGTAGTGCACTGTTACAACCACCTAATTTTGTATGATGAAGATCTTCCTCTGCTTCTGTCAATTTCCAGAGTGAGCACAGTCTTAACAGAGCCCGAGAACGCGCGCGTGCATGCGCAGTCTCAACCCAGCCAGCCGAGAGCGCGCGTGCGCAGTCTCAACCCAGCCAGCCGAGAGCGCGCGTGCGCAGTCTCAACCCAGCCAGCCGAGAGCGCGCGTGCGCAGTCTCAACCCAGCCAGCCGAGAGCACGCGTGCGCAGTCTCAACCCAGCCAGCCGAGAGCGCGCGTGCGCAGTCTCAACCCAGCCCGCCGAAAGCGCGTGTGCGCAGTCTCAACCCAGCCCGCCGAGAACGTGTGTGCGCAGTCTCAACCAAGCCCACCGAGAGCGTGTGTGCGCAGTGTCAATTCAACCCCCCGAGTGTACAGTCTCAACCCAGCCTGCCGAGAGCACGCGTGCGCAGTCTCAACCCAGACAGCCGAGAGCGCGCGTGCGCAGTCTCAACCCAGCCTGCCGAGAGCACGCGTGCGCAGTCTCAACCCAGCCTGCCGAGAGCGCGCGTGCGCAGTCTCAACCCAGCCTGCCGAGAGCGCGCGTGCGCAGTCTCAACCCAGGCAGCCGAAAGCGCGTGTGCGCAGTCTCAACCCAGCCCGCCGAGAACGTGTGTGCGCAGTCTCAACCCAGCCCGCCGAGAACATGTGTGCGCAGTCTCAACCCAGCCCACCGAGAGTGTGTGTGCACAGTCTCGGCACAAGGATGCACACTGTGTATGGAGGGGTACATTCTTCTGAATATGCCGCCCACCACATTTCCTGGTGTCTAGGGTGCAAGAGACATACCTGGTTTATCAGATACAGGATCTTGGTCAGGATGTGAGCACATTTTCGGGGATTGATGGGAGTCTCATTAAACAAACGAGCCTAGAATAAAAAAAAAATATTAATAGACAATAAGACAATTTGGCCAAATATGTGATAAAGTGGCAGATCTAACCCCCCCAGGGCACAGACGAAGCATTAAGCACCATTGCGGATTTAGTTATGGACATGATGTAAGCTGCACATTTCACCTTCGGAATTGTAAAGTATGAAGGTCGAGGTAAAACCTGCAGCAAAAATTTACAAAATATTGCTGCAATTTTTTTCCACCCACATATCTGCAGCTGTATTGTGTGACAGCGTCCCGGGGATTGTAAGGTTTCTCTCCCACCCTCAATCTCCCTCAGGAGACAGACATAAGACTCACCTCCTGGAGAACGGCACTTTTCTCCAAGTGCTGGAAAGGATTGGAGCTGCCACCTGAAATCACAGAAACAAAAATAATCACTTAGCCGCACTGGAAATAAACCAGCGTCTGCAGTTTAACACTTAGAGCCTGGTATAGTGAAAGACTTATGGTGCCCATACACATTAAAGGAACGTGGGACTAAACCGTTGGCTTCTGTGCACTGGGTGCAAGCCAAACGTAAATCACCACAGGTCCAAGTTTTAGTTTTTAAAAGGGAAAAAGAAATTCAGATGCGACTATAATATAAACACTACAACACACTAGTATTATGGATGTCTGAAAGTGACCCAGGAGTGAGGACGGTCATACAAGCTGCCTGTAGGGCACTATTCACATTGCGTTCCGGCCTCATGTGCTGCATGCGCTGAGCCCATGCGCCATATGGCTCCATTCACCTGTTGAAGGCCGATATAGAGCATCTTTTTGACCTTCATCAGGCTAAGGCGTCATGTGCAAAAAACTGATTGGGAGGTAAACTACTTTTCTATAATAGAAGCCAATGAGCGATGTACGTACATGTTCTTCCTATGAAGACGTCCGCAGGGAGTCTCAGACGTTATGGGGCAGATTCATCAAAGCTTTTATGGCAGAAGTTTGGTGCACCTGGAGGCTGTGCTAAAATAATGTGATTTTTGGGGGACATTTTCGCCTAGCTTACACAATGTGGGATGGGAGAGGGGGCATGGAAACTCCTGCATGACGAGTGTCGGCGTTCGCTACGCCATGTATCTTACTCCAGCAGGGACTGGCGCACAGGAAGGTATACGCCGTTTATCCAGCACCCTCGATTCATAAAGATGCACATGTCCGACTCCAGCCCATGTGAACATCGGTTTTGATGAACTGGGCCCTATCTGAACGGAGCCTTCATCACAAATTTACTAAAGGAAGAACAATATCATAAATGGCTCATACTATAAGTATCGTCAAAACCGGTTTCATGAAAAAACACCCTCAAAAGAAAAGAGGGTGCTCCCTCCAGAGCCGAGGCTTCTTTACCGTAAGGACTATCAATCTGTGGAGCAGACGACCGCCAGAGCTGGTTCTTTACTGTAAGAGCAGTGACTATACAAGACGCCAGGAGCCGGGGGAACTGTTGATGGTTTCAAAATGACTTAGATTATTTTTTTAGAAGGAAATAATTATGTCATTGTATAAAGGTGATCCAGTGGACCCACAACTGGGATCAGGAGGGACCAATTAGTTCTTTGGGGTGGCCCGGATGACTCCTCGGGGCAGCCCGGATCCCGCCTTGAGGTTGTCCCTTTATCATGTCTTTTGTCACCTGTATTATATAACTGTGACTACGTCACGTGCGGAGACATGTTTCTGACATCTCTGCCGAAGCCGTCGGACCCCCAATAAATCAATGGTATTGAATGTGCACTGTTAAAGGGATCATCCGGCACCTCACAAACCTCCTGAGACCCGGGCGCGGTTTCTGGCGATTATGCAGGTGTTTCGGGACTTGTGTGGGGTCGTGGCGTCGCCCGCGGACCCCTTTAATGCCATGCAGACGGTTATCTTATGACATGTAATAAAGCTGGGGGGATTAATACCACTGTCATGGGTTAACAGGGCATCCACAGAGGCTACCATCATGGGACACCCCTTTAAGAGAATATTAAAGGGATTCTCCAAAAATAAGTGATCCCTGGAGCCCCGGATGGGTGATAATGTGTAGATAGCAGGGGTCCGAGTGCAGAGACCCCCGAATGAGCAGGGCAGCGCACGGGGCGACATCTGCACCTAGAAATAAGAGGAAACTACAGAGAACCCAGAAAGTGCACTACAAGTCCCAGCATGCCCCGCAGGGCTGGCACACAGCACGCTGGGACTTGTGGTTCCCCATCCCCCGCTCCCTCCATGCTCGATACAAGGCCGTCATGACGCCTCAGTCCCCGTCCCGGCTTCTCACCGGACTCCTCGTCCTTCTTATCGAACTTCTTCAGCATCTTCACGACTCCCGGGTACGAGCTCCGCCACTTCCTGCCAGGCTGTCACCGGGACACGTCACCCCTGACAACACAGTCCGCGCATGCGCGATAGGAAGGGAAAGAGCAGGAACGCCGGGAGTGTTAGGCCCGCGCATGCGCGCTTCCGGCCATTTACGACACTGTCGTACGAGCAGTTCTTCCGCCCTGTGCTAACACGCATGCGCAGTTCCCTGGCTACGCTCTCACATGGGATTTCTGGTGTTTGTGCCTCAGTTTTTAGGTGGAAAAACAGAAAAGTTCGCAGCTAATAACCTTACTCGCAAACAAACAGTTAATGATGTCATTTTGTTTATTTTTTTTTTCTTTTATCGTCTCGTTCCAAGTGACGTAAATTGCTGACGTGAATTTTGCTACTTTTTTTGTGTCGTTTTTTGGGTGTTTTTCATTTGCGCCTTATTTTTCGTTTGTCTATTTTATACGTATTCGCTTGTTATTTATTAAGTTTGTTGTTTTCAGATATTTTTGGATGGTTCCTCAGATACGTCCTTTTAAAAAGTCGAAAATCTTTTTGTGCGGCTTTACCCCCTCTTCCCCATCCTCGAAAAAAGTTTATTTTGTACTTTTTGCACAAACTTTGCCGAGCATATGACCTTTCCTTTATACTTTGTTCAAAATTGATGAATCCCTTTTGCCGTTTTGACAAACTTGAAGCCAAAAAAATGGCCTCAAAAAACATGAGAAAAAAAAAAAGAGGTCAGAGTTGTAAAAATTGGCCCGATCCTGAACGTGCAAACCACCCTTGGGGGTTAAAAAAAAAAAAATGATTAGCAAGGGGCTTTTAGTGTAAAAAATTGCTAAAATTTCCCAAACTTTATTTAAAAAAAAAGAACATCTAAAAAAAAAATTTTAGCAACTTTCACACTTTTTTTTTTTTAAAGCTGAAGCCATCGATGAATCATCTGGAAACCTCAATGGCACGCATAAAAAAAAAAAAGCGAACACCTATAAGATAGACTTTAAAAAAAAAAAAAAAGGAAATTAACTGAAGCATTAGATGCAAATAAAAAACACCAAGAAGTAGACAAAAAAAGGCGCAAATACAATAATAAGCTGGGCCCAAAGAGCATTTTTTATATTTTGTGCAAATTGCATGAACGAGAAAAAAAAGAACACCTTGATCCACAGTGGATGATAATTAGTCATGTTGGACTCCCCATCAATCCGAACGCTATCCCCCTATCCTGCGAACAGAAGCTAACTTGAATGCGGTCTCTGAAGCTTACTTTTTTTTTAACAAACTTCCTAACTTAAAAAAAACCAAACAGATACTTATGAAGAGATTTTTTTAAAGTTTCCATAGAGTAGGGATGGTTACAAAATAAAGAATTCTGATACCTCTCCCTGCCCCAGAGCCACCGCCAGAACGTAAGTGATAACATCTCGTCCATAGAGTCACCTAAACACCGAGGCCCCTGTTTGGCTACAGAGTCAGGTGACTGATGGGGCGAGCATCATCCGTTATAAGTTTCTCTTCTAAGACAGAATTACGGCACATTTTTGCCAAGATCTCAGCATATATATATATATATATATATAAAAGTGAATGTATGTATGTGTGTGTGTATCACTAACCAATCACGAAGCATCAGAGTGGGACGCGGATGGAGAGCGGGGCTGTGGAGGAAGAGAGCGGGGTTGTGGAGGGACAGCGGGACACAGATGTAGAGCGCAGCTAAGGAGAGAATGGGACGTTGGGTGGAGAACGGGGCTGCGGAGGGATAGAATGGGACGGCGGGTGGAGAGCGGGGCTGCAGAAGGAGAGAGTGTGATGGCAGGTGGAGAGCGGGGCTGCGGAAGGAGAGAGCGTGATGGCGGGTGGAGAGCGGGGCTGCGGAAGGAGAGAGCGTGATGGCGGGTGGAGAGCGGGGCTGCGGAAGGAGAGAGCGTGATGGCGGGTGGAGAGCGGGGCTGCGGAAGGAGAGAGCGTGATGGCGGGTGGAGAGCGGGGCTGCGGAAGGAAAGAGTGTGATGGCGGGTGGAGAGCGGGGCTGCGGAAGGAGAGAGTGTGATGGCGGGTGGAGAGCGGGGCTGCGGAAGGAGAGAGTGTGATGGCGGGTGGAGAGCGGGGCTGCGGAAGGAGAGAGCGTGATGGCGGGTGGAGAGCGGGGCTGCGGAAGGCGAGAGCGTGATGGCGGGTGGAGAGCGGGGCTGCGGAAGGAGAGAGCGTGATGGCGGGTGGAGAGCGGGGCTGCGGAATGAGAGTGTGATGGCGGGTGGAGAGCGGGGCTGCGGAAGGAGAGAGTGTGATGGCGGGTGGAGAGCGGGGCTGCAGAAGGAGAAAGTGTGATGGCAGGTGGAGAGCGGGGCTGCAGAAGGAGAGAGTGTGATGGCAGGTGGAGAGCGGGGCTGCGGAAGGAGAGAGCGTGATGGCGGGTGGAGAGCGGGGCTGCGGAAGGCGAGAGCGTGATGGCGGGTGGAGAGCGGGGCTGCGGAAGGAGAGAGCGTGATGGCGGGTGGAGAGCGGGGCTGCGGAATGAGAGAGTGTGATGGCGGGTGGAGAGCGGGGCTGCGGAAGGAGAGAGTGTGATGGCGGGTGGAGAGCGGGGCTGCAGAAGGAGAAAGTGTGATGGCAGGTGGAGAGCGGGGCTGCAGAAGGAGAGAGTGTGATGGCAGGTGGAGAGCGGGGCTGCGGAAGGAGAGAGCGTGATGGCGGGTGGAGAGCGGGGCTGCGGAAGGAGAGAGTGTGATGGCGGGTGGAGAGCGGGGCTGCGGAAGGAGAGAGAGTGATGGCGGGTGGAGAGCGGGGCTGCGGAAGGAGAGAGCGTGATGGCGGGTGGAGAGCGGGGCTGCGGAAGGAGAGAGCGTGATGGCGGGTGGAGAGCGGGGCTGCGGAAGGAGAGAGTGTGATGGCGGGTGGAGAGCGGGGCTGCGGAATGAGAGAGTGTGATGGCGGGTGGAGAGCGGGGCTGCGGAAGGAGAGAGTGTGATGGCGGGTGGAGAGCGGGGCTGCAGAAGGAGAAAGTGTGATGGCGGGTGGAGAGCGGGGCTGCAGAAGGAGAAAGTGTGATGGCGGGTGGAGAGCGGGGCTGCAGAAGGAGAGAGTGTGATGGCGGGTGGAGAGCGGGGCTGCAGAAGGAGAGAGCGTGATGGCAGGTGGAGAGCGGGGCTGCAGAAGGAGAGAGCGTGATGGCAGGTGGAGAGCGGGGCTGCGGAAGTAGAGAGTGTGATGCCGGGTGGAGAGCGGGGCTTCGGAAGGAGAGAGTGTGATGGCGGGTGGAGAGCGGGGCTGCGGAAGGAGAGTGTGATGGCAGGTGGAGAGCGGGGCTGCGGAAGTAGAGAGTGTGATGGCGGGTGGAGAGCGGGGCTTCGGAAGGAGAGAGCGTGATGGCAGGTGGAGAGCGGGGCTGCGGAAGGAGAGAGTGATGGCGGGTGGAGAGCGGGGCTGCGGAAGGAGAGCGTGATGGCAGGTGGAGAGCGGGGCTGCAGAAGGAGAGAGCGTGATGGCAGGTGGAGAGCGGGGCTGCAGAAGGAGAGAGCGTGATGGCAGGTGGAGAGCGGGGCTGCAGAAGGAGAGAGCGTGATGGCAGGTGGAGAGCGGGGCTGCAGAAGGAGAGAGTGTGATGGCAGGTGGAGAGCGGGGCTGCGGAAGTAGAGCGTGTGATGGCGGGTGGAGAGCGGGGCTGCGGAAGGAGAGAGTGTGATGGCGGGTGGAGAGCGGGGCTGCGGAAGGAGAGAGCGTGATGGCGGGTGGAGAGCGGGGCTGCGGAAGGAGAGAGCGTGATGGCGGGTGGAGAGTGGGGCTGGTAAGGAAGAGAGTGGGACCCACAGTTAGGTACTATGCCCGGGCAACACTGGGCTCTTCAGCTAGTATATATATTATTATTTTTTGTCTTTCACAGCTGAAGTATAAAGAACTGTATGGGAAGAGCAGAGGACACTGCACCATGGTGGCCGATGCTGTACAGATCAAAAGGGCTAAAGAAGCCTAGAAGTCCATTAGCAACGTCAGTACTCCATCTATTAGCTCTCATATTAGACTCTGTCTCCTTATACAGAGTAATAATAATCTACATTTCTCCTGATTTCATTTAGCTGGATTATAAAAAGAAGTCCGAAGCAACAAAGGCGCAGCGGCAACTGACGGTCGACAGAGCCGACTTCTTGCAGAACGCAAAATCAACTTTGCAGCAGAGCGACGTAAGCAGCTTTATTCTTGGAGACGTCGACTTCTTACTAACGATAAGGAAATGTTACAATTGTAATATTTTGCCAATATTGACCGGGAAAAAAAATTATACAAAGTTCCTGATCTGTCGTAAGACATTCTAATTGAAAAATTGAAGATAGAGTTGTATTGTTGAGCAGCACCTGTCACTTGTCTTGACATGTCTGCTATTAAATGCTAGTGTTTTCAAGGATCAGTGCTGCGTTTTTATGCACATCAAAGCCGGCCATGGGAATTAGATAAATACAAGTTGGCCAAACCCAACAATTTGGCAAGATCAGCTTTAAAGAGCTTTGGCCATAATGGCGCTATATAAATAAATAATAATAATAATATTGTACAAAAATTGACATAACTGCATGTAGTTGTCCATGTTTATTTGGATATTTTCTTTGTAGCGTTTGTACCGGAAGAACTATGAAAAGAACAAAACTAAGATTTTAAGTGCCCTTAAAAAATACAACCCGACCCGCAAAAAAAGGAAGAAAAAATAGAGTTATGTAAAAAAAAATAAAAGGTGCAAAAAATTACTCAGGGCCAGGGGCCATTGGTTTTATATTTCACTATAGTGATGAGCGAGCATGCTCGGATAAGATGTGATCTGAGCATGCTCATGTCCAAATCGGGTATTTTCGGGGTGGTCTAAAAAAAAAATGCTTGAGTCACCACGGCTGCATGTCTCGAGGCTGCTTGACAGCCGCAACATATGCAAGGATAGCCTAACAGACAATCCCTACATGTGTTGTGGCTGTCAAACAGCCACGAAACATAGAGCAGTGGTGACGTGAGCATTTTTTGTCAAGCATGCCGAAAATACCCGATTTGGATACAAGTGTGCTCTGAGGACACCTTATCCGAACACGCTCGCTCATCACTATTTGGCTACTTTTCTAATGTTTGGATAAGTCTGTATGTTACAGATGGTGCAGGATCGGCTCCTGAGCCCGCGCCATGTAAGCGCCAAATATTTACATCACCTTGCGTTACATATCATCTGTCAGCGATGTATATATATATACAATGAAGGGTTAATGGGATATCAGGATATAAAGCTGTCTCGTCGTACGGTTGTACAAATCTGGAGCCATAACTTCTAACCTTCCTGCGGAGATCTGGAGTTCGTGCAGGAGTCAATAAGTATCAGTCACCGAGTACCAGACAAGACAAGTTAGGTACGGATCCGATAGAAGGAAAGACGCGAGGCTCAGGTTATATCTGAGCCTGCATCGCAGATTCTGGAGAAAATATAGCGCAATTTGCAGCAAAATGAAGGCGACCATGACAGACCCCAATACGAGTCAGTGGGGTACAGTATATCGAGCGCTGTTCCTATGATGGAGGAGAGTGCTGGAAACATACAATGATCATTGGATCTATGGCAGCGATTTCCAACCTGTTGCATTGTCCGGAAGCTACAACTCCCAATATGACCCACTAGCCAAAGACAGGTGGGCAATCCCGGCCCGTGGTAGCAGAACGCCCGCTGCTCCCAGATGGAACATGTGCACATGATGGTCTATGAGGCTGTTCTGAAGTCAGAGATATATTGCGACCCCATTGTCCGCAGACATGTCTGTCACAGATCAAATCAATGGTTGCATGATATAGTAGCGCATGCGTGCCATCCACAGGTCATTTAAGTGCTGTTGTTTTTTCCTTTTAACTGATATGAGAAACCTGGAATTTTTAATTTATTATAAAAAAAAATACTTGTGTAAATGAACACGGATCAAAAAGACTGAAAATCAGATGCAGAACGCTGCTGAAAAAACATCCGGGAATATATTTCTCAGTAGCACTGAGCACGTGAAGCGCTGCAGACAGTCAGTTCTCGCTGTCAGTGTGGTAGATGGCAGCGGTCACCCCCAATGTATAGAGCTGCCTGGTGTAAGATCTTGGGAGGTTTACTACGCTGCATCCTATCTGACATTCTCCATATCCGCCTCACTTATTGCTCTCCGTCACCTTCCTACTATATAGAGATGTGTACCTACCATGGTGATGGTCTGCCAGGAACATGGCTTCCAGGATTTTACTGCCTCCCGTGGAGCGGCAGTGATCCTGTGTCGTCCTTCTGTATGAGGCGTCTGTAAGATCCTGTGTTGTCCTCCTGTGTCGTCCTCCTGTATGAGGCGACTGTACGATCCTGTGTCGTCCTCCTGTATGAGGCGTCTGTACGATCCTGTGTCGTCCTCCTGTATGAGGCGACTGTACGATCCTGTGTCGTCCTCCTGTATGAGGCGACTGTACGATCCTGTGTCGTCCTCCTTTATGAGGCGACTGTACGATCCTGTGTCGTCCTCCTGTATGAGGCGACTGTACGATCCTGTGTCGTCCTCCTGTATGAGGCGACTGTACGATCCTGTGTCGTCCTCCTGTATGAGGCGACTGTACGATCCTGTGTCGTCCTCCTGTATGAGGCGTCTGTACGATCCTGTGTCGTCCTCCTGTATGAGGTGTCTGTACGATCCTGTGTCGCCCTCCTGTATGAGGCGACTGTACGATCCTGTGTCGTCCTCCTGTATGAGGCGTCTGTACTTTGAACAATGTCTCAATGTGTCACCTAAGAATGACGCTTATCTGAACCTGGCGGTTAACCCTTTCATAGCGAACAGCGAGCCAGATGAGGTCATCTTAGCGAATGCCTCAGACAATGTAGAAAAATTGGAATTTTGCTCCTTAAGTCTCTGTATATTAAAATAACAATGCTATGGGCTATTATCAGGGGGCGGCCTCGGACCCTCAGCTCCGGTGATGGAAAATCTTAATCTTCAGCACAAGACATTGTGGACAATTGTCGCTTCAGCTTTGTGAGAACAGTTTTGGGAAGACCCTTATCTGTTCCCCCATTAATGAAGGGGCAAAAAATCCCACCGACTCCTAAAAAAACTTGTAGAAATCCTTCCCAGAAGAGCGGGTCCGTTATATCTGCAGAGGAGCGATTCCATATTAATGTCTATGGATGTAGGACGTGAGGTCAGAAAATCTGGATGAGGGATCAGGGGGCGGAATATGTCCACATGTGTCATAATGTCAGGTCAGATACATTGCTGGGCATTGTGGTTCAATGGGGATTGGAATAAGTAAGGCAGTAGCTTCTCCTCCTACACATTTCATTGTAACACATATGAACATCATAGACGACCCCTTCTGTTAGCAAGAGAGGAGAACTGGTAGAAAGCCAGAGAGTTCTGCTCCGGCAGCTGTGGATATCCATGTATTTAATGGGCGGCATTCATTGGAATGACCACGTAATGGCAATAATACAGAAAATCATGAGGCGCGGCATTCAGATTACCATTCACTTTAAATAAAATCTTTTTATTTCAGGCAGTAGTACAAACGGTGTAGATTTAGCTACAGAGGCAAACACGAGTCCAGAAGGCCAGTACTCCTGCACTAGCCATAACCGATGAAGTAAAGAGCAACTCCGACAACAAGGTATATGTACAACCATTATACATCAGAGGGAATCGCCAGAAAATCACCTATTTTTTTAAATTCACTTTATGGTGGAGAAGGTGAGCTGTGACATCTATTGTAAATGATGGATACTGCATTATCTACTGTATACAGAGGTGTTATCAGTCATTGTAAAGGAGGAAGAGGTGAGCTGTGACATCACTTATTGTGAATGGTGGATCCTGTGTTATCTACTGTATATAGAGGTGTTATCAGTCATTATACAGGAGGAGGTGAGCTGTGATATCATCTATTGTGAATGGTGGATCCTGTGTTATCTACTGTATATAGAGGTGTTCTCAGTCATTGTACAGGAGGAGATGAGCTGTGACATCATCTATTGTGATTGGTGGATCCTGTGTTATCTCCTGTATATAGAGGTGTTATCAGTCATTATACAGGAGGAGGTGAGCTGTGATATCTATTGTGAATGGTGGATCCTGTGCTATCTACTGTATATAGAGGTGTTATCAGTCATTATACAGGAGGAGGTGAGCTGTGATATCACCTATTGTGAATGGTGGTTCCTGTGTTATCTACTATATATAGAGGTGTTATCAGTCATTGTACAGGAAGAGGTGAGCTGTGACATCACCTATTGTGAATGGTGGATCCTGTGTTGTCTACTGTATATAGAGGTGTTATCAGTCATTGAACAGGAGGACAAGGAGGTGAGCTGTGACATCATCTATTGTGAATGGTGGATCCATCCTGTGTTATCTACTGTATATAAAGGTGTTATCAGTCATTGTGTAGGAGGAAGAGGTGAGCTGTGACACCTATTGTAAATGATGGATACTGCATTATCTACTGTATATAGAGGTGTTATCAGTCATTGTACAGGAGGAGGAGGTGAGCTGTGACATCATCTATTGTGAATGGTGGATCCTGTGTTACCTGCTGTATATAGAGGTGTTCTCAGTCATTGTACAGGAGGAGGTGAGCTGTGATATCACCTATTGTGAATGGTGGTTCCTGTGTTATCTACTGTATATAGAGGTGTTATCAGTCATTGTACAGGAGGAAGTGAGCTGTGACATCATCTATTGTGAATGGTGGATCCTATGTTACCTGCTGTATATAGAGGTGTTCGCAGTCACTGTACAGGAGGTGGAGGTGAGCTGTGACATCACCTACTGTGAATGGTGGATCCTGTGTTATCTACTGTATATAGAGGTGTTATCAGTCATTGAACAGGAGGACGAGGAGGTGAGCTGTGACATCACCTATTGTGAATGGTGGATCCATCCTGTGTTATCTACTGTATATAGAGGTGTTATCAGTCATTGTGTAGGAGGAGGAGGTGAGCTGTGACATCACCTATTGTGAATGGTAGATCCTGTGTTATCTACTGTATATAGAGATTATATCAGTCATTGTACAGGAGGGATGAGGAGGTGAGCTGTGACATCACCTATTATGAATGGTGGTGAATGTTGACAAATCATTCTACAGAACAAATAGTGTCATTCTAGTGAAAATTGCACAATATTTCTGACATTTCTATGCTTGTGTTATTTTCTGAGTACAAATTCCCTTTTGGTATTAACATCTGAATAATGATTTTCCAATTTCTCTGAAAATGTCAACATTTATAAAATAAAACCGCTATATCATGCATAAATAACATCTGTCCAAATAGTACTACGGTAACTGCTGTAGCTACTATAATACTGCTCACCTTGGTTAGTAATAGAACTGCTATAATGCCTCTGCACTAGAATACAGGTAGCGCCATTTTTTACACGGCTGGAGTTGCCCTTTAAACGTGGAGATAAAATGTAATCTGGTTAAATGTAACCCAGAATTACTTGGAATTTCCTGGGCACGAACTATTGGGTGTTTTGGATTAGATGTGAGTGGTTATAGTGGACTTATCAGCTAGAAATTTCATTCCACTGCCTGCAAAAATACAAAAAGAAAAACCTACGGATAATAAAAAAACAGTAAGCGATTTATAATAATCTGCAAGCAATATGCTTGTCTGGAGGTCGTCATAGCACCATATTACAGTCCCTGAAATCTTTTTTTTTTATTATTTCTGGTTTACAACCATTTTCTTATATAATGCATTTATATAGTATATATTGGTTATTTACATACAGACGCGCGATCGGCAGGTTGTAGGGATTCCTGTGTGTAGATACAAGCACCTATGACTGTTCGATAAATTAATGGAAATGTATCTAGAATGCTGGCGATTACCATAAGTCTAGGGGGTGTCACTGGTTTCCAGTTAGTCACAAGAGAAATTACTGGTTTTGTAAAGTGTTCTTTTTTGGTTTTTTTAAGAAAAATTTGATTAATAAGGCAGGAAAGATGAGACTGTAATGGCTCCAGAATCGCCCTATAAGCTTAACAGCTATTTAAGTCAGACTGGTTGCTATGGAGACACTGCCTAAGAGCAGCACAGCTGTCAGGCAGAATGCCCTTAGCAACCAGTCTGAGCTTAATGAAGCCTACAACTCAAGGCTCAATTTATTACTTTGCTGAAGTCTTAAGGCTGTCGTTCAGCAAGTCCCTAGTAACTAGACTGACCTTACTCAAGTCTAGCAATCAAAGGCAAGTTGTCTCTAAACTGAGGTTGTCCTTCAGCAAATCCCTAGCAACTAGACTGAGCTTTCTTAAGTCTTCAACTCAAGGGCAAGTTGTCACTAAATTGAGATTATATATTAGGTTGTCTGTCGGAAATTTCTTAGCAACTAGACTGAGCTTACACAAATTTAGAAATCAAGGCCAGGTGGTCTCTAAAATGAGATTATATATTAGACTGGCAATAAGCAAATCCTTAGCACCCAGACTGAGCTTAAACAAGTCTAAAACTCAAGGTCTAAGTTGCCTCTAAGCTGTGGCTATATATTAGGTTAGCCTTCAGCAAGTCCCTAGCAACTAGACTGAGCTTACTCAAATTTAGAAATCAAGGCCAGGTGGTCTCTAAAATGAGATTATATATTAGACTGGCAATAAGAAAATCCTTAGCACCCAGACTGAGCTTAAACAAGTCTAAAACTCAAGGTCTAAGTTGCCTCTAAGCTGTGGCTATATATTAGGTTAGCCTTCAGCAAGTCCCTAGCAACCTAGCAACTAGACTGAGCTTTAAGTCTACAACTCAAATGCAAGTTGTCATTAAAATGAGATTATATGTTATGTTGTCTGTCAGGAAGTTCTGAGCAACTAAACTGAGTTTACTCAAATTTAGAAATCAAGACCAAGTTGTCTCTAAAATGAGGTTATATATTAGACTGGCAATCAGCTAGGCCTTGAGTTGTAAACTTGAGGAAGGTCAGACTAGTTGCTAAGAACTTGCTGATGGCAAACCTAGCCTTATCTTAGACACAGTTGGGCTTGAAACTGTAGACTCCAAGTTGAGGTTACATATTAGGTTGCTCGTCGGCATGTCCCTAGCGATGAGTCTGAGGATACTCAAGCTTACAACTCAAAGACCAAGTTGTCATGGAGCTGAGGTTATAAGGTTTTCATTCAGCAAGTACCTAGCAACTAGACTGAGCTTACTTAAGTCTACAACTCAAGGGGAAGTTGTCATTAATTTGAGATATTAGGTTATCTGTTGGGAAGTCCTTAGCAACTAGACTAAGTTTAAGTTTACAAATCAAGACCAATTTGTCTCTAAACTGACATTGTGTATTAGATTGGCAATTCGTAAATCCTTAGCAACTAGACTGAGCTTATTCAAGTCTACAGCTCCAGGCCAAGTTGTCTCTTAGCTGAGGCTACATATTAGGTTTACCATCAACAAATCCTTTTCAACTAGACTGAGCATACTGATGTCAACTTGGCCTTGAGTTGTAAACTCAGACTAGTTGCTAAGAATTTTCTGATGGCAAACCTAATATCTACCCTTAGCTTATTGTAGACTCTAAGCTGAGGTTACACGTTAGGTCGTCCGTCAGCTTGTCCCTACAACTAGTCTGAGCCAACTCAAGTCTTCAAATCACGGCCAACTCGTCTCTAAGCTGAGGTTGGCCATCAGCAAGCCCTTGGCAACTAGTCTGAGCTTGCTAAAGTCGACAACTCAAGGCCATGTTGTAACTGAACAACAGAAGGGGCCACAGGGCTTGGGATTACCCTAGCTTTTCCGATTGGTAGGTCTTTCTGCCATATTAATCAGATTTTTCTTTACTCAGTTACAAATCATTCTTTTTCTCTAATGTAACCTACAACCTGTATAAAGTTGTTTTATTTATTTAGAAATTTCCCTTTTTGGCAGAAAAATAGTATAAAATATAGCACCAATCTCTGCTACGAAAAAAAAAAGTTCTATGCACCATATAATAAGAGATACAGAAATCATCATTATATTCACAATAACAAATACAAATATTTCCCAGATGTGAGGACAGAGGAACATCATTTGGACCCTGTAACTTGCAAAGTTTTCCTTTTTCCTTTCAAACTTAGTCAATCTTATAAAAATATTATAATATACATCTATTTTTCTACGACTGCGCGATCTCTTAACTTCCATCTTCTTGTGGTTTATCTGCAAATTAAAAAAAAAAAAAAAAAAAAAAAATTTACTACATGCAGTTGTGTAAAGCGAATGGGCATGCAACAAGATTCACGGCCCGTCGAGAGGAGGCTTTAGTCTGCATCGGCCCCATCCCTTTTCATTATGGGTGACCCCTTTTTGAGACTATTCCGGTGGGAGCTCCTGTCTTCTGTGACTTCTGAGCCTACATCAACTCAAAGGACTGGAATGTTTATTCCTCTGAGACTGAGCTTAGGAATAAGCCGACTTCTCCAGGGACCGGACTCAGAATTGAGCAGAGGCTGACCATGCGCTCTTCACTCCATTCTTTGTCTATGGAGCCCTGATACTGGCATCGGTGGCAACAATCCCCCCCCCCGCGATCAGTAAGTTATCCTTCTTCCTATTACTAGGGATTAATTTATAATTTTGGTACAAACCCTTAAATATCTAAAATGCTGTTAGAAATTGAAATGAACCTAAAAAATCCAAAATAAACCTAAAAAAAAATCCTAATCTAAATCCGGAAATTTATTTTTTTTCTTATTTAGTGCACTTGGTTGATACGATAAATGAAAAAGTGTTGTGACATTATAAGTCCCATGAAAGGTTATAGATGTGATACCAACCTTCTTTTCTGTGCACACATTGTAGCTCACATTCGTCCTTCTCGTCAAATCGGTTGGGATTACCGCCGCAGCCGCTGTACACAAACGGCCGACATCCTCTCGCCCGCTGATTATAATACCATTTTAATGTGTATTTGGTGCATTCGCCTTCCACCATTGGGAGACTGCACACATCTGAAAGCAAAATGAGACTCAGGCACAAGTACTGAGGTCTAAACTATGAGAACCTCCAAGAAATCTATAGAAGTGGCATCAAAATAATAGAATATCCATAGAAATAATATAACACGGATAATCGTCTATGGCATTATTAGCACAGTAATAATAGTATATAGGAGGAG
Organism: Dendrobates tinctorius; assembly: GCF_039654945.1. Lineage (NCBI taxonomy): Eukaryota > Metazoa > Chordata > Amphibia > Anura > Dendrobatidae > Dendrobates > Dendrobates tinctorius. The sequence goes on from NW_027361709.1 coordinate 6,532,258, forward strand.
CATCATAGGCTGCAGTAGTATAACAGTATAAAATAGAAGTAATATAGCCTAGAATTGTAGCATAAAGATAGTATAAAAAAGGAGTATTCTAGTCTATAGTGGTCATATAATAATAGCATATAACGGTAGTATTATAGTGTAGAGTAGTAGTATAATAATAATATATAACATTAGTATTACAGCGTATAGTAGTAGTATAATGATTGTATACAACAGTAGTATTATGGTGTAAGGTGGTAGTATAATAATAATATGTAACATTAGTAATAGTCTCTAGTAGTAGTATAATAATAGTGTATAACGGTACGATTATAGTCCATAGTAGTAGTATAGTAATAGTGTATAATTGTCACGTTGCCGTCAGACTCGGGGCCTGCCGTCCCGGCCTCGGCCACTAGGAGGCGCCGGACTGTCACGTCGCCATCAGACTCGGGGCCTGCTGTCCCGGCCTCGGCCACTAGGAGGCGCCGAACTGTCACAACGCCGTCAGACTCGGGGCCTGCTGTTCCTGCCTCGGCCACTGGAAGGCGAAGTGGTTCGCCCCCGAATGATGGCGGCGACAGAGAAGGGAGCTCCTGCGCAGGCATCTGATGGACGCAGGCTCCGCTCCTCTGTCAATCATGAAGGGGTTGGTGCAACATCATCTGGCCTGGTCCTGGGGGTGGTCCTGATGACCTCATCAGTCCGGGAGCCTGTGAGGGATGACCTGATCCCTCAAATACCTTGGGACTGGTCTTGCAAGCCGCCGGATATATTCTTGGTTCCCCTATGTGCTACGGTGTGATTTGCTATTGTTTGACTCTGACCTCAGCCTGGATTTCTGACCCCTCTACTGCCTGACGATTCTGTACCTCTGCCATTCTCCTGGTTTTTGACCCTGGCCTGGATATTCGACTCTGCTACTGCCTGCCGTTTTTGTACCTTGTCGCTCTCCCGTTTTGTGACCTTGGCCTGAACTGTCGACTCTGCCACTGCCTGCCGTTTCTGTACCTCCGCTGCTCTCCCGGTTTCTGACTACATTTTTGGTTCCCCGCCTTCCTCCCTATTGCCGACCGTCCTGCTCTGGCGCACTGCTCCACCAGACAGCCACCCCCCTGGGCCTTGCTACAATTCCAGATCCCTGTATAGGGGTTAAGGGTCTCGGGGTTTCTCGGGGTGCTGTCCCTACTGCAGTCCAGATCTGCGGATGGACATCACATTATATCTGGCCATAAAAAAAAAAAACTGCTTCTTGTGTATATATCCAACATATACAAAAGCAATCTCCCTGAACTTTTTTTTCCCCTTCTCCTGCCTGAGCTGATTTTTGGCCTGACCACCTGTTACTTGCTTCAGTGCACAGTCTGGAGGATCACTCTCATCTTCCTGCATAAACATGCTGCAGTCTAGAGACTTCAGGGAGAAAGCTGAACGTCAGAGATCCACACTCCTGGGACATCGGCCCCTGGGTGGCTCTGGCCATGGTTGCCCAGGGGCTCAGGTCCTGCCCGCAGATGCTGCTAAAGTTTTATTACCTATCTCTCTTTCATTTAGTCAGAAATCTCTGTGTTTAAAAGCTTATGTGGATAGTGGATCTGAAGGAAGTTTTATGGATTCTTTGGCTGCTAGGGATCTTGGTGTACCGCTACTAAGACTTAATGCCCCTATTAAAACCTATTAAAACGGCTATTAATGGCACATCCATTATTCAGGAGGAGGTTAAATTTGTTACTGCGAAAATTGCCATGTCTGTGGTAGCATTACATACCGATCTTATGTCATTTTTTGTGATGGATTTATCCTCTGCAGTTATTCTGGGAATGCCGTGGTTACGCCAGCACAATCCTGTCATCGACTGGCACCTGGCTGATGTTGTGCGCTGGAGTTCGCAGTGTCAGGATAACTGCATATCATTAGCAGTAAACCAAGTTAAGCTTAAAACCCCCCCTCATACCGTTTGCTTTCAGAGACTATGAAGATGTTTTTTCTATTGTAGAATCTGAGAAGTTACCCCCCCACAGAGAGTATGATTGCCCTATAGACCTGATTCCGGATGCCCGTCTCCCAAAAGGGAGAATATTTAATCTCTCCGCTCCAGAGCGTCAGGCCATGAATGACTATATAGCAGACAGCTTAAAGAAAGGGTTTATTAGACCGTCCATTTCTCCAGTTGGGGCCAGGTTCTTCTTTGTAGAGAAGAAGGATGGTGGTCTCAGACCCTGCATTGGTTACTGGGAATTAAACGCAATCACTATAAAGAACCAGTATCCGCTTCCACTCATCCCTGATCTTTTTCATCAGCTAATGGGAGCCCGTTGGTTTACTAAACTTGACCTCGGGGGGGCATATAACCTGGTCCGCATAAGAGACGGCGATGAGTGGAAAACCGCGTTTAATACACCCCTTGGCCACTTTGAGTACCTTGTAATGCCGTTCGGACTCAGTAACGCACCTGCCATATTTCATAACTTTGGTAATGATATTTTCAGGGATATTTGTGGGGTGTATGTCGTCGTGTATTTAGATGACATCTTGATTTACTCTGCTGACCCTGTGACACACGCTCAACACGTCTGTTCTGTGCTGCAGAGACTGCGAGAACACTCCTTGTTTGCTAAACTGGAGAAATGTGTTTTTGTTTTTTTTGAGGAGGTACAGTTTTTAGGGTACATGGTCTCAGGCAAAGGGTTCCGCATGGATCCTGCCAAGATCCAACCTATTAAAGCCTGGGTACAACCCAAATCGCTATAAGCACTACAGCGATTTTTAGGGTTTGCTAATTATTACCGCAAGTTCATCAGGGGTTTCTCAGAAATTGCCAAACCACTCACGGATTTGACCCGGAAAGTGGCAGACGTGGCCAATTGGAACCCTGAGGCAATTCAGGCATTTTCTACGCTAAAGGAGTGCTTTGTGGCCAACCTGGTTTTGGTTCAGCCTGATCTGGACCGTCCGTTTATTGTAGAAGTAGATGCCTCTGAAGTCGGAGTGGGAGCAGTGCTATCACAAGGCACTGCATCCCTCACTCAGCTTCGCCCACGTGCTTTTTTTTCCCCGCAAATTCTCTGCCACTGAGAAAAACTATGATATAGGTAATCGGGAATTATTGGCAATCAAATGGGCCTTCGAGGAATGGCGCCACTTCCTCGAAGGCGCCAAACATAAGATCACTGTAATTACTGATCACAAGAACCTGACCTACCTGGAGTCAGCTAAAAGACTAAGTCCTAGACAGGCAAGGTGGGCCTTGTTCTTCTCTAGGTTTGATTTTTTTAATCACCTTTCGCCCTGGTACTAAAAATGTGAGGGCCGATGCCCTCTCTCGCAGTTTTTGCCCCTCACAAGCCCAGTCCCGATATTGGCCAATGGGATCGTTGTGTCGGCAGTGTCTTTGGACCCTCTGGAGGAGATCCGTAGGTCCCCAAAACAAGCTCCTGACACTACACCCCCAAAAAAATTGTTCGTCCCGGCTACGTTTCGCCTACAAGTTCTTAAAGAATCGCATGACTCTGTTCTGGCAGGCCATCCTGGTCTCAATAAAACCACCAGATTGGTAACCAGGAACTTTTGGTGGCCGACGGTGGTTAAGGACTGTAAAGACTATGTTTTAGCGTGTAAAGTCTGTGCCCGCGCCAAGTCCCCCCATAATCGCCCTGCCGGCTGGCTCCAGTCCTTGCCCACCCCTGAGAGTCCATGGACCCACATCTCCATGGACTTCATTACGGACCTGCCGCCCTAAAATGGAAAAACGTGTATCTGGGTGGTGGTGGACAGGTTCAGCAAACAATGTCATTTTGTCCCCCTGTCTGGGTTACCTAACTCCGAAAACTTGAGTAAACTGTTCATTGTGCATGTTGTACGTCTTCATGGTGCTCCGGTGAATATTGTGTCCGACAGAGGTACACAGTTCGTCTCAAAATTCTGGAGGGCGTTCTGCAAACGCATTGGTATTGAGTTGTCCTTCTCCTCTGCCTACCACCCCGAAACCAATGGTCAAACCGAGCGTACCAACCAGGCTCTGGAGCAATACCTCCGCTGTTATGTGTCAGAACATCAGTCCGATTGGGTGGAACATCTGCCATTAGCCGAGTTTTCCCTAAATAATTGATACCAGGACTCCATTAAGACTAACCCCTTTTTATGCAACCATGGACTGCATCCGCGCTTTGGTTCATTCTCGGCCAGGATGTCGGAGCTCCCTGGGGTAGAGAAAAATACACATCGCTTAAAAACGATTTGGTCTTAGGTAAACTCGAACTTGAAAGGGACCCAGGTTAGACAGGCTTCGGCTGCGAACAGACGGCAGTCTAAGGGGCCGCACCTGGGAGTTGGAGACAAGGTTTGGCTCTCTACCAAAAACATCAAGCTTAAAGTGCCGTCTGCCAAACTGGGTCCCAGATTTATTGGCCCATATGAAATTATAGAGGTGATTAACCCGGTAGCCTTCCGTTTAAAACTTCCTCAGTCATTTAAGTTGCCCAACGTGTTCCACAAGTCTCTCCTCAAGCTGTATCACTCCCCAATTCACCCTGTCCAATCCCCTCCTCCTCCTGTTTCCGTCAGGGGTACCTTGGAGTATGAAGTCCAGGGTATCCTTGACTCCCGCCTTGTGAGAGGCTCCATACAGTATCTTGTACACTGGAAGGGCTACGGCCCGGAGGAAAGGTCCTGGGTCCCCGTGGGGAACATCCATACCAAAGCATTAATTAGGAGATTTCATCTCCTTCACCCTGACAAAGCGGGTTTTGAGGGTCTGGAGGCCCCTCTTAGAGGGGGGGGGGTACTGTCACGTTGCCGTCAGACTCGGGGCCTGCTGTTCCTGCCTCGGCCACTGGGAGGCGCCGTGGTTCGCCCCCGAGTAATGGCGGCGACAGAGAAGGGGGCTCCTGCGCAAGCATCTGATGGACGCAGGCTCTGCTCCTCTGTCAATCATGAAGGGGTTGGTGCATCATCATCTGGCCTGGTCCTGGGGGCGGTCCTGGTGACATCATCAGTCCGGGAGCCTGTGAGGGATGACCTGATCCCTCAAATACCTTGGGACTGGTCTTGCAAGCCGCCGGATATATTCTTGGTTCCCCTATGTGCTACGGTGTGATTTGCTATTGTTTGACTCTGACCTCAGCCTGGATTTCTGACCCCTCTACTGCCTGACGATTCTGTACCTCTGCCATTCTCCTGGTTTGTGACCTTGGCCTGCATATTCGACTCTGCTACTGCCTGCCGTTTTTTGTACCTTGCCGATCTCCCGGTTTGTGACCTTGGCCTGGACTGTCGACTCTGCCACTGCCTGCCGTTTCTGTACCTCCGCTGCTCTCCCGGTTTCTGACTACGTTTTTGGTTCCCCGCCTTCTTCCCTATTGGCGACCGTCCTGCTCTGGCGCACTGCTCCACCAGACAGCCACCCCCCTGGGCCTTGCTACAATTCCAGATCCATGTACAGGGGTTAAGGGTCTCGGGGTTTCTCGGGGTGCTGTCCCTACTGCAGTCCAGATCCGCGGACGGACGTCACAATAATGGTATGATTATAGTCCATAGTAGTAGTATAGTAATAGTGTATAATGGTACGATTATAATCCGTAGTAGTATAATGCTAGTGTGTAACGGTACGATTATAATCCATAGTAGTAATACAGTACAGTAGCAGTATATTAATGGCAGTATAATACATTGTAGGCTATAGCTACCATGTTTTTCAGTGTCCCTCTTGTTTCGCAGACTGGCCTCAGATGCTGTTGGGATTGTCATGTCTGTAAAGGAAACATATGCCAAAAACATACTGTGGGGTCAGTTTTTCTTTTCTTCTATTACGAAATAGATGATTAAAAGGTTTCTATAGTATAATAGGCTGTCTGTCTATAAAAACAGCTCCCTCCCTGTTCACAGGCTGTGTCTGGTATTGCAGCTAAGCTACATTGAAGTGAATGGGACAGAGCTGCAATACCAGACACAACCTGTGAACAGGAGTGGCGCTGATTTAGTATAGTTGTCCAGGCAGGCCACTGACTATCATACTGACCATCTGCCAGGATAGTGCTCTCCGTCCCATCTTCATCCATGGTTTCCTTGTAATCATCCACGGTGTATATATGCTCGTAATCCGGATCATTAGTGTTCACCACCACCCTCAGCTCACGTCCTGGAGAAATCATGGGAATACATGTCACAAGAAGAACAGAAATGTCTGAACTTCATAAGGGATGAAGCTTAAAATGTAAACCTGAAGCAGAAAAAAGCAAAAAGCGATGCCAGACCTAAAAGAAGCACCAAGCTATTTGCGCCATTTCACAATGTGCACCATTGATTATCATTTATTAATGCTTGGGCATGTCTTCAGAGTTTTCTCTGGGGTCGTGCGCTACCACCCCTCCCTTCTAAACCTGCCAATCACAGCTCTGAGGCAGGGGTGAAAGCACACGCCCCCAGGGAAGACTCTGCAGAAACGCCCAAGCAGAGATTTCACATACTGTGCCCCGAAAGAAATAAATGTGAATATCTCTGAAATAGAGCGATGTAGCACAAAAAAAAGAGCAGCAGAATCAGGGGAGCTCAGGTTTTTTTTACAAGGTGTTTAACTCAATTTTTTTAACTATTGACAAGTCCTATTTAAATGTGAAGCATGAATTGACCAAAAAGCCCCAAACACCGGAAATCTATAACAGTCTTAGAAATGTTTAACCTATTGATTGAAATGTACTAAGCATGTGCAAAAAGCATCTTTGAGCTGATGCTCAAGGAAAATTGGTAAGATATTAAGAAGATGGCACTATGGTAGCAAAAACCTTGGACGGTAGTGAGAGCATTTCCTGCAAGCCTCCATAAACGAACTAGGTGTCTTCCATGAAAAAAGTTCTCACCAAAGCATTAGTAAGTAAATCTCCCAGTAATGTCAGCAACGTGAGACACAAATCGGAGACATGTGTTAGTTAAAACAATGGTGATAACATCTATACGCAGCAGACAGGACATGCAGGAGATCACTTTGGCCATGGTCCTGTTTGTCTTCTTGCTTCTTGATGTCTTTTTCAATAAAGGACGACCACAATGAAAGAAATAACACAAGATGAGGAGCGAAGAATGAGAATCATTATACTTATCCATGCAAGGCGCCCTATGCAATTGACCACCATGGAAAAAGCCCTCTGCAACTGACCACCATGGAAAAAGCCCTCTGCAACTGACCACCATAGAACAAGCTCTCTGGAACTGACCACCATAGAACAAGCCCTCTGGAACTGACCACAATGAATCAAGCCCTCTGGAACAAGCCCTCTGGAACTGACCACCATAGAACAAGCTCTCTGGAGCTGACCACAATGAGCCAAGCTCTCTGGAACTGACCACCATGGGACAAGCCCTCTGGAACTGATTACCATGGAACAAGCCCTCTGGAACTGACCACAATGAAACAAGCTCTCTGGAACTGACCACAATGAGACAAGCTCTCTGGAACTGACCACAATGAGACAAGCTCTCTGGAACTGACCACCATGAGACAAGCCCTCTGGAACTGACCACCATGGAACAAACCCTCTGCAACTGACCACCACAGAACAAGCCCTCTGGAACTGACCTCCATAGATCACGCCCTCTGCAACTGACCACCACAGATCAAGCCCTCTGCAATTGACCACCATAGAACAAGCCAGAAAGGTTATTACGGACACAGCTCAACCTGATCGTACTGCTGGTGTGATCCATAGGAAAATTCAGCCCCCTAGATGACCCACAATGAGCGGTCTTGCGCTATCACTGAAGGCCAATGCATGTGCATTTTAGACGAACCGTACCATGTGTATGTGCCAGGCTGCTGTCATAGAATTAAGAAGACATTTAGAAATCTGGTGGCAGAAGTTTAGAAGCTTTGATCTTAAGTTCTATAGATAGTTTCTCTAAGTTGACCAAGTTTTTGTTTAATAATCTAAAAACTTTCCAGTTGATCATTGGCCTTCCTGTTGGCCTTAGGCTATGTGCAGACAAAGTTGTATGAGATGTTTAAAGCTGGTTTCACATTTGCGTCTGTGGGCGCAGCGTTTCATCCGCATAGATCCACATACGTTATGTGTACCTATCTTTAACATGGTGTACGCAGGGGCATGCGTTTGCATCAGTTCACATGCGTATGCGTACGGATGCTTCTTTTTTCGCCGGGGTTCGGCGAACGCAACATGTTGCATTTTTGGAAGCGGCAAAAATCCGTCAAATATGCGCAGTCATAGAATCATAGAATCGTAGAGTTGGAAGGGACCTCCTGGGCCATCTGGTCCAACCCCCTGCTCAAAGCAGGATTCGCTAAATCATCCCAGTCAGATGTCTGTCCAGCCTCTGTTTGAAGACTTCCATTGAAGGAGAACTCACCACTTCTCGTGGCAGCCTGTTCCACTCATTGATCACTCTGTCAAAAAGTTTTTTCTAATATCTAATCTGTGTCTCCTCCCATTCAGTTTCATCCCATTGCTTCTAGTCTTTCCTTGTGCAAATGAGAATAAAGTTGATCCTTCTACAATGTGACAGCCCTTTAGATATTTGTAGACAGCTATTAAGTCTCCTCTCAGTCTTCTCTTTTGCAAACTAAACATTCCCAAATCCTGCAACCTTTCCTCATAAGACAGGGTTTGCAGACCGGTCACCATTCTGGTCGCTCTTTTCTGAACTTGCTCCAGTTTGTTGATGTCTTTTTTAAAATGTGGTGCCCAAAACTGGACACAATATTCCAGATGAGGTCTGACCAAAGAGGAGTAGAGGGAAATAATGACTTCACGTGATCTAGACTGTATGCTTCTGTTAATACATCCTAGAATTGCATTTGCCTTTTTTGCTGCTGCATCACACTGTTGACTCATATTCAGTCTGTGATCTATTAGTATACCCAAGTCTTTTTCACATGTGCTGTCACTTAGCCCTATTCCTCCCATTCTATATATGCTTTTTTCATTTTTATTGCCCAGATGTAGTACTTTGCATTTCTCCCTGTTAAAAACCATTCTGTTAGTTGCTGCCCACTTCTCCAGTTTATTTAAATCTTTTTGAATCCTCTCTCTCTCTTCTCTAGTATTAGCTATCCCTCCTAGCTTTGTGTCATCAGCAAATTTAATCAGTTTACCCTCAATTCCTTCATCTAAATCATTGATAAAGATGTTGAACAATACAGGGCCTAGGACAGAGCCCTGTGGTACCCCACTTGAGACATTCTTCCAACTGGATGTGCAGCCATTTACGACCACTCTTTGGGTCCGATCACTCATGCGCATGCGGATGAGTGCATGAAAAAAACGCATGCGTACGCAAGGACATGCATACGAATGCGTTCAATACGCATGCGTTCTTCAAAATGTAAATAGAAATTCCATGAGACACGCCCATTTTTGTCTGATCTCAAATAGAACGCATGTGCATAAGCAAAGCAAACGCATGCAAAAATGCATGCAAACAGCGTTTTTCTGGTGTCATGTGTAAGATTCAGGAAACACTTATTTTGGAGGGAATTATTGAAGAATTTTTGTCCAGATGCGCTCTTTGTATTGTTTTGATGTTACCAGTCCCAGGACAAATGACAGGACTGTCTTCCTTCTGCTATGGCTGCCCTCCATTACAGCAGTCTACCCTTGGTTTTTCAGATAACTGGCAAAGTCCTGTGACATCATCACCCTAGGCCTATTATTGCCAGCTTTGGCTGATGCTAAAGGAATTTGGCTATTAAGTAGCATTATCCACAGGTGCTTCAAGAAAGACATCTTGAAATTAAATGCAATTTCATTGGGCTCGGCTGCAGTCAGGTGTTTGTCATCTCCTCAGATTCTCCTGATTTCCATGTTACAACCAGCATTATTTTAATGTTCAGCCATGTTTCCTACATTTACATGATTTAACTCCTGCTATTAACCATTGCACTGCTGGAAGATGCCAGACTGGATCTACTTCTCTGTTGTAGTGTTACTATTTACCATTTCGCTACAGGAAGACACCAGACTGCATTTACTTCTCTGTTACATCGCTGCTATTAACCATTGCCCTGCAGGAAGATACCAGACTGCATTTACTTCTCTGTTACATCGCTGCTATTAACCATTGCCCTGCAGGAAGATACCAGACTGCATTTACTTCTCTGTTACATCGCTGCTATTAACCATTGCCCTGCAGGAAGATATCAGACTGCATTTACTTTTCTGTTACATCACTGCTATTAATCATTGCCCTGCTGGAACATACCATACTGCATTTAGTTCTCTGTTACATCACTGCTATTAACCATTGTTATGCTGTAATATACCAGACTACATTTAATTCTCTGCTACATCGTTGCTACTAACCATTGCCTTGTGGTAAGGTACCAGACTTGCATTTACTTGCGGATACATCACTGCTATTAACCTGCTAGAAGGAACCAAACTGCATTTACTTTTCTGTTACTTCGCTGCTCTTAACCATTGCTCTGCTAGAGGATACCAGATCGTATTTATTTCTCAGTTTCTCCTGTGTTTAACCATTGCCCTACCAGAAGATACCAGACTGCATTCCTATGATTAATTGCGTCTCTGCTTTTTTCTTAAACTGGTACTATTCCTATGTGAATCCACACAGCTGGCTCTGCCTTATCCTTGCTACCTGCTCGGCTTTTTTGTCTGCCATCCTGCATTCCCTGCTGTCCTGATTATCACTTATCCATGCGTCATTTGTCTAGACTCTGTTGCACCGTCTCTCCTCTGGATATTGTTCCTTTTATGAACCCTAAGAAATTAATTGAAAAAGTTTCCCAAGAGTTTATGGAGTGTTTTTTTTGAGGTGGGATTTGAAAAGGATCCCCTATAACAAAAAAAACCAAAACCTTTGTGTGAACATAGCCTTAGACTTTACCAGGTGAGGGACTTTGAAATATGTAATTGGTATATTTATGTTCCCTTGGGACGCAATATAGGAAGAACATAGGAGAAAGCTTGCAAAATTCCCCCAGGTTACAAGCTGAGGTTTGGCAGTGGCAATATGGTGGAACATCTTTCCTCAGTGCTGGCAATAAATTGCCCAATCTGTAGTGCATCTGGATCTCCTTCCATGTGCCCAGAGTGTAAAACCTTTGCCAGCCGTCCCGATAGCATGCCAAGTATTGCAAGGAAGCAAAGAGGAAGCAACACCGGATTATTTGGATTTGTGAAGCGCAAGAGACTTGTGGTATGGACAGAAACTGCTGCCGCAGCGCACGTCCCGGCGATGCCAACTCACCCTCGTCTTCAGCAATGTGAGAGAACTTTAGGGCTGGGACTGGGACAAGACGAGGGTTAGATGGATACGGTGGGGGAGATGGATAGTTGGAAACAGAACCTGGGAGGTGCAAGGACATAACAACAGATTCAGATATGCCGGGAACAAGACGGGCACGTTAATACAGTCACATGCCGTGTGCAAGTCAAGAGTCACGGATACAAATACATCATTTATAGGATTAAAGAGCAACTGAGATCAGTAACAGCAGCCGCATTAGCGCAAAATATATTTTTGGGGACTGAGCTGTAATACCAGGTGTCACCGTGGACAGGAGTGGCGCTGTCTTTGGGAAAAAAAAAACCTGGGGTACCCCAGTGACTTGGTTTGCAGTAATGCAGCTGATATTAGCTTTATTTTCGTTGCACACCACTTGCCCTTTACATTTAGTATATAATAGCAGAGGTGCATGCATGGTCATAGTAGGGCTAATATTGCTAAGGGTATGTGCACACGTTGCGGATTCTGCTGCGGTTTATTTGCGGATTTGCTTGCGGTTTGACACCTGTCATGGAGCAAGTGCCAAACCACTGCGGAATCCGCACAAAGAAGTGACATGCTGCGGATTTAAAACCCGCGGAAAATTCCGCACCGTGGGCACTGCGGTTTACAATTTGCATTGACTTATATGGTACTGTACAACGCAGCAAAAACTGCTGCGGATCCGCAGCAGAATCTGCAACGTGTGCACGCACCCTAAACGTACTGGCACCAAAGAAAATGCAACCGGCATGCCCGCCCGCTCTGCCTGTGGTTAATGCTGCCGGCCCCCCCCCAAGCAGGTTACTTTATTATTTAGCAATATTTGCCACCTGAAAATGCATGTGATACATATATATACATTATAGGAGTATATAGAGGATACCATGTAGTGGGTATATAATGAATCTGCAAGACATTAGTAATACATGGATGGGGAGAGATGACAAGAAGATGGATCCATGATGTCACCCCTGCTGCTGTCACCCACCTCTCATCCATTCTTGTAGGGTCACATTATGGACAGGTGACGGGTCAATAACACACAAGACACACGAAGCTCACACAGGCAGAACACAGATCTGGACGGGGTTAATGGCACGTAATAAGGGAGATTCGTCCATTATCTGTAACCCCATGTTGTGGGTAAACACTATTTGGCTATGTGCACACGGTGCGGATTCTCCCACGGATTTTTCCACACGGATTTTACTAAATCCGCAGATCAAATGACCTGCGTTTTTTCTGAGGATTTAGTGCATTTTTTGTGCGGATTTACTGCCGTTTTTGTGCGGTTTTCCACCTGCGGATTTGTAGAATGGAGCAGGTGGAAAACTGCAGCAAAACCGCACAAAATAAGTGACATGCTGCTTCTTTTATTCCGCACGAAATCCGCGCGGAAAAATCTGCAGCATGTGCACAGCGTTTTTTTTTTTTTTACATAGCCAATAATGGTACTGTACATCACCTGCAGTTCTGCTGCGGATCCGCAGGGCCAAATCCACTGCGGATCCGCAGCAGAATCCGCACCGTGTGCACAGACCCTTTCATTACCTACAGAAAGTCACCAGTGTGTCTGCCAGGCTCTCCTGACATGTCTGTTTTAATAAATACTTGCTTTTCTCTTTTTTTCCCCTCTGTTATTCCTCCTGGAAATGTATGCCTAGCTTAAAGGGGGTGTCCAGGACTTTAACATGGATGGCTTATCCTTAGGTTAGGTCATCAATGTCTGATTGGAGGGGGTACGACACCTGTTCCTGGTGTCGGAACTGCTCAGTACGGTTCCAATGACGGAATAGTGGCCGCGGCCGGTACTGCACATCTATGCGCTACTGAAATGAATAGGTGGCGGATGTGTAGTACCGCCCGCAGCCACTATACATTCGATGGAGCTGTGCTATGCAGTACCGGCCAACACTGGGAACAGCTGATCGCACGCCCACCGATCAGACATTGATGACCTCTCCTAAGGACAAGAATTCACAAGAATGACACTTCCTGTCATTTTTCACCCTGGTACATTGGGGCAGTTATATTCATTTATATCTGGGCCTAGTTTATATAGTAAAAAGAGAGCACACATTCACCCTCATCCATGCAACCTCTGGGTTTACCAATGTTTTTCTTTTCAGGAAGTGTAAACTGACCTCCACAAGCTGAAAAAAGACAAAAACAACAAGACGTCATTGAGACAACGCAATGTTACAACATAGAATTAACTAAGGACTATCATGGGATTGTGGGGTTTATAAAAGCCAAACTTTAATTGTCGGCCATGTCCCACTGAACAGGGTAGATGTGTGTGTCACTCGGGTAGTCCTTCCTGGCAGTGATTGACAATTGGAGCACAGAACCGCCGTGCTTACACAGCCTGCACACTCATATATGAGCAATAATAGGAAATGTGCGTCAGTGGTCACATTGGTGAGAGAGGAAGTAGTTAACTTCTCAGATTATCAGCAAACCAAAGTTTCAGTTTTCTTGTCCACCACGTGACACATACAGTCATGGCCGAAAGCGTTGGCACCCTTGAAATTGTTCCAGAAAATGAAGCATTTCTCCTAGAAAATTATTGCAATTATGTGCTTTGTTATACACACAAAAAAAAGGCAAATTGGACATAATATCACACAAAACTTCAAAAATTGGTCGGACAAAATTGTTGGCACCTTTCCTATATTGTGGGTACACAATTTTTTTTTCAAGCATGTGATGCTCACTCACACTCACCTGTGGCAAGTAACAGGTGTGGGCAATATGAAAATCACACCTGAAACCAGATAAAAGGGAGAAGTTGACTCAATCTTTGCATTGTGTGTCTGTGTGTGCCGCACTAAGCATGGAGAACGGAAAGAGAAGAGAACTGTCTGAGGACATGAGAACCAAAATTGTTGAAAAATATCAAAAACTCAAGGTTACAAGTCCATCTCCAGAGATCTTGATGTTCCTTTGTCTGTGGTGCACAACATAATCAAGAAGTTTACAACCAATCTCCCTGGACGTGAACGGCAGAGAAAAATTGATGACAGGTTGTGACGCAGGAGAGTCCGGATGGTGGATAAACCCCAATCGAGGTCCAAAGAAATTCACTACAGTCTCAGGATGCATCAGTGTCAGCGCGAACTATCCGTCCACTTTTGAATGAAATGAAGCGCTATGGCAGGAGACCAAGGCGGACCCCACTGCTGACACAGACATAAAAAAGCTAAACTTCTGGGAAAGCGTCTTGTGGACAGAGGAGACCAAGATAGAGCATTTTGGTGAAGCACATCATTCTACTACAGTTTAATGATAACAGAATGAGGCCTATAAAGAAAAGAACGCAGTACCTACAGTCAAATATAGTGGAGGATCAAAGATGTTTTGGGATTGTTTTGCTACTATTGGCACTGGGTGCCCTGTCTGTGCAACGGCATCATGAAATCTGAAGATTACCAAAGGATTTTGGGTGGCAATGTAGTGCCCAGTGTCAGAAAGCTGGGTTTGGGTCCTAGCTCATGGGTCTTCCAGCAGAACAATGACCCCAAACTTACTTTAAAAAGAGCCCAGAAATGGATGAAACAAAAGCGCTGAAGAGTTCTGAAGTGGCAGCAATCAGTCAAGATCAAAATCCCATTGATCACCTGTGGAGAGATCTTACAACTGCTGTTGGGAGAAGGCGCCTTCACATATGTAGGACCTGGAGCATTTTGCAAAAGAAGAGTCGTCCAAAATTCCAGATGAGAGGTGTAAGAAACTTAAAGATGGTAATTGGAATAAATAACTGCAGTCAATCGCTTCCTAAGGGTGTGCAACCAAATATTAAGTTCACTCTTGTCCGGCCCATATTGGGGTTTTGTGTGAAATTATGTCCAATTTGCCTTTTTTTCTCCGTTTTTTTTTTTTTTGTGCTGGGAGAAATACTTCATTTTCTGGAACAATTTCAAGGGTGCCAACACTTTCAGCCATGACTGTAACTAAAGTATTCATCTATGCATTGCACCATAATATATCCAGAAAGAGGTTTCCAGGTTGTAGATTAATGATCCCACTCACCGCAGTGCAGGCTCATCTCCTGCCTCACAAATCCGCGGATTTCTTCCTCCTGTGAATAGAATGGAAATGTATACTATAAACGGATATCGCAATAGATCGATATATAGATAATAGGTGATAGACAGATAGATAGGTAGATTATAGATACATATAGATAGATACACAGGTAATGACGGGAGGCCCCGTATCTTACAGTCATTCCTGGGGAACCTTTGTCTCCTTTTGTTCCATCCGGCCCCATGTTTCCCTAGATGTGGGGATTAGATCCATTACATGACGCACATATCACAGGTTCATCGTGGACTTTACATCTTACAATGCAATCTTACCGGGTCGCCTCGTTCTCCTGGCACACCTGGGATTCCACGTGGCCCCGTAATTGCCTCTCCAGAAGGGCCCCTCTCGCCCTATAAATATCAGATTTACTAGTAAGCTAGATTTGTAGAGTAACCCGGTTATTATCACTGCTCGGGGTGAGGATTGGGCTGCCGAGACGTCGGACAATCTAGCATTTCCTCAGTTTTGAGCTGATTAGTTCTGTCTGACAGCGGGGTCGTGTCTTTCTCTAACTTTTTCTGTGGATGTAGGAACAATGGACGTTGACAAGGGCTATATAGCCAAAAAATAGGCTGGAACGGATCACAAAACCCCATGTGGATAAATACTGAAAGTTTACGCCATTTGTCACTTTTCATACCTTCTGCCCTTGAAGACCTTCAGGACCTTTTGTACCAGGAGGACCAGGGGGACCAGCAGGCCCAGGATTTCCATCAACACCTCTGGGTCCAGCTGGACCAATAACACCAACAGGACCCTGGCAAAGGATAAATGAAGTAGGTCTGGTCAGTAGGTTTCACCAGCTAAAATGCTCTTTGGTGTTTCGCCTCCTCATCTTCCATCCTCTAGAGTTCAGCTGAACTGAAAGTTTCTCTGTCTTGGGCGTAATTCTGCAGTACAGGCCTGGGTGTCCCAGACCCGAAGTCTTCCCTATAGCCTTTGACGCAACATTACTCACCCTTTCTCCTTTTTCTCCCTGATCTCCTTTATTGCCCTGTAAACCTTCTATACCGCGATCACCCTACAAAGGATCCACAAGAGAAACACAAGACCTTAAAAAGCAATAACAGAGGAGAGTAGTCTGTGGTGGTAATCACTACACCAGACGTTACCTTGCTGCCAACAAGTCCTTCTTTTCCAGGCAGGCCGGGCTGTCCGGGGATTCCGGCTTCTCCCTAGAATTAGAAGAATTCCTCATACATTTCATGCGTTCAGTAAATATCGGGGTCTGTGCAGCTACGGTAATAGGGGGCGCAAAGTTAAGGCTTCCCAACACACGATAAAGTCGTCCAAACCCATCGATATCTGCAGAATCGGCACAAAGTCTAATATGTATGGCGGCATCCCTGAATTTTTTGACTGTTGAGTTTGGGACTGACATCCCGGCTGTTCTTCCTAACAGCTGCTTTCTCATAGAAATTGCAGGAGCGCTCCTCTATATGGGAGAGTCGGGAAATAGCTGGGAAGTAAGGAGGGGTTTATAGGAGTAAAAAAGAAAGGTTAAAGGGGTATTCCAGCCTGGATAAGTAAAAGACAAAACACTTACCGTGTCTCCCTTCCTTCCAGGTAGACCATGGCGCCCAGGCATGCCGGTGTCACCCTACAACGAGCAGCATTTAGTACTGATCAGAGCTGCATGCAAAAAGGTCAAGCTGCCCCATAGCCCAGGTGTTATACATGACCCCAAATTTAACCCTTTCTCCATCTATTCATGTCTCAATGTAACACAACTATGCAAAAAAATATCAGCAGTAACTAATACCTTATCCCCCTTCTCTCCATCCTGACCGCAAAGACCCTTTATACCACGATCCCCCTGAAACACAAAAATATGAGCGACGGATTTAGTTATTACTTTCTTTGTGATGCATGGATTGTTTATTATCCATTTATGGTTTTAGGACGGCATTAAAGAATTTGTGACAATATGGCGGTCACTATAGGTTTCTTACCTTTGGTCCTCTTAACCCATTTAGACCTGGATCTCCTTTCTCTCCACGTGACCCAGGCAGAGCGTCTTTCCCTGGGACGCCCTATGGAATAAAATAATTGTAAAAGTATGTGACTATAAGCCTGAATATTTCATGCCATAAAGTGGATGAGGAGAGTCTGCCCCCTTTCTAATGGGCACATCAGTAGGATCAAGCAAAAAATACCGAGCCGCCATGTATCTAAACAGCCGCGATACCCAAGCTGAAGCAAATCTGAGATACATACCGCTTCTCCTGGCTCTCCCGGATCTCCTCTTTCTCCCTGGAAAAAAAAAAAAAAGATATACAATTATTCTGGCATATGTAAGTTAAAGGGTTTTAAAGGGCTTTAAATTTAAATTATCATATCAATTATAACTAAAATTACCTTTTGACCACCAGGTCCGCGGGGTCCTATAAAACCAGTTGCCCCTTTGTCTCCAGGTTCTCCTTTGGTTCCCTGTTGAGAAAAGTTGGCAAACTCGTTGACTACTGAACTCCACACATCACACTGAAGGCGCGTTCAGACGTCCGCGAGGCAAGAAAATCTCTTTCAAAGTAACAACACGTTCCCATTATAGTCTACGGGGCTGTTTCCATGTCCGTGTTTTCTTGTGTACCGAGTGTCCACAAAAATATCACGGAGATGTGTTCCTTTTTGATCTGAGTCACTCGTACAAGTCTAAGGGTCCGCGAAAATCACAGACAGCACACAGATGACAGCCACCATTTCAAGTGTCACCAATCTTGGCCAATTACTCAAAGAAATCTCAAGCAATCTAGGTCAACGAGGCTGAAATATTGGGCATCACTTTTTGTGTAGCCTCTTCACTTAGGATGAGTTGATACCGAGGGGACTTAGAATTCAAGTATTCCCGTCTTTTCTGATTTCAGATGAGATTTTTAAAAATAAATGGGAAGAACTGACCAATAACTGTTCTAAAGGTTTTTTGACCCTCTTAAAGCAGATGGATCATGATTCCCTTGCTGTTATTGAAACGGAAATTGATGAATTGCAATCCATTCTGCATAAAGAGATGTCTAGTGATGCCCTTAAAAAATTGAATGATCAGATTGATTCGGATCTACAAAAATGGGCTCAGGACATCCAAGTAAATAAGGCAAAAAAATTTAAAAGAGATGTCCAAGACAAACAACTTTCTAGGGTCTATAGATGGCGGGATATGAGTGGTCGATCCCGCCCAAGAAATAGAAATGCATCATATTCACGGTCAAGATCGACCTCACTTCGCTCCAATATATCAACCCAGGATGATGATTAGGGGCAGAGAGGTACTGGGTCGAATTTTGGCCCTAAGGTAGCTGCTTCCAAGAGGGTCGAGACGCGCCAGTTCACAAAAACTAGAGCGGTGGGATCGGGAGTCTCCAAGGGTGGTCCTCAGGGGGATTTACAGGTACTAAACCTTTCAAATTATGTCTTAACTGATATACAATTGGAGGTTCTGGGGAAGGGATTAACATTTTCACCCACTAATTCCTTTAATTACTTTACAGCCCTGAAAGACCTTCAACTATTTTCAAGGAAATTAATTTTGAAAAAACTTCATACTGCAAGCTATGCTCCTGGGTCCCTCAACAACACTGAAAGGGAGGCAATTCGTGATCTGGAGGACTTGCTTGCTGAACAGGATGGTCCGTCTATGAGTAAGTTCCCCCCCTCATTTGGGCCCAAATCCACTAGGTTCCCCCCCTTGTCGCTGTGTCCCTCTGTGGATATCTTTACCAAATTGGTGAGTGAGGATTTTAAAAAATTATCCTCACGACGTAAATTGGATAATCTAACCCATAAACAACGTTTGGCGATCTCCCAATTACAGTCATTGGAGGATGTTGTGTTTAAACCTGCTGATAAGGGGGGGAACGTAGTGGTATGGCCTAGCCATAAATATGAGAAAGAAGTGTTTCGCCAACTGAGGGACCCAGAAACATATAAAAAATTACCCTCTGATCCAGGGAGTCGCTTTTTACATGAGCTTAGACTGATCCTGGAGAGGGCATTTGAGAGCGGTGTCATAACTAAAAAGGTCTTGGATGGCTTGGTGGTAAAATTCCCCAGAACCCCCACTTTTTATCTTCTACCTAAGGTCCACAAGGATGCCCTTGACCCCCCAGGGCGTCCTATAGTGTCAGGGATTGGCAGTATGTGTGAGCCCGTATGTCGTTTTATTGATTTCTATTTGAAACCATTAGTAGAGGCACTGCCATCCTATATACGTGACACGACGGATGTCCTGGCACGGGTTGATGGCATCCTTGTGGAACCATCCACTCTTCTCGTTACTGCCGATGTAGAGAGCCTTTACACATGCATCGATCATTCGGTTGGAGTTGATGCTGTTCGCATGTTTTTGGGGGCCTCCGACCTGGATGGCCCGCTATGTGAGCTGGTTCTTGAGCTGGTCGGCTTCATCTTAACCCACAATTTTTTTGTTTTTAAGGACCAATTCTATCTGCAGAAGCGGGGCACGGCCATGGGAGCGGCCTGTGCGCCTTCGTACGCCAACCTCTTTTTGGGGGCTTGGGAGAGGGATCTCTTTGGCGACGGGGGCCCACGTGACGCTTCCCATGTGCTGTGCTGGTACCGCTTTATTGATGATATTTTATTTTTGTGGGATGGTGGGGTCGACCGGCTCGGGAACTTCATGAGGTCGTTAAATGTCAATAATTATAATATTCGTTTGACATATAAACATGATGACAGGGTTGTGGATTTCCTGGACGTCCGTCTGGAGATCGACATTGATCGGCGTATCCAGACGGACGTCTTCAGGAAACCCACCTCTGTCAATTCTTTACTACATGCATCTTCGGCCCATGATCCGGCTACTGTGCGGGCCATCCCGGTCGGACAGTTCCTCCGCATGCGACGCATCTGCTCCACCAATGATCGATTTGAAAAACAAGCTCAAGACATGAGTGATCGCTTTCTCAAAAGGGGCTATAGCCGTAGGTGCATCAAGAAGGGCTATGATCGAGCAAGATGTACCCCGCGCAATGGTCTACTACAATCCACTACGAAGACTGGCAGACGAGATAGAGATGGACCTATACGTTTTATATCAACATACAATCATGAATGGTCCAATATGCGTACTATTTTACAAAAACACTGGTCCATTTTGGAGACAGAACCAGCCCTGAGGACTGCCCTTGGACACTCCCCCTCTATGACGCCACGTAGATCCAGGAACCTGAGGGATCTCCGGGTTCGGAGCCACTATGTGCCCACTCCCAAAAATTTCTTTGGGACAAGTGGCCCGGTCTGGGGATCTTTTCAGTGTGGACACTGCCTGGCTTGCGCTAATGTCCTGCGCTGTTCCACCTTTAGCTCCTCTGATGGCATAAGGGAGTTTACAATTAGACAACGGATATCATGTGGTACGTCTAATGTCATCTACTACGCAACTTGTCCGTGCCCCAAAATTTATGTGGGCCTTACCACGAGAGAGCTGAGGGTGCGGATACGTGAACATGTGCGGGACATTGGCGCAGCCAGTACTATATCTGATCCCACTGAATTGAAAACTATCCCTAGACATTTCCGGGCCCATCACAATTGTGAGGCAGGCCTATTGAAGATCAGGGGGATTGATGCATTGCATATGGGCATAAGGGGTGGGGATCATAGAAAGATTCTTGGGCAAATGGAGGTTAAGTGGATTGTCCGATTGGACACTATGAGACCTAGAGGACTAAATGAGTCCTTAAGCTTTACTCCATTCTTGTGACACTCCATTTGACCCAACTAGACTCTATGGCTTCCCTTCCCCTTTTGACCCTTTGTTATTTATAACATCTCTTTTTTTATGTGAGATTCCCCTTTTCCCCCCCCTTTTTTGACTCAATCTGAATTAATTGTAACATGGTTTCCCTAGTCTGTTTCAGGTTCCCGCAGGACTCCATATTTCCTATGTTTTCCTGTAGTGGTTGTTTTTATTTTTTCTTTTAACTTCATTGTTTTTAATCCTGATATATGTGTTTTGTTATTTTTAGTATCACCTTATATGTCCCGGTTTCGCCTCAAGTAGCCCTATATACTGGATCCGATTGTCCTTTGTCTACAATCAAGAATACCTATGGATATTTCTATAGGCTGAATATCATCTAACATGCTGTATATTTGAATGTGTTTTCCCCTTTTTTTCTTTATTTTTTCTTTCTGTTATATATTTTTATATTCCACTCTTTATGTATTCATGACCTTATGCCCATTCATTCCAATTAGTATGGAATTATAATGTACTATATTATCTACATATCATTGGATGGGGGTTTTTCTGGTATATTGTTTATAGTGCCTCTAGTACTTCTATACAGCATGTCTGCCTCTAATATTATGGGGTTTATTTTCATATAATTCTGGCCCCTTGACAGGGAATCTTGGATCAGGGAATACATACATTGGGTCCTAGTTCAATCGTTATATGGCTGTGCGCATCGCCGTGCTGTGTGCGGCTCCATGCTGTGGTCGGCGTCCTTCAACACAGTGCGCCCTGCCTCGGGTCTCGACGCATGCGCAGTGTGTGGACGCCGGGCTGCAGCATAGGACCTGCAGACACCACGGCGCATGCGCCGTTTATGCCATTTTGATTGGCTGACGCCAGTCACGTGACCGGGGTCATGGGCTATTTGAAGACCCTACTGGGATCTTTTTATTCACTCTCCTCCTTGATAAAGCGGCGGGGGACGTCGCGAAACGCGCGTCGGAGGCCCCACTGCTGGACCCCTTCCTCCTCCCCTCCCTGGTGAGTTGTTATCAATTTGATACTGTATTACGACCAGCAATTTTGACTATCACTGGCAGTGTGTGTTGGTACTTGTATCATGAGTCACTGCTTCTATGACTATTCATTCTATATCTGTTGGGGTGGTACTTTGATGTATGATATGATTTGATGGTCATCTTTCATTTTCACCAGCATTTTGATCTCCGCTGTTAGCGTGTATTGATACTGGTAACACCAGTCACCGCTACCCTGATTATGGATTTCATATTTGCTGGGGCGGCTATTTAGATCTTAGACATGATTTGAATACTCTCATCTGGTTTTCCATCTGGAGGGGATTTGGTTGGTACATGGGATTTATTGTCCTAATTGTTTATGAGCACATCTCTTGCTATCCATTTTCTGTAAACTATTTAATAATAAAAATTTATACTTTTCTATATGGAATTTATTGCGTGCTCTTGTGTTTCTTCTCCTAAGTATTATATGTTATTGAGCTTGCGCTAGGGTGTTGGAGCTGGGTTGTCCCTTGTCTCCTTCATACCCTTTATCTATGGGACTATTGTTGCCAACAGGGGCTGTTTCCATGTCCGTGTTTTCTTGTGTACCGAGTGTCCACAAAAATATCACGGAGATGTGTTCCTTTTTGATCTGAGTCACTCGTACAAGTCTAAGGGTCCGCGAAAATCACAGACAGCACACAGATGACAGCCACCATTTCAAGTGTCACCAATCTTGGCCAATTACTCAAAGAAATCTCAAGCAATCTAGGTCAACGAGGCTGAAATATTGGGCATCACTTTTTGTGTAGCCTCTTCACTTAGGATCCCTATGTCATATGGTCTAGTGTGGTCTTGGTTATGTCAGCTGAAGGAAAGGTCATCCACTAAGGAGGAGGCCTCATTCAGACATCCTGTTTTTAATGTTTATGGACCCATTCTCATCAGTGTTTTGGTTCCGATTTTTATCAGTGTTTGGTCGGTGACTCTATTTTTACCATCACTGGTTTTCTCATATGCTGAAATAAATAAAATAAACTGCAAAGCTTCTTCTACCCATGGACAGCACACGGATGCATTTAAACCTGTCACAGCCAACATGTTTCTGGGATTTTTGGCCAGACATGTTCTTCAAATAAAAAAAAGATATGTGAGCAGCCCCATAGGTTATAACTAGGGATGGGCAGACCCATGGAAGTTTGAGTTCTGGTACTCGACCCAAACTTTATTCCAAAGTTTGGTTCAGATACCAGAACTGTACCTGAACTTGAACCTCATTGAAAACAATGGGGACAAGAACTTTAAAGCTGGTAAATTCTCTCTCTCCTCTTGGACTTTCCCCAAAACTTTGAACATTGCAACAAACTTCCAGGATAAGTCCATGTTCAGAGTTTATCACCAGACGCTCACTATCCAGTGCGAATCCCAAACTTTTAAGTTGAGATTCACTCATCTCTAGCTATAACGAGTAGGTGCTTTATCCATGAACTACAGGTGCATGAATCAGGCAGCAAGAGGCGAGGTTCCTGGAAACTTCCTACAACCTACCGACCTGCGATCTTCTCGTCTTACCCTTTCTCCGCTCATTCCTTGGTCTCCCTTTTCCCCTTTTTCTCCATCAGACCCTTTAACTCCTCGGTCACCCTGAAAAGCAGATACGTTACAGTGTTAGAAACACAAAGAAGAGGAATAGGAAAGGAGAAGAGGAGGATGAAGAAAGAAGAAGAGAAATAGGAAATAAGGAGGAGGATGAAGAAAGAAGAAAGAGGAATAGGAAAGGAGAAGAGGAGGATGAAGAAAGAAGAGGAATAGGAAAGGAGAAGAGGGGGACGAAGAAAGAGGAGGAGGAATAGGGAAGGAGAAGAGGAGGATGAAGTAAGAAGAAGATAAATAGGAAATAAGGAGGATGAAGAAAGAGGAATACGAAAGGAGAAGAGGAGGATGAAGAAAATAGAAGAGGAATATGGAAGGAGAAGAGGAGGATGAAGAAAGAAGACGAATAGGAAAGGAGAAGAGGGGGATGAAGAAAGAAGACGAATAGGAAAGGAGAAGAGGAGGATGAAGATAGAAGAGGAATAGGGAAGGAGAAGAGGGGGATGAAGAAAGAGGAAGAGGAATAGGGAAGGAGAAGAGGGGGATGAAGAAAGAGGAGGAGGAATAGGGAAGGAGAAGAGGAGGAGGAAGAAAGAAGAAGAAGAATAGGAAAGGGGAAAAGAAAAGAGAAGAAAGAAGAAGAGGAATAGGAAAGGAGAAGAGGGAGATGAAGAAAGAAGAAGAATAATAGGGAAGGAGAAGAGGAGGATGAAGAAAGAAGAAGAGGAAAATGAAAGTAGAAGAGGAGGATGAAGAAAGAAGAAGAGGAAAATGAAAGTAGAAGAGGAGGATGAAGAAAGAGGAAGGAGAAGAGGGGGATTAGAAATAAGAAGAAGGATAGGAAAGGAGAAGAGGAGGATGAAGAAAGACAAAGAGGAATAAGAAAGAGGATGGAAGATGTAGGACATAAAGGAATGGTGGTTGCTCCTGTGAGCGGACTTCTGACCTACCGGCTCCCCTTTATTTCCTTTTGTTCCGGCTGGTCCTTCAATGGTCAGTGTTTCTCCCTAGACAGGACAAAATGAAGACATACTGTATGAGTGCTGCTCCGGAGGGTATGACAGCACCGTAGCACCTCTGTACACTGATGAAGTCTTACCTTGTCTCCCTTCGTTCCTCCTGGACCCGGATCTCCCTGAAACATCACAGAACACAAGTGTCCATATAATTTGCACAGCTGCCTCTTAACACTTAAAGGGAATGAATCACTTTTTATACTTTTTATTTATTTAGGGAAAGATAGTGATGATTATTCTTTTTTATAATCTGTTTTTTTTTCATTTATTTTTGAAGTGGAGGATTTTTATTTAATTTCCTGAAGATGATTGTGGAGGCGGCCGTCCTGCCTGGGGTGCAGCAGCCACACGGACTAATAGACAGGATCTGGCTCATTGACTTCTATAGGAGAATGTTGTGGGCATGCTCTGTGACCTGTGCAGAGGTCTTTGTGCAGAGAGTGGAAGGAAGTGAGCTGTGATCATCCCTGATTGTGACTAGTGGATCCTTTGTTATCTACAAGTATATAGAGGTGTTATCAGTCATTGTGCAGAAAGAAGAGGAGGTGAGCTGTGACATCACCTATTGTAAATGGTGGATCCTGTGTTATCTGTACTGTAAATAGGTGTTATTAGTCATTGTACAGGATGAGGTTAGCTGTGACATCACCTGTGGTGGATCCTGTGTTATCTACTGTATATAGAGGTGTTATCAGTCATTATACAGGAGGAGGAGGTGAGCTGTGACATCACTTATTGTGAATGGTGGATCCTGTGCTATCACTTGTATAGAGGTGTTATTCATTGTACAGGAGGAAGGGAAGGTGAGCTGTGACATCACCTATTGGTGATGGTGGATCCTCTTTTATATACTGTATACATGTGTTACCTTTCATTATACTCCTGTCTGTGATGATAAATTACTTACTGCTACTGCTGAGAAGTGAGCTTTGCAAAACTGCAAGATTTGTGAAATTTTTATTTTGTGGCATGGGAAATTAAAAACAAAAAAAATAAAAATTCTTAAAAAATATGTTTAATATAAAAACTGTTTTCACACAATGGGTCTTATTCTCATAACACATGCTCCTTTAAGGGGTAGTAGTCCCATTGGTACAATATCTTTCTGTTATAAGGATCACCAGATATTGAACTAATCATAGGAGAATCCTCCAGCAATCAGCTGAAACCTGTCAGCAAGTTTTCAATTTATCTGCAGCGCCCCTACAGGTGAAGTTTAGCATTACGCAGTTCTTATTAAAATCAGTGTGTCTGTGGTGTGGCGCTCTTAGTATGAAATGACCACAGGACATTTGCCACATTTCTTACCTTGTCTCCTCGTTCTCCTCTGTTTCCTGGAAGACCCTGGGAAAAAAAAACAAGAAATGGAATCAGAAGGTAGAAGTTATTGTACACACATGATCACTGGGATATTACTTACCTGGGGGCCGCGGTCTCCCTCTAATCCTGGACGGCCATCCTCTCCCTGTAGGAATTGAACATGTCAGTCTTTATGGAAGGACTCCGGATAAGGGGACGCGGGGTTCTCCTGAATATCACTAATACTAATGATAATGACTGGACGAAACTGTTACATTGTATCACTGCTACACGTTAGAACTGTGCAGACTAGGGGTGTAGAGGTGGCATTACCCGATTGTGGACATACCCTTGGACCTGGATCTCCTCTCTCTCCTCTAGGACCAAGTTGACCAATTCCTGGATCACCCTGGAAAAAAGGGACAAAGCAGCATTTTTGTCACCTAGTTTGATGATAATTTGACCACTGGGGGGCAGTGTTTTATTAATTTAAAGGAACCCTCCAAGCAACGCTGATACATTGTGTTATTCGTGGCGCTTGCGGAACAGGACACGGATCAAAATCTTTGGCTCAGTGTTGCCGGAGTGCACCTTTAATTCTTAAAAATGTAGTACTATGGTAAATAAAAGTATAAACAATCCAGAAATAAGAGCTCTGACAACTAATTTCAGTGCTTAAAGGGTTATTACTATAGCATAAAGCTAGGATATCCCATCGCTTTATGATCGGTGTGGGTTCAACCTCTCGGATCTCAAATAATCCTAAAAATGAGTGATCCTAAGTGCTGGTTCATGGCAGCAGCTCTTTCACAGTTTTCCCTGCACAGCGGCGGCAGCCCCTCTGCTATCCACTCTGCAGGGGAACTGGGAGAAGACAAGACTGATGGGGTCCCAGAGGTCGGACCATCAATGATCATAAAATGGTGGTGTATAGAAATATCGGTGTATATTCTTTAACCCTACCTTGTCCCCCTTTCCTCCTGGAGGTCCCGGGGGTCCCTGTAATAAAATGATGATATTAATTGACATACAATATACACCTACTAAGTATAGTAATGCTTCAAGACGTGAGAGTTAGAAAAAGTAAAAAATACTGTGTATAACAGATGGAAAAGACGAAATAAGGTCCCTACCGGTGGCCCAGCTGCCCCGGGTGGTCCCAGGGCTCCTGAATTCCCTTCTCTTCCAGGAAAACCGATCAAACCCTAAACAAAAGTTGGTAATAAAATTTAGTAAAAATCAAAATAATTGAACGATATACTATTTGGAGGTCTGTTTTGGTAGCACTCACCCTCTCACCAGGAGCACCAGAAGGTCCAGACTGCCCAGGTTCTCCTCTCTGACCTGGCTGACCAGGAGTCCCAGCAATCCCCTGCAGACCTGGCGGACCTGGAGGACCAGGCAGCCCGAGATCACCCTAACGAAAAAAGGCAAAATTACTCAATATTTGATGTAAAAGTCACATAAGACTTATGTATTAGGGAAACCAGAGCGACCTATTATTTAGGATTTACCTTCAAGCCTGGTGGTCCTTTCTGCCCTGCAGGGCCAGGGGAACCGGCGCCATCGTCTCCCTGGAAATGTACAGGTTAATAAGAAATGTCCGTATCTGTCTAAGATTTGTGGTTGCTGGAGACACCGTATTTCTAGGACTTACCTTATCACCTTTAGGTCCGGGAGGTCCCTTGGAACCCTGCAAATAGAAGACTCCTGATCACTTTAAGGTATTAAGACGTTTATTTTTTTCCCCCAATATTTTACCCCATTCAGTGAACGGTCAAATAATGGAAAAGAAGGCTGCATAAAAGGGTTTACAAGCTTATCAAAACATGACTGCTTTCTTCCAGAAACAGCGCCACTACATGGTTGTGTCTGGTATTGCAGCCCAGCTTTATTGAGGGGAAAGGGACTCAGCTGCAATACTAGATACAACCATTGGATAGAAGTGGCGCTGTATTGGGGAAAAACCCCCAGCTATTTACAGCTAAAATATACAATGTTTCCTTGTTTATCGTGCATTGATTTTTAGGTTACGTGATATTCTCTTTTCCACTCAGAGATCAGATGTCTTTTACACACTTAGAGGTCAAATGTCTGACAACGCGCCGGAGATAAACTGGTGTCTGTTTCCAGAGGCAATTAGCAGCTTTGGACATAACTGGAGAAAAAAGCACTTAAGTGTCGATACTGTGCAATTAGAGATTTATAGACGTAAATAATAAGCACCACAGGGAACCAAGGGCGACTGCTGCATAGCAAAAACGGCAATAACGGGCTGTCATTTGTCATACAGGAGCAATAACAAAGTAACAATGGTGTTTTCAGAGCAGAGGTCACTTACATCTTCTCCGGGGTCTCCGATCTCTCCCTTTTTTCCTGGTTCCCCCTAATGTTGAAGGAAAGAAATGTCATTTGCAGGTTTGCATGTTATCAACAACTTAGAATTGCTGTAGATTTTGGGAATTTTGAACTTCTATGATAATTGTAAAAAAAGTATCATATTTCTAAAGACAGTTGTAGATGCACATTACATGGCATAAAGCCAGAAAATGCAGGGCTCCTAGTGTGATGCTACTGCCGAGAACCAATTTGTGCTGTCCTCAGAACTCTGAGCCTATCCGTGCTGTCCTCAGAACTCTGAGCCTATCCGTGCTGTCCTCAGAACTCTGAGCCTAGCCGTGCTGTCCTCAGAACTCTGAGCCTAGCCGTGCTGTCCTCAGAACTCTGAGCCTAGCCGTGCTGTCCTCAGAACTCTGAGCCTAGCCGTGCTGTCCTCAGAACTCTGAGCCTAGCCGTGCTGTCCTCAGAACTCTGAGCCTAGCCGTGCTGTCCTCAGAACTCTGAGCCTAGCCGTGCTGTCCTCAGAACTCTGAGCCTAGCCGTGCTGTCCTCAAAACTGAGCCTAGCCGTGCTGTCCTCAAAACTCTGAGCCTATCCGTGCTGTCCTCAGAACTCTGAGCCTATCCGTGCTGTCCTCAGAACTCTGAGCCTATCCGTGCTGTCCTCAGAACTCTGAGCCTAGCCGTGCTGTCCTCAGAACTCTGAGCCTAGCTGTGCTGTCCTCAGAACTCTGAGCCTTGCCGTGCTGTCCTCAGAACTCTGAGCCTAGCCGTGCTGTCCTCAAAACTCTGAGCCTAGCCGTGCTGTCCTCAAAACTCTGAGCCTAGCCGTGCTGTCCTCAAAACTCTGAGCCTAGCCGTGCTGTCCTCAGAACTCTGAGCCTAGCCGTGCTGTCCTCAGAACTCTGAGCCTATCCGTGCTGTCCTCAGAACTCTGAGCCTAGCCGTGCTGTCCTCAGAACTCTGAGCCTAGCCGTGCTGTCCTCAGAACTCTGAGCCAATCTGATGTTTCCGCACTTGCTCCACCTCCTTCGCTCTCACAGCACACAGTCTCAGAGACAGAGAGAAGCTGCAGCTGCATCCCCTCATCTTTGTCTTCTATATACTTATTACTCTAGATAGAATTTTTTAGAGACTGAGAAAGAGGAAGGTGAACTACAGACGGCTGGAAAGTGAGGACAATGCTACTTTCCTCTTAAAAATAAAATACAAAGTTGCATTTGGAAATATTGGTCTTCTCACAATACCCAACAATACTTACCCTCTCTCCCCTTGGACCAGGTAATCCCCTGTCACCTTTCTGACCCTGAAACACAGGACAGGACATTACCACACTATAATTACTAGGAGGGCATAGCTGTAAGGAACAAACATAAGATAAGTGTGGTAAGGAACAGGAAACAATTGTACTTGTAAGGCCAGATAGGCAGAGAGATGGATGGAAGGAAAGATAGACGGATAGATGACCTACCGGTTCACCAGGGGTTTCTTTGCCTTGGTCAGCGGGAGCGCCCTAGTAAAACATTATACATGACGTGACTAATACAGACAAAGCATATGCTACTACGAGGGATGGGAGAATGATTCATGTACAGTGCAACCTTTCTAAACCACTACCTCTTTATGAAGATCATGCCAGTACATAGAGCACAATTTCTGTGAAATTCACCATATATTTAGCATGCTTGTCATCTTCTTTAAGAAGACTTGCAATTGCGATTTTGGGTGGTCTCAGAGTTGTCACTGTATCATAGATCCTCTGGCCTCTAACGATAATGAGATGACTCTTCTGTCTCTACCATCTAATAATAACAATGAGATGACTAGTGACCATACCCATAAAGAATAATGAGATTACCTGGCGTATCCCACCTCTAATATTAATAATGAGGGAACTCTGTTAATCTGACCCTATATTGATAATTAGACTCTACTGACCCTGCCCCTCTATTAATAAAGAGATGACGGTACTGACACTGCCTCTATTAATGATGATGAGATGACCCTACTGATCCTGCCCTCTATTAATGAAGAGATGACTGTACTGACCCAGCACTTTATTAATGATATTGATATGACTCTACTGACCCTTCCTTCTATTGATGATGAGATGACTCTAATGACCCTGCCCTCTATTAAGAGATGACTCTACTGACCATGCCATCCATTGATGATGATGAGATGACTCAAATGACTCTGCCATCTATTGATGATATTGAAATAACTCTACTGATCCTTCCCTCTATTCATGATGAAAAGATGACTCTACTGACCCTTCCTTCTATTGATGATGATGAGATGACTAATGACCCTGCCCTCTATTAAGAGATGTGACTCTACTGACCCTGCCATCTATTGATGATGATGATGATGATGAGATGACTCTAATGACTGCCATCTATTGATGATATTGAAGTGACTCTACTGATCCTTCCCTCTATTCATGATGAAGAGAGGACTCTAATGACCCTGCCGTCTATTGATGATGATGACATGACTCTACTGACCCTTCCCTCTATTGATTATATTGAAATGACTCTACTGATGATGAGATGACTCTAATGACCCTGCCGTCTATTGATGGTATTGATATGACTCTACAGACCCTGCCCTCCATTAATGAAGAGATCACCCTGCCCTCTAATGATAATTGGATGACGCTGTTTACCCCGACCTTACTGATAATGAAATGATCCTACAGGAAATGTCATTCCATTGTGCTCACAGTAAGAGGGATTCATCAAAATCCTATACATTGTAATGAAAAAAATCAAAATCCAATACATTGCAATATATTAAGTATAAGCTTGCCGGGCATTCTGGGAATTGTAGTTCCCCAGTAGCTGGTAAACCGTATTTACCTTTTCTCCTTTCGGCCCAGGAGCACCAGCCACGAACTGAAAACAAATCAGATGGGTATCACTGATTATATGGCTGCATCAAAAATCAACACGTTTTCTGCAAACCTCTAGCTAGCTATGGGGATGTAAAAACCTACGTCCATAATCCGTAATATCTGTGGGAATCTGTAAGGCCGTCGCCAAGCCTACATTACAATATCAATGTACAACAGTCTAAACGGTTAAACCTAATCATACACAGAAGCTAAAAGTCACTACTCACTTCCCCGGGAGTGCCGGGTTCTCCTGGTTCTCCTTTGGACCCTGCAGTACCTGAAGGACCTGAAACACCCTGATACCAAAAAAAGAGTAACAAACTTAGTAAAGTAATGGCATGAAGTGTAAAAACGCAATATTACAGCATGAGTCTACGTGCAGGAACTGTCGTAGGTTGGATAGTAAACAGTGCTGTTCCTTCCATCGACCCCCCTTGTAGTGTTCCAAATGGTACCCAAATAATAGAGGCATACAGTGTACAGATCACACTGCCATAAAGTAATGGAATAAGGCTGCCAAAACGATGAGCTGGAGAATAAGGCTGCATCCCGTGCCGCTTCCTGTCCATAGGATCGGACACCAGGGCTGCACACTCGGATACCCAGGTCATTAGGGCCACGTGGTTGACTTCAGCAATGACATGTAATGCATCCTCTGTGACCACCAACGTCAGTTCTGTTTAGTTCCTCTGATCTTTTTTTCGTTTACTTCAATGCATGTACAGTATATTGGGAAAAAATAATAATTTTTGCAATTGGGTTTCATTAAAAATTTTGTGCCGTTTGACTTTTAAAGGCTCTTTGCGTCCCTGCGCTTTTAACTTTGATGTGGTCTGTGGTCATAAATCAGCTGAGAAGAGCTCAAAAAAAATGACAGATAAATGAGTTACAAACTCTCTTCCTTGATCGTCAGAGAACGAGCTCATTATGAAACCCGCGTTTTTAAGTAAGAAAAAAAATGTTCCCATTTAATCCACCTTCAATTCACACACTTTTTTCAATGACCATTGAACAAAAAATAAAAGCCTTATTAATAGAAAATCTTGATAGATACCATCTTCCCCGGAAGTCCAGGTTCTCCGTCTTTCCCCGGTACGCCATCTCTTCCAGGTAGTCCATTTTTTCCTGCTTCCCCCTAGGAAAAAAAATACATAATCCAATATTTTCACTTCTTTATGTGACTGACAGCTGTGAGCTACAGAGCTATGGCTGCATCCTGCCCGGATACTTACCGCTAAGCCTGGGACTCCGGCAGGTCCTTGTGGGCCCTAAGAATGGAAAGAAACAAAAAATGTGAGCCAACATTAGAACAATGGAAAATGCGATGTACGATGTATCCAATCGTATCTGGAAGACTCTATCTTGTGTGGTGGCCACTGGCAACACTCTGGCCCCAACCAAGGACTATTCTAGATACTTGGATATCAGGAGACTTGTAAGGGGGTAGTAATGGAAAGTAAGGTCATGGTAGACGAGATGGCGCCTCATGTGCTGCAGGGAACACTCAATTACTTATCGGCATCAGTCCTTACCAGTAATCCGGGAGGTCCAGGCAAACCAGGAGGTCCAGCAACACCGGGCGGACCTGGCAAACCCTAATAAACACAACCAAAGAGATACTAAGACACTGCAGGAAATGCAGAAACTATAATAGAAAGATAAATAGATATAAAAAGTGCTGGAAGGGTATAAAGAGGGAAAGGAAAAGAAAAGGGAAAGAGAAAGTAAATGGGAAACGAAAAGGAAAGAAAGGTAAAGGAAAGCAAAAGAAAAGGGAAAGGAAAGGGGAAGAGAAAGGAAACTTGCAAAGAAAAGAGAAGGGGGAGGGAAATGAATTGGAAAGGAAAGAAAAGAGAAATGGACAGGAAAGAAAAGGAAAGAGAAAGGAAATGAAAAGGAAAGGAATTGGAAAGGAAAAAAAGAGAGATTGACAGGAAAGGAAAGGGAATTGGAAAGAAAAAAGAAATGGACAGAAAGGGAACGGAAATAAAGGGGAAAGAAAAGGGAAAGGAAAGGGAAAGTAAAAGGAAGGGGAAATGAAGGGAAAGGAAAGGTATAGGAAAAGGAATTGGAAAGGAAATAAGTGAGAAATAGACAGGAAAGGAAAGAAAAGGGAAAAGAATTGGAAAGGATTGGGAAAGTAAAAAAAGATAGGGAATGAAAAAGGAAATGGAAAGGAAGGGGACAGGAAAGTACTGCATTAAATGGTCAGTGAGTCCCACATGGACAGGCCCTGTCTATCTCCTCTCGTTTTGTATATGCACATAATAAATGTGTGTGATCAGCTTAGCCCCCCCCCCTGTTATCGAGAGGAGAGGATTGTTGAACAGATGCCCATTATGGAGGACTGATGGATGTGGACATTTATGATTATGTTGGCAAATGATTTCATTGTGCATCAATCAATAATTATATTTTTTCCAGCTAGAACAACCCTTGACAGAATACAAGATCAACAAAGCAGATTTAATGGGGAAGTAACAATGAACGGGTAGACAGACAGTACTCACCCTGACGCTCGGTCCGGGTTCTCCTGGAGTGCCCTGCAATGATAGTAGTATGTTGCATAAATGGAATATATATTGCATATGTGTATGTATATATATATATATATATATATATAATATGTTTTTTTTCCATGAATATGAATATTGACTTATTGACTTACCTTCAACCCAGCTGGTCCAGGGGGGCCCTATTACAGGACAAATAAAGCAGACAGAAGAGTTACTTTAATGTCCGGTTGATACAATCAGTGATATTATGTGGATGTTTTATTATGTGCCTATAGCCATCCATAGATGTGTGTGGGCTCGCTGGCTCGGGGCTGTCCTTATAGTCAGGTTGTTGTGACTTACAGGACATATATGAATATGATGTATAGCTACGAGCGCCGTGTATACGTACCGGAGGACCCTGCTGACCTGGTTCTCCTGGATTTCCCTGGAACGGCACCATGAACAATCAGTAGAGTAACGTACCGGGGTCACACACCAAATATCTGGCTTGTGATCACACTATATTGACTGGGTTATGGTCATGCTAAAATGACAGATCCTAACAAACTACAATATTTTATATTGGATGGGTCAGGTTCGGAGCTGGAGGGGCCCCATATTAGGAGCCGGAGGGGCCCCATATTAGGAGCCGGAGGGGCCCCATATGAGGAACCGGAGGGGCCCTATATGAGGAACCGGAGGGGCCCCATATGAGGAGCCGGAGGGGCCCCCATATTAGGAGCCGGAGGGGCCCCCATATTAGGAGATGGAGGGGCCCCATATGAGGAGATGGAGGGGCCCCATATGAGGAGCTAGAGGGGCCCCATATTAGGAGCTGGAGGGGCCCCATATTAGGAGCCGGAGGGGCCCCATATTAGTAGCCGAAAGGGGCCTCATATTAGGAGCCGGAGGGGCCCCATATTAGTAGCGAAAGTGGCCTCATATTAGGAGCTGGAGGGCCCCATATTAGGAGCCGGAGGGGCCCCATATTAGGAGCCAAAAGGGGCCTCATATTAGGAGCTGGAGGGGCCCCATATTAGGAGCTAGAGGGGCCCCATATTAGGAGCTAGAGGGGCCCCATATTAGGAGCCGGAGGGGGCCCCATATTAGGAGCTGGAGAGGCCCCATATTAGGAGCTAGAGGGACCCCATAATAGGAGCTAGATGGTCCCCATATTAGGAGCCGGAGGGGGCCCCATATTAGGAGCTGGAGAGGCCCCATATTAGGAGCCGGAAGGGGCCCCATATGAGTAGCCGGAAGGGGCCCCATATGAGTAGCTGGAGGGGCCCCATATGAGGAGCCAGAAGGGGCCCCATATTAGGAGCTGGAGGGGCCCCGTACTAGGAGCTGGTACTCTAGAGGACATGATACGGGAAAATGCTTTATTTTATTACCTATTTAACCTCTTATGCAACATATTGATTCCACAGCCAGATATTTGGAGGATTGGTTTATACCGCGTATCTGTAGCACATCTAGGTCATGCTCTGATAATACGACTGCGTTCACACTACGAGCTCCTCGTGACTGACTGTACCTCTTCTCTCACTGTCATATGTTACTGCTATACAGAAAGTCCGTTTAGCTGCCGTATAATAATGTTATAACAAGAAAAGGTGCGATTCCCAGACAGCACGTACAAAGTAGCCAATGATTTATACCAGAGACTGTAATTAATAAAACGCATGATGTATTTATCATTTCGTTTATATATTTATTATTAGCATTTTATTCTGCTTGAAAGTAATTGATACATTCAACCTGCAATACCAAGCTTAACCACATGGTGTGCTGTTTTGGATCAGAGCCCAGAGCGATCAGTCTAAGGCACCACCTAGTGTTGGACTTATGTATTGCAGCAACTTTTTTTTTTAAGGTACAAAGTAGGAAAATAAGGAATATTACACGTTTATATGGAAAGGAGTGCACTTTTTTTAACTCGTATGTGCAGAATTTTGGAAATTTTAGTTAATGACAGGATTGCTAGGTATACATTCATGTGCATCAGAGAATCGCACCTTATACGGCAAGACGTATTGCAGCTGTATTATCACGGCTGAACAGTTATTATAACAGCACATATTATCTCAGACATGCCACATGCAGGGCATAAATGCGGAGGCGATGAGGGACACCTACCGGTCGGCCGAGCACTCCGGGGAAGCCTGACATACCCTGCGGATATTAATTCAAGCCAAATTATTAGTAGGGTGAGGCACACAGAGCACAGATCAACGCATTATAAGTGACCAAGACGTGTGAGTGACCACATGAAGAGACCAGGTTTAGCACGCAAAGCCGATGCGAGCAGCCAGCACTAGCCCAGGGCTGAAGGGCAACTATCCTCCGGAATTTACTTACAGCTGGGCCTCGAAGCCCGCTAATGCCCTTCTCACCCTACAATGAAGGGAATGGACACAAAACAGGAAGATCAAATGTAGGCCACATAGGATTAACCACGTCGATACCAGACAGGTCAGTAACACATTGTGTACAGTCCGGTTTTTCTTACTTTATCGAATAACATTTAATGTTCCAATGTGCCATCAGCTATGTCCGTATGTATGGTCCTACAGGGAAAGCTGTCAATCACAGATTAGGACCGCCCACTGGACCCTTAAGGTTAAATTTTGGCTGTTTCCAGTCTCCACTAGGAGGAGCTCAGCTGTGTAAACTGATATGTCATTGAGGTAAATGTACAACCACTGTGCCACGAGCTCCCCCTAGTGGTGGCTGCAGGCAGACAGAAAATAGAATTCATCTATGTAGGGGATTTGGAGATTGAAAAATGGTTCTTACTGATTAAAAGTTCAGAAAATTAAACTGCAGAGAATATTAAACCTATTTAAATAAAAAGGAGGACATTTACTGGTACAACACTTGGCTTCTCTAAGTGGAGCGATCGGATGCCACTCGTGGAGTCTTACCCATTTTGGGCTGGTCGATTGGTGTTACCTTCCATACGCTTAGTTTATAAAAGCTTTAAAGGAACCAGAACCATATATTAGTGGTAAAAATACAGAAGTTGTAAAGTGTCAGTAAAACGCGGCTGCTCTCTTCGTTCTATCCATGGGTTGTGTCTAGAATTGCAGCTCTGCCCTATTCAGGTCAATACCAGGCACAACCTCAAGACGGGTGTGGAAGACAGCGGCCATGTTTTTCTACTCTTGGACAAAACTCTTTAATTCCATCTTGTGGGAGCTGGTTGTGTTCCACTTCGACAAACCCTTCTTAAATGTAATAGCGCCCTATAGAAAATAAAAACCTCACACTCACCTCCCGCACTGATGGCCATTCCAGCGATGTCTACGCCGGGTCTTGCCGGCAGTCAGATGACATCGTTATGTCACGTGAGTGCTGCACTGATTGGCTGCAGCGCTGCAATGATTGGCTGCAGCGCTCATAATACTGTCAGAGAAGACAGACGTCCGATGGAAATGTCAGCGTTGCAGCCTATATTTGTGGAGTGGTGACCTTAACATCCGACATTCACGGTCAGAGTTTGAACCGTGATGTCCGGACCGGCCGCGGGTCTCCTGTCCCAAACTGAAGAGCCGTATACATGGGGCACCTGAGCTCAGATCAGGAGACCTGCGACCGGTCCGGACATCATGGTCCATACTCTGACCGTGAATGTCGGATGTGTGAACCGACAGTCAACTGAGCAGAACATCAATCGCTCCCCCCCAGCCCTGGGTCATAGCGGATGGACCTCACCAGCCCCACTTACCGGAAAGTACCATATCTCCTCTTTAATAAAGCAGATGACTAACTTGCATAGAATAAAGTGATTTTGTTGTGTTTTACAGGAATTGAGGCGGTGAGATAAAATCTGGGGTGGAAGATGCTTTATGGGCTTCCAGTCTGGCATTGGGAATCTATGGACATAAAGTCTAAGTATGGATGAGAAGATGATAGCAGGCTGGGTCCTATGGGGATGGGACAATTATCCGCCCAAGTATTAATAGATTAATCCAGAATTCCTTCTTGAGACATACCGGTTTTCCTTCGGGCCCCGCTAATCCTCTCTCTCCTGGTGCTCCCTAGAAAAAAAACATCACTTAGTACAGATACATCAGGTGAAACTTAAAGGCCGTGTCCACTTTCCCAACAAAATCTTTACCCAATGCTTCTAAGCTGTAAAAATAGACAACTTTACACTTTCCTGTCATTTTCTGTATCCAGCTCCTATGCAGATTAATGTGTCTCCACGGTAACAGACAGCAAACACACTGGTGTAGTCTGATCCGATTCTCCTTCCCCTACTCTATCTGCTGCTTCTGGCTACTGAATGTCCCGTACCTAAAGTAGGGGTCGGATAGAAGGAAATATCACTTTATGATAAGACTACGCTGGGTTTGTTTGTAGTCTGTTACCATGGAGACACATAAGTCTGCACAGGAGCTGTAGACACAAAATAATAGATTGCAAATTACATTTTGTTACGCAAAGTTGTTTGATTTTTCACATTAGATGGAACAGAACAAGGTGGACATGGAAATATTAAAAAAAAACTCACTGGGGCACCATCCTTTCCCCTCTCTCCTTGGTCACCTCTATCTCCTTTAGGACCTTCTGTTCCCTGAAAAAAAAGAAACATCAAAAGTTATAATGTTTTCATATAATATATACTTTTTTTGTTAAGCGTGGAATTTTCACAATCTGACAATGGCGATACAATTGTCCAGTGGATACAGAGCTGTAATTCTCCTGCACTGACAGTGTAGTCACCACTAGGGGGAGCTTGTGCAGTTACTGTAGCTCTGTAATAGCGGTGTATGCAGTGAGCTCCCTCTAGTGGTGGCTCCAGGCATCCAGAATTTGGTCATTTAGCTTCAGCTTTATGCAGGGGATTTGGAACTTTGTATCAGATAGAAAAGTTTTGAACTTTAAAATATATATTACGTAATGATCAGCGCAAAATTCTGATCGCATAGATTACAAGGTGATTAAATTTAGACAAAGGTGAACATAACTCCTGCCATTACAGAAAATCTAACAGGGACGTTTGGGTGGAAATTAAATCATGAAATGAATTCAAAGCCATGAAAGAGGAATAGACAAAAGAACATAGAAGGCCTCTCTATAGACTTACTACTACAACCAGACCTTATCTCCTTTGGGTCCTTTCTCGCCATCTTCTCCAGGGTCGCCCTGCCGAGGAAGAATCACAGCACAGATTACAGACGACCCTCGACTATTAAGTACGCGGGGTAACTCAACGTGGCGAGGTATGAAGGGAGGTAAGTTCTGCAAATAGACTGACCATGACTCCCTTCAGTCCCGGTAGTCCTCTTTCTCCACGTGGCCCAGTGGAAATAAGTTCTACAGCTTCCCCCTTAATAGGAATAGAAAAGGCAATATTAGCTTAAAAGAAATTCATTCAGATAAATAAAAAAGTCCAAATTCTAACACAAAAGTTACATTTTATCCTATGTCGGCTTGTGACAATGTACTCACCTTAGGTCCTGGGGGTCCTATAGGGCCCCTTGGTCCATCTTTGCCCTGTAAGATATAAATGTCAGCTGCTGTATATATATATATATATATATATATATATATATATATATATATATATATTCAGCATCTCTGACCCATGCACCTTATAAGTAAAAGTGAGGGGAGACTAAGATTATGAATATTGCAATAGAAATAGGAATATCCGCTGTCACTGCTCCCATCCATGATTGTCATGAGAAATATTAGATTCACAGAAAACTTACACTTTCTCCTCGTTCTCCTTTATCTCCTCTGTCACCCTGCAAAATAAAGGGATATATCATCATAGAGTATGATGGAAGGAAGGAAGGATGGATGGATGGGTGGGTGGAAGGATGTATGGAAAGAAGGATGGATGGAAGGAAGGATGCATTAGGTGGAAGGATGTATGGAAAGAAGTATGATGGAAGGATGGATGAGTAGGAGGAAGGATGATTGGATGGATGGATGGATGGATGGATGGAGGGATGAATGGACGGATGGAGGGATGAATGGGTGAGTGGAAGGATGCGATGGGTGGAAAAATATATGGAAAGAAGAAGTATGGAAGGATGGATGAGTAGGTGGAAGAATGTAGGTATGGGTGGAAGGATAGATGGATGAGTTGGTGGAAGGATGGATGGATGGATGGAATGATGGAAGGATGAATAGATGAGTGGGAGGATGGAAGGAAGGATGAATGGATGGATGGATGGATGGATGGAAAGAAGGATAAATGGGTGGGTGGGTGGAAGGATGGATAGATGAATGGATGAAAGGATGAAATGATGGATGGAAGAATTGAAGGAAGGAAGGATGGATAAATGGGTGGATTGATGGATGGAAGGATGGATGGATGGAAGAAAGGGTGGATGGATGTAAGGATGAAGGGATGGATAGATAGAAGAATAGATAGAAAGAAGACAGACTCTTCACCTTGTCTCCCGGTTTTCCTTGTTCTCCGGCTTCTCCTGCCCTTCCAGGTACTCCAGGAATTCCTGGTTTTCCTGACTCGCCAGGTGGGCCGGGTGGGCCTTCAGGTCCCCGTTCTCCGATGGCACGTCCCGTAGGGCCTTGTGGACCAGGCAGACCATGTTCTCCTTTGTCTCCTTTCAGGCCTCTCTCCCCGGGGAATCCCATAGTACCCTGATGTGACACAGACATACCCCGATATCTCCAGCACTTGCACATGTGAATGTCAGGGCTTTGTCACGTGTCTGTGATCTCTTCTTCCCGTACGGTCTGGTAATATCTCTGGAGAGTATGGATACTACGCTGCACTCCTCTCTGGCGAGATTTCTTCTTGTACCTGATTACTGCCTGCAGCTCGGAGCACAAGTTACAATTCTCCAGGACACTAAGAGGACATGAAGACGGCTGAGAGTCTATGAGGCTGCGCCACTGAGCGACTGCGGCTGTCACTGCTATGGGGTCCTATGGCTGTCTCTGATATTGGTGTCTGCGCTGTCACTGCTATGGGGTCCTATGGCTGTCTCTGATATTGGTGTCTGCGCTGTCACTGCTATGGGGTCCTATGGCTGTCTCTGATATTGGTGTCTGCGGCTGTCACTGCTATGGGGTCCTATGGCTGTCTCTGATATTGGTGTCTGCGGCTGTCACTGCTATGGGGTCCTATGGCTGTCTCTGATATTGGTGTCTGTGGCTGTCACTGCTATGGGGTCCTATGGCTGTGTCTGATATTGGTGTCTGCGCTGTCACTGCTATGGGGTCCTATGGCTGTCTCTGATATTGGTGTCTGCGGCTGTCACTGCTATGGGGTCCTATGGCTGTCTCTGATATTGGTGTCTGCGGCTGTCACTGCTATGGGTCCTATGGCTGTCTCTGATATTGGTGTCTGCGCTGTCACTGCTATGGGGTCCTATGGCTGTCTCTGATATTGGTGTCTGCGCTGTCACTGCTATGGGGTCCTATGGCTGTCTCTGATATTGGTGTCTGCGCTGTCACTGCTATGGGGTCCTATGGCTGTCTCTGATATTGGTGTCTGCGCTGTCACTGCTATGGGGTCCTATGGCTATCTCTGATATTGGTGTCTGCGGCTGTCACTGCTATGGGGTCCTATGGCTGTCTCTGATATTGGTGTCTGCGGCTGTCACTGCTATGGGGTCCTATGGCTGTCTCTGATATTGGTGTCTGCGCTGTCACTGCTATGGGGTCCTATGGCTGTCTCTGATATTGGTGTCTGCGCTGTCACTGCTATGGGGTCCTATGGCTGTCTCTGATATTGGTGTCTGCGCTGTCACTGCTATGGGGTCCTATGGCTGTCTCTGATATTGGTGTCTGCGGCTGTCACTGCTATGGGGTCCTATGGCTGTCTCTGATATTGGTGTCTGCGCTGTCACTGCTATGGGGTCCTATGGCTGTCTCTGATATTGGTGTCTGCGCTGTCACTGCTATGGGGTCCTATGGCTGTCTCTGATATTGGTGTCTGCGCTGTCACTGCTATGGGGTCCTATGGCTGTCTCTGATATTGGTGTCTGCGCTGTCACTGCTATGGGGTCCTATGGCTGTCTCTGATATTGGTGTCTGCGGCTGTCACTGCTATGGGTCCTATGGCTGTCTCTGATATTGGTGTCTGCGCTGTCACTGCTATGGGGTCCTATGGCTGTCTCTGATATTGGTGTCTGCGCTGTCACTGCTATGGGGTCCTATGGCTGTCTCTGATATTGGTGTCTGCGCTGTCACTGCTATGGGGTCCTATGGCTGTCTCTGATATTGGTGTCTGCGCTGTCACTGCTATGGGGTCCTATGGCTGTCTCTGATATTGGTGTCTGCGGCTGTCACTGCTATGGGGTCCTATGGCTGTCTCTGATATTGGTGTCTGCGGCTGTCACTGCTATGGGGTCCTATGGCTGTCTCTGATATTGGTGTCTGCACTGTCACTGCTATGGGGTCCTATGGCTGTCTCTGATATTGGTGTCTGCGCTGTCACTGCTATGGGGTCCTATGGCTGTCTCTGATATTGGTGTCTGCGCTGTCACTGCTATGGGGTCCTATGGCTGTCTCTGATATTGGTGTCTGCGGCTGTCACTGCTATGGGGTCCTATGGCTGTCTCTGATATTGGTGTCTGCGCTGTCACTGCTATGGGGTCCTATGGCTGTCTCTGATATTGGTGTCTGCGCTGTCACTGCTATGGGGTCCTATGGCTGTCTCTGATATTGGTGTCTGCGCTGTCACTGCTATGGGGTCCTATGGCTGTCTCTGATATTGGTGTCTGCGCTGTCACTGCTATGGGGTCCTATGGCTGTCTCTGATATTGGTGTCAGTGCTGTCACTGTTATGGGGGCCCTTAGTTCTATATAAAAAAAAATTTCGGGGGAAAAAAAATAGATTTTTGGACTTACATCTTTGCCAGGAGCTCCTTTCTCTCCAGGTTCCCCGGGTTCACCCTTAATCCTCTTCTGGACGGGAACGACGGATGATCCAGAGCCGTCATCAAAGACTTCAATGACATCTTTAAGGGTTGAAATCTGTAAAATAATACCAGACTGTGATGACGATGGATGTTGGCGACCAATCAGATCGAATGAATGGAGTGATATCAGTGTGTTTAGCGCAGAAGGCGGCAGAAAGTGGTCCGGGCCATGGGCCTTAATGGTTGTGGGCACCTTACTAAATGTAGATATAATACAGGTCACTATTTCGTGGTTTTACACTGATTTATATAGAAGTATTATCTTGGCATTATATGGCAGTATTCTATGGCTACATTATGGAATTATTACTTGTACACTGAATGGCGGTATCAGCATTGGACTGGCCCACCAGCAGAGCGGAGGATCCTCCGGTGGGCCCTGGCCGCCACTGCATTGCAGAAGTTCACTTACTGTTTACACAAAATGATATGCTGCTGAGAATGACGATTTTACCTTGATTCCCAGGATATTCAGGGCTTTTTCTACGTTCTGAAAAGGAAAAAAATTAAATATCACGTGATTATTAGATAACGGGAGACGGTTCCATACTTCTTGTAGATGATCCTTTTTTGTGGTCTTAATACTCACTGCAGTAGTTCCTGGCTCTCCTTTTTGCCCAGTTTCCCCAGGCCGCCCCTGATATTAATAAAAAGAAAAATGATAATTTCAATAGAAAAAAAATTTACTTATAGGAAAACGTGAGAAGGGTTATGAAAAAAAAAATATATAGAAAAGAAAATTAAAGCCAAAAAAAACTTAAAAAGTATTCATATTTTGGTATCGGGTATAATAAAACCACCTGTATCGATTTATATAATCGCATATTTATATAGGGAGGAAATTGTCCTGGGAATAAATCATATAAATTTGGCTATGTTGACTCACCACTAGGGGGAGCCAAGTGTATATGGATTTACTGTATGCAGTGAGCTCCCCCTGGTGGTAGATAAAGATAGCCACTGTGACATCACAGCACACGGGTGGCTCAGTGGAGGGCTATCTTCTATTACAGGCCTCATAGCAGCTGTGTTCCCTGCTTCTATTCTAGCGGATGTACATATGCCACCACCGCGGGAAAAGTAAGACCCTAATACAATCAAGAATTAGGGGCCGGTTGTAACTTCTACCAGCTCACTCACAATTATGAAACTGAAACTTAATAATAATAATAATAATAATCTTTATTTATATAGCGCCAACATATTCCGCAGCGCTTTACAGTTGAACAGTTTCAAACACAACAGTCATAAGTAACAACGTTAACAATACAATAATTAAAGCGAAATAAGATGACCCTGCTCGTGGAGCTTACAATCTACAATGAGGTGGGGGGGATACAAAGCACAGGTTTGTATTTACAATGATGTATTTACAATGACGGTCCAGCCATCTTCAGGGGGTGGGGGTTAGATGGAGATAGTGAATGGGCTACACACACACAAACATGACTTTGATTACTGAATGTGATAGGCCGCTCTGAACAAATGTGTTTTGAGCGAGCGCCTAAAACTATGCAAATTGTGGATGGTCCTAATATTTTGGGGTAGAGCATTACTTTATAATGTTAACCATTGCATAAAATAATATACAGTTTTATATATATATATATATATATATATATATATATACTGTATATATATATATATATATAATACACACATACATATACACACACACACACACACACACACCATTGAATAAAAAAAATAAAATGATATTTATTTATTTTTTATTCTGATAATTGGATACACACCTGTTCACCTCTAAGTCCTACTTCACCTCGGTCGCCCTAAAAAATAATTAAAAATAGCATAATTAAACACTAAAAGCTAGTGAGGAATTGCAGGTATAGAGAAAAAAGTGATTTAGCACTTTTGACTCATTACCATACCTTTGGTCCAGCTGGGCCGGCTGCTCCAGGGATTCCCTTAAAGGTAAAAAGCAAGGCTGAAAATGT
Organism: Dendrobates tinctorius; assembly: GCF_039654945.1. Lineage (NCBI taxonomy): Eukaryota > Metazoa > Chordata > Amphibia > Anura > Dendrobatidae > Dendrobates > Dendrobates tinctorius. The sequence goes on from NW_027361709.1 coordinate 6,576,789, forward strand.
ATTGTTTTCAGGTCACCATGTGGCCCAGGCGGCCTTAATGTTCTAAAACTATGTATAGAAGCATGAGATATTTATCAGACACACACCTGCCCTGGAGCGCCAGCCTGTCCCGGAGGTCCTGGAACTCCTTGGGGTCCTATTGGACCTGGTGGGCCTATCACTCCCGCTGCTCCTTTGGTACCATCTCGGCCCTGCAACATAATATATGAGCACATAAAAAAGAGGAACAAAACATAAGACAATTGCATCTGCTGAGACCCCTCCAATCCCCAAAGTCCCATAACTGAATTCAGTGGTAGGGAGCATATGTAGCCTTAACTCCTACACAGGGGGAGATCTGGTGATCAGTGGGTCTCAGAGCAGTGATTTACATCTATCACATAGCCTTGTTACGCCTCTTGAAAATCGCACTAAAGTAAAATTTTTCTATGGAATAATACAATGCTTACTTCAATTGTTTATTTGTGATTTCTCCTCCCACGAGCAGCTAAATAAAGATCCTCATGGGCGGGGCAAACAAAATGTTCAAAACTGCACATGAGGCACACTTTTCGGTGCCATGAATAACAGGAAGATGGTATGTTTGAACTGAAGAGCGTATTTAGCAATACTTACATCTTTGCCAGGAGGACCAGCTTCACCTCTATCACCCTGAAGGAAGGAGAAAGAAGGTAGATCACCATAAGCAGTGAGCCGGCTTGGCTATATCTATAGAGGGTGGTAGTAGAACGCAATGGCTCACCTTCCTGCCGTCTTCTCCAGGAGTCCCGTCCTCCCCCTACGAGACAGAAAGAAAAATGGCAGCAATAGCACACACAAGCAGTAAAGAAAGACTGCCGAAAAGGCTTAAAATAGTTACTCACAGTTTTGCCATTCAGGCCAGGCTTCCCATCTTCTCCAGGTTTTCCCTTTTTCATGTAAAAAAAAAAATTATCAAAAATAAAACTTTTATTGTATAAAAAAGTCACAATTTCTGGAGTACGCCAAAAATTGTAACTTTTTGCTTGACCTTGCTTTAAGTGGGTGGGGCTCTGTGAAAGGGGCGGGGTCACACACAATTACTATAATTTATGCCAGAAAGGTTTTGTTTTTTTTGGTGTACTCCTCTTAATAAAATCTGAAACATTAAGATCAGCAAGTTTTTCATTAATACTAGCAGTCTTCGAAAATTACTGCCAGGGTGTTAACACTTTTCGCCAGTGTTAGTCCCTGTGTTGACTTTTTCCACTGTCTTTTTTGCAAGTAATTAGCCCAAGAACATGGCCGGAAGTGGCGATCAAAACTAATCAGGGTGAGGACTCCTTTATCAAAGCTGTTTAACAGTAAAACTGACCTTATTTCTTAGATCAGCCAATCAGAACTCTGCTATTATTTCACCAGAGCAGTTTGAAATAAAAGTTGAGCTCTCATTGGTTGCTGTGGCTGAATACTGACAATTTATCCCACCAGTGACTACTCACCACTACTCCTTGTGGCCCAGTAGGTCCAATTGGTCCAGGGGGTCCGTGCTCTCCTCTTAATCCTGGAAGACCCTAAACAAGATTACTCATAACAATTTTAATCCAAAAAATCACAAGGGAAAATAGAAGATCCATAATCAAAATGAAATACTCACATCTCGACCTGGATCTCCTTGTTTTCCTAACTCCCCCTATGATGACAATTGTAATTTAGTACTTATATATACTCTTATTGTTCAGTGATATAGTAGTTATATTCTTGTACATAGGGAGCAGTATTATAGTAGTTATATTCTTGTACATAGGAGGCAGTATTATAGTAGTTATATTCTTGTACATAGGGGGCAGTATTATAGTAGTTATATTCTTGTACATAGGGGCAGTATTATAGTAGTTATATTCTTGTACATAGGGAGCAGTATTATAGTAGTTATATTCTTGTACATAGGGGGAGTATTATAGTAGTTATATTCTTGTACATAGGGGCAGTATTATAGTAGTTATATTCTTGTACATAGGGGCAGTATTATAGTAGTTATATTCTTATACATAGGGGCAGTATTATAGTAGTTATATTCTTGTACATAGGGGCAGTATTATAGTAGTTATATTCTTGTACATAGGGGCAGTATTATAGTAGTTATATTCTTGTACATAGGGGCAGTATTATAGTAGATATATTCTTGTACATAGGGGCAGTATTATAGTAGTTATATTCTTGTACATAGGGGCAGTATTATAGTAGTTATATTCTTGTACATAGGGGCAGTATTATAGTAGTTATATTCTTGTACATAGGGGCAGTATTATAGTAGTTATATTCTTGTACATAGGGGCAGTATTATAGTAGTTATATTCTTGTACATAGGGGGCAGTATTATAGTAGTTATATTCTTGTACATAGAGGGCAGTATTATAGTAGTTATATTCTTGTACATAGGGGCAGTATTATAGTAGTTATATTCTTGTACATAGGGGCAGTATTATAGTAGTTATATTCTTGTACATAGGGGCAGTATTATAGTAGTTATATTCTTGTACATAGGGGCAGTATTATAGTAGTTATATTCTTGTACATAGGGGGCAGTATTATAGTAGTTATATTCTTGTACATAGAGGGCAGTATTATAGTAGTTATATTCTTGTACATAGAGGGCAGTATTATAGTAGTTATATTCTTGTACATAGAGGGCAGTATTATAGTAGTTATATTCTTGTACATAGGGGCAGTATTATAGTAGTTATATTCTTGTACATAGGGGCAGTATTATAGTAGTTATATTCTTGTACTGTACATAGGGGGCAGTATTATAGTAGTTATATTCTTGTACATAGGGGGCAGTATTATAGTAGTTATATTCTTGTATATAGGGGCAGTATTATAGTAGTTATATTCTTGTACATAGGAGCAGCATTATAGTAGTTATATTCTTGTATATAAGGGCAGTATTATAGTAGTTATATTCTTGTACATAAGGGCAGTATTATAGTAGTTATATTCTTGTACATAGGAGCAGTATTATAGTAGCTATATTCTTGTACATAGGGGCAGTATTATAGTAGTTATATTCTTGTACATAGGGGGCAGTATTATAGTACATATATTCTTGTACATAGAGGCAGTATTATAGTAGTTATATTCTTGTACATAGGAGCAGTATTATAGTAGTTATATTCTTGTACATAGGGGGCAGTATTATAGTAGTTATATTCTTGTACATAGGGTCAGTATTATAGTAGTTATATTCTTGTATATAGGGGCAGTATTATAGTAGCTATATTCTTGTACATGGGGCAGTATTATAGTAGTTATATTCTTGTATATAGGGGCAGTATTATAGTAGTTATATTCTTGTACATAGGGGCAGTATTATAGTAGTTATATTCTTGTACATAGGGGGCAGTATTATAGTAGTTACATTCTTGTACATAGGGGCAGTATTATAGTAGTTATATTCTTGTACATAGGGGGCAGTATTATAGTAGTTATATTCTTGTACATGGGGGCAGTATTATAGTAGTTATATACTTGTACATAGGGACAGTATTATAGTAGTTATATTCTTGTACATAGGGGACAGTATTATAGTAATTATATTCTTGTACATAGGGGCAGTATTATAGTAGTTATATTCTTGTACATAGGGGCAGTATTATAGTAGTTATATTCTTGTACATAGGGGGCAGTATTATAGTAGTTATATTCTTGTACATAGAGGGCAGTATTATAGTAGTTATATTCTTGTACATAGGGGCAGTATTATAGTAGTTATATTCTTGTACATAGGGGCAGTATTATAGTAGTTATATTCTTGTACATAGAGGGCAGTATTATAGTAGTTATATTCTTGTACATAGGGTCAGTATTATAGTAGTTATATTCTTGTATATAGGGGCAGTATTATAGTAGCTATATTCTTGTACATAGGGGCAGTATTATAGTAGTTATATTCTTGTATATAGGGGCAGTATTATAGTAGTTATATTCTTGTACATAGGGGCAGTATTATAGTAGTTATATTCTTGTACATAGGGGGCAGTATTATAGTAGTTACATTCTTGTACATAGGGGCAGTATTATAGTAGTTATATTCTTGTACATAGGGGGCAGTATTATAGTAGTTATATTCTTGTACATAGGAGCAGTATTATAGTAGCTATATTCTTGTACATAGCGGCAGTATTATAGTAGATATATTCTTGTACATAGCGGCAGTATTATAGTAGATATATTCTTGTACATAGGGGCAGTATTATAGTAGTTATATTCTTGTACATAGGGGGCAGTATTATAGTACATATATTCTTGTACATAGGGGCAGTATTATAGTAGATATATTCTTGTACATAGGGGCAGTATTATAGTAGTTATATTCTTGTACATAGGAGCAGTATTATAGTAGTTATATTCTTGTACATAGGGGCAGTATTATAGTAGTTATATTCTTGTACATAGGGTCAGTATTATAGTAGTTATATTCTTGTATATAGGGGCAGTATTATAGTACTTATATTCTTGTACATAGGGGCAGTATTATAGTAGTTATATTCTTGTACATAGGGGGCAGTATTATAGTAGTTACATTCTTGTACATAGGGGCAGTATTATAGTAGTTATATTCTTGTACATAGGGGGCAGTATTATAGTAGTTATATTCTTGTACATAGGGGCAGTATTATAGTAGTTATATTCTTGTACATAGGGGCTGTATTATAGTAGTTATATTCTTGTACATAGGGGACAGTATTATAGTAGTTATATTCTTGTACATAGGAGCAGTATTATAGTAGTTATATTCTTGTATATAGGGGCAGTATTATAGTAGTTATATTCTTGTACATAGGGGCAGTATTATAGTAGTTATATTCTTGTACATAGGAGCAGTATTATAGTAGTTATATTCTTGTATATAGGGGCAGTATTATAGTAGTTATATTCTTGTACATAGGGGCAGTATTATAGTAGTTATATTCTTGTACATAGGGGCAGTATTATAGTAGTTATATTTTTGTAATAGGGGCAGTATTATAGTAGTTATATTCTTGTACATAGGGGGCAGTATTATAGTAGTTATATTCTTGAACATAGGGGGCAGTATTATAGTAGTTATATTCTTGCACATAGGGGCAGTATTAGAGTATATTATGGGAGAATTAATCTACATATTGTTTCCCTCTTTACCCTTAGTCCTGGTGTCCCTGGCTGTCCTGGTTTTCCATCAATTCCATTTCTGCCATCATTTCCGGGAGGTCCACGATCCCCCTTAATGGAAGAGAACAAACAATAACGTAGAATATGATAGACATGTTGAGTGATTCCAGCTTTTTTGTAGTCTGCAGTTTATGGGCTCGGCTAATGCGCTTCATGCCACTGGGAATCTGGATGTTATTAGCACAGGATCCGGTGGAATGAAGGACACCAGTATGAGCCCAATAGCCTCCCAGTAGACCATGCTTGTCTTGATGATCACTATCTTGGAGATAAAGCCATAGTATCTTAGGCGATCTGCATATATTCTTCTGGCTACATACCTTGTCACCTGGACCCCCGCGATCTCCGGCGTCTCCCTGTATAACAGGGATAAAGTTAAATGACTGGTGTGAATGCAAAATGGTTGACAACAGGGAGCAATAGATTGTGTTCAACAGCAAAGCAACAGGAGATTCTAAAAAGGATTTAGAGTAATGTTCTGTTAAGAAATGTGCTAAAAAGAGGAACAACGTACCCGTAAGCCTGGTGCCCCTCTGGGTCCGTCCAAACCCTGGGAAATAGTCAATTATATTTTATTAAAAATATGTAGGATGAATTCACAATAAGATTATCTGAAAAACCCGCCAGCATTCAAGGGTTAAAACTGCATGTAAAAATCCAATACAATATAATAAGATGGTATATGGGATGAGAACACTCACCCTCTCTCCGGGAAGACCATTTATCCCGGCTTCTCCCTTCTGCCCCTTCATCCCATGTTCTCCGGGGTCTCCAGCATCTCCCTACATGCACACAGTAAGTACACATTGGTATTATACTGCAAGATTCCTAAAAGGGGTCCAGTCACCATAATCGTGGCTTTTGACATAAATTGGGTCCACCATGTCTGCTTTGTAACCAATATTATTTTGGGTGCAAGTTGCAAAATAAAAAATAAATTAATAAAAATCTTCTGCCGTTTTGTGTATACAGCTCCTATGCATAGCCATGTGTCTCTATGGTAACGGACTACAAGCAAACCCTTTGTAGTCTGATATTTTTAGATAATAAAGGGTCAATATATTGGGGTTATCCAGGGTCCCTGTTGTCTATGTCGGCCCCTGCAAATGCGGCAATTTAATCTTTACACTGTTTAGTGGTTGCAATGGGTTCATCAACTACAATGTTATTGTAAGAGATTTAAAGGAACCGATCGATCCCTTTAATGCTCCATCATGAAGGGCTATGTAGATGTGTACGCCTTCTCTTACTGATTCCAAGGGAATCTTAAAGGGGAATTACTGCTATTTTGCTGCTAGGTGTATCACAATATATTCATACTCACCTTGTCCCCTTTAACTCCAGGAAGCACCGAATCGACTGTTCCCTAAAAACAAAAATTTCCAATGAAATCCCAATTAATGACTTATGCCTTCAAGTTTTCAAACTTTTGATTATGGATAGAGTAAAATTGGGTAATAAAAGAAGAAAAAATATCTTACAGGTTTTCCTGGGGGTCCTTGAGGTCCTTGTGGCCCCTACAATAATAATATAATTAATAAATCAGGCAACTTTATCATTTTGTTTGGGCCGAACTAAAATAAAATGCAATCGTTCCTCGGCCCATAGTCACACTATGACGGGATTGGCATTTAACGTCTTACTTACCGTTTCACCCTGGTCGCCTTTACTGCCAGCAACACCGGGGCTCCCCTAAAAAATAAGTGACAGCGTTATATCATTATGAACAGTGTATGGAGAAAAGAAATGGAACACCACACCTCTTAATCATCGAGTCCCAGTGCCCCCCCCCGGTATATAGCATCCGGCCCCATCACCCCTGGTGTATAACCTCCAGCCCCCCGTCATGCTGTCCACCTTTACTACCATGTGACAGATCAGCCGGTGGTGCAGAGCTCAGAGAGACCAGCGCGGTCCTGTAATAGGAGCCACTGGGGTAACATGTCCGTCCATGACATCTCTTCCTCCTGAATCTTCCCCATTACCTGTGAGTGACATTATTGAGAAGTGGAAGGAACCGCAGCAACTCCGCCATGAAGTGGGGACCCCGTAATGTTAGAGCGGGGGGGCGAGTGCTGAGGAGCAGAGGGCAGAAAAGTCACAACCGCTCTGCTGACCCCATACCTGCAGAGTCCAGACCTCCTCTGGTAACATCAGCACGAACTCTGCGCCTCCTCCAGGAGCATCATGGTTGAGCAGCTGCATGCAGCCGTATATCACCAAGCACAATGCCGAGTGTCGGATGGAGTGGTGTAAAGCCGCCACCACTGGACTCTGGAGGAGACATGTTCTGCGCACTGACAGACCACACTTCTCTATCTGGCTTCTGATGGAGGAGTCTGGGTTTGGTGATTCCTGGAGGACTTTACCCCCGACTGCATTGTGCCCACTGTACAGATGGTGGCGGAGGGTAATGCTATGGGCCGTTATCAGGGGTCAACCTTGGGCCCTTCTTTCCAGTAAAGGGAAATCGTAATATTTCAGCACAAGACATTGTGGACAATTGTAGCTTCAGCTTTGTGGGAATAGTTTGGGGAAGACCCTTATCTGTTCCCCATGACTGTGCCCAGTACACAAGCTCCATACAGACATGGGGACTTTGGTGGAAGAACATGAGTGGCCGAACTGACCCATCCAACACCTTTGGAATGACCTATACTAGAGATTGTTAGCCCGGCCTCTCCCCAACATCAGGGTCTCACCCCACAAATAATCTTCTGGACGAAGGGGCAAAAATTCCTACAGACACCTCCAAAATCTTGTAGAAATCCCTCCCAGGAGAGTGGAGCCATTATATCCACAGAGGAGTGACTCCATGTTAATGTCTATGGATGTAAGATCCTGGAGGTGGATGTGGAGGGGCACATACTTTTCTCCATATGGCACCTGTAGTGCGGATAAAATACATATTGATCAGGGCAGTAGCGTAGCCATTATTAGGTAACGTAGTGGGCACCATTCCTCCTTGTAGATTTCATGCAGCTCTTCTCAAAAAAAATATCAGAGCTACTGAAATGGTGGTGACTCCCATAGACTTCCATGGACGAGACCTGAGCACAAAGCCGCCATCATTCTGTCCCCACCTGAATATCTTCTCAGTGTTTGCAATAGGAAATCCATTTTAATCCTTTACAGTTTCTACCACTTGAAGATCTCTGCTTGCTGTCAGTGAATGGGAACGGCCGATCACTACAGGAGGATTCTGGCACTTACGTTTCTCCCGTCTTCCCCAGGTTCTCCTGGTTCTCCCTTTTCTCCTAGATTGCCCCTTGGCCCCGGTATACCCTGATAATAAAAAGTACAAACAATTACAGTATATAAAAAAAATGAATTGTCCTGAAAAAGGAGAAGAAATGTATGAAAGGAGAAATGCGCAGTAGCGGTGCGGGCCTCACTCACCCTCAGGCCTCTTTCCCCGTTTTTTCCTGGAATACCCGATTCTCCCTGCAAGACGATGGAAATAAGTTGTCACCTTTTGCTTTTACCATCAGATCGCCATCACTGGACGCTTCTTACCGGCGTCCCTTCATCTCCTTTGTCTCCTTTTTCACCTTCTTTACCCCGGAGCCCAATTTGCCCTGGAGGCCCTGATTTCCCGGGTTCTCCATTCTCTCCTGGATCACCGGCTTCACCCTGGGAAAAAAAAAAAGATAATTTACCATGGAACTGGATGGTGCAGGCCGCATGATGTTCTGCAGCAGCTGCGGTCATCACCTCCAAACTAATAATCCTTATTGATGATTTGGGCTCAAGGCACTGAAACTAAGTGGGAGCATCTCCTGCGGAGTTGGGGGGATGATTATTCCTCCAGGCGCCCCAATACCTCAATTGGACACGGTTTAACTAATTTTTCAACATTTATAAATCGTCTGGATTATTAAATCAGCGCCAATGGAAGGGCAGCTCAGCCCTATTCAAGTGAATGGTGGACCAAGCTGCAATACCAAACTTAACCAGTGGAGTAAGGTGGCGCTGTTTCGGAAGTTTCAATCCTACAGACATAATTATCGCTCATGATCGTCCCCACTGGACGGAGATTTAAGTTCACATTTGGTTTTGCATTAGCTGATCAAACATATTATGTATTGGAAGGTTTTCCTACCTTGGCACCTGGTCTTCCAGCCAGACCCATGGGTCCCTATTGAAAAGCAAACAAAATGGGGAAAAAAAGTCATTAATTGACCCATGAACAGCCCCATATTCTAATTTGTCGCTAGTCCCGTATACCGGCGGTGTTCCACTTCGTGACACTTACCCTATCCCCTGCTTCTCCTTTTTCTCCCGGCAGCCCAGGAGTGCCGACTCCTTCAGGACCCTGATCGTACAGGAAAACAAAAATGGTTCCGAAGTCTGAGTTCAGAATCTGTAACTAGCATAGATCTGTAGGAAGCACTTACCCTGTCGCCTTTATCTCCTGCCTCGCCTTTTGCGCCTTTGGCCCCCTCCGGCCCCAATGGACCACGATCACCCTGTGATATAATGGGATGTGTGCATTGAGAACAGCGACAGCTGGTGGATATTTCATGTCCTTACAAGCTTCGGTAGTGCGGCCGAAATCTCACCTTGTTCCCTTTCATCCCGGCTGTGGTGGAAGTCTGGAACACAAGGGTATCCCCATTATTACCCCTTCTCTGTTGTGCGCTACAAATGCAATCTTGGCCAATAAATACTTGACTTACCGATGAACCGGGCTCCCCCGGAGATCCTTGTTCACCCTGAAATTGTAGATAATGTGTTAGATTGGGAAACTGGGGGCCTTAAGGTCTATAGGGGGTCTTCTGTACTGTACAGTATATAACATCAGAAATGAGTTTAATCACTGACCTTTTCTCCTTGTATTCCCTGTGGCCCTATAGGTCCCTGATAGGAAGAGAAATTCAAGATGATTACTCATAATGGAGCCAAAAAGTAGTAGGCATAGAACAACCCGAAAAGTACAGATATCGGCTCATCACCCCAAGGCACTAGCAGCGGGTGAACCCATGAAAGTTTTGGGACTCAAAGGGGTCCCACTGTGCCCAGATTTTGACATCTGCCATCTATGAGCTGAATCTGCTCCATACAGCTCTGACGCTGGCTGTGTTGTACAGCCACCACCCAAACCTGGATCTAGCTGCAATAGAACTTCTTAATTGCTGTTGTCAGTCATGAAAGCACTACGTAAGGGTTTGGAAATGCGGTAAAGTGTCACTAATGAAGTCTATCGCCACCCTGCAGTAAGATTGCAAGATGACGATGCCATTTTCGTGGCAGCCGGGGTGAGGGATCTATTGATGTGGATGTACAAATAACAATGATGCCAGCAGCTCGGGTTCATAGGATATCGGAAATTTTGCATTATAGTGTACTATTACAGTATTACAGTATATTGTACACGTGATCGCAGGTTCAAGTGTTTCAGGGGGAGCAATGAAAAAAAAAAAGGAAAGAAAAATATTTGAAAAAAAAAAATCCCAAACTATAAAAACACATATAATCTAAAAAACAAAAAAAATTACGTTTGCTAACGCCGTATGCGGAACTAAAACAAATATAATAATTAACCCATAAAAATAAAAAAAAAATTATATATATATATACACACACACACACACACACACTGCACCCAAAAATAAAGGGAAGACTAAGATACCACATTGCAGATATTACTGAATGAAGTATCGCAGCTGCAAATCTTTATTCATTGCATAGTAGCATGCGTTGAGAACAAAAAAACACAAAAATGATCAATGTAAATCAAAATGAATATCCCATGGAGGTTTGGATTTGGAAGGATACTTAAAATCAAAGTGGAAAATCAAATTACAGACTGATCCAACTTCAATGGAAATGCCTCAAGACAAGGAAATGATGCTCAGTAATGTGTGTGGCCTGCACATGCCTGTTTGACCTTCCTACGACACCTGGGCATGCTCCTGATAAGTCGGTGCATGTTGTCATGAGGGATCTCCTCCCAGACCTGGACTAAAGCATCCGCCAACTCCTGGACAGTCTGTGGTGCAACGTAATGTTGGTGGATGGAGCGAGACATGATGTCCCTAATGTGCTCAATCGGATTCAGGTCTGGGGAATGGGCGGGCCAGTCCATAGCTTCAATACCTTCATCTTGCAGGAACTGCTGACACACTCCAGCCACATGAGGTCTGGCACTGTCCTGCATTAGGAGGAACCCAGGGCCAGCCGCACCAGCATATGGTCTCACAAGGGGTGTGAAGATCTCATCTCGGTACCTAATGGCTGTGCGACCCTCCAAAGAAATGCCACCCCACACCATTACTGACCCACTGCCAAACCGGTCAAGCTGAAGGATGTTGCAGGCAGCAGATGGCTCTCCACGGCATCTCCAGACTCTGTCACGTGCTCAGTGTGAACCTGCTTTCATCTGTGAAGAGCACAGGGTGCCAGTGGCGAATTTGCCTATCCTGGTGTTCTGTGGCAAATGCCAATCGTCCTGCGCGGTGTTGGGCTGTGAGCACAACCCCCATCTGTGGACGTCGGGCCCTCAGACCATCCTCATGGAGTCGGTTTCTAACCGTTTGTGCAGACACATGCACATTTGTGACCTGCTGGAGGTCATTTTGCAGGGCTCTGGCAGTGCTCCTCCTGTTCCTCCTTGCACAAAAGGCTGAGGTAGCGGTCCTGCTGCTGGGTTGTTGCCCTCCTACGGCCCCGTCCATGTCTCCTGGTGTACTGGCCTGTCTCCTGGTAGCGCCTCCAGCCTCTGGACATTGCGCTGACAGACACAGCAAACCTTCTTGCCACAGCTCGCATTGATGTGCCATCCTGGATGAGCTGCGCTACCTGAGCCACTTGTGTGGGTTGTAGAGTCTGTCTCATGCTACCACGAATGTGAAAGCACAACCAACATTCAAAAGTGACCAAAACATCAGTCAGAAAGCATTGGTACTGAGATGTGGTCTTTGGTCCCCACCTGCAGAACCACTCCTTTATTGAGGGTGTCTTGATAATTGCCAATAATTTTCATCTGTTGTCTATTCCATTTGCACAACAGCATGTGAAATTGATTGTCAATCAGTGTTGCTTCCTAAGTGGACAGTTTGATTTCACAGAATTTTGATTTACTTGGAGTTCTGTTGTTTAAGTGTTCCCTTTATTTTCTTTGAGCAGTGTATATATCTATATCTATCTATATATATATACAGATTCGCTGCTATTTTGGTCACTTTTCCTCCCCACCCAGAAAAAATAAAAATTTGATGAAAAGAGATCAGAAGTTCGTATGGACCTCAAAAATGGAAATGATAAAAAACCTACAGTTGGTACCGCGAAGGAAGAACTTCCAAAAAAGAGGTGTGGTCTCACAGCGCTACTGATAGGTGGTGGAGTGAAGGATGGAGTTATGCAGTAGTATGATTTCCAAAAAAAATGTAAAAAAAAAAAAATTGGAAACAAGGAAAAAAAAACTCACCAAAAGTCCTATGGACCCAGGCTGTCCATTCTGTCCTGGATTTCCCTGCAATGTTATAATGATATCGACATTAGCTTTATAGCAAAAGGAAACAAAGAAAGTTCAAGAAATATTTACTCTTGTAAGGAAAGAGTGGAAGAAATAGAAAAACATTAAACCATAGACTTGTAAACATCCATTCCTCCCAGTATATCATCCGGATAATCCTGACAAAATTATAAACTGGGAATTGGAGTGATGTAATAAACCAAAATGACAAGCAAGTCCCCTAAATAAAAAGTGATTAACACCCTTTCCTGACCTTAAGGCCTTGAAATCCAGGAGGACCTCGATCTCCCTGTAAAATAAAGCCAAAGATATATGCAGGACCTTCACAGTAACTGACTACTACATCAAAATCTTCAGTATTATAGAAGTTATATTCTTCTACATAGGAGTAGTATTATAGTAGTTATATTCTTGTACACAGGGGCAGTATTATAGTAGATATATTCCTGTACATAGGGGAAGTATTATAGTAGTTATATTCCTGTACATAGGGGACAGTATTATAGTAGTTATATTCCTGTTCAAAGGGGCAGTATTATAGTAGTTATATTCTTGTACATAGGGGCAGTATTATAGTAGTTATATTCCTGTACATAGGGGGCAGTATTATAGTAGTTATATTCTTGTACATAGGGGCAGTATTATAGTAGTTATATTCTTGTACATAGGGGCAGTATTATAGTAGTTATATTCCTGTACATAGGGGACAGTATTATAGTAGTTATATTCCTGTTCAAAGGGGCAGTATTATAGTAGTTATATTCTTGTACATAGGGGCAGTATTATAGTAGTTATATTCCTGCACATAGGGGGCAGTATTATAGTAGTTATATTCCTGTACATAGGGGGCAGTATTATAGTAGTTATATTCTTGTACATAGGGGCAGTATTATAGTAGTTATATTCTTGTACATAGGAGCAGTATTATAGTAGTTATATTCTTGTACAAAGGGGCAGTATTATAGTAGTTCTATTCTTGTACATAGGGGCAGTATTATAGTAGTTATATTCTTGTACATAGGGGCAGTATTATAGTAGTTATATTCTTGTACAAAGGGGCAGTATTATAGTAGTTCTATTCTTGTACATAGGGGCAGTATTATAGTAGTTATATTCCTGTACATAGGGGGCAGTATTATAGTAGTTATATTCCTGTACATAGGGGGCAGTATTATAGTAGTTATATTCTTGTACAAAGGGGCAGTATTATAGTAGTTATATTCTTGTACATAGGGGCAGTATTATAGTAGTTATATTCTTGTACATAGGGGCAGTATTATAGTAGTTATATTCTTGTACAAAGGGGCAGTATTATAGTAGTTCTATTCTTGTACATAGGGGCAGTATTATAGTAGTTATATTCCTGCACATAGGGGGCAGTATTATAGTAGTTATATTCCTGTACATAGGGGGCAGTATTATAGTAGTTATATTCCTGTACATAGGGGGCAGTATTATAGTAGTTATATTCTTGTACATAGGGGCAGTATTATAGTAGTTATATTCTTGTACATAGGAGCAGTATTATAGTAGTTATATAGTTATATTCTTGTAGATAGGAGCAGTATTATAGTAGTTCTATTCTTGTACATAGGGGCAGTATTATAGTAGTTATATTCTTGTACATAGGAGCAGTATTATAGTAGTTATATTCTTGCACATAGGGGGCAGTATTATAGTAGTTATATTCTTGTACATAGGGGCAGTATTATAGTAGTTATATTCTTGTACATAGGGGCAGTATTATAGTGTAACAACCCTGCTGGCATCACTGCATGGCATCCCTTCCCCCGCACACCAACTTACTCACTGCTTCGGGTCATGCTGTGAATTCTGTTTGCTGCCACTTCTATGCTCTGTGTCTCTGCTCTCCTGCATGGTTCCTGGCTGTGTGTGTATAGGGGGGGCGGCGCATGAACTCTCTGGTTCTTATGCAGTCAGGGGGCATCTGTCAAATCTGTCCCTGACCAATCACCTAGAGCCCTTGACTATTTAGTTCTGCCACACCCACTAACCCTTGCCTGTGCAATGTCTATACTCAGTTAGCATCTTGCTGCTGAGGAAGCCAGGCCCTGTTCTGTGTATCTCCTTCTCTGTAGGAATTATCTTAGCCTTGCTTTGTGTTATTTGTCTGCCCTCCAGGAGGCTGCATATCCTGGTCTCTGTGTCTTGGTCCTAGCTTTGTGTTTACTTGTCCTTCCGCCTGCCAGGAGGCAGAACATCCTGGTCCTTGAGTCTTTGTCCTTGTCTGAACTCTGTCCTATCCCTGCCTCCTTGTCTTTGGCTTCCTTCCCTGCCGTGTCTTTCCTTGTGTCCTCCTTGTCTGAGCCTCTGCACCCTTGCAGCTTTGTCTGAGCCTCTGCACCCTTGCAGCTCTGTCTGAGCCTCTGCACCTTTGCAGCTCTGTCTGAGCCTCTGCACCCTTGCAGCTCTGCCTGCTCCCCTCCTGCTGCTGCAGAACATCTTGCTGCAGCTTCTCTCCACAGACCTTGTGGTTCAGCTTTGCTCTGCTGCTGCAGAACCTCTTGCTGCAGCTTCTCTCCACAGACCATGTGATTCAGCTTTGCTCCGCTCCTGCTGCCGCTGCAGAACCTCTTGCTGCAGCTTCTCTCCATAGATCTTGTGGTTCAGCTTTGCTCTGCTGCTGCATAACCTCTTGCTGCAGCTTCTCTCCACTGACCTTGTGGTTCAGCTTTGCTCCGCTCCTGCTGCCGCTGCAGAACCTCTTGCTGCAGCTTCTCTCCGTAGACCTTGTGGTTCAGCTTACTCAACACTCCTGCGGCTCCGCCTATTTCACTCCTTCCTGCCTGTATCCATACCTGCACCTCCTGGGTGAACAGATGCAAACCTGTTCCTTCATATTCCACTCCTTCCTGCCTGTATCCATACCTGCACCTCCTGTGTGAACAGGTCCAAACCTGTTCCTTCATATTCCACTCCTTCCTGCCTGTATCCATACCTGCACCTCCTGTGTGAACAGATCCAAACCTGTTCCTTCATATTCCACTCCTTCCTGCCTGTATCCATACCTGCACCTCCTGTGTGAAAAGGTCCAAAGCTGTTCCTTCATATTCCTCTCCTTCCTGCCTGTATCAGTACTGGTACCCGCTGTGTGAACAGGTCTCTACCTCTTCCCTCATAAGCCGTGCCTACTTGCCCTGTGTCTCCAAGCCGTGCCTGCTTGCCCTGTGTCTCCAAGCCGTGCCTGCTTGCCCTGTGTCTCCAAGCCGTGCCTGCTTGTCCTGTGTCTCCAAGCCGTGCCTGCTTGCCCTGTGTCTCGTCTGTACCAGCCTGCCCTGTGTCTCCAAGCCGTGCCTGCCTGCCAGTGTCTCAAGCCGTGCCTGTTTGCCCTGTGTCTCAGCCGTATCTGCTTGCCCTGTTTCTCAGCCTGCCTGTCAGTCACACCTGTCCAAGTGACTTGTCCCCGAGTGGGATCAGCAGCCACAGCCAGTCACCACCCTGGAGTGGCACCCGGCAGCTACCTGCCGCACAAGCCTGACCTCACCATCAGAGGCTCCAGCGAAGACCAAGGTAGCTGTCGTAGTCACGCCCCTTCCAGGGTAGTCTGGTTTGTGGCACAGTGGGGCCACAACCCCCCGTCTCGCGCCATTCAGCCAAGGCGTGAGCGTGACAGCTTGCACAGGCCATGGTCCCCGCTGAGTCCCATGTCCTTTCGCTCTCTGAGCAAGATAAACTTTTTTGCCAGTATGGGCAACCAAATAAATTTACCCAGTCGGAAGCCGAATCCTTCACTGCTCCACCCACCATTGTGGTCTCCAATAGAATGTTTGCTCAACTAGAGGCTGGCATACCTAAAGTTGAACCACCCCTCGGACCCGCCAAGATATGACGGGGATCCTAAGCAGTGTCGTGCCTTTATGGAGCACTGCTTACGCTATTTTCTATTTTCAATGGCATGCTCCCTACTTCGCCAGCGATCTGGTAAAGGTAGGATTACTAATGTCCTACCTAACTGGAGATGCCTTGCAGTGGCTTAACCCCCTCTGGGAAGCGGGGGATCCCATCACCTCGAGTTTACCGGATTTCCTGGTGGCCTTCTGCAAAACCTTCGACAAACCAAGCACAAAATCTCCTGAAAAGTCTTCCCTTCCAAGCTTCCAGAGACAGACCAGACAAGAGAAACCTGTGGGTGAATCGTCTCTTCCCTCTGATACCGTCCATGACCCACCTGTTCCACAGCCTGCCAAAGCAGCCCCCCGTGCAAGATCCAAGAGGTCTAAGAAAAAGGGGTTGGCAAGGTTGTCGCCAGAGTTCAGTCCTGAGAAGGAACATCCTGACGGTCTCTGCCCTGCGAAGCCAATTCTCCAAAATCCTGGGCCTGTAGGAGAGGCGGCTCTTGGGATGTGCACTACCTCTCCATTAAAAGCTGGAACTGTTTCTCTGCCGTCTGGGAGCTTTGGTGTGTATAAACCGCCAGCCATATGGAGTCTGTGTGCAGTCTCTGTTGTACAGCTCCCGAAGCCGGCGTGGGCGTTGTCTCGAGGTGGCCGAGCCCTATTGGAGAACAGTCTTGTCCTGCAAGGACAGCTCCAGGTTGGAGCTCTATACAAGAAGTTCATCTTCAACTTGCTGACTGGTATGCCCATGGGTCATTCTGAACCAGAGATTCTAGTACCCATTTATGTCTGGAGACCCAGCAAGGTGCCTCGCTTGAAACAACCAAGTGACAAAGGCTGTCTGGTTCCCTTGCCATCAGACTCAGTCAGTTATATCATCTTTGCCTGGTCTGCTAGTCGTCGAGTCTAGGGGTGATGACGCCTCCGAAGAGGGGGAAGCGGTGGCCTCCTCGTCACACGTCTCCAGCAACTATTCCAGTGTTCTGCTCCCTGGAGCATCCCTGCCTCTTAATTGTCTTCCCCAGGATAAAGGGCTGAGGATGGATCCAGAGTGTTGCTTTCAGCTCCCCTGTGGCCTAGGGGTGAAGGTCCCAAGACAGAGCTTCATTCATCTTCTAACCAGAAAGATGTGGTCCAGTTTTTTTTCAGGGTAACAGGCTGAAATGGCTCCCTGTATGTATGCCTCCAGCTTCCATGTGGCAGGATAAAGAGGTTGGAACAGTGGCCTACGTATCTCCGTTTCTCACCCTCCTGGAGGAGGTCAAATTTTCTTCTGATAACAGGCTGAAATTGGACTCAGTGAAGGCGTCTTCAGTTTCCTACTGGCCAGTTGATGTAGGGGTCAAGTCTGAAGCTTCCAGGTCCCTACTGTCTGCCAATCAGGAGGAAGAAGTCTTTGTACCCTCTGTGTTGGAAGCTGACTCCGTCAGACACCAAGAGACTTGGCACTCTGGGATTCCTGATGGCACACATACTCCTCCCTACCTGAAGAGAATCGTGTCAACCTGGACTGTGTGTGGTCCCATACTTTTTCAGGTCATTCTGGCAGGCTTTAGGAAGAGGGCCGTAAAGGGGGGGTACTGTAACAACCCTGCTGGCATCACTGCATGGCCTCCCTTCCCCTGCACACCAACTTACTCACTGCTCCGGGTCATGCTGTGAATTCTGTTTGCTGCCAGTCCTATGCTCTGTGCCTCTGCTCTCCTGCATGGTTCCTGGCTGTGTGTGTATAGGGGGGCGGTGCCGGAACTCTCTGGTTCTAATGCAGTCAGGGGGCATCTGTCTAATCTGTCCCTGACCAATCACCTAGAGCCCTTGACTATTTAGTTCCGCCACACCCACTAACCCTTGCCTGTGCAATGTCTATACTAAGTTAGTATCTTGCTGCTGAGGAAGCCAGGCCCTGTTCTGTGTATCTCCTTCTCTGTAGGAATTCTCTTAGCCTTGCTTTGTGTTATTTGTCTGCCCTCCAGGAGGCTGCATATCCTGGTCTCTGTGTCTTGGTCCTAGCTTTGTGTTTACTTGTTATTCCGCCTGCCAGGAGGCAGAATATCCTGGTCCTTGAGTCTTTGTCCCTGTACCTTGTCTGAACTCTGTCCTACCCCTGCCTCCTTGTCTTTGGCTTCCTTCCCTGCTGTGTCTTTCCTTGTGTCCTCCCTGTCTGTGCCGCTGCACCCTTGCAGCTCTGCCTGCTCCCCTCCTGCTGCTGCAGAACCTCTTGCTGCAGCTTCTCTCCACAGACCTTGTGGTTCAGCTTTGCTCTGCTGCTGCAGAACCTCTTGCTGCAGCTTCTCTCCACAGACCTTGTGGTTCAGCTTTGCTCTGCTGCTGCAGAACCTCTTGCTGCAGCTTCTCTCCACAGACCTTGTGGTTCAGCTTTGCTCCGCTCCTGCTGCCGCTGCAGAACCTCTTGCTGCAGCTTCTCTCCGCAGACCTCGTGGTTCAGCTTACTCCGCACTCCTGCGGCTCCGCCTATTTAACTCCTTCCTGCCTGTATACATACCTGCACCTCCTGTGTGAACAGGTCCAAACCTGTTCCTTCATATTCCACTCCTTCCTGCTTGTATCAGTACTGTTACCCGCTGTGTGAACAGGTGTCTACCTCTTCCCTCATAAGCCGTGCCTGCTTGCCCTGTGTCTCCAAGCCGCGCCTGCTTGCCCTCTGTCTCAAGTCATGCCTGCCGGCCCTGTGTCTCAGCTGTACGTGCTTGCCCTGTGTCTCAGCCTGCCTGTCAGTCACACCTGTCCAAGTGACTTGTCCCTGAGTGGGATCAGCAGCCACAGCCAGACACCACCCTGGAGTGGCACCCGGCAGCTACCTGCTGCACAAGCCTGACCTCACCATAAGAGGCTCCAGTGAAGACCTAGGTAGCTGTCGTAGTCATGCCCCATCCAGGGTAGTCTGGTTTGTGGCAAAGTGGGGCCAAGGCGCGAGCGTGACATATAGTAGTTATATTCTTGCACATAGGAGCAGTATTATAGTAGTTAGAATCATAGAATCGTAGAGTTGGAAGGGACCTCCGGGGCCATCTGGTCCAACCCCCTGCTCAAAGCAGGATTCGCTAAATCATCCCAGTCAGATGTCTGTCCAGCCTCTGTTTGAAGACTTCCATTGAAGGAGAACTCACCACTTCTCCTGGCAGCCTGTTCCATTCATTGATCACTCTGTCAAAAAGTTTTTTCTAATATCTAATCTGTGTCTCCTCCCATTCAGTTTCATCCCATTGCTTCTAGTCTTTCCAGTATTATAGTAGTTATATTCTTGCACATGGGGGCAGTATTATAGTAGTTATATGCTTGTATATAGGGGCAGTATTATAGTAGTTATATTCTTGTACATAGGAGGAAGTATTATAGTAGTTATATTCTTGTACATAGGAGGAAGTATTATAGTATTATAGTAGTTATATTCTTATACATAGGGCAGTATTATAGCAGTTATATTCTTGTACATAGGAGCAGTATTATAGTGGTTATATTCTTGTACATAGGAGGAAGTATCATAGTAGTTATATTCTTGTACATAGGAGCAGTATTATAGTAGTTATATTCTTGTACATAGGGGCAGTATTATAGTAGTTATATTCTTGTACATAGGAGGAAGCATTATAGTAGCTATATTCTTGTACATAGGAGCAGTATTATAGTGGTTATATTCTTGTACATAGGGGGCAGTATTATAGTAGTTATATTCTTGTACATAGGAGCAGTATTATAGTAGTTATATTCTTGTACATAGGAGGAAGTATTATAGTATTATAGTAGTTATATTCTTATACATAGGGCAGTATTATAGCAGTTATATTCTTGTACATAGGAGCAGTATTATAGTGGTTATATTCTTGTACATAGGGGGCAGTATTATAGTAGTTATATTCTTGTACATAGGAGCAGTATTATAGTAGTAATATTCTTGTACATAGGGGCAGTATTATAGTAGTTATATTCTTGTACATAGGAGGAAGCATTATAGTAGTTATATTCTTGTACATAGGAGCAGTATTATAGTGGTTATATTCTTGTACATAGGGGGCAGTATTATAGTAGTTATATTCTTGTACATAGGAGGAAGCATTATAGTAGTTATATTCTTGTACATAGGAGCAGTATTATAGTAGTTATATTCTTGTACATAGGGGCAATATTATAGTAGTTATATTCTTGTACACAGGAGGAAACATTATAGTAGTTATATTCTTGTACATAGGAGGAAGTATTATAGTATTATAGTAGTTATATTCTTGTACATAGGGGCAGTATTATAGTAGTTATATTCTTGTATATAGGGGGCAGTATTATAGCAGTTATATTCTTGTACATAGGGGCAATATTATAGTAGTTATATTCTTGTACACAGGAGGAAACATTATAGAAGTTATATTCTTGTACATAGGAGGAAGTATTATAGTATTATAGTAGTTATATTCTTTTACATAGGAGCAGTATTATAGTAGTTATATTCTTGTACATAGGAGCAGTATTATAGTAGTTATATCCTTGTACATAGGGGGCAGTATTATAGCAGTTATATTCTTGTATATGGGGGCAGTATTATAGTAGTTATATTCTTGTACATAGAGGCAGTATTATAGTAGTTATATTCTTTTACATAGGAGCAGTATTATAGTAGTTATATTCTTGTACATAGGAGGAAGTATCATAGTAGTTATATTCTTGTACATAGGGGCAGTATTATAGTAGTTATATTCTTGTATATAGGGGTAGTATTATAGTAGTTATATTCTTGTACATAGGAGGAAATATTATAGTAGTTATATTCTTGTACATAGGAGCAGTATTATAGTAGTTATATTCTTGCACATAGGAGGAAGTATCATAGTAGTTATATTCTTGTACATAGGGGTAGTATTATAGTAGTTATATTCTTGTACATAGGGGGCAGTATTATAGTAGTTATATTCTTGTAGATAGGGGCAGTATTATAGTAGTTATTATCTTGTACATAGGAGCAGTATTATAGTAATTATATTCTTGTACATGGGACAGTATTATATTAGTTATATTCTTGTACATAGGGGTCAGTATTATAGTAGTTATATTCTTGTACATAGGAGCAGTATTATAGTAGTTATATTCTTGTACATAGGGGCAGTATTATAGTAGTTATATTCTTGCATATAGGGGCAGTATTATAGTAGTTATATTCTTGTACATAGGGGTAGTATTATAGTAGTTATATTCTTGTACATAGGGGGCAGTATTAAAGTAGTTATATTCTTGTACATAGGGGCAGTATTATAGTAGTTATTATCTTGTACATAGGAGCAGTATTATAGTAATTATATTCTTGTACATAGGGCAGTATTATAGTAGTTATATTCTTGTACATAGGGGGCAGTATTATAGTAGTTATATTCTTGTACATAGAGGCAGTATTATAGTAGTTATATTCTTGTACATAGGGGCAGTATTATAGTAGTTATATTCTTGTACATAGGGGCAGTATTATAGTAGTTATATTCTTGTACATAGGGGGCAGTATTATAGTAGTTATTACCTTGTACATAGGGGTCAGTATTATAGTAGTTATATTCTTGTACATAGTGGCAGTATTATAGTAGTTATATTATTGTATAAAGAAGACAATATTTTTGTTTTTTCTCATTCTTGTACATAGAATATGGACATGTTTAATAGAAGATATGTTTATTATGAAGCAAGAGCTGTAATTTTTCACCTTCACCCCAGGTTCTCCATCCAGACCTGGTTGTCCACGGTCACCCTGTTAGAGGACAGGAGGAGACATAATACATTATTGTAGTATTAATGTCTAGGACTCTGAAATCAAGCCAGAAATTAAAAGAAGAAGGATATGTAGACGATAAATGAAGAATAAGGGAATGATGAAAGAGGAGGAGGAGGCAGAAGAGGTGAAGGATATGAAAGAGGAAAAGAAGGTTTAGGATAAAGTAAAGAAAATTAGGGAGGAGATGAAGTGAACGGGAAACTATATGGAGGAAAAGAAGGAAATGACAAAGTGTTATAGGACAAGCATAAGGCGCATAGGAAGTATACAAGATACTGTAGATAAAAGAAAATGATGAGGAGGAAAAGTAGAAGGAGAAAAGGACAAAGGAAAAAAGAAGATGAAGCAGAAGAATGAGCTATAGAAGGAAAAAGCATAAATAGAAGAGGGGATATTTAAAGTAATTGTCCAAATCTTTTGCCTCCTCTTCTGACAACTGCAACCTTCTGTGTACTATGGACGACCCCCATTTTTCCTGTCACTTACCTTTATTCCTTGTTCTCCCGGAGGTCCTCTGGGTCCCTACACAATATAAATGAATTACAATACATTAGTCATATAGTACCACTCTCCCTACAGTCACATATTGTCACTGTCATCCTATGAAGGTTCATTAATCAATGGGTTATTGGAACTCACACGATCACCTGGATCTCCGGTCCGTCCTGCTGCACCCGGGAAGCCTTCACCCGTTTCTCCCTGCAATAATAATGGTTCACAATTGGTCAAACAGTCAAAATAATAATGTTGTCCGCATCCCTGGGCCGTAGCTTTAAGGGTAGCAAAAGAATCTGGGGGTAAACAGGTGACCTGGCCCTGATATATTTTCCCACCTTGTCACCTTTAGGTCCTTGCAGTCCTGGTAGCCCCCGAAGGCCGGGCGATCCATTTTGACCAGGTGGACCCTTAAAAGGAAGACGGAGACATTTTGTTTGAATGATTTATCGTATTATAGGGAAATAATGAAACTTCTTATCTAATTACTCCACTTACTGGACTTCCTGGCTCCCCCTTGCCAGCGACGCCATTAATTAATCCTGGAAGACCCTACAAGACAGAGAAATGATTTGTGATTTCATACATGGGCAGTGTCCAGATATTTTTAATTTTATATTTTATTAATATTCCATGGCTTGAGGGTCCCTTGGGGTGAGCCCCCATCAACGAAGAATGTATGTGTAGATACAAAGCTCATTGCTAGATGTCCTTACCTTGATCTGTGCAACATTGCTGTCTAATAGATAGATATATAGATAGATAACCCTATCTATCTATCTATCTATCTATATATATACTGCTGAGTGTGTGTATGTGTGTGTGTGTGTGTGTGTGTGTGTGTGTGTGTATGTATGTATGTATGTATGTATGTATCAAGCCCACTCCTCATAGCCCCACCCACTGGCGGATGGAGAGCAGGGTTGCAGAGGGAAAGTGCGGGACGCGGGTGGAGAGTGGAGCTGCGAGTGAGAGAGTGGGACACGGATGGAGAGCGGGGCTGCGGAGGGAGAGAGCGGGGCTGCGGAGGGAGAGAGCGGGGCTGCGGAGGGAGAGCAGGACACAGATGGAGATAAGATGGGATAAAACCAGATGGCGCCTAGAGAGCGGGGCTGCAGAGGGAGGGAGCAGGACGGCAGGTGGAGAGCAGGGCTGCGGAAGGAGAGAGCGTGATTGTGGGTGGAGAGCGGGGCTGTTAAGGGAGAGAGTGGGACGCGGGTAGAGAGCTGGTCTGCTGAGGGAGAGAGCATAATGGCCAGTGGAGACGGGCTGCGAAGGGAGAGAGCAGGACGGCCAGCGGAGACGGGCTGCGAAGGGAGAGAGCAGGACGGCCAGCGGAGACGGGCTGCGAAGGGAGAGAGCAGGATGGCCAGCGGAGAGTGGTGCTGCGGAGGGAGAGAGTGGGACAGTCAATGGAGAAAGGGGCTGCTGAGGGAGATAGCGGGGCTGTGGAGGGAACATGCGAGACGGCGATTGGAGAGTGGGGCTGCGGAAAGAAAGAGTGTGACGGTAGATGGAGATCTGGGCTGTGGAGGGAGACAGCGGGCCTGCTGAGGGAGAGAGCGGGATGGCCAGTGGAGACAGTGGCTGCGGAGGGAGAGAGCAGGGCTGCTGAGGGAGAATGCGGGACGGCGGGTGGAGAGCGGGACTGAGGAGGGAGAGAGCGGGTCGGTAGTTAGTTACTATGCCCGGCCAACGCCGGGCTCTTCAGCTAGTATATAATATAATAATGCAGTCATGCGAGTATTAGCATTATCACTATGCTGCAGGATCAGTGACAACCTCTGCCATAAATCAGATATGTGCTCATTGCAGCTGTCACCACCTTCTTAGCCATGATGCATTATCGGCTTTCCCAAAACTAACATCTTCTTACATATTTCAATTGTCACCATAACTGGACAGACATTTCTCCATTATAGGTGTAGATGAACAGATCCCCTAATTGTAATCATCTCTGTGGTGGTCTGGTTGTAGAGGTGCACGGTAACAAAAATCCACCGCATGCTAGTCTTATACTGAGATAATCAATATGAAGTGCACTTACTCTCTCACCTCGTTCTCCTTTTTCTCCCTGAAAAGAAATAAGTGTATCAAATTAATTAACTTTTAGATTAAGTCAATTACAATGTTTTTTTTTGTTTTGTTTTTAAGAAACTAAAATCATCAAATGAATCTTCTAAGAACAGTATTATAGTAGTTATATTCCTGTACATAGGGGCAGTATTATAGTAGTTATATTCTTGTACATAGGAGCAGTATTATAGTAGTTATATTCTTGTACATAGGGGCAGTATTATAGTAGCTATATTCTTGTACATAGGGGCAGTATTATAGTAGTTATATTCTTGTACATAGGGGCAGTATTATAGTAGTTATATTCTTGTACATAGGGGCAGTATTATAGTAGTTATATTCTTGTACATAGGGGCAGTATTATAGTAGTTATATTCTTGTATATAGGGGCAGTATTATAGTAGTTATATTCTTGTACATAGGGGGAAGTATTATAGTAGTTATATTCTTGTACATAGGGGGCAGTATTATAGTAGTTATATTCTTGTACATAGGGGCAGTATTATAGTAGTTATATTCTTGTACATAGGAGCAGTATTATAGTAGTTATATTCTTGTACATAGGGGCAGTATTATAGTAGTTATATTCTTGTACATAGGGGTAGTATTATAGTAGTTATATTCTTGTACATAGGGGCAGTATTATAGCGGTTATATTCTTGTACATAGGGGCAGTATTATAGTAGTTATATTCTTGTACATAGGGGGAAGTATTATAGTAGTTATATTCTTGTACATAGGAGCAGTATTATAGTAGTTATATTCTGGTACATAGGGGCAGTATTATAGTAGTTAGTATATTCTTGTACATAGGAGCAGTATTATAGTAGTTATATTCTTGTACATAGGGGCAGTATTATAGCGGTTATATTCTTGTACATAGGAGCAGTATTATATTGGTTATATTCTTGTACATAGGGGGAAGTATTATAGTAGTTATATTCTTGAACATAGGGGGCAGTATTATAGTAGTTATATTCTTGTACATAGGGGCAGTATTATAGTAGTTATATTCTTGTACATAGGAGCAGTATTATAGTAGTTATATTCTTGTACATAGGGGGCAGTATTATAGCAGTTATATTCTTGTACATAGGGGCAGTATTATAGTAGTTATATTCTTGTACATAGGGGCAGTACTATAGTAGTTATATTCTTGTACATAGGGGGCAGTATTATAGTTGTTATATTCTTGTACATAGGGGGCAGTATTATAGTAGTTATATTTTTGTACACAGGGGCAGTATTATAGCAGTTATATTCTTGTACATAGGGGGCAGTATGATAGTAGTTATATTCTTGTACATAGGGGGCAGTATTATAGTAGTTATATTTTTGTACACAGGGGCAGTATTATAGTAGTTATATTCTTGTACATAGGGGGCAGTATTATAGTAGTTATATTTTTGTACACAGGGGCAGTATTATAGCAGTTATATTCTTGTACATAGGGGGCAGTATTATAGTAGTTATATTCTAGTACATAGGAGCAGTATTATAGTAGTTTTATTCTTGTACATAGAAGCAGTATTATAGTAGTTTTATTCTTGTACATAGGGGGCAGTATTATAGTAGTTATATTCTTGTACATAGGGGGCAGTATTATAGTAGTTATATTCTTGTACATAGGGTCAGTATTATAGTAGTTATAGTCTTGTACATAGGGGCAGTATTATAGTAGTTATATTCTTGTACATAGGGGCAGAATTATAGTAGTTATATTCTTGTACATAGGGGCAGTATTATAGTAGTTATATTCTTGTACATAGGGGCAGTATTATAGTAGTTTTTTTTTCTTAAACACAAATGGAAATATTGTAGTAGCTCAATTATCTGCAAGATATAGAAAATCACCTTCACTGATTGCCCTGGAACACCTGCCGCTCCATTTGGTCCTTCTGGCCCAGGTTGTCCTGGAGTTCCTGGTATTCCTCTCTGACCCGGGGTTCCAGGCTGACCAGGAATTCCCTAATAGAAATAGATAAACACTCATAATGGGTCAGTGCACATTATGTTTGTTAGCTCTAGTGATGCACAGAGACTACTATGAAAATCTCTGGAGACAGCAGCACTCTTGGTCTGTGTCTGTTATCACAGCATTTTGATCTGAGAGGTTTGTCGTCTCTGATAGGAGTCTGAGATCCTGCAAAAGGTTAGCAATGGAGCAGAAAGTTGCAGAACTTTTCATTATCGAACTTTAATGTATTTACATTAAACTTCTGCTACCTGAGAGATGGCAGCAAGAAGGATGATGTCAATAAAAGAGAGATTTTATATATTGCACTTACTGGATTTCCCGGTTCACCTTTTCGGCCTGGTATCCCTCCTCCGCCATTTATCACCTCCCCGGGTTCACCCTACGCAGAGAAGAAATGTGACCTCATGGTAGAAAAACTGCATCATACCATACACGGAAATAAGAACAACCACGTAATGGCCCATAAGATGTTAGCAACACAAACTCTATTCATTTCAATGGAGGCAACTGTCAGGTTCAGACCGGGGAAAAATGGCTCCATCCTGGAGACTAAGGATAATGAGGTTTCCATCTTGCCCTTACACTTACCGGTAGTCCTCTCTCTCCTTTTGGACCAACTGGACCTAGGAATCCGCGTTCTCCCTAAGAGACCAGAATATAGTGAGTGATATGAATATTGAGTGTACCAATATGAAGTTATGCCATCTTTATATGCGGCGTGAATACTTACAGGTTCCCCCCTTTCTCCTTGGGATCCTTTACTCCCCTGAAATACAAAGAACATGAATCGCACATATACAATATATACACCAATATACTGACAGTACTGTATTATATAGGGTGACTCACGAGCGTGCCGGGAATGCCAGGACTGCCAGGGCGACCAGGACTTCCTGGGAGACCATCAACTCCCGGCTCTCCCTAAAAGAACAAGTAATATATGTATATATGTGTCACAATACGATACGAGAATGCGCCACTTTAATTGGGAGGAATCTGTATGGCAAGTTTAGACTATAGTAGAGGAATGTCAATATTTCCACTCCAAAAACTGATGTAATGCCTAACAGGGTGATATCTTGGCATTTCAATTCAGAGGATGAGGCAGAGAATGTTGCAATACTGATAAATATGGTTTGGTGATTACAAGGGCTCCTGTAATTTACAAATAGGAGTCAGCCATACCATAACTACAATTATCATCAACTACTATCATTTATGGCTTAAAAATTTGTGAGAAATACTCCAGGAAAAAGTGGAACATTGTATTTTGCAAGTGTAGGCTCCTCGGGGGCGGGGCTTGACAAAGAACTAAAAAAAAACCAATAGGAATATTCCAATCTTATGCTCTGACCTTCTGCCACTATTCTCAGAGTTGTAACCAAAATTCCTGGATAATAAAGTGGATGTGGCTTAATGTGACAGGGTGTGGCTTAGTCGTTAGGGTGAGGCTTAAAATATATAGGGGTGTGACAAATTTTAATTTGGTCAGTTGATCAATTTGCTTAATATTTCAGTTACTTACAGCTTCTCCCTTTAGTCCTCTCGTGGCTGTACCCTCTCCAGGAGGACCACGGGGCCCAACTGGACCTGGTGAACCAGGAGAACCTGGTCGACCCTGGGAAATTAAATTTCTTTAAAATTCTCGCCTTCATTTCTTTTGCACATACAGTACTTTATAAGGCATCTTCCTGATGATAATACTCACAGAGTCTCCGGGTGGTCCTGATGTCCCTGGACGACCACTGCTCCCCTGAAAGTAGAATGTGTTTTTTGTTTGTTTTTTTAAAGTATCCTGCCAGTGAAATCCTTAAGACCATGATAGTTACAAGTAGGATACTTACTATTTCTCCTTTCTGACCTTTCTCACCCTTAAATGAAATCAAAATTAAGAATTATTCAGCAAGTAGAGTAGATATTGAATGTATGAGCTAGTGGTAAAAAACCTGCTTGACAATGGGTACACTGGTATAGTAAGTACGGGCACACTTGTAATGTTAATGTGGTTCTGTGAATGTGGCCACTGATGCTAGTAATATGGGCACTCTGGTGCTACCAATGTGGGCACTCTATTGAGGGAACTATGGGCACTCTGGTGCTACCAATGTGGGCACTCTATTGAGGGAACTATGGGCACTCTGGTGCTACCAATGTGGGCACTCTATTGAGGGAACTATGGGCACTCTGGTGCTACCAATGTGGGCACTCTATTGATGGAACTATGGGCATTCTGGTGCTACCAATGTGGGCACTCTATTGATGGAAATATGGGCCCTCTGGTGCTACCAATGTGGGCACTCTATTGATGGAATTATGGGCACTCTGGTGCTACCAATGTGGGCTCTCTATTGATGGAATTATGGGCACTCTGGTGCTACCAATGTGGGCACTCTATTGATGGAATTATGGGCCCTCTGGTGCTACCAATGTGGGCACTCTATTGATGGAAATATGGGCCCTCTGGTGCTACCAATGTGGGCACTCTATTGATGGAATTATGGGCACTCTGGTGCTACCAATGTGGGCACTCTATTGATGGAATTATGGGCCCTCTGGTGCTACCAATGTGGGCACTCTATTGATGGAAATATGGGCCCTCTGGTGCTACTAATGTGGGTACTCTGGTGGCATATGGGCCCTCTGGTGCTACCAATGTGGGTACTCTATTGATGTAATTATGGGCACTCTGGTGCTCCCAATGTGGGTACTCTGATGGAAATATGGGCCCTCTGGTGCTACCAATGTGGGCACTCTATTGATGGAATTCTGGGCACTCTGGTGCTACCAATGTGGGCACTCTATTGATGGAACTATGGGCACTCTGGTGCTACCAATGTGAGCACTCTATTGATGGAACTATGGGTATTCTGATGCTACCAATGTGGGCACTTTATTGATGGAACTATGGGCATTCTGATGCTACCAATGTGGGCACTCTATTGATGGAACTATGGGCATTCTGGTGCTACCAATGTGGGCACTCTATTGATGGAAATATGGGCACTCTGGTGCTACCAATGTGGGCACTCTATTGATGGAATTATGGGCACTCTGGTGCTACCAATGTGGGCACTCTACTGATGGAATTATGGGCACTCTGGTGCTACCAATGTGGGCACTCTATTGATGGAATTATGGGCACTCTGGTGCTACCAATGTGGGCACTCTATTGATGGAAATATGGTCCCTCTGGTGCTACCAATGTGGGCACTCTATTGATGGAACTATGGGCACTCTGGTGCTACCAATGTGGGCACTCTATTGATGGAACTATGGGCATTCTGGTGCTACCAATGTGGGCACTCTATTGATGGAACTATGGGCACTCTGGTGCTACCAATGTGGGCACTCTATTGATGTAACTATGGGCATTCTGGTGCTACCAATGTGGGAACTCTGTTGATGGAAATATGGGCACTCTGGAGCTACCAATGTGGGCACTCTATTGATGGGCACTCTGGTGCTCTTCATGCAGCACTTTAGTGCTGTATTTTGCCAATATTATTTTGGGTTGATAGTGGTGAAAGTTTGCACTGTTTAGGGGGGCTTTGACATTGTTACACTGGTCATTGGGCACTGTTTATGGTCCATCGGCAGTATTTAGGGGGGGGCCTGGAAAATGTTAATGGGGTTTCTTAGCACTGTTTATTATGGTGATATGGTACTCTTGTGCTGTAAATGGCGGTTGTTCTGTCCTGTTACTGGAGTATTATGGTATTGTTATTGGGGCATTTTAGAGCTGGTAGTGTGGTTTCTCCTGACTTAGTAAGGGGTGTGGGTGAAATCTGGCTGGCACTGTTTATAGGAGTATTCTACAAGTGTTAATGGGGGCTCTCCTGAACAGTGTCACCGTGACGCTGAATGATCTTTAGGTGAACTTTTTATCGAGACATTCTCGATGTCATTATGTGGTATTGACACTACTTGATGGTTTATGTTCACAGATTTTCCACTCCATGGTTTTGTACCATCAAACATAATAATCCTGGGGAGCAAATCCTGACAATCAGGCACTATGAGTGAAGTCAGTGCATAGTCCAACTGGTACAATCACAATCATAGACTGGTACTTCCACTGCCCAGTCAGGGCATTCATTTGTCCAGACAGATCATGTTTTCACATTTCAAGTCTTTTGTCCATTAAATTATAATGTTTCATGTTGTGATGAGGATAATTGGTCATTTCTGATCACATTTGTCACACTCACCCTCGGGCACTGCACCGTACAGGGCTCCTAGGAGAACAATAATAATCGGCGTCACCCAATATCAGAGGTTATTGTTATTATCTAGTGCTGGAGCATTATATGAGCAGCAGCTGATATCAGTCACATAAACGACATGGAGAAAGGTATTGGCAACACGTCTTATTCATTTATCATGGGTTTCTCATACAGTCCCATTGCCCCTGGTGTATAATATCCTGCCTTGTTGCCCCCAGTGTATAATATCCGTCCCCCTAGTGTATAACCTCAGGCCCCCCCACAATGCCATCTGCCTTTACTACCATGTGACAGACCAGACGGTGATGCAGTGCTCACGGATACCAGCGCGGTCCTGTAATAGGTCCGTCCTTGACATTTCTTCCTCCCAAATCTCCCCTCATCACTTGTGAGTGATATTACTGAGAAGTGGAAGGAACCGCAGCAACTCAGCCACAAAGTGGAGACCCCCGTAATGTTCCAGAGCAAGGGAGCCGAGTGGGGAGGAATACAGGGCAGAAAAGTCACCACCGCTCTTCAGACCTCATAACTGCAGAGTCCAGACCTCCTCTGGTATCAGCAAAAACGCCGTGCCTCCTCCAGGAGCTTCATGGTCAAGCAGTTGCACGCAGCCGTACATCACCAAGCACAATGCCGAGCTTGGATGGAGTGGTGTAAAGCCGCCTTCACTGGACTCTGGAGGAGACGTGTTCTGTGCAGTGATGGATCACACTACTCTATCTGCGTCTAATAGAGGAGCCTAGGTTTGTTGATTCTAGGAGGACGTTACCCCCTGACTGCACTGTGCCCACTGTACAGATGGTGGAGGAGGATAATGCTATGGGCTTGATATTGGGGGTCAACCTCGGCCAGTGCACAAAGTTCATTCAGACATGGTTGGAAGAATTTGGTGCAAGAACATGCCTGGCCACACCAAGCTCGGATCTCAACCCCATCCAACAACTCCAAGATTGTGACCCCGGTCTCCCCCAATATCAGGATCTGACCCCACAAGTGCTTTTCTGAATAAAGGGGCAAAAATTCCTACAGACACTTCCAAAATCTTGTATAAATACTTCCAAGAACAGCAAGAGCCGTTATATCTGCAGAGTGACGACTCCATATCTATGGATGTAGAATGGAAGGTGAGACAATCTCCTAGATGTTTAATGTGGCGGGGGATACATACTTTTGTCCTTACACTGTATGTGGATGTCCATGTGCCTGAACAATCTCAGCACTCAACTGCAGTCCCCATCCCATACAGGCTGATAACAGGGAACAGTTGGTTGCAATTGGATTACTTCCTATTAATGTGTTGGCCGAGAACTTACCTGAACTTGGCTGACAGAACATATCGCCTCCGACAGCGAATCTGAGAGGCTGTTCAAGTTTTCTGCATCCGCCGTGTAGAAGAAATTCCTCTGGCTCTGACCTGAGACTATTCTACGTAACTGCTCCTGATCGGCCCCATCTGTACCTACTGCCAAAACCCGAATACCTGGAGAAAGGCAAAGAGGTGACTTCACGATATTCTTCATCTACAACTCCACCAGCCTCGGCACGTAGCTTTAAGCTCCTATCTGGTGCTGTCCTGCAGTTAGGTGCTTACTCCTGTGACTGATGAGTGCTGGCAGGATTACCCTGTTTTATATACCTGTAGCTTTGATGGCATTTGCTGCCTGAAGAGTATCATCTGATGATGGACTATCTGCCAGAATTACCAGAACACCGGGAACATTCTGTCTTCTACCGTAGGCCGTGGTGAATAGATAGTTCCTTGCAAAATCAATGGCACCACCTGAAGAACAGCAAACAAAAAATGTGACTATGTTCAAATACTGTACATACTCAATAAAGGCTATATTCCCAAGTTACATCCTATATTATACCCCAGAGCTGCACTCACTATTCTTCTGGTGCAGCCACTGTGTACATACATTACATTACTGATCCTGAGTTACCTTCTGTATTATACCCCAGAGCTGCACTCACTATTCTGCTGGTGCAGTCACTGTGTACATACATTACATTACTGATCCTGAGTTACCTTCTGTATTATACCCCCGAGCTGCACTCACTATTCTGCTGGTGCAGTCACTGTGTACATACATTACATTACTGATCCTAAGTTACATCCTGTATTATACCCCAGAGCTGCACTCACTATTCTGCTGGTGCAGTCACTGTGTACATACATTACATTACTGATCCTGAGTTACATCCTGTATTATACCCCAGAGCTGCACTTGTTATTCTGCTGGTGTAGTCACTGTGCACATACATTACATTACTGATCCTGAGTTACATCCTGCATTATACTCCAGAGCTGCACTCACTATTCTGCTGGTGCAGTCACTGTGTACATACATTACATTACTGCTCCTGAGTTACATCCTGTATTATACCCCAGAGCTGCACTCACTATTCTTCTGGTGGAGTCACTGTGTACATACATTACATTACTGATCCTGAGTTACATCCTGTATTATACCCCAGAGCTGCACTCACTATTCTTCTGGTGGAGTCATGGTGTTATATATTGGTTACCATTACAGGGTGGGTAGCAGGACGTCAAATATAACATGCTTCTTCTTTTATATGGAAGGATAGTAATAAAAGGCATGTGTCTATGGTGGCCGTCTATGGTTGCTTGGCCAGGTTGCCCATGCTATATATTTACTCCAGCAGAGCTCAGAACTTCCACATATTAGAGACTATCAAGGAGTCTCATTGATGAAAGAAAAACTGATTGTTGTCCATAGCAACCAATCAGAGCTCAGCTTTCATTTCTTAAACTACTCTGGGAAATTGAAAGCTGCACTGTGATTTGTTGCTATGGGTAACCAAGACTGTTGTAATACATGAGGCCTACATGTGTTTACAGCCATTGGTAGAGCACCGCCCATGAAGGCAGACATCTTAATAACATGTTAATCAGTTTAATCATTACCAATAGTGGTCCCACTGGGGTCAGAGAATGGGATATTTTGAATTTGCTGCACCACCGTCCGCAGTTCACTGGATCGGTTCAGTAGGACAGATGGCCGCTGCCGGAAGCTGTAGGCCCCAATTGCGATCTGAAATAGAGACAAAATAAAAAGTTAGAAAAAATAAAATGGAGCCCATGGATGAGGATAGGGATAACTATGAAGGCCGAGGTTGCTGCTTCACCCTGTCTCATGTGCTCCAGGGGGACAATAATGTCGGTATAAACTGTTGCGTCTCTGCCAGACTCCATTATTCTCATAGCGCCACATCAGAAGATGCTACGTACAATGGTGACGCCATGTTAAATTTCCAGTTGACCACTGCTCTGACAGAAATGGATGGAAATCTAATGCATCTGGTACCGTCTAATACCTGTGTAGCGTCCGATCCCAGCTGCCCCACCGAGGACACGACCTGCGAGAGGAATTTCTTAATGGCCTCCTCGTTGTACTGATTATCCTGAGTCGTGTGCACCATGAACACAATGTCCGTCTTTCCCGTCCCACAGGCTGAGGAGAAAATAATAAATAATAAGAATATTTTCCCTTCCGGCCTCTCATTCGTGCTCCGATAAATAAACTGACCGGTGTTGTCCAAGACTGACGCAGGCTCACTCTCCCGGCTACCGACAAGTGATACCACACGGAACTGATAACGGGCGCCGGCTAGAAGGTTGTCTATGTCGTAGTACCTTGCGTCTCCAGAGACCGCGCGGCTCGTTTCGGGGCCACCTTCAAAATGGAAAATAAAAGCTAAAACCAATACAGAAGATGCGATGCACCATACACGAGGCAAGACGTGACTTCACCATAGGCTGCCACCCTTCCTTCTCTGTAAGGGGCAGCATTTGCTCCTTCTCTGCCACCAGTATGCATTCCTAAATAGAAGACCCCCTATGCAGGAGGCAGTTATGGCTAGTCTTGAACATACCGTCTGCCCGTCTCCAGTAGATACGGTACCCGGTGCTTCCGGAGACTGGAGACCACGTAAGTCTCACCCGTTGACGTGTTACATCCATTACTCTGAGATCTCGCACAGGATTTACTGGGATATCCGCTAGAAAAACATGAGGAAAACATATCGTGAAACCTCTTTGAGACCACCGGCCAACATGGCCATCAAAAGACATCTTCCACTGGGGATGTGGTCTCCAAATTGGTGGCCAGCATGGAACAGCTTTCATGGAAATGAAGAGGTGGTCTTCTCAAAAAGTTGTTTTTTCTGGACAGAATAAACTTTTGCACGGTGGATTCAATTACTACTAAAAAATCCCTATGCAGCCCCCCAAAAAGCAATGCAAGGGGCAATGAGTCCAGCTACCATCTCTACTACCAAAAGTGGTGACTAAGACAAGTTCTTGCAGCATTTTTGGCATCAAGAACCAGTACTAGGAGGATAGTCTCATTTTTAGTTTTGATGAGGACCCCGTTTTTGGTATGTACACCTCCTATGTTGCATTTTAGCTCATAAAAAGGAAGTTAAACACCACCACGACTCCAATAAATCAGACAGACTGACTTTGAGTCCATTACATCCCGATTTACTCACGTGTTGTAACGCTCGTAGACACCGGTTCACCCTGACGATTTCCCACCAGTGCCGTGACTTTGACAATATATCGTACACCGGGCTCCAGATTCACCAGCTCGAATGTGTTGGCATTACCCGGCACCTCTTTAGATTGTTCAGGACCACCTGCAAAAACATCATCAGGTCACTGAGCTGTGAAATAAAATGCAAATTTAAAAAAAAAAACTCCCTGTGCTACAGCTGTCTGGCAGTGTGACACCATGTGTGAAAATAGAATTCCCATTGATACATCCCATTAGGTTTTGGGTAAGTAACATTCACATATATGTCTATAGACGCTCTATAGGTTTACCATCTACTATAGCACAGTATTATGAGTGTATTATGATGGCCGCCTGAAAAGTAAAGTAATATAGACCTTATACCTCTCTCAGGGCTCCAGGAAATTTTATAGGCCGTGGCTCCTTGAACACCAACCCATGTCACCCTTACAATATTCTGGCTCTCAAATATCCGCAGACTTGTCACAGCACCAACCTCCTGACGAGATGCTGGAGAATGGGAAAAAAAAAAATCACATGTTAGAGGATTAGAAAACTTTCTAGAATACTACTGATGATACAATATACTGCCAGAAATAACCCACATAATACCACTATATTGTGCCCAGATAACACTCAGCTTCTAATTATACTTCATAAATAATGCTACCATTAATTACTCACATAATACCAACATATGGGATCCAAATAATTTGTAGTAAGTGAATAATAATACGTTACTTTATACATTGTACTGTCATCTTGTTCCCACATAACATCTCTATATACAGTCCAAATAATATGTAATATCTAAATACTTAGCACAAAATACCACTATATAGTATCAAAATATTATGTTGTATTTACATAATAATTGTCATATAATACTGCCATCTAGTTCCCGCATTACCATAAATAACCCACATTACACCATATGGTACACAAATATATGGTATCTATATAATACTTCCCATTTAATACTGGTATCTTGTTCCCACATAATATGTATTAACTCCCATAATACTGTCATATAGTGCCTAAATAATATGAAATCTTTAAATAATACTGTCATATACTGTAGTGTCTAAAGAATATTAAATAATGAAATAATACTTCCCATATAATACTGCTCTATAATGTCCAAAATATGTAATATCTAAATAATACTTCCCATACAGTATAATACTGCCATCTTGTTCCCACATAATACTGCCACCAATAAGCCACATAATCACACCATATAGTGGCCAAACAATATGTAGGATCTAAATAATACTTCCCACATTATACCTTTATATAGTATCCACATAATATGCAGTGTATGATATGAAAACTGCCATATATAACACAAACTATACCACCATATGTTGTATGTGCTTACTTCCCGTATAAAGCTGCCATCTAGTTCCCACATATGCTGTCATCAATAACTCATACTACTGCAATTTAATTGCCAAAATAATCTCGATCTCGGCGTTACCTGTTTGCGCCACGATAGATATGGGTTCACTCTCTCTTGTACCAATCAGAGTTGAGACAAAGATGGTGTAGGCCGTCCCCGGAACCAAATCTGGGATGTCCATAGAAGTGACGTCCCTGGTGACCAACCTGGAAATTTCAACACCTGGAAATACAAAGTGCAATGCATTAATACATATATAACAGTGGAGAGAAAATATTTAACTCTGTGTCCGGGTGTCCTGGTGGGACATGTGCATTGGGTGAAGTTCTGCCCTGGCCACATTTGGAGATAGGGTAAGGCAGCTACCTCAATTTTTGCCCTGGATGAAGGACAGTCTGGGTATATAACTCAACAGTCCTAAAATAATTGTGCCATACCATGCACAAAAAAAATACTCCCATATAGTGCTACATTGATGTCATTTTCGCTTAGTGGCTGACAGTGGTAGTGTTTGCAGCCTGTCACGGGTTTGTACATGTAGTGTGGGTAGGTACGGGTTGGCCTACACGTTCTTTAGATTCGGCCGCAATGTTCCCTAATGCACTTTTACAATTGTGAAGATGACAAACCATCTCGGCGCCTCCAGGTGATCCTATAGCTCGTCGCTCGTGGAACCGGGCTCCACTCCAGACGGATCACATTCTCTCCAATAGAAGAACTTCGCAGGTTGGACACTTGATCTACGGAATCTTCTTCTGCAGGGATTAGATATACGGGTGAGGCTCAGTCCATCCAGACATTTCAATGCCCTTTTAGGACACCATTAAAGTCCAGGATTAGGAAAACATGGCAGTATTCTTCCAGAAACAGCGACACCCTAGTCCACAGATTGTGTTTGGTATTGCAGCTCAGTCTTATTCACCTCGATGGAGCTGCAATACCAGACAGAACCAAGGGACACGGGTGGCGCTGTTTTGGGGAAAAAAGTGGCCATGTTTTTCAACTCCTGTACAACTATTAAGTTAATCTTGGCACCTGCCTATGGTGGCTCAGCACAATACCTGTTCTTACTGTGACCGTTGCAGGGCTGCTTTCAGTGTTGCCAATTAAAGCCGTCACCCCGATGACATAAACCGTGTTTCCTTGCAAAGGTTCGATATCAAAAGATGTTGTTCCTGCCGGCAGAGTCCTGCTGATCTCACGACCTTAAAAAAGAGACAAGTATTAGAGAGGTTCAGCAAGAATCAGGAACAGTAAAACATTAGCTTCATACCGTCTAAAGCCTCATTCAGGGATAGAACCCGTACCCATTGTAGTCTATGGGGCCGCTCACAAGTCTGATTTTATAGGCGTCACGGATGAAAATCACCCATAGAAGTCTAAGGGTCCATAATAATTACATCCAGCACACGGATCGCAAGAGACGTTTTGTCATTTATTTATTCATCCATTTATGAAAAACACTGATGAAACTGATGGTAAAAACCGGCACTGACCAAACACCGATGAAAATCGGATCCAAAACTTTTTTTTTTTGCAGAAGTGAAAAATCACTGACGTCTGAATGAGCCCATAAGGGGACAGGATTAGAAAAAAAGGGTCTGCTTTTATCTGGAAAAGTGCCATGTTTTTCCAAGGACTGTTTCTGGTATAGCATCATATCCCCATACACATGAATCCTAGAATACCAGGGGCAGCCTGAAGAAGATTTTGCAATAAAAAAAGGAAACTCCCTTGTTCTAGATAGATAGATGATAGATAGATAGAATATATACAGTAGATGATAGATAGATAGATGATAGATAGATAGATAGATAGATAGATAGATAGATAGATAGATAGATAGATAGACAACGCTGGATCCGTCTGTCCTGCCCCAGTTTCCCGTTACCGTCGCTGTGCCTCCATGTCACCCTGTATCCAGTCGCTCTGGCAATCCCAGTCCATGCAATCCTGAGTCTGGATGATGTTGTATCCACCACCCGAAGATTTGCCACTCCGGCCAAAACTGTATCCTCTGAAAAACCAGCAAGTGTCAGATCAGAAGCAG
Organism: Dendrobates tinctorius; assembly: GCF_039654945.1. NCBI lineage: Eukaryota > Metazoa > Chordata > Amphibia > Anura > Dendrobatidae > Dendrobates > Dendrobates tinctorius. Next base: position 6,615,827 of record NW_027361709.1, read on the forward strand.
AAGCAGCATTGCCTGTTATATATAGAAATATCTACAGTGCAGCGTTACATTGCACTCCCACCTGTCTTCACATTGATGGTCACAGGGTTCCCCTCTCTGGTGCCCACCATGGGCGTGATCCTCACTATATACGTGATGCCTTCCTGTATATCCGTCAGTTCATATGTTGTCTGGTCTCTAGAAATCACCTGACTCCGCTCCGTCCCATCTACAGGTAATAGATAGAGAAGCAGTGAGCAAGAAGAGGTAACTATGGAGCAAAAGCCTCCAATCTGTGGCTCCCCAGGGGAACTACAGCTCCCAGCAAATACACCTTGTCAGGGCATGCAGGGAACAGCTATTGTTTAACATCTCCCTCCGGATGGAGACCACTGAGGGAGCCTCCGGATAGAGACCACTGAGGAAGCATCCGGATGGAGACCACTGAGGGAGCTTCCGGATGGAGACCACTGAGGGAGCCTCCGGATGGAGACCACTGAGGGAGCCTCCGGATGGAGACCACTGAGGGAGCCTCCGGATGGAGACCACTGAGGGAGCCTCAGGATGGAGACCACTGAGGGAGCCTCCGGATGGAGACCACTGAGGGAGCCTCCGGATGGAGACCACTGAGGGAGCCTCCGGATGGAGACCACTGAGGGAGCCTCCTGATGGAGACCACTGAGGGAGCCTCCGGATGGAGACCACTGAGGGAGCCTCCGGATGCAGATCACTGACGGAGCCTCCGGATGGAGACCACTGATACAGCAACAGGATGGAGACCACTGATGGAGACCACTGATGGAGCCTCGGGGTGGAGACCACTGAAGGAGCCTCGGGATGGAGATCACTGATGGATCCTCCAGATGGAGATCACTGATGGAGCCTCCAGATGGAGATCACTGATGAAGCCTCCAGATGGAGATCACTGATGAAGCCTCCAGATGGAGATCACTGATGAAGCCTCCAGATGGAGATCACTGATGAAGCCTCCAGATAGAGATCACTGATGAAGCCTCCAGATGGAGACCACTGATGAAGCCTCCAGATGGAGACCACTGATGCAGCCTCGGGATAGAGACGACTGATGGGGCCTCGGGATGGAGACCACTGATGAAGCCTCCAGATAGAGATCACTGATGAAGCCTCCAGATGGAGACCACTGATGAAGCCTCCAGATGGAGACCACTGATGCAGCCTCGGGATAGAGACCACTGATGGAGCCTCAGGATGGAGACCACTGATGGAGCCTCAGGATGGAGACCACTGATGGAGCCTGAGGATGGAGACCACTGATGGAGCCTTCGGGATGGAGACCACTGATGGAGCCTTGGGATGGAGACCACTGATGGAGCCACGGGATGGAGACCACTGATGGAGCCTCGGGATGGAGAACACTACTGTAGACAATACAAGGGCTGCAAACTCTTTGGGGTCCAGGTGCCCAGTACCATTACTGTAAATGGACTTTGATGTTTGGGGTCCCTGGTACAGGAGTGGCATTAGAGCTAAGTAGCTACAGTGCCTACAAGTAGTATTCAACCCCCTGCAGATTTAGCAGGTTTACACATTCGGAATTAACTTGGCATTGTGACATTTGGACTGTAGATCAGCCTGGAAGTGTGAAATGCACTGCAGCAAAAAAGAATGTTATTTCTTTGTTTATTTTTTTTTTTTAAAATGTGAAAAGTTTATTCAGAGGGTCATTTATTATTCAACCCCTCAAACCACCAGAATTCTATTTGGTTCCCCTAAAGTATTAAGAAGTATTTCAGGCACAAAGAACAATGAGCTTCACATGTTTGGATTAATTATCTCTTTTTCCAGCCTTTTCTGACTATTTAAGACCCTCCCCAAACTTGTGAACAGCACTCATACATGGTCAACATGGGAAAGACAAAGGAGCATTCCAAGGCCATCAGAGACAAGATCGTGGAGGGTCACAAGGCTGCCAAGGGGTACAAAACCCTTTCCAAGGAGTTGGGCCTACCTGTCTCCACTGTTGGGAGCATCATCCGGAAGTGGAAGGCTTATGGAACTACTGTTAGCCTTCCACGGCCTGGACAGCCTTTGAAAGTTTCCTCCCATGCCGAGGCCAGGCTTGTCCGAAGAGTCAAGGCTAACCCAAGGACAACAAGGAAGGAGCTCCGGGAAGATCTCATGGCAGTGGGGACATTGGTTTCAGTCAATACCATAAGTAACGTACTCCACCGCAATGGTCTCCGTTCCAGATGAGCCCGTAAGGTACCTTTACTTTCAAAGCGTCATGTCAAGGCTCGTCTACAGTTTGCTCATGATCACTTGGAGGACTCTGAGACAGACTGGTTCAAGGTTCTCTGGTCTGATGAGACCAAGATCGAGATCTTTGGTGCCAACCACACACGTGACGTTTGGAGACTGGATGGCACTGCATACGACCCCAAGAATACCATCCCTACAGTCAAGCATGGTGGTGGCAGCATCATGCTGTGGGGCTGTTTCTCAGCCAAGGGGCCTGGCCATCTAGTCCGCATCCATGGGAAGATGGATAGCACGGCCTACCTGGAGATTTTGGCCAAGAACCTCCGCTCCTCCATCAAGGATCTTAAGATGGGTCGTCATTTCATCTTTCAACAAGACAACGACCCAAAGCACACAGCCAAGAAAACCAAGGCCTGGTTCAAGAGGCAAAAAATCAAGGTGTTGGAGTGGCCTAGTCAGTCTCCTGACCTTAACCCAATTGAAAACTTGTGGAAGGAGCTCAAGATTAAAGTCCACATGAGACACCCAAAGAACCTAGATAACTTGGAGAAGATCTGCATGGAGGAGTGGGCCAAGATAACTCCAGAGACCTGTGCCGGCCTGATCAGGTCTTATAAAAGACGATTATTAGCTGTAATTGCAAACAAGGGTTATTCCACAAAATATTAAACCTACGGGTTGAATAATAATTAACCCACACTTGTATGTTTAAAATTTATTAAAATTTAACTGAGCAACATAACTTTTTGGTTTGTAAGATTTATGCATCTGTTAATAAATCCTGCTCTTGTGTGAAGTTTGAAGGCTCTAACTTATTTGCATCTTATCAAACCTGCTAAATCTGCAGGGGGTTGAATACTACTTGTAGGCACTGTATATATAATGCACACTTGGGTAAATGGCTTCTATACCTTGTATTTGCTGCTGGACACCACAGGTTGTAGACAATGGGCCATCATATAGTGTCATGTGAGAGAGCTCTAGAACCTGCCCCTCTGATGCTGTGATGAATGTTGGCCTTACCCTCTGAATTTCTGATGAAGATCCTGTATTCTGTAGCACTGGGAATGCCATTCCATGCCAATCGGATACGTCCTCGCCTTGCATCCAAAACCCGGAGGTTTGTGATGGCAAAGTTGACTGTCTCTGTAATGAGAAGAGAATCTACCATGAAAAACCATGACAATACCCACAGATGTCACTGTAGTTTTAACAAACTGCACAACTCAATGGTACAAGTGAACATAGCAAATTTTGTAACAGTAGAGAAATATGCTTCTTTCTCCACTTATGAGCCTTTTTTCCACCACCAAACTCTACCCTGCTTCCTAAATTTATCATCCACTCTGAAAAAAAAGCTAATATTTGTCTTTGTCAAATACATGGACTTTAAGTTCACGTAGGGTCAGAATACAGCAACCTGATAGGTGATTATGTCACCCACTGCTGGCTTCACAACTACACTGTTCAGTACTACTGTATAATCTCCTCCATGTTGCTGCTTTCTAGTGAGTATTTCTCTACCCCTGTGATTTATTCAGTTATACTGTTCGGTACTACTGAAAAATGCCCTCCATGTTGTTGCTTTTTAGAAAGTGTTCATCTCACGTCAATGCTCAAGTCATAGCTACACTGCCCAGTATTGTTGTATAATGTCTTCCATGATGCTGCTGTCTAATAAATGTTCATCTCACCTCAGTGTTGGATTCACAGCAACATTACTCAGCATTTCCATATGATGCCTCCCTGCTATTGCTTTTCAGGTAATGTTCATCTCACACCACTGAGGATTTAGAGCAACACTGTTCAGTAACGACTGTAAAATACTCTCCATGTTGCTGCTTTCTAGTATGTATTCATCTCACTGCAGTTTTTGGATTCTCAGCAACACTTCTAAGTGCTTCTGTAAAATGCCCTCCCTGCTGCATGTTTTTTAGTAAGTGTTCATCTACCCCAAGTGTTGAATTCATAACAACATCACTCAAAACACTGTTTAATGTTCTCCATTCTGCTGCTATCTAGTAAGCTCATCTCACTCCAGTGATGGATTCACAACTACAGTGCTCAGTCCTGCTGTATAATGTCATCCATGCTGCTGCTTTCTAATAAGTGTTTTTTTTTGCCTCACACTAGATTTGGATTCACAGCTACAATGCTGAATACTGCTGTAGAATGTCCTACAAGCTGATGTTCTCTAGAAAGTGTTTTATCTCCTCCAGTGTTGGATTCACAGCTACACTGCTCTGTACAATCCAGTAGCTCAGAGACAACTGAAAATTAGAGACAGAGTCTGCAGAGTGGAAAAATTGGTGAAAAATGCAGGATACAAGTCATATAATGTTATTCCTTATATACACACGGGACATCTTATTCTGTCACCTGATGACAGGTACTCTTTTCCCAACATAGAAGAAGCGGAGACAACTTATATTGGTTTCTCACATGGGTAATGTGTGCTGTTTGGGAACCATTGCAGTGACTTTGTGGGTTTGCAATGGCAAAATGGAATTTTTATGTGTGATCCATGCAGATCATTAGATAAATACCTGTTCGGACAGTGATAGAAACAGGGGAGCCCTCCCGTCTCCCTATAAGCGCTGATATCAGGACATAGTACGTTACATTTTCTTCGAGATCATCAATGTCAATCGTGTTTCGGTTTCCAAGAACATTTCTGGTTCTTTCAAAGCTTCCTGAAAAAATATTTTATCATTCTCATTAGTCCACCCTTGAACATAATTCTCTGTCAAAATAAGTTTAAAATCCTGCACTGAATATTTCTCCATATATCTTTATATGTACAGGACATAGGTCTTGGCTATATTTGTCTAATACAAAGCTCCAAATCTCCGAAGACATAGATATAAATGATAAAGTTCTAGCTTCCCGCAGCCACCACTAGGGGGAGGCACAACAGCTTACTGCATACAGATTTTCTGATAATTGATTTTCCACTTAAGGATTATTTATTTAAACGCATTGGTGGACATTCCATTGGTACAACCTGTCGGGCCACACAGGGGCCCAAGAGGTCAGGGGACCCATTTCCACCTCCAAAGCAGGTGGAATTGTACATTATGATGGGATGATTGGGATGCAAAGGGCCCATATATTGTGCTTGCACATGGACCTCGTCTATCTTTGTCCCTCAGTGTTTATAGATGGATCTTGTCGGACAGTGATTACAAAAATAAGCAATTTTCCAATTTGTTATTTATTAAAATATTTGGCCATTATTGAGATAGTACCGCTTTTGTTTACAAGTCATTGCCTTGGAGACCGACCACTGCTGCTGTTGACTGAACATGCAAAGTACTCACAAGCTCTTTTCTATTAAGCTTGTAAGCACTTTTTTTTAAGCTGGTCAGGATTAATGGAGCACGCTGCTACCTCCTAATCGTGGCCATCTTCTGCATAATACTGATGGGCTATAAAGCAGCGGTGGTCGGTCTCCTAGGCATCGAGCTGTAAACAAAAGAAAAATTTTAATATTTTAAGAACAGCTGAAAATTCTATTAAGGAGTAAATTGCAAAGATGTTTGTTATTTCCCAGTGCTACCCAACAATATGCAATTATGAAGACGGGATAAACCTTTCATTCCATGAATTTCTGAGAAATATGGAACCAAGAAAGAAATTAGGAAATAGATCAGCAAATTTTGGACCTAAAAGTTACATAATGAGAAAAGATGTGATCATTACCGTTTATATAAACTCCATTATCGCATTATCTTTACTTCTTCTATGTTAGAGAACTTACCGTCCGCATTACGAATCACAACCTTGTATTCTGTAGCGCCAGTTAGTCCATTCCATGACAGCCGTACCCGCTTGCCTGTTACCTCTATGACCTTTAGGTCTGTGATTGTACCAATGGTGCTTCCTGTCGAGGGAAACAAAAGCAGCAACAGTATAGAAAGTTCGCAATATGAAATGGATAGATAGACAAAGTAAGCGAGGAAGGGACAAACGGAGAGAGAGAGGAAGGAACGGACAGAGAGAGCGAGGGACGGACAGAGGGAGGAACGGACAGAGAGACAGAGGAAAGGACAGACAGAGAGAGCGAGGGACGGACAGAGAGAGGAAGGGACAAATAGAGAAGGAGGAAGGAACGGACAGAGAGAGCGAGGGACGGACAGAGAGAGGAAGGGACAAACAGAGAGGGAGGAAGGGACGGACAGAGAGAGGGAGGGATGGACAGACAGAGAGACAGAGGAAGAGACAGACAGAGAGAGCGAGGGACGGACAGAGAGAGGAAGGGACAAACAGAGAGGGAGGAAGGAACGGACAGAGAGAGGGAGGGACGGACAGACAGAGAGACAGAGGAAGGGACAGACAGAGAGCGAGGGACGGACGGAGAGACAGAGGAAGGGACGGACAGAGAGCATGAGGGATGGACGGAGAGGAAGGGAAAGACAGAGCGCGAGGGACGGACAGAGAGACAGAAGAAGGGACAGACAGGGAGAGCGAGGGACGGATGTAGAGACAAAGGAAGGGACGGACAGAGAGAGGGAGGGACGGACGGAGAGACAGAGGAAGGGATGGACAGAGAGCGCGCGGGACAGACAGAGAGACAAAAGAAGGGATGGACAGAGAGAGGAGGGACGGACAGAGAGAGGGAGAGACAGACTGAGAGATGGATGGGCAGAGAGACAGAGAGGGAGGGACGGACAGAGAGAGCAAATGATAGATAGAGAGAGGGAGGGTCGGACGGAAAGACAGAGGGAGGGATGGACAGGGACAGACAGAGCGAGGGACGGACAGAGAGAGGGAGGGCTAGATGGAGAGACACAGAGAGGGATGGACACAGAGAGCGAGGGACGGACAGAGAGAGGGAGGGATGGACTGAGAGAGACAGAGAGACAGAGGGAGGGCAGGAAAAAGAGCGCGAGGGAGGGACAGATGGAGAGACAGAGATAGGGATGGACGGACGGACGGAGAGAGCGAGGGAGGGTCGGACGGAGAGATAGACAAACAGAGAAAGGGAGTGATGGATGGAGAGAGGGAGGGACGGAGACAGAGAGGGACGAATGGAGGGAGAGACACAGAGACGAAGGGAGAGATAGATAGATAGATAGATAGATAATACCAGGGCACCTCTTACCAGTCTCAGAAGTGGTTGCAGGCGTTGCAATTTCCTTGCCATCGTACAGAGTGAATAAGGTGATGCGATATTCTGTTCCCGGCCGTACACCGGTGATGTCATACTTGTTGACCGTCGTTGGTAGGTTCACAATCTGCGGACTCTTTGTGCCCCCTGTAAAATATCCACAGTTGGAGTGAAACAGCTTTTTCTCTCTTTAGGCTTTCCTTATGAGTCCATAGTTATGTACTTACCTCTCGCTCGTCTCCATTCCAGCCGGTAGCCTGTAGCTTCAGGGATGAGATTCCACGTTACCTGGATGGAGGTCGGACTGTCGGCAAATGTTCTCAGCACCTGAACAATCCCGGAATCTGTAAAAGAAGGATGATATGGCAATGGTGTGTGCAGGTGGAGAAGACTTTACTGCAGCAGTCAGTTAGCATAACCATATATTGTATTAAAAGCACAATTGTTCCCAGTGTCACTAGCCCAGATTTAACAGCTCGGAGCGCTGCTCGCTGGAGGTAGGCGCCGGCGGTGTACATGAGATAACTTGGGTCATTAATGTTATATTTAGCATGAATCTTTTTTACCTGTTTTGACCCTGGTGGACACAGCTGGTCCTTCTACGGCTCCAAATAGTGGGCTGACGGATATGGTGTATTCAGTGCTAGGCTGCAGATTCTGGATGGCGTAAGAAGTAATGGCTGGGCCCACATCAAAATCTTTGGTGTCTTCTCCTGCAGAGAAAAAAAAAAAGAAATATGTAACATCTCAAAATTTTTGTCACCTGTATGAAAAGTTATGCATCCTCCTAATATACCTTAGGCTACTTTCACACATCAGTTTTTTGCCGTCAGCCAGGATCCGGCTATTTTTAGAAAAAACGGATCTGGCATAAATTTTGGAGAACTGTAGAAACGGATCCGTTTTTCTGCTGGATCCGTCTAGCAGGTTATATCTGTTTCCTGGGGGCTGGCCAATTGGATCTGAGCGTGCGCAGACTTAAAAAAACGGATCCGGTGGCTGGATCCGTCTTTTTCTGGATCCGGCGCATTCCGGCGCCCATAGACTTTCATTGTAGCAAAAAGCCGGAAGCGTCGGATCCGGCGCTTCCGGCTTTTTCGCCGGAGACAAAAAACGTTACAGTAGCCGTTTTTTCCAGACGCCGGAATGAGACAAGTAGCCGGATCCGGCAAAAAACGGATGAAACGCAATGCCATCCGCCGCGATCCGGCGCTAATGCAAGTCAATGGGGAAAAACTGGATCCGGCATTGCATTTTGCCGGATCCGGTTTTACAAAAAAAAGCCGGATCGCGCCTGACGGCAAAAAACTGATGTGTGAAAGAGGCCTTATAATTCAATTCTTTACTGTTTTCGAGATCTCATCATACACTGTTCCTCATCTAGTCCTGGTGGAACATTTGATACAATGTATCAATGTAAACAATTGTTCGGAATCTTAAACAGAACAGCAGCCTGAATCTCTCATCTGTGCTGGAGCTTGACGATGGGTTCAGTAGAGTCCATTACTAATGCACATGCGGTATATATATTCTTAGACATGGTTCTATTTATATGACAATTGTTACCATGTGTTTTCATTGTTTGAGTATTTTTTTTCACTTATACATTGTAGCAAATGTATGAAAAGATGAGTGACAGAAGGACAAGGATACATGAGGAGAGCAGCTGTCATTGACTCTATCTTTGCACTTGTACTCATCGCCATTAAGAAAAAGGGTGCAGCCAACCTAGGCAGGCACGGCGGCGGCGCCCCTCACATGGGCTGCCTATATGGCAAATTTGCCCTGGGATAACAATCCTTACATGATCCACTAATTACATTGATTGGATAAAGCTAACTGATGCACATTTATGCATTGTGGGACGACCAGTGTTTCCAGGGTCTCCTAAGTAGACATTTTTCTTTAATTTACTGTTTTATTTATCTGATAGTAAAAAAAAATTCTGGATCACTGACCTCTCTATAGTTACACCACTGCTAATAAACATTCATAACATGATAGGCCAGGCTTCTGTATAATTCAGATAGCAACATTTTGAAGCTGAGCTGCAATACCAAACACAGCCTATGGTACAGAGTGGCACTGTTTAGGGGGGGGAAAAAAAGCTGATTTTTTTTTTCATTCTGCCTTTCAGCTATTATAGGAAGGGACTATTTTCTAACGACGAGAACTGTAATCCATTTCACAGATTTGGCTACTAAACTGGGGATAGACGACTACTGTGGCTGCAACAGAAGACGCGCGGCCAAATATTTCATTATGCTGCTGCTACATTGAGGTGTAAAGCAGGTGAATATGGCTGCATTGTATTACGCAGTAGCCTAAGGGTATGTGCACACGTTGCGGATTTGGCTGCAGATTTTTCGGCGCGGATTTGGCAGAATCTGCAGGTAAAATGACCTGCGTTTTACCTGCGGATTTAGTGCAGATTTTGTGCTGATTTCACCCACGTTTTTACACCTGTGGATTCCTATAATGAAAGACGTGTAAAAACGCTGCGGATTCCGCACAAAAAAATTGACATGCTGCGGAAAATATACCGCAGCAAATCTGTGCGGAATTTTCCGCAGCATGTGCACAGCGGATTTGGTTTTCCATAGGTTTACATGGTACTGTACACTGCATGGAAAACTGCTGCGGCTCCACAGGGTCAAATCCGCAACGTGTGCACATACCCTAATGGTCACAATGCATGCCCCACTCACCTGTGTTTGCTATATTGTATCAGAGGTACATAGTGATCTATGGCCGCACGACCCACGTCTCTATAAAAGCCTAATTAATGACGTGAGACAGGCGACAACAATTCTTAGCGAAGTCACACAAAGATATTTATGCAACTTGTCAATCACAGATAACTCACATGGAAGTAAGTAAAAACATTCAACTGGCATTAGAGCCTAGCGCCATTTTACCTAATGCATAGTATGGGGAGAGTATGACTGTTTATATAGCAGACATGCGTCACGGGGTTGTGTGAGGACGGCCAGTCCCCTGTTCTTTCATGCCGTTCTCTTATTGTTTTACTATTCTTTAAATCTACCTTTGAATGGCTTCCAATAATTCTTTCCAACTCCTCCGTGAGCCAAGCAGACAATTGCTGGCAAGAGCGAAGGCTCTGGGAGGTACGAGCCTCTACCCCGCTCCTATCAAAGGCACCGTGCACATTCCTGCTCCCTATTACTGAGTGGTAATGCTTAGACGCTTGCGATAAGGAAACAGGTTCATTACCTTTGTTGCCATCTGTAGAGCAAGAATCTAGAGGAGGATGTCTCCCCATACTCCTTCTAAGGAGTCAAGCTTTATAATCACCCATTGTAATAATACCCATTATAATCGACCTCCAGGAGAGAACACATGATGGGGGTCACGGTCAAGGTCATAATGCAACCAAAACACAGACCAACCCTTGAAATCAACATCGCAATCAATTATTATTTGCCTCCAATTAATCTGTAATGATAAATGAAGCAACTTTGTAACCAGTCCTGATAAATTTATAAAAATCTCCTACAGCTTTGTGTATACAGCTTCAATGCAGACTTATGCATCTCCATGGTAACAGACTACATGAAACTGTGTAGTCTGATCTTTCAGTCATAGTCTCTTCCATCTGTCCCCTACTCCTACTAAACATACTGTATATTGGCAAATATAGAGGTAAGAGATGGAAGCCATAAGGGCTGCAGGGTCAGATTGCTGTAATGCTCAATAGAGGAACAGAAGACCCTCTAAGTCTAAAGTAGAACCCCCGCTTATTAGATTATGGCACATACAGAACTGTTGATAGATATATTTCTGATCAGAATATTCCTTCAAATATTATGCGGCCCAAATCACAAAATTTGTAACTCCGACCAAAAAATGTTCAGCACCTCTGACACATAAATCTGGATGTATCTAAACAAAGGGGAATTTTATTCAAAACTATTTGCATAGTTGCTTCATTTTTTTTCATTTTGGATGGGGATGAACAATAGATAAAATGTTTGCAAAAGAGGAAGATATAAAGATGTCGTAACCAGAGGCAAAACTAGAAGAGTCAGGGCACCATGGCAATCTTTTCAGTGGGGATCTTGCTCATCACTGCTGGGCCTCCTGCTGTGTTCGCAGCTCTGACATCTTGACCCTTCACTTCCTCCTGCTTATCAACAGCTAGTGCCATCCACTCAAGCAGCACCTGCACTGGGCGAGTGAGGGTGAGTGGTCACCAGCCAAAGGCATTTACTGTAGCAGCACCTGCACTGGGCAAGTAGGAGTGAGTGGTCACCAGCCAGTGGCATCCACTCAAACAGCACCCGCACTGGGTGAGTGAGGGTGAGTGGTCACCAGACATTGGCATCTGCTGTATCAGCACCTGCACTGGGCGAGTGAGGGTGAGTAGTCACCATCCAATGGCATCTGCTGTAGCAGCACCTGCACTGGGCAAGTAGGAGTGAGTGGTCACCAGCCAGTGGCATCCACTCAAACAGCACCCGCACTGCGTGAGTGAGGGTGAGTGGTCACCAGATATTGGCATCTGCTGTATCAGCACCTGCACTGGGCGAGTGAGGGTGAGTAGTCACCATCCAATGGCATCTGCTGTAGCAGCACCTGCACTGGGCAAGTAGGAGTGAGTGGTCACCAGGCAGTGGCATCTACTATAGCAGCACCTGCACTGGGCGAGTGAGGGTGAGTAGTCACCATCCAATGGCATCTGCTGTAGCAGCACCTGCACTGGGCAAGTGGGGGTGAGTGGTCACCAGTCAGCGGAATCCACTCTAACAGCACCCGTACTGGATGAGCGGGGGGGTGTGGTTATTGTCAGAGCTGGCAGCACACCAGGAGGGCTCAGCAGTGACAATCTCTCTTTTTACTGTATGGTGTACCAACTCCCCCATGATCAAGGGCCCTGTAGCGCCCTCTACGTCTATAGTTCCACCTCTGGTAGTAACTCTATGTATCTACATGTCATCTAAGGCTAATGTGTCCTGTCATCTCCCTTGACATCCAGCAGCAGGTGCACATGTATTGCCAGCACATATGTCCAGAAAACTGCCTCAAAAATCAATCTCTAGAATAAGTGCCCCCCCAGCTTTAAGGAATTCAGACGAGGACGTATTTCTCCAAAAGTAGACAAATTTGCAATTCAGGAATCTGGGTGACATCTCCATATGACAGATCTCCTATACCTGTCTGGGACACCCAGGAGATTCGGTAACCGGTAGCTCCTCTGACCGCCCTCCATGTTGCTGCCATACTTTGGGAGGTGACATCTTGGATGTTCAGGTCACTGACTCCTTCTATACGTTCTGTGGATGAGAGAAGCGATAATGTCATCTGTTTTTTTAATTTGTTCTTTATGGGAGACAGAATTTATAATAAATGCAGAGAACAGATCAGTAATTCCAGTAATAATACTGCTAGGCTTTACTACTCAATGTATAAATAATACTACACAGAGTAGAAATATTACCATCAATACTGCTATACAGCGAATAAATAATACTACCATACAATGTATAAATAATAGTGTTATACACCAGTTACCATATATAATTCTGCAAAATATACAGTAAATACTGCCATATAAAGTATAAATAATACTGTTATAGAAGGTATAAATAATTCTGCTATATAACATAAAAATACTGCATTTAATACATAAATAATACAGCTGTACAAAGCAATAAATAATACTGCTATACAGCATATAGGTAATACTGCCATTAAATATATAAATTATTGTGCTATATAATATTTATATAGTTCTGATATACAAAACATAAATAATACTGTTATACAACGTATAAATAATATAATTATACAATGTATAAATATTACTGCCATACAATGTACAAATCTTGCCAACATACACTAAATAATACAGTTGTACAATGTATAAATAATGCATAAATAATACCACTATATAACGTTTAAATAATTTTTCTATACAGTATATAATACCACTATACAATATATAAATGTTACTGTTACATAATACATAACTAACAATACTATACAATGTGTAATTACCACTATAGAATCTAAAAATAATACTGCTATACAATGTATACATTTCTATACAGTGTATAAATAATACTGCTATACAGTGAATAAATAAGACTAAAAAATGAGTAAAACCGCTGTACAATGTATGAATACTACCGCTATACACTCTATAAATATTACTGCTATACAGTGAATAGATAATAAGACTACTCAATGAGTAAATAATACTGCTGTACAATGTATGAATACTACCGCTATACACTCTATAAATATTACTGCTATACAGTGAATAGATAATAAGACTACTCAATGAGTAAATAATACCGCTGTACAATGTATGAATACTACTGCTATATAATGTATAAATAATATTTCTATACAGTGTATAGATAATATGACTACACAATGAGTAAATAATACCCAAAGAAAAAATGGATAAAAGAGCAATAAAGTAAAAAATGTATATTTTTATTATTTTCTTCCAAAAAAGGAATAATAGAATACAACTAATGAGTCAATCAAGAATCACAACATATAAAGGAATCAGCGACACTTAGTATCCACATATAGATTAGAAAGGGTGTTGAAATAGGCAAGTAAAAATAGATTGCACAAAAATTGGTTTCATATAGTAGAGATATATATATACATACATATGTGGCAAAATATATAGTATAATGCATAGTTGCAAGTTTTTTCAAAAACTTTTTTAGGGGTCCCGTTTTCCACTAATAGTAAGTCTGGGTTTTGGCTTATTGTAATTTTTGTATAACAATTTTTTGCACTGGTTCTTTTTGACTTCATTATATCTGGCAGTGTTATCTATCACCATTGACATGTGATTAAACTCTCTATCTCCTTATGTATATATGGCAGATCCGTTTTTTAGGATTGCTTTAACATTATTTATTATAGACCTATGGATATATTTTGACATACGCACCTGTGCACTTTAATATCTAATTGGTGACATAAACTGCCTTGTTTTTCATATATACATATTTGAAAAAACTTGCAACTATGCATTATACTATATATTTTGCCACATATGTATGTATATATATATATATATACTGTATCTACTATATGAAACCAATTTTTGTGCAATCTATTTTTACTTGCCTATTTCGACACCCTTTCTAATCTATATGTGGATACTAAGTGTCGCTGATTCCTTTATATATTGTGATTCTTGATTGACTCATTACTTGTATTCTATTATTCCTTTTTTGGAAGAAAATAATAAAAATATACATTTTTTACTTTATTGCTCTTTTATCCATTTTTTCTTTGGGTATTATGTCTTGTTGTGATGGATGAGCTTTGATATTAGCCTGCTTTTGGTTTACAATGAGTAAATAATACCGCTGTACAATGTATGAATACTACTGCTATACAGTCTATAAATATTACTGCTACACAGTGAATAGATAATAAGACTACTCAATGAGTAAATAATACTGCTGTACAATGTATGAATACTACAGCTATACAATGTATAAATAATACTTCTATACAGTGTATAGATAATATGACTATACAATGAGTAAATAATACCGCTGTACAATGTATGAATACTACAGCTATACAGTCTATAAATATTACTGCTACACAGTGAATAGATAATAAGACTACTCAATGAGTAAATAATACAGCAGTACAATGTATGAATACTACAGCTATACAATGTATAAATAATACTTCTATACAGTGTATAGATAATATGACTATACAATGAGTAAATAATACTGCTGTACAATGTATGAATACTACCGCTGTACAATGTATAAATAATACTTCTATACAGTGTATAGATAATATGACTATACAATGAGTAAATAATACTGCTGTACAATGTATGAATACTACAGCTATACAATGTATAAATAATACTTCTATACAGTGTATAGATAATATGACTATACAATGAGTAAATAATACCGCTGTACAATGTATGAATACTACAGCTATACAGTCTATAAATATTACTGCTACACAGTGAATAGATAATAAGACTACTCAATGAGTAAATAATACAGCTGTACAATGTATGAATACTACAGCTATACAATGTATAAATAATACTTCTATACAGTGTATAGATAATATGACTATACAATGAGTAAATAATACTGCTGTACAATGTATGAATACTACCGCTGTACAATGTATGAACACCACCATTATACAATGTATGAATACTACCGTTATACAATGCATAAATACTACCACTGTACAGTGGTATAAAAATTACCGCCATACAATCCATATTAAAGAAGGTAGCGGTTGCAGGCCTTGGATACCAGGCTGTCAGTAGTACTGTCTGTCCTAAGCAATATCTTGTACTTACGCGTTCGGCCAGTGATGGTGACCGGTGCACCAGTCTGCCGCTGGTACTGCGGATAGAGCACAAGAATATACTCGGTATCTGGTCGCAGGTCGCCGAGGGTGTCGGACAGTGCGCTTCCACTCAGGGTCTTTTCTCCAGTCCTTGCATCTCCTGTAAATAAAATCAGCCGGATGAGAGTGATATTCCTCCAGACCTGTCACCTGAATCTCATAATCTGTCATCTCCCGGTGAGTCATGAGACCGTTCATGTATCAGCCCCAGGGCAGAGAGTTCACTAATTGCTGGAGATACTCGACAGGGCGTGGAGCAGAGGCGACACAAGACTGCACGCATGCAAGCGTCAGAGCAGCAGACATGTACAGGGATGTCTGCGGATGAGGCTGGAGCACATCCAGCTGCACTGGGAGCCCCGAACAACAAACTTCAAAAATCACAAAAATTCCTTAATGAGCCCAAACAAAGACATAAATGTCAAAACCTCGCACGGAAAATTACAACTGTCTGGGGAGATCTGTTGTGACCCAACATGTCAAAGCCGCCGTGAAGGATTTGGCATCAACATAGATGCGGCGAGGATATTATGTAGCGTGTATGTGACACATCTCAGCCAGTGTGAACTGGACGCCACGGCCCTGTGCTGATGGTCAGGGGTAACGGAACCCCAATTTTTCATTTCTGCACTTCCATTTTTTTCCTTTCCTTCTTCCAAAAGTCATAACTTTTTTATTTTTCTGTCCACATAAGGGGTCGTTACTTTGTACTTTTGACTGACACTATTCATTCTACCATATAATAGACTAAAAAAAAATAGAAGAAAAAACTCAAGGGCGGCAAAATGGTGAAAACTGCGCAATTCCAGCATCATTTTTTAGGGCGGTTTTACTACAACATTGATCGTGTAGGGAACATAATTCACAATTAACATAATTCTCCAGGTTAGTACTATTACATAGATACCAAACTTAAAAGGATTTTTATATTTTAGTGGTTAAAGAAATTCATAACTTAGCAAAACAAAATTTGCCTTTTGTTGTCGTTTTCGGCAACTATAACTTTTTTTTTTTTTCATCAGTGGACCTGTGTGTGGGCTCAAGTTTTCATGCATAGAGCGGACTTTTTTTTTTTTATGCCACATTGTTTACATAGAACATTTTTATTGTGTTTTGGGCGAATTGTGGAGACTGAAAAATCACCTATTCTGGCATATTATATATATTTTTTTTTCTGTTTCAGTGTTCACTGAATTAATATTTTATTAATTCAGGTGATTACACACTCAGCAATGTCAAGTTAGTTATTTTATTTTTTTTACATTTTGCTATTTTTAATTTGGGAAAATAAAATGAAAAGAAAAAAAGAGACAAAAATATCACCTATAATCCTGCATATAAACAAGTGATGAATTTCCCTGCAGCGCCACCACTGGTGAAATAAAGCATTACATGACTTTCAATGAAATATATAGACATTTTGTACTGCGAATTCTCCTATAAAGCCTAACCTGTGATAGGAGACGAGTGATATCTCAATATGCCATAATACTACAGTATTGTCATGTATTGTATGTCCCCCCCCCCCTACAATGAATAGAGGAGGTGTGTAATTTTTATCATAGGTACACTTCACCTGTGAGACAGAATCTAAAAATAAAATCCAGAAAATCACATTGTATGATTGTTACATAATTTGCATTTTATTGCATGAAATAAGTATTTGATACAATAGAAAAACAAAACTTAATATTTTGCCCAGAAACCTTTGTTTGCAGTTACAGAGGTCGGACGTTCCCTGTAGTTCTTGACCAGGTTTGCACACACTGCAGCAGGGATTTTGGCCCCCTCCTTCATACAGATCTTCTACAGATCTTTCAGGTTTCGGGGCTGTCACTTGGCATTATTGAGTTTTAGCTCCCTCCAAAAATGTTCTATTGGGTTCAGGTCTGGAGACTGACTAGGCCACTCCAGGACCTTGAAATGCTTCTTACGGAGCCACTCCTTGTTCGCACTGGCTCTGTGTTTCGGGTCATCGTCATGCTTGAAGACCCAGCCACAACCCATCGTCAATGCTTTTACTGAGGAAAGGAGGTTGTTGGCCAAAATCTTGCGATACATGACCCCATCCATCCTTCTTTCAATACAGTGAAGTCGTCCTGTCCCGTTTGCAGAAAAGCACCCCCAAAGTATGATGTTTCCCCCACCATGCTTCACGGTTGGGATGTTGTTCTTCGAGTTGTACTCATCTTTCTTCTTCCACTAAACACGGTGAGTGGAGTTGATATCAAAAAGTTCTATTCTAGTCTCATCTGACTACATGACCTTCTCCCATGTCTTCTTTGGATCATCCAGATGGTCATTGGCGAACTTCAAACAGGCCGGGACATGTGCTGGCGTGAGTAGGGGGACCTTGCGTGCCTTGCAGGATTTTAATCCATGACGGTGTAGTGTATTACTAGCGGTAATCTTTGAGACTGTGGTCCCAGCTCTCTTCAGGTCAATAACCAGGTCCTCCCGTGTAGTTCTGGGCTGATTCCTGACCTTTCTCAGAATCATCCTTACCCCATGAAATTATATCTAGCCTGGAGCCCCAGACTGAGGAAGATTGACAGTCATCTTGTATTTCTTCCATTTTCTAATAATTGTTGCCTTCTCACCATGCTGTTTGCCTATTGTCCTGTAGCCCATCCCAGCCTTGTGCAGGTCTACAGTTTAGTCCCTGTGGTCCTCAGACAGCTGTTTTGTCTTGGCCATGGTGGAGAGGTTGGAGTGTGATTGATTGAGTGGACAGGTGTCTTTATACAGGTAACGATGTCAAACAGGTGAAATTAATACAGGTAATGAGTGCAGAGGAGGAGGCTTCTCACAGAAAAACTAACAGGTCTGTGAGAGCAGAATTCTTGCTGGTTGGTCGGTGATCGGATACTTACGGTATTTCATGCAATAAAATGTAAATTAATTTAAAAATCATAAAAGTTGATCTCCTGGATATTATTTTTAGATTCTGTCTCTCACAGGTGAAGTGTACCTACAATAAAAATTACAGAGCTCTCCATTCTATGTAGGTGGGGGGAAACTTGCAAAATCGTCAGAGGATCAAATACTTTATTTTCCACACTGTATATATAATGTGTTGGTTTTTTTTTTTGGTCCTCTTTAGGTTATTTGAACTTGCGATTGCTCCATCGCCCATACAATACATGGCAATGCTGCAGCATTACAGCATATTGAGATATATCTCGTCTCCTATCACAGGTTAGACTTTATAGGAGAATTCACACTACAAAATGTCTATATATTTCAACGAAAGTCATGTAATGCTTTGTTGCCCCAGTGGTGGCGCTGCAGGGAAATTCAGCACTGTTTATATGCAGGATTATATCTGATCGCAGGGATCATACAAAGTGGAAAAATTCTTAGAACAGTGGACTGCTCTCTGCGGTTTTTTAGCCATGGTAAAACTACAACTCCCAGCATGCCCCTATAGCTTGTTGCAGATATGGCAATCTAAGTGTTGTAGTTTCTGTATAGCTAATAGATCTGCGCACTCCTTTCATAAGTGACAAAATAATGATAGATGACACTAACCCCTAGTGGAATAGGTGAGCCGGTATCCCGATGGGGGTTCTCCTCCAGAAACGCTCCACGCCAACCTGAGGAAGGAGGGTCCGGCCTCTGCCACCCTGAAGTTGGATAAACCAAGGGCGCTTACTAAATAAAAACACACAATTTATAATCAGTGACCTGGAAAACTTTATAGGAAAAAAACATTAGACAATTATTATTAAAGGAGAACTCCATGTAATAATGGCGGAGCTTAAGGTTCAGATAAGCAAAATTCAATTCACTTTGCTTTCTTCTCTCTGATACGAGACGAGAAAATCTTACAGGTTTTTCCCCGACCAGAGACCGATTCTCCAATGCTGTTGGCGTACAAAGCGGTCACAGTAACCGAATACTCCGAGCCGGCCCTGAGGTTTTGTAGGAGGGAAGATGTCTGAGCTGAGGTCAGGCTGATCTGTGGTCAGAAATCAGATTATAGTTTGTATCAACTCTTGTACATAGGGGCAGTATTATAGTAGTTATATTCTTGCACATGGGGGCAGTATTATAGTAGTTATATTCTTGTACATAGGAGCAGTATTATAGTAGTTATATTCTAGTACCTAGGGAGCAGTATTATAGTAGTTATATTCTTGTACATAGAGGGCAGTATTATAGTAGATATATTCTTGTACATAGGAGAAGTATTATAGTAGATATATTCTTGTACATAGGGGCAGTATTATAGTAGTTATATTCTTGTACATAGAGGGCAGTATTATAGTAGTTATATTCTTGTACATAGGGGCAGTATTATACTAGTTAAATTCTTGTACATAGGAGCAGTATTATAGTAGTTATATTCTTGTACATAGAGGGCAGTACTATAGTAGTTATATTCTTGTACATAGAGGGCAGTATTATAGTAGCTATATTCTTGTACATAGGAACAGTATTATAGTAGTTATATTCTTGTACATCGGGGGCAGTATTATAGTAGTTATATTCTTGTACATAGGAGCAGTATTATAGTAGTTATATTCTTGTACATAGGAGCAGTATTATAGTAGTTATATTCTTGTACATAGAGGGCAGTATTATAGTAGTTATATTCTTGTATATAGGAGCAGTATTATAGTAGTTATATTCTTGTACATAGGGGCAGTATTATAGTAGATATATTCTTGTACATAGTGGCAGTATTATAGTAGTTATATTCTTGTACATAGGAGCAGTATTATAGTAGTTATATTCTTGTACATAGGGGCAGTATTATAGTAGTTATATTCTTGCACATAGGGGGCAGTATTATAGTAGTTATATTCTTGTACATAGGAGCAGTATTATAGTAGTTATATTCTTGTACAAAGGTGCAGTATTATAGTAGTTATATTCTTGTACATAGGGAGCAGTATTATAGTAGTTATATTCTTGTACATAGTGAGCAGTATTATAGTAGTTATATTCTTGTACATATGAGCAGTATTATAGTAGTTATATTCTTGTACAAAGGTGCAGTATTATAGTAGTTATATTCTTGTACATAGGAGCAGTATTATATTAGTTAAATTCTTGTACATAGGGGGCAGTATTATAGTAGTTATATTCTTGTACATAGGGGCAGTATTATAGTAGTTATATTCTTGTACATAGGAGCAGTATTATAGTAGTTATATTCTTGTACATAGGGAGCAGTATTATAGTAGTTATATTCTTGTACATAGGGGGCAGTATTATAGTAGTTATATTCTTGTGCATAGGGAGCAGTATTATAGTAGTTATATTCTTGTACATAGGGGCAGTATTATAGTAGTTATACTCTTGTACATAGGAGCAGTATTATAGTAGCTATATTCTTGTACATATGAGCAGTATTTTAGTTATATTCTTGTACATAGGAGCAGTATTATAGTAGTAATATTCTTGTACATAGGGAGCAGTATTACAGTAGTTATATTCTTGTACATAGGAGCAGTATTATAGTAGTTACATTCTTGTACATAGGGGCAGTATTATAGTAGTTATATTCTTGTACATAGGAGCAGTATTATAGTAGTTATATTCTTGTACATAGGGAGCAGTATTATAGTAGTTATATTCTTGTACATAGGAGCAGTATTATAGTAGTTATATTCTTGTACATAGGGAGCAGTATTATAGTAGTTATATTCTTGTACATAGGAGCAGTATTATAGTAGTTATATTCTTGTACATAGGGAGCAGTATTATAGTAGTTATATTCTTGTACATAGGAGCAGTATTATAGTAGTTATATTCTTGTACATAGGGGGCAGTATTATAGTAGTTATATTCTTGGACATAGGGGCAGTATTATAGTAGTTATATTCTTGTACATAGGAGTAGTATTATAGTAGTTATATTCTTGTACATAGGAGCAGTATTATAGTAGTTATATTCTTGTACATAGGAGCAGTATTATAGTAGTTATATTCTTGTACATAGGAGCAGTATTATAGTAGTTATATTCTTGTACATAGGAGCAGTATTATAGTAGTTATATTCTTGTACATAGGGAGCAGTATTATAGTAGTTATATTCTTGTACATAGGAGCAGTATTATAGTAGTTATATTCTTGTACATAGGAGCAGTATTATAGTAGTTATATTCTTGTACATAGGGAGCAGTATTATAGTAGTTATATTCTTGTACATAGGGAGCAGTATTATAGTAGTTATATTCTTGTACATAGGAGCAGTATTATAGTAGTTACATTCTTGTACATAGGAGCAGTATTATAGTAGTTATATTTTTGTACATAGGGAGCAGTATTATAGTAGTTATATTCTTGTACATAGGGGCAGTATTATAGTAGTTATATTCTTGTACATAGGAGCAGTATTATAGTAGTTATATTCTTGTACATAGGGAGCAGTATTATAGTAGTTATATTCTTGTACATAGGAGCAGTATTATAGTAGTTATATTCTTGTACATAGGGAGCAGTATTATAGTAGTTATATTCTTGTACATAGGAGCAGTATTATAGTAGTTATATTCTTGTACATAGGGGGCAGTATTATAGTAGTTATATTCTTGTACATAGGGGCAGTATTATAGTAGTTATATTCTTGTACATAGGAGTAGTATTATAGTAGTTATATTCTTGTACATAGGAGCAGTATTATAGTAGTTATATTCTTGTACATAGGAGCAGTATTATAGTAGTTATATTCTTGTACATAGGAGCAGTATTATAGTAGTTATATTCTTGTACATAGGAGCAGTATTATAGTAGTTATATTCTTGTACATAGGGAGCAGTATTATAGTAGTTATATTCTTGTACATAGGAGCAGTATTATAGTAGTTATATTCTTGTACAAAGGTGCAGTATTATAGTAGTTATATTCTTGTACATAGGGAGCAGTATTATAGTAGTTATAGTCTTGTACAAAGGTTCTGTATTATAGTAGTTATATTCTTGCACATAGGGGCAGTTGTTGTGAGTTCATTTTCCCCTTTACCATTGAGGGCTGATGAACTCCCTTTTCTGGTGAAGGAAGGTAGTGAGGCTGATTACCAAGCACCTGAGCAGAATGATGATGACTGGGTGACTGGAATTGCTGACTGGATATAAGGCAGCCGACACCCTTCTGCCTTGCTGGTGATTTCCCTGAGGGATTCTAGGAGACCAGTCTGATTCCTGCTCCTCAAAAGATAAGTTTTCTGCTCTGCTTTTTGCATTTGTGTTTTGGTTTTGTTTTGCCTTGTTTTTCTGGATTTCTGCCATTCCCTGCTGGGGTGAGCTGAATTCCTTTTTGCTCTGTCTTCAGAAAATACCTGAGTACTGATATAGTCTTTTTGAAGCCTAGCGTCTTCAGGGCTTTTTTCCCTATCAGTCTTTTGGCTCTTGTTTTGATAGGGTTTTTGGCGAATTGCAGACAGCAGCTTTTCTAGCCTATCCTATTTAGTTAGCTTGGGCCCCATCATTTGCTCAGCCTATCTTTCTATCTGTGTGAGTGTTTCTTCATCTTGCTTCACCGTCATTATTTGTTGGGGGCTGCCTATTGCTTTGGGGTCTGCTCTGGGGCAGTTTAGATTTCCCTTTCTGTCTTTAGGCTATTTAGTTCTCCGGCTGTGATCGAGGGGTCTAGGGCACCGTAGGAACCCCCACGGCTACTGCTAGATGTTGATAGGTTCCGGGGTCTGCAATCCGATAGCTGCCAACTTCTCTGGTTTTCTGGACTTGGCTAGTATTTCTGTTTTTGCCTCCTACAGTGACTCATTCATAACAGAATCACCCGCCATACCACAGATCCTAGGGTACTCAATAGCAGGAAAGAATTGTAAAAAAAAAAAAAAGTGTGTATATTTTTTCCTCTATATCTCTGAGGCCGTAGGGGGAATTTTTTTTCTCTCAATGGAGATAAAGCAATTGTCTGATCGTGTGGAGCAGCTCGCTGCGGAAGTGCGGGGAATTTCCGCCTACCTTGCTCATTCACATGCTGCTGAACCAAAGATCCCTACCCCTGATGTGTTTTTTGGGGATCGGTCTAAATTTTTGAATTTCAAAAATAATTGTAAATTATTTTTTGCCTTGAAGCCTAACTCGTCAGGGAGCTCCGCGCAGCAGGTTAAAATTGTCATCTCTTTGCTGCGTGGCGATCCCCAGGATTGGGCGTTTTCTTTGAAACCAGATGATCTATTCTGACTAATGTGAACGCATTTTTTCAAGCCTTGGGGTTGTTGTATGACGAACCTAGTGCTATTGATCAGGCTGAAAAGACCCTGTTGGCATTGAGCCAGGGTCGAGATTCTGCAGAATTATACTGTTAAAAATTCCGAAAGTGGGCGGTCCTAACTACCTGGAATGCCTTGGCAGCTCTCTTTCGGAAGGGTTTGTCAGAAGCCGTAAAAGATACTATGGTGGGATTTCCTGTTCCCTCTGGTCTTGACGATTCTATGTCATTAGCCATTCAGGTTGATCGGCATTTACATGAATGCAGGACTGCACGAGAGGTGTTGCCACCTGTTGAACAAGTGTCTGAACCTATGCAATGTGATAGAGTTTTGTCCAGAGAGCAACGTCAGGAGTCCAGAAGGCGTAATAAGCTGTGTTTTTTTTGTGGAGATGCCTCGCATATTATTTCTGTCTGTCCTAAACGAGAGAAACGTTTTGCACACACGTTTTCTGTGGGTGGTGTTCAACCTAAGTTTCTTCTGGCAATTACTCTGATCTGCTCCCTGTCCACATTTTCCGCCAAGGCTTTTGTGGATTCGGGAGCAGCCCTGAACCTAATGGACTTGGATTTTGCTAAACGTTGTGGATTTCCTATGACACCTCTGCGGACGCCTATCCCTTTGAGGGGGATTGATGCTATTCCTTTGGTGAAAAATAAACCTCAGTTTTGGACCCAGGTGGTAATGCGGGTCGCCCCAGACCATCAAGAAAATTGCAGATTTTTGGTGTTGCATAATTTGCATGATACCATTGTTCTGGGGTTTCCCTGATTGCAAATTCATAATCCAGTTTTGGATTGGAAATCTGTGTCTGTGGTGAGTTGGGGTTGTCGGTGTGCCCTTAGTGAGGCTCCGGTTTTTTCCACCTCTCCTCAGTCGCATGATGTTCCTGACTATTTGGCGGACTTTTATGATGTATTTAGTGAGAATGAGTCTGCGTCTTTGCCTCCTCATAGGAGTTATGACTGTGCAATTGAACTGAGCCCGGGGTGTAAATTTCCCAAGGGTCAGCTTTTCAATTTATCTGTACCCGAACACGAGGCTATGCGATCCTATATTAAGGAGGCGTTGGAGAAGGGTCATATTAGACCATCCTCTTCACCCTTAGGTGCCGTTTTTGTTTTCGTGGCCAAAAAGGATGGTTCATTAAGGCCTTGTATTGATTATCGTGCCCTCAACAAAATTACTATTAAATATCAGTATCCGTTACCCCTGATTTCGGATCTATTCTCCAGAGTTAAAGGTGCTTGCTGGTTTACCAAGCTTGACCTCAGGGGGGCGTATAATCTTATCCGCATTAAGCATGGGGATGAATGGAAGACGGCGTTTAATACTCGCCGGGACATTTTGAGTACATGGTGATGCCTTTTGGGCTCATTAATGCCCCTTCTGTCTTCCAGTGCTTCATGAACGACATTTTCCGAGACTTTGTGGATAAATTTTTGATTATCTATCTGGATGATATTTTGATCTTCTCCAAGGACTGGGATTCTCATGTGGAACATGTTTGGACTGTGTTCCGGATCTTGAGGGAGAATTCCCTGTATGTCATGCCTTTTTGGGGTACAGAGGATTTCATTTTTGGGATTTATTTTGTCTCCGTCAACTATTGAAATGGACCCGGCCAAGGTACACGCCATTTATGATTGGGTTCAGCCCACTTCTTTGAAGACCCACCAGAAGTTTTTGGGTTTTGCTAATTTTTATCGGAAATTTATAGCAAAATTTTCTAGTATTGCCAAGCCATTGACGATCTGACTAAGAAGAGTGCTGATGTGTTGAATTGGTCTCCGGAGGCTGTTTCATCCTTTCAGGAGCTGAAGCGAAGATTCACTTCTGCCCCGGTTTTGCGGCAACCTGATGTCTCACTCCCGTTCCAGGTAGAGGTGGACGCTTCTGAGATTGGTGCAGGAGCTGTTTTGTCCCAAAAGGATCCTGTAACATCTAAAATGAATCCCTGTGCTTTCTTTTCCCAAAAGTTCTCTCCATCTGAACGTAACTATGATGTGGGGAATCGGGAACTGTTAGCCATGAAATGGGCATTTGAGGAGTGGAGACATTGGTTGGAGGGAGCTAAACATCAAGTCTGGTACTCACTGACCACAAGAATTTGATTTACCTGGAGTCGGCCAAACGCTTGAACCCTAGACAGGCTAGGTGGGCCTTGTTTTTTACACGTTTTGATTTTGTGGTCTATTTTCTTCCTGGCACTAAGAATGTCAAGGCAGACGCCCTCTCTAGGAGCTTCTTTGCTGATTCTCCTGTGGTGACCAAAGCCTGCTACCATCTTAGGCGAAGGGGTAGTTCTTTCTGCCATCTCGCCCGATTTGAGACGTGCTCTGGAAGAGTTCCAGGAGGACAAACCTGAGCGTTGTCCCAGTGGAAAGTTGTATGTTCCTGACCAGTGGAAGAAGAGAGTGATGTCTGAAGTTCATTGCTCTGCATTGGCTGGTCATCCAGGTATTTTTTGTACTAGAGATCTGGTGAGTCGGTCTTTTTGGTGGCCCACCTTGTTTCGTGATGTCAGGAATTTTGTGCAGTCCTGTGGGACTTGCTCCCGGTCTAAACCTTGTTCTCGCTCTAGTGGGTTGTTGATGCCTTTGCCGGTCTCCAGGAGGCCATGGACCCATATTTCAATGGATTTCATCTCTGATATGCCTGTCTCTCAGAGAATGACTGTTATTTGGGTGATTTGTGATAGGTTCTCTAAGATGGTTCATCTTGTACCACTCCCTAAGTTGCCATCTTCCTCTGAGTTGGTGCCCCTGTTTTTGCAACAGGTGGTTCGCTTGCACGGGATTCCTGAGAACATTGTATCTGACAGAGGAGTTCAGTTTGTGTCTAGATTTTGGAGGACTTTCTGTTCCAAGCTGGGAATTCAGTTGTCCTTCTCCTCTGCTTTTCACCCTCAGACCAATGGGCAGACGGATAGAACAAACCAGACCTTGGAGTCGTATTTGAGATGTTTTATTTCCGCTGATCAGGATGATTGGGTTTCATTTTTGCCCTTGGCCGAATTTGCTTTAAATAATAGAGCTAGTTCTGCCACTTTGATGTCACCTTTTTTTTGTAACTTTGGGTTTCATCCTCGATTTTCTTCAGGGCAGGTGGAGCCTTCTGCCTGCCCAGGTGTTGACACTGTAGTGGAGAGAATGCACGAGATCTGGGACCAAGTGGTGGATAAGTTATCTCTCTCCCAGGAAAAGGCCCAGCGTTTTTCCAACCGACATAGGACCATTGGTCCCCAGTTTAAGGTTGGTATTATGGTTTGGTTATCATCAAAAAATATCGCTATGAAGGTGGCTTTTCCTAAGTTTAAGCCTAGATTTATTGGACCTTACAAGATTTTGGAGATTATTAATCCGGTCTCATCTCTTTTCGTTTGGCTCTTCCTGTCACATTTAAAATCCATAATGTGTTTCATAAGTACTTGTTGAAGAGGTTTGTTGAACCAGTTGTTCCTGGGGTGGCACCTCCGGACCCTGTATTGGTTGAAGGTAACATGGAATATGAGGTAGAGAAGATACTGGATTCCCGTCTGGCTAGACAGAGACTCCAGTATTTGGTTAAGTGGAAGGGTTATGGTCAGGAGGATAATTCCTGGGTCTCTGCCTCTGATATTCATGCCAAAAGATTGGTGCGTGCCTTTCATCGGGCTCACCCTGATCGCCCTGGTGGCGTGGATGAGGGTTCGGTGACCCCTCCTTAAGGGGGAGGTACTGTTGTGAGTTCATTTTCCCCTTCACCATTGAGGGCTGATGAACTCCCTCTTCTGGTGAAGGAAGGTAGTGAGGCTGATTACCAAGCACCTGAGCAGAATGATGACTGGGTGACTGGAATTACTGACTGGATATAATGCAGCCGACGCCCTTCTGCCTTGCAGGTGATTTCTCTGAGGGATTATAGGAGACCAGTCTGATTCCTGCTCCTCAAAAGATAAGTTTTCTGCTCTGCTTTTTGCATTTGTGTTTTGGTTTTGTTTTGCCTTGTTTTTCTGGATTTCTGCCATTCCCTGCTGGGGTGAGCTGAATTCCTTTTTGCTCTGTCTTCAGAAAATACCTGAGTACTGATATAGTCTTTTTGAAGCCTAGCGTCTTCAGGGTTTTTTTCCCTATCAGTCTGTTGGCTCTTGTTTTGATAGGGTTTTTGGCGGATTGCAGACAGCAGCTTTTCTATCCTGTCCTATTTAGTTAGCTTGGGCCCCATCATTTGCTCAGCCTATCTTTCTATCTGTGTGAGTGTTTTTTCATCTTGCTTCACCGTCATTATATGTTGGGGGCTGCCTATTGCTTTGGGGTCTGCTCTGGGGCAGTTTAGATTTCCCTTTCTGTCTTTAGGCTATTTAGTTCTCCGGCTGTGATCGAGGGGTCTAGGGCACCGTAGGAACCCCCCACGGCTACTGCTAGTTGTTGTTGATAGGTTCAGGGGTCTGCAATCCGATAGCTGCCAACTTCTCTGGTTTTCTGGACTTAGCTAGTATTTCTGTTTTTGCCTCCTACGGTGACTCATTCATAACAGGCAGTATTATAGTAGTTATATTCTTGTACATAGGGACAGTATTATAGTAGTTATATTCTTGTACATAGGGAGCAGTATTATAGTAGTTATATTCTTGTACATAGGAGCAGTATTATAGTAGTTATATTCTTGCACATAGGGAGCAGTATTATAGTAGTTATATTCTTGTACATAGGAGCAGTATTATAGTAGTTATATTCTTGTACATAGGAGCAGTATTATAGTAGTTATATTCTTGTACATAGGAGCAGTATTATAGTAGTTATATTCTTGTACAAAGGTGCAGTATTATAGTAGTTATATTCTTGTACAAAGGTGCAGTATTATAGTAGTTATATTCTTGCACATAGGGGCAGTATTATAGTAGTTATATTCTTGTACATAGGGACAGTATTATAGTAGTTATATTCTTGTACATAGGAGCAGTATTATAGCAGTTATATTCTTGTACATAGGAGCAGTATTATAGTAGTTATATTCTTGTACATAGGGAGCAGTATTATAGTAGTTATATTCTTGTACATAGGGAGCAGTATTATAGTAGTTATATTCTTGTACATAGGAGCAGTATCATAGTAGTTATATTCTTGTACATAGGAGCAGTATTATAGTAGTTATATTCTTGTACATCGGGGCAGTATTATAGTAGTTATATTCTTGTACATAGGGGCAGTATTATAGTAGTTATATTCTTGTACATAGGAGCAGTATTATAGTAGTTATATTCTTGTACATAGGAGCAGTATTATAGTAGTTATATTCTTGTACATAGGGAGCAGTATTATAGTAGCTATATTCTTTTACATAGGCGCATAGTTCGTTTCTTAGAGCATGGAGGCAAACTAATAGATTTTTACCATTTATTCCCAAAAGGGCAGTGATTACATAGATAAAGAATTGTTACAAAATTGAGACATTAAATATGTACAGATACAAATATAACATAAAGGGATTAAAAGACAGAAAGTAACACTCACATGTGTTCAGTCGGTATCAGGCAGACCATGTGTACATAGGGGGCAGTATTATAATAGTTATATTCTTGTACATAGGGGCAGTATTATAGTATTTATATTCTTGTACATAGGGGCAGTATTATAGTAATTATATTCTTGTATATAGGGGGCTGTATTATAGTAGTTATATTCTTGTACATAGGAGCAGTATTATAGTAGTTATATTCTATAGATAGGGGCAGTATTATAGTGACTGTATTTTGTTTGCAGCAATAGAGGACTCATTTATATGTAAGTTGCCTTCGTACCTCTCTTAGCTCCAGTGGGATCTGTTGTCCTAAACCCGTCAGGGGACCATAAACAACTTTATATCCAGTAACTGGCCCGGTGGCTGCCGTCCATTGTATCCTCATGGAATCTGCTGTCTGGTCGGAGAATACCAGATTGGAAGGTCCTCTATAAGTTTCTGAGGCTAGAACCAAATTGTGTATACATTACTAAGGCCGGATGAAACCTATGGCATATTATTCATTTTGCTTTAAATGTGTAAATAACCTGACAGTGTTACATGTAGCAGAGCTGGTATTGTGGGGTGCCGTAGAGCGGAGTTTGCTCAGTTGTCATTGCACAGGACTTCAGGTAACTCAAATTCATTGTTAAAATTTACTCTGCTGCATCCACACATTTTGGCATTGGTAAGGACTTACTGCTTTCAGGTATGTAGACTCCTCCAGTCGTTATACAGACTTTTCGGGAAACCAGAGGAAGAAGTGTCCCCAGAATCTTGAAATCAGTCACATAGAAGAAGTAGTCTTCTGTCGGAGTGGACGCTACCCTGGTCAGCTCTCGGCTGTCGGCATTTTTGATTCCTGATGAACATATTAGAGAATGTCATGAAGTCTTTGAGTCGTCCTCCACTCTTCCCTATTATAATCCATCGTCATATATATCGGAGAACACTGGGTCAGAACCAGTATAGCTCCAGTGTCACGTCACTCCTTAATAGGGTGACATTACACCGAGACTCAGCCTCAATTCCTGTAAATAAATTAATGGGCTATAAATATTAAAGATGAGACTGTCTGCAGTCACCACTAGAGGGAGCTCACTGTCCTATTGGTGTATACAGGCCTTTTTAGGAGCTGCATAAATCTGTATACAGTGAGCGCCCTCTAGTGGGAGCTGCAAGTAAGCAAACTATTCTGTGGCATTGTGAAATGGTCATAAAAGGTGTGGGGACTGTGCAAATGTGCTTCAAAAGGGGAGATTCTGGGAGATTTTGAGGCCGTTCCTTAAAATGTTCCACTAATGGGGTACAAACGTCAGGAGGTAAGTATTGGGCCCCCTCAGGCACCAGCGCCTGTGTGTGACACCTCTCTCTGATCCTCCGTTACCTATGCCCTAATATATTCAGTCATTGCTGTAAATGGCTGATCCAGATCCTGATCCAGGTTTACGTTTCTCTCTGGGACGTACCAACAGCAAATATTTTTATCCCTAGATTTTTCAGTCTCTGCGACGCCTGATCGACCTCATCCTGGGATTTTCCGTCCGTTATCAAAATTACAACCTGGAAAACACAAAATGCGGTCAGTAATCTAGAGCTGTACACTGTATGTGACTACCCTGTGAATAGCAGCGTGGGATTGTAACGTTTGGTGGGGGACAGTGATTGGGTATTGAGCTGGATTATGATGATGGCATCTCGCCATAGTTTGTGTGCACTGTATGGTGGCATTATCTATGCACTTTCTGGTAGTATTATTTATGCACTGTATGGTGGTATTATTTATGCACTTTATGGTAGTATTATTTATGCATTGTATGATGGTATTATTTATGCACTTTAAGGTAGTATTATTTTAGCACTGTATGGTGGCATTATTTATGCACTTTATGGTAGTATTATGTTAGCATTGTATGGTGGTATTATTTATACACTTTCTGGTAGTATTATTTTAGCATTGTATGGTGGTATTGTTTATACACTTTCTGATAGTATAATTTTAGCATTGTATGGTAGTATTATCTATGCACTTTCTGGTAGTATTATTTATGTATTATATGGTGGTATTTTAATTCTTTGTATGATGGTATTTATGTACTGTAGATTGTTATAGAAGCACTGTTTCGTGGTATTATGTAGGTATGCATGGTAGCATTTTTATGCTCTATGTTGAGTTCTTATTTTTACACTGTATGGCAATATTATTTTGGCATCATATGGTCATGTTGTTTGTGCACTATATGATGATATCACTGTATTTGTGCACTATATGGTGGTATTATTTAAGCACTTTATGGTGGCATCATTTAGTCATCATATGGTGGTATTTATGTACTGTACTGTGTTATTAGTGCACTATATGATGGTATTATTTAAGCATATATGGAAGTATTTTCTGTGCTCTATGTGGAGTTTGAATTTCTGAACTGTTTCTGTTATATGGTGGTGCTATTTATGCACTATATGGTGGTATTATAACATATTTGTGCACGGAATGGCTGTCTTATTTATGCAATGTATGGTGGTATTTTTATGTACTGTAATGTGTTATTCATGCACTACATGATGTTATATTTAGTTATATATAGAATTATTTTTTATGCTTTGTTTGGAGTTTTAACTTATGCACCGTAGGGTGGTTTTGTTTTTGCGTCGCATGGTGGTGCTGTTTATGTACTAAATGGTGGTATTATAAAGTATTTGTGCACTGAATGTTGGTATTATTTAGGCAATGTATGGCGGTATTATTTATCACTATGTGGTGATATCATTTAGTCATTGTATGGTGGTATATTTATGCACTGTATGGTGGCATTTATGAACTGTAAAGTTTGATTAATGTACTATATGGTGGTATATTCAGTTATACATGGAAGTATTTTTTTATACTTTATGTGGAGTTTTAATTTATGCACTGTATGGAGGTATTGTTTTAGCGTTGCATGGTGGTGTTATTTATGAACTATATGGTGGTATTATAAAGTATTTGTGCACTGAATGGTGGCATTATTTAGGCAATCTATGGTGGTATTATTTATTCCCTATATGGTGGTATCATTTAGGCATAGTTTTTTATTATTATTATGCGCCTTCATGTCCTGCACTAATGACATTGTAGCTCAGCGCTACATTGGCAGGAATAGAAGACATGAGAAGGGTTTATTTTTTGTATTGCAGCATTTTCTGTTGTTTTCGGGGGGATTTCTTATTTTTTTTAACCTTCCCTCTAATTTGTCTTTATTCAGGAACATACAGTGTGATGACTCGTCAGGTATAGCAGAGAACACTTTTGCATTCATCATTCTTCCTATTTCACTGCATCCTTTTCCCCACCTCATATTGCGGTACATTGCGGTGTTTGTACAATGTGATTTCTACTGTTCGTGCAGATTCCAGTTCTGACCTTTGGTATGTCCGGTCGCAGGATGGCTGGTCCAAAGAAATTATCTGTGGCATATCTCAGTCCAGCGCCCGTCCGCGTGTTCCCCCCTTTGTAGGCCAGGGTTCTTATGGCCTGAATCACCTCGGACCCATTTCGGTATCGAGAAAAGTCAAACTCTGTTCTAAAAGGAAAGGTCATTCCAGTTTATTTAACCACAAAAAAAGTAGGCGTTGGTCTGAGCATTTGTGGAGCTGACGTAACCCGCCGCGTTATTGTCTCAGTGTATCCATGATGCAAAATAGCGCAACACTGATTGAAAATGTCCTACTGTTCTGTGCATGCAGTCCCCATGCAAACCTGTGTCTCCATGGTAACAGACAACAAGCAAACCTTATGTAGTCTGAGCGTATATTGGTGCTCATTTCAATCTGTCCCTGACTTCATACCAATTACATTAATATTTATTTATTTTAATACACATTATTCAGAAACTTCAGATTCATGATTAAAAGTGTCCCTGCATTGTGTGCCTTATGCGGACCTATGCATCGCCATGGTAACAGACGACAACAAACGCTGTGTAGTCTGATCCTTCAGTCGGATTGGTTTCTTGCTGTTTGCTTTTTCCTGCTAATATACTGATTATATGTTATTAACAACTAGGGAATGGATGGAAATGAGCGTGACTGAAGCATCGGACTATACAGTGTCTGATGTCTCTCGCCACAGAGACACATAGGTCTGCAGAGGAGCTGGAAACACAAAATAGCAGGACATGTATCCATTAGGGCTATACGCAAAATTACTATATATATATTATACACACATACAGTATATATTAAAAACAAATCAACAGATCACTGGTCTTATTTTTGTAAATCGGGATCTGATTGGAGACTATGGGTAAAACATTTTTGCCCTCATGTCTGCACTAGAAGATTTGGGCAGAGAGGAGATTTCCCTTTTTGTCGCTGTACAGTACAGAGTTTGCGCTCACGGTCTCACCTGCTCGCTGGGGGATCAACTTTGCCTCCAGCTGGAGCATAAAGCCATAAAATGAAAAGATTACAACTGACAGGTTCAAGTCATACATGAGACTCCGTGTTCCCTTTTACTCCTTTGAGCAATAAATACCAGAGTTCTGATCCCTGGGATTTAAACTGTAACTGTCGATTCAGAACTAACAGCAAAATGTCTGTGTCTGCCGCTAGCTCCTTCTCCCCGGGCTGCCTCTAGCTCCTCCCCTCTGTTGACCTCTAGCTCCTTCCTCCCTGCTGCTTCTAGCTCCTCCCCTCTGCCTCTAGCTCCTTCCCTCTGCCTCTAGCTCCTTCCCTCTGCCTCTAGCGCCTTCCTTCTGTCTGCCTTTAGCTCCTCCCTGCTGTCTGTAGCTCCTCCCCACTGTTGGCTTCTAGCTCCTTCCTCCCTGCTTCAGTTAGCTCCTCCCCCTGATTCTAGCTCCTCCCCTCTGCCTCTAGCTCCTTCCCTCTGTCTGCCTTTAGCTCCTACCTGCTGCCTGTAGCTCCTCCCCTCTGTTGGCTTCTAGCTCCTTCCTCCCTGCTTCCTCTAGCTCCTCCCCTCTGTCTGCTTCTAACTACTCCCATCTGTATGCCTCTAGCTCCTTCCCTCTGTCTGCCTGTAGCTCCTCCCTGATGTCTGTAGCTCCTCTCCTCTGTTGGCTTCTAGCTCCTTCCTCCCTGCTTCCTCTAGCTCCTCCCCTCTTCTGTTTCTAACTACTACCATCTGTCTGCCTCTAGCTCATCCCCTCTATTGGCCTCTAGCTCCTCCCTCCCTGATTATTCAAGCTCCTCCCTTCTGCCTCTAGATCCTTCCCTCTGTCTGCCTTTAGCCCCTCCCTGCTGCCTGTAGCTCCTCCCCTCTGTTGGCTTCTAGCTCCTTCCTCCCTGCTTCCTCTAGCTCCTCCCCTCTGTCTGCGTCTAACTACTCCCATCTGTATGCCTCTAGCTCCTTCCCTCTGTCTGCCTGTAGCTCCTCCCTGATGTCTGTAGCTCCTTCCTCCCTGCTTCCTCTAGCTCCTCCCCTCTTCTGTTTCTAACTACTACCATCTGTCTGCCTCTAGCCCCTCCCCTCTGTTGGCCTCTAGCTTCTTCCACCCAGCTGATTCTAGCTCCTTCCCTCTGTCTGCCTTTAGCTCCTCCCCTCTGTTGGCTTCTAGCTCCTTTCTCCCTGCTTTCTCTAGCTCCTCCTCCTGTGTCTAGCTCCTCCCCTCTGTCAGCCTCTAGCTCCTCTCCTCTGTCTCTAGCCTCTCCCCTCTGTCTATCTCTAGCTCCTCCCCTCTGTTGGCTTTTAGCTCCTTCATCCCAGCTGCTTCTAGCTCCTCCCCTCTGTCACTAGCTTGTCCCCTCAGTCTGCCTCTAGCTCCTCCCCTCTGCCTCTAGCTCCTCCCCTCTGTCTGTCTCTAGCTGCTCCCCTGTCAGCCTCTAGTTATTCCCTCCCTGCTGCCTCTGGCTACTCCCCTCTGTCTGTCTGCCTCCAGCTCCACCCCTCTAACTCCTCTGTTATGAGCTCATTTTCTGCTCCACCAGTTGAGAGTTCTCCCTCCGTTCTCCCTCTGGTGGTGACAGGAGGTAGTGAGGTTGGTTTAATTGGTAGTGATCTGCCACCTGGTGAGGAAGATGACGATTGGATCTCTGGAGTATCAGACTGGATATAAGACAGCCGACGCCCTAGCCTGGTGCTGGTGATTCAGTCTGCTTCTCAGGTCTTGGACTCAGCTCTGTTCCAGTCTTCTCAAGTTAAGTTTGTTTTTGCTAATGTTCACACTTGCTCTTGTTGGTCAATTCAGCTTTTTGTGTGGTCAGCCAGCCCGACAGAGCTGTGCTGAATTTCCACTCTTATTTATCTGTATTTGCCAATTTGCCTTTTTTGTCCCTTATTAGATTGGCCTCTTTTTGCTCTGTCTCAGAATATTTCAGAGTGCTGATATAGTGGGAGAAGTCTAGTGACTTCAGGGTTAATTTTGCTATCAGTTGTGGCGGACATTTTGGTAGGGTTTTTGGCAGATTTCAGACAGTGTCTTTCCTTTCCTGTCCTTTCTAGTTAGTTTGGCCCCATCGTTTGCTCAGCCTATTTTCCTGCCTTTGTTTGTGTTTTCATCTTGTTTCACCATCAATACATGTGGGGGGCTGTCTTTCCTTTGGGGTCTGCTCTGGGGCAGTTAGTTTTCCTCTTTTCCTGCTTTAGGGTTATTTAGCTCTCCGGTTGTGACGAGGCGTCTAGGACCACCGTAGGAACGCTCCACGACTGCTGCTAGTTGCGTGTTAGGATCAGGGGTCTGCAGTCTGCATAGTTACCAACCTCTTTTGTTTTCTGAGACTTAGCTTGTGTTGTTTTTTATTTCCTCCTCGGCGACCCGTTCATAACACTCCTCCCTCCTACTCCCCTTCCCATCTCCATAGAATCCTATAGGCACCAACTGCCATCTCCTATCTCAGTAATGGGAAAATCAAGACACATTTTACCACGGAATTGAGAGTGAAAGATCAGTCCAGGCTGAGAAAAAAGCTGCATTTTCTGATACGATATATTACAAAGTTTCTTATTTTCATCTGTGCTATTAATTTAGGAAATAAAAATTAAAATGTTTCCCCTTTATGGCTTACACAGACGTATGCCCTAATTGGCATCTACAACTTTTAATTATTAATGGAGTCTTAAAAGGTGTAGACATAAAAATATAATTAATCTGACATATACAGTGGGGAAAAAAAGTATTTAGTCAGTCAGCAATAGTGCAAGTTCCACCACTTAAAAAGATGAGAGGCGTCTGTAATTTACATCATAGGTAGACCTCAACTATGGGAGACAAACTGAGAAAAAAAAAATCCAGAAAATCACATTGTCTGTTTTTTTTTCATTTTATTTGCATATTATGGTGGAAAATAAGTATTTGGTCAGAAACAAGCAATCAAGATTTCTGGCTCTCACAGACCTGTAACTTCTTCTTTAAGAGTCTCCTCTTTCCTCCACTCATTACCTGTAGTAATGGCACCTG
Source organism: Dendrobates tinctorius (assembly GCF_039654945.1). Classification (NCBI taxonomy): domain Eukaryota; kingdom Metazoa; phylum Chordata; class Amphibia; order Anura; family Dendrobatidae; genus Dendrobates; species Dendrobates tinctorius. The sequence goes on from NW_027361709.1 coordinate 6,652,610, forward strand.
TTTAAACTTGTTATCAGTATAAAAAGACACCTGTGCACACCCTCAAACAGTCTGACTCCAAACTCCACTATGGTGAAGACCAAAGAGCTGTCAAAGGACACCAGAAACAAAATTGTAGCCCTGCACCAGGCTGGGAAGACTGAATCTGCAATAGCCAACCAGCTTGGAGTGAAGAAATCAACTGTGGGAGCAATAATTAGAAAATGGAAGACATACAAGACCACTGATAATCTCCCTCGATCTGGTGCTCCATGCAAAATCCCACCCCGTGGGGTCAGAATGATCACAAGAACGGTGAGCAAAAATCCCAGAACCACGCGGGGGGACCTAGTGAATGAACTGCAGAGAGCTGGGACCAATGTAACAAGGCCTACCATAAGTAACACACTACGCCACCATGGACTCAGATCCTGCAGTGCCAGACGTGTCCCACTGCTTAAGCCTGTACATGTCCGGGCCCGTCTGAAGTTTGCTAGAGAGCATTTGGATGATCCAGAGGAGTTTTGGGAGAATGTCCTATGGTCTGATGAAACCAAACTGGAACTGTTTGGTAGAAACACAACTTGTCGTGTTTGGAGGAAAAAGAATACTGAGTTGCATCCATCAAACACCATACCTACTGTAAAGCATGGTGGTGGAAACATCATGCTTTGGGGCTGTTTCTCTGCAAAGGGGCCAGGACGACTGATCCGGGTACATGAAAGAATGAATGGGGCCATGTATCGTGAGATTTTGAGTGCAAACCTCCTTCCATCAGCAAGGGCATTGAAGATGAAACGTGGCTGGGTCTTTCAACATGACAATGATCCAAAGCACACCGCCAGGGCAACGAAGGAGTGGCTTCGTAAGAAGCATTTCAAGGTCCTGGAGTGGCCTAGCCAGTCTCCAGATCTCAACCCTATAGAAAACCTTTGGAGGGAGTTGAAAGTCCGTGTTGCCAAGCGAAAAGCCAAAAACATCACTGCTCTAGAGGAGATCTGCATGGAGGAATGGGCCAACATACCAACAACAGTGTGTGGCAACCTTGTGAAGACTTACAGAAAACGTTTGACCTCTGTCATTGCCAACAAAGGATATATCACAAAGTATTGAGATGAAATTTTGTTTCTGACCAAATACTTATTTTCCACCATAATATGCAAATAAAATGAAAAAAAAACAGACAATGTGATTTTCTGGATTTTTTTTTCTCAGTTTGTCTCCCATAGTTGAGGTCTACCTATGATGTAAATTACAGACGCCTCTCATCTTTTTAAGTGGTGGAACTTGCACTATTGCTGACTGACTAAATACTTTTTTTCCCCACTGTATCTATAAAACACTTCACGGCTCTTTTCTTAAGTCTATGTTTAACATGGCAACCAATCACAGCTTAGCTTTCATTTCAGTATAAGAAATAAAAGCTGTCCTCTGATTAGTTGCTTTTGGCATCAAAGTCTGTTTTTATAAAAGATTCCCTTTTATATCCATAAGTTTTGTAATGTTCTCATTTGCAATAGTAAGGAAACCCTGAAAACATGACATGTTGGGGTCTGTGAGGACTGGAGTTTTGGAAACATTGCCCTATAGTAAATCCTGCATCTTTTGTCCCTGAGCTTCGCTCCCAGCTCCTGCAGCTTCTCTCCCACCTCCTGTAGCTTTTCTCCCACCTCCTGTAGCTTTTCTCCCAGCTCCTGCAGCTTTTCTCCCAGCTCCTGCAGCTTCTCTCCCACCTCCTGCAGCTTCTCTCCCACCTCTTGCATCTTCTCTCTCATCTCCTGCAGCTTCTCTCCCACCTCTTGCATCTTCTCTCTCATCTCCTGCAGCTTCTCTCCCACCTCCTGTAGCTTTTCTCCCACCTCCTGTAGCTTTTCTCCCACCTCCTGCAGTTTCTCTCCCACCTCCTGCAGTTTCTCTCCCAGCTCCTGCAGCTTCTCTCCCACCTCCTGCAGCTTCTCTCCCACCTCCTGCAGCTTCTCTCCCACCTCCTGCAGCTTCTCTCTCATCTCCTGCAGCTTCTCTCCCAGCTCCTGCAGTTTTTCTCCCAGCTCCTGTAGCTTCTCTCCCAGCTCCTGTAGCTTCTCTCCCAGCTCCTGCAGTTTTTCTCCCAGCTCCTGCAGTTTTTCTCCCAGCTCCTGCAGTTTTTCTCCCAGCTCCTGCAGCTTCTCTCCCAGCTCCTGTAGCTTCTCTCCCAGCTCCTGTAGCTTCTCTCCCAGCTCCTGCAGTTTTTTTCCCAGCTCCTGCAGTTTTTCTCCCAGCTCCTGCAGCTACTCTCCCACCTGCTGCAGCTTCTCTCCCAGCTCCTGCAGTTTTTCTCCCACTTCCTGCAGCTTCTCTCCCAGCTCCTGCAGTTTGTCTCCCAGCTTCTCCAATTTCTCTCCCAGCTCCTGCAGCTTCTCTCCCAGCTCCTGCAGCTTCTCTCCCAGCTCCTGCAGCTTCTCTTCCACTTTCTGTAGCTTCTCTCCCAGCTCCTGCAGCTTCTCTTCCAGCGCCTGCTGTTACCCTCCTGTATAAGTTTGGATATTGATTTTGCTCCCTAAATTCTTAGCCCTGTTAATGTCACCCTAGGCAGCTGCCTATTTCACCCACTTGCAATCCCCACCCTGTTTCTACCTACGTGTCGCCTGGACTAGAAGACTCACCTTGGGTCATCGCTGTATTGGACAACTCCAAACCGGACTCCATCCTGACTGACGACATTTACAAAGTGGATGACCAATCCTTCCATAAACGTCTTAATCATCCGGAAGTTTGCCCTTCCGATACTGGACGATCCGTCTATCACAAACACTATATCGGAGTCGTAAATATTGTCGCATCTTGCTGCAGGGAAAAAGAAACAGTAATGAGGGACATTGTATATATCCCAGCTCTGCTACATTACGGTGCAAGAGTACAGTGAATCATAGAGTACAGGTGTAATGCCATCACTAGTTGTGTGCACATAGGGGGCGCTGTTCTATGCATGTGTGGCTATAGGGGGCACTGTTCTATGCATGTGTGGCTATAGGGGGCACTGTTCTTTGCATGTGTGCATATAGGAGGGTGCTGTTCTTTGCATGTGTGCATATAGGGGGCACTGTTCTCTGCATGTGTGCATATAGGAGGGTGCTGTTCTTTGCATGTGTGCATATAGGGGGCTCTGTTCTTTGCATGTGTGCACATAGGGGGCACTGTTCTTTGCATGTGTGCATATAGGGGGCGCTGTTCTTTGCATGTGTGCATATAGGGGGCTCTGTTCTTTGCATGTGTGCATATAGAGGGCGCTGTTCTTTGCATGTGTGCATATAGGGGGCGCTGTTCTTTGAATATGTGCATATAGGGGGCGCTGTTCTTTTAATATGTGCATATAGAGGGCGCTGTTCTTTGCATGTGTGCATATAGAGGGCGCTGTTCTTTGCATGTGTGCATATAGGGGGCGCTGTTCTTTGAATACGTGCATATAGAGGGCGCTGCTCTTTGCATGTGTGCATATAGGGGGCGCTGTTCTTTGAATATGTGCATATAGGGGGCTCTGTTCTTTGCATGTGTGCATATAGGGGGCGCTGTTCTCTGCATGTGTGCATATAGGGGTGCTGTTCTTTGAATATGTGCATATAGATGGAGCTGTTCTTTGCATGTGTGCATATAGGGGGCACTGTTCTCTACATGTGTGCATGTAGGGGGCGCTGTTCTTTGAATATGTGCATATAGAGGGCGCTGTTCTTTGCATGTGTGCATATAGGGGGCGCTGTTCTTTGAATATGTGCATATAGGGGGCGCTGTTCTTTGAATATGTGCATATAGGGGGCGCTGTTCTTTGAATATGTGCATATAGAGGGCGCTGTTCTTTGAATATGTGCATATAGGGGGCGCTGTTCTTTTCAGCAACAACAAAAAAACTTAAAAGCACAACGGTTTTGAGAAGAAACAGATCCCCAGCCCAGAAACCATCTGTACAATATAAGCCATTTTATCTATCTGTATGTCACTATTATTAAATCTTGTGTGCATTAATAGATAAACTTTAGGATTTTTGCTGAGAGTTTACATAACATTTTTAGACACAAATTAACCCTTTCTGATACAAACCCAATATTTTATGCTGTGCATCTTTTGCCATTACCTTGTCTCTGTCCGAGATCATATCTTCTCTATTCACATCAAAAGCAAAGTAAACGACCTTTACAAACTTTCTGCTGTTTGTGAACAGTCAACGAAACAAGAACAATGGGAAAAACTCAGCAAAACTAATATAACAAATGATTTCTCCAAATTAGGCACAAAATGCTAATTTTACTGACTCCTACAACCTCCGAATTATTAGTCCCCTGAAGAGATTCACCAAGAACACAGGTTTGCAACTTGGGTGCCGTCTCCAGTTCTCCTGATACAACTATTCAGCTAAAACTCACCAAATACCCAGACTGGCAAGGGGATTGTAGAATGGGAATATATCTAAGTCAAGAGAGTGGTCCAAAAAGTAAAGAAAGGAAAATCATTGTCGGCACAAACAATGAAAAGGATTCAAATAGAGATACAAACCCAACCAATGCTCCTAGAGATACAGCTGGAAGCTGAGATCACAAAGGAACACTGGTTACACTGCCTGGATGTGGCAGATAGGTCACCGGCTGCCAGTAGATTCACGAGGAGGCAGGTGGTGAAAAACAGTGGAGTGACTGCAGAAAGATTTGGTGGCAGCAAACGCTGAGGTTTCAGTTTGCAAAGTAAGGAGCATAAGTGACTAAGTGCTGAAGCTCTACATGCTTGAACTTCAAGACTTCACTTTTACTGACCCAAAAGCAAAGGAAAAGTCGCCCCCAATATGCTTAAAACATAGAAATAAGTCACAGAAGTTTTGGGATTCTGTTTTGTGGAGCAATGAACAAAAAAGAACACTCAGCCTATAGTGAAGCATGGCTGTGGCTTACTGATGACTTCAGTTAAGCATGGCAGTGGCTCAATGGTGCCTACAGTAATGCAGAGTGATGGATCATTGCCTACAATGAAGCATGGCAGCGACTCAGTGATGCCTAGAGTGAAGCATAGTGGTGGCTTGCTGATGCACACAGTGAAGCAGTGGCTCGGAGGTACCAACAGTGAAACATGGCAGTCACTCGGTGATGCCTACAGTGAAGCATGGAGGTCACTTGTGATTACATAATGAAGCACGGAGGTCACTTGTCATTACATATTGAAGCACGGCGGTCACTCGGTTGTGCCTACAGCATGGTGTTGGCTCCGTTTTGCCTGCAGTGAAACATGGCAATGGTTCACTGCTGCCTTCAATGAAGCATGGCTGGAACCCAGTGACGCCTACAGTTAAGAATAGTGGTAGCTCAGTGATGCCTACAGTGAAGGATGGTGGTAGCTCAGTGATGTCTACAGTGAAACATGGAGTTTGTACCATGCACAAGAATATTAATGATCTGGAGGCCATTGCCCATGAGGAATGGACTAAGATTCCTCAGGAATGCTACAAGAAGCTGGTGTCTGACTGTACATCATGTCTGCAGCAGGTTATAACAGCCAGAGATGCTTGTGATAAAGGTATAAACAATTCTCAGACTGCAGTAGTCAGTACAAGTGGCAATGTGTGCTGAATATGGAGAAACCACTTATTATATTAGTTGTACTGAGCTATTTATATTGTTTTATTTATTTGAAACAGCAGAAAGTTTGTATATTTTGCCAATAAACCTGCTCTGCGCGGAGGGCGAATCATTTTGATTGCATTTACTTTCACTGATGACAATAAATCCAGATTATCCATTGTTATCAATCATAATGGTGAGAAGTGCGGCTGCAGCTCAGCTTCACCCCCTCCCCATGGTGATGTGCACCTCCTCCCCTGCACTGGTCCATCTGCATGTGATGGGCAGGGAGGATGTGCAAGAACTAGCACCAGGGTGTGTGTGGCCCCATTTTGGTTCTTCTTTTCTAAGTACCGTTTTATCACTATTTTTTCCTTTTCCTTTTTTGCTCTTTCGCTCGTGTTTATGTCATTTATGAGGATTTGTTTGAGAGATTCCTGTAAATGGTTTTGCAGGTCTGACCGCGGGTGAGAACCGTGAGACCACAAAATAACTGATGGGGATGAAAAGTCACAAAGCGGTGAAACATTTCTCTGCCTCAGTTGAGAGGGGCCTCGGAAAGGATACAACTAAAAACTAACCAGAAGGGAGAAATCCAACAACCAAACTGCAAAATTAGTATCAGATTTATATGGAATATTAACATGTAAGTATAATGAAGCAGAACCCTTCTATGGCGCAGTTTAAGTAAACTTCAAAATACTTTCTGTATTTGCAGATGAGCCAAAACTACGTTCTGCTGTAGATACTATGTCCTATCCCTACACACGGAACCTGGGTATAACAGAAACAAATTTAAAAAAAAAAAACGGAATTCTGGCACTTTGATTTTTTTTTCCCCTTTTTTACGGCATTTATCATACGGTTTAATTTATTTTATATTTTGATAGACTGGACTTTTACAGCTGCGGAGATACCAAATATAGATTTTTTTTTTTTATTTATGTATTTTCCTTTTTTTAAAAGAGGGTTAATTTTGAATTTTTAATATTTTTAAAACTTTTTTTTTTTTTCATTTTTTACATTTTTTGTTAGTCCCCATAAAATACTCGTATTAAAAAGATAAAAAGACAGCTATGGTACCCCATCGGTGCCCCATAATCGCGTCATGGGGGGGGGCAATGGGAGCTGATGCACATGAGCACCAGCGAGGGTTCTATATAAATGCTTCTGTCAGAGATTGACAGCAGCATCTATGTGGTTAATGGCAGCAATCGGAGCTGAGATGTGTAATTGCTGCTGTTAGACACTAGTGATGGGCAGTCCGGCTCTTTTTGGTGATCTGGCTCTCACGGCTCCGCTCACCAAAAGGAGCGGGTTCTTTTTGGATCCTAAATGGATCCCTACTGCATACTTGTGCAGGCGTCAGAAACCCCGCCCACCTACCACATGAACCCCGCCCACTTTCTAGGGACCAATTAAACTGCTGAATGGGAGGAGTTTTGTTTGGGTGGGCGGAGTTACATCTGCTGAACAACGGGATTTTACACCCAGTGAGAGCCATTCAGGGATTTTAGTGGCTCTCACTGGGGTGCCGGCTCCCATCATTCACAGCAGGGAGCTGGCTCTTTGTGTTGGATCGTTCGCGAACGACACATCACTATTAGACACAGATACCGGCTATGTAACATAACTCTCATCTACCGCATGTGGACCGAGCTGTCACTGAGCCCCCTCCACAAATGAGCATTCCTTCCATAATGTAACGTCTTTTTACGTTAAGGGGTTAAAGAAGGGCTATCACTCCATATATTTGTATTTCTACTTGATGTAAATGCCGCTGTTCTCCTGAATCCAGCAATGTTTTTCTTTTTTTCCTATGTCTCTCCATTCCAGAGATGTGACCCCTTTTTCCCTATATATATAAATTTATTTTTCAACCAATTGGGCGTGGTCCTAAAGGAGACGCCCACAAGGAACCATTGAAAACCGCACCCACATGGCTAATAATTCAAGATTTATATCCAGGTCATATCTCAGGAACAGAGAGGAGCAGGAACACAAGAAAAACATCGCCGGATTCAGGAGAACAGCAGCATTTACACCAAGAGAAAAAAAATAGATATTTCTAACAAGAGACAGTTTGACTTTAAGAGAAGGGCAACGAAATGTAAGTGAGGTCTACATGATTTCAGATACATTGTCAGAAATAAATTTATTTATGGTCCAGCCAAGAATATATCTCTATATAAATGAGTAAGTGATCCCTATAGCAATGCAATACATTATTCCTTAGGACAGTGGGGGATTAAAGGGATTCTGTCTGTTAGCTCCCAATCAATGATTAAAGGGATTTCACAACCCAAATTATTTGGCTCTTTTTAAATCCAAAATCGGTAATATCTTTACCTGGCTGATCTTTTCATCCATTACTGAGAAATCAGCGTTTGAATTTATGCAAATGAGGGTGAAGTGCTATTGGTAGATCTGAAGCCTCTGTCACTCCAGCTCTATTCCCCGCCCAGCGCTGTCTCCCCCTGCTTCACTGAAAGCTTCCATGCCTGAAGTCACACAACACAGAGATTGTCATTCAAGCAGGAGGAGGGAATAGAGCTGGAGTGACGGAGGCTTCAGATCTACCATAGTCCTTTAGCCTCATTTGCATATTAATTAAATTAACTTGGGAAGGTGCAGTGAACCACCGAGCCAGAATGTAGAAATATACAGTAGAAATAAAGGATGATTTAGAAAAATTGACCTAATGGATGTCAGCAGGAAGATCAGCGATCCTGCAGCTACGTACCTTGCTGACCGGAGCTGCGCTCAGGGAATATTATTAGTGCGTGCAGTGCCACTAGGAGGGCAATTGACCCTATCATCTTCTATTCCTGCAAGACAAAAAAATGATTGGTACATAAGAAAAAAAAATAGAAGATGTAGAAATAATGATAATGATTAATATTACTGATGCTGCTGCAGACATAACTTCATATCCTCCAATGTCAAATTCTGGGTATTTTTTATTATTATTTTTTTTATCAATTAACAAGCAAGTATACAAATAGTAAGAGGAATCCCATAACACATTGTTTCTTTACTTGTTAACGAGTCTGGAAGCAAAATGCTGATAATAACCCATAATTATAACCACAAAATCCGTCAGCAGCAGCTTGTCGACAATTTCTAAGTAGCAAAATTAGATTTCCCCCTAACGCTGCAGGCGTTTTACTTTCTAGCAAACTTTCTAGTAAACTTTTTATGTATCAATTTCTCATATAATGCAAAAAAAAAAGTAATAAATTTAAAATCAATAAATAAATATAAACAAATAGAAAACAGATTTTTTGCGATTGTATCAAGCAATGAAAGTGACAGCAAGCAGAGGTGTTTACCAAATAGTCAGGAATTGATGCACAAAGTCTGTTAGGATGGAAATTAGTTTGGAAAAGTTTTAAGGGAAGTCCAACTTTAGATCATATCACACGTAGAAAATCGGGACCAGATTTACAGATTGGTTTTTCCTCTACAGGAAACAGCCGGCCAAGTGATGCATGCTGCTAATAGAAAACATAAAGTCCGTGCCATTCCTACTGACAGTCTCCCGAAGCCTGAGACGCATCACAGAATGGAAAATCATTCAGACACATCAGGTATACTGGGATCTAGCAGAGCTGGACGTGTGGGATTAGTGTGCTGCCTGCATATTATAGCCTACAAGCGATATGTTAGCAAAGAGAGTGTTTTTTGTTGTTGAAACCATGGAAACATTTAGCTCTGCATAGGAGCTGCGTACGCAAAACGGCAGATTTTTAATCATGACTAAGCTGCTTTATTTTATTTTAGATGCATTGCAATAGTAAAAATGATTGCAGAAATCTACACACCCTTTAAAGTCAATGCATTTAAAGGCAACGAGTCATTAGAAAATTATCATTTTTTTAATCAGGTTAATTTCATATCATTATTATTGGAAAAATAAGAAATTGCAATTTTCACAGTGGACACTAGGCCTAATGTTAGATCCACTTCCTATTAGTTACATGGACATTACTAGCGATAACTGTGAAGGGAGGGGGAGAGGGTGAGCTGTAACATACAATCATAGAATAATAGAATGTTAGAGTTGGAAGAGACCTACGGGGTCATCGTGTCCAACCCCTGACTCAATGCAGGAGGCGCTAACCCATCTCAGATAAATGTCTGTCCAGTCTCTGTGTGAAGACTTCCATTGAAGGAGAACTCATCACCTCTCATGGCAGCCTGTTCCACTCATTGATGAAAATAAGGATGATCCCTCTACACTGTGACAGCCCTTCAGATATTTGTAGACCGCTATTAAGTCTCCTCTTAGCCTTTTTTGCAGCTAAACATTCCCAGATCCCTTAACCGTTCCTCGTAGGACATACTTTGCAGTCAGCTCACAATCCTGGTCGCTCTTCTCTGAACTTTCTACAGTTTTTCAATGTATTTTTTAAAATGTGCCCAAAACTGAACACAGCATTCCAGATGAGGTCTGACCAAGGAGGAGTAGAGGGGGATAATTACTTCATGTGATCTAGACTCTATGCTTCTGTTAGTGTACTGTTTGCCTTTTTTTTTTGCTGCTGCATCACACTGTTGACTCATGTGCAGTCTGTGATCTATTAGTATACCCAAGTCTTTTTCACACGTGCTGTGCTTAGTTCTACTCCTCCCATTCTATAGATGTAATTTTCATTTTTCTTGCCCAGATGTAGAATCTTGCATTTCTCCCTGTTAAATACCATTCTATTAGTCATTGCCCATTGTTCAAGATTATCTAGATGTTTCTGAATCCTTTCTCGGTCTTCTCTAGTGCTATCTCTTCTAGCTTTGCATCGTCTGCAAATTTGATTTACTTTTAGTTCTCTTATCCAGATCATTTATAAAAATATTGAACAACACTGGGGCCAGGAGAGAGCCTTGTGGTACCCCACCCGTAACACTGGAGGTGAGCTGTGACATCACCTATTGTGAATGGGGAATCCAAGGTTATCTACTGTATATAGAGGTGTTATCAGTCATTGTACAGGAGAAGGAGGTGAGCTGTGACATCACCTATTGTGAATGGTGGATCCTGTGTTATCTACTGTATATAGAGGTGTTATCAGTCATTATACAGGAGGAGGTGTGCTGTGACATCACCTATTGTGAATGATGGATTCTGTGTTACCTACTGTATATAGAGGTATTATGAGTCATTGTACAGGAGGAGGAGGTGAGCTGTGACATCACCTATTGTGAATGGTGGATCCTGTGTTACCTACTTTATTTTGAGGTGTTATCAGTCATTGTAATCCTGTCTGGGATGATAATGACACTGCTGGAAAGTAATCTGTTCAGGCAGTGTGAGTCTAGTATTAGGCCAAGTGACTAGCATGAAAATTGTGGCATTAAATTATTTTAAAAACATGTAAGAATAAATTTCACATAAAATCATGATTTAAACACTCGGCCATTTTCTTATAACCCGTTCCCCTTAATCATCTTTCCTTATATTTTCGAGCACCGTTATGAGTCACATACACATCCCTTATCCAAATATTTGCCGTTAGCTACAGACAGAGGGTCAATCCCGGCCGGGAACGATTATAAAAGAGGAAACTTGTGTCTAAACACTGACTTTGGCTGCGGAGGTGACTGTTCAGACCTCACATGTGGCGCTATGATGTGGTTGCCGTCCATTACCAGAGTAAGTCTATTAAATAGAGCGTGGAGTCAAGTAGATGACGGGCGTCTCCAGCGCCTCTGGGCCTGTCACCGTCTATGGGCCGATCAGATCAGAGAGTGATTCACGTCTTGACATTTGTTCTATATTTGGAATTTCTGGAATCTGCAGAAATTTACAGCATTTTCGCATCTACAGGTTGTGGGAGCTAAGAAGCCGAGCAGATATGGCAACCTTACATCTGTCGCTCCAGTCCTGACACACACATGTTGGGAGTTTACCCTTTGTGTGTCCACAACTCCCATTACTAGGAAACAGGATTGAATCTTCCTGGGACAATTTTTGGGAATCTGCTCTTGTATGTTAAAGGGGTTCCAAAGCGTCAAAAATGATATTAAGAAATGCCATTGGCAATGGTAACACTAAAAATAACCACAAATAGGATTTGTTAGAAATAGCGCCACTCTCATCTGTAGGCATGGTCTGGTATTGCAGCTTCAGACTTGGTCATGTTAATTAGAAGCACATGACCAGCGCTGATTTATTATACTCGGAGAAGGTTCTTATTGAAGCAGAGATCTTGAAAACTATGACAAGCTGATACAGAAAGTACATTAGAAAACTTTTTAAAACTTTTGTGGACTGTAAAGTGGCTGCAAATAAGAACTTTCTGCATTGTTCAATAAATGGCCATGACCGGAGCACTTGAGACCTCTTATGTGCAGATGAAATGGCTGGGGCTGTGAAGTATCCTTCTTTATTCCCCAGTCTCCTTCACACGAGGAACATTAATCATATTATCCTTTCTAACACTTCTATATCGAAAGTTTTTCCCTTTGAAGTCCTCATTGCTTTTCTCCTCTGTGACCCGAGGTAAGAGGTAAATGATCAGTCGTAGCCCTCTGTGAGCTCATAATGTAGGAATGTCCCACCGTCGCTGACACCCCCAGATTTCCTTTGTGCTTCCCGGCTTTGAAGAATTCGTATTATTAAAGTATTGATTGGCTGAGCCCGAAATATCAGATAATTTATGAGGGCGGCTGACAGCGATCTTGGCGGTGATGATGCACCTGCAAGCGAGCCCATAACATGGATGTTTTACAAATAGATGAGCCATAAAGGTGAAGGCAGTTCGAAAATTAACTATGTAGATTCCATTCAGGTCTCCTAAGACCCAGAGAACCAAGAATGACTACTCCATGATGACCCAGTAGACAAGTGTCCACTCTACGATGACCCAGTAGGCAGGTGATAACTCCATGATGACCAAGTAGACACATGTCTACTCCATGACTATCCAGGAGGCAGATGACCACTCCATGATGACCCAGCGGATACAAGACCACGTGTCTACTCCATATCAGTCAGGAGACATATCTCTACTCCATGATGACTCAGTACAGTAGATGACCCAGTAGGCAGGTGCCCACTCCATGATGACCCAGTAGACACAAGACCACATATCTACTCCATATCAGCCAGTAGACACTTGTCCACTCCATGATGACCCAGTTTACATCTACTCTCTCTATAATGATCCAGTATACATGTGTCCACTCCTTTATGACTCAGAAGACGTGCTGACTCGATGATCCAGTAGGCACGAGTCCACATGTCTACTCCATGATCAGCCTGTAGACACTTGTCCGCTCCATGATCACTCAGTAGATGTGTCCACTCCATGATGACCCAGTAGATATGTGTCCATTCCATGATGACCCAGTAGATATGTGTCCATTCCATGATGACCCAGTAGATATGTGTCCATTCCATGATGACCCAGTAGATATGTGTCCACTCCATGATGACCCAGTAGATATGTGTCCATTCCATGATGACCCAGTAGATATGTGTCCATTCCATGATTACCTAGTAGACTAGTGCTAATTACATGATGACCAGTTAGACACGTGTCCACTTTATGATGACCCGACAGACATATATCTACTCCATGATGACCCACAGTAGATACCTGTAACTCTTGTAGACACATCTACTCCACAATGACCCAGTAGACACAAGTTCACTTTATGATGACCAAGTAGCATCCTGTCCAAACTATGACACCTCAGTAACCACTTGTGTACTTGATGATGACGTAGTAGACACATGATGAATCCATGATTACCTAGTAGACAAGTCTGTAGCCCATGATCTCTCACTAGACACGTCAACTCCGTGATGACCTGTAAAAACATCTCTACACTTGGAGAACACATCAGGATCGTGTCTGACCCCTATATACAGTGTGTTTTCCGTAGGGGACTCGTCGGTGACCTCCTGACAGTGGAATCGGCAAATCACACCTAATACCAGGACAATAGGATGCTGTCTTCCCTGAGATGACCCCAAGGCAAAATGTCTAATTATCTCATCCGGACATAAATGTAACAACCTGAAACATGTAAATGCACAAAAGGCCGCACAGGCTTCCATGCCATTAACTCCACAAAATCTTTACATTTAGTGACAGCAAGCAGAGATACGGCCATGGTAACTCACTGAAGATGCACAAAGCGTATTGGAAATATAATCCCGTTACTTTTCTGTGATTCCTCCAGTAAACACAATATAAATGAATTCTGATCTGTCACCCACAGGCTGCCCGCTGCGCTCCAGGAAACATTGGTTTACTTACAACCTGGGGGATGACGGTGCAAAACGGAGGAGGCAGCTCAGGAAATCTAAAAACCAGCCGTGCAGAGCGCCTGCGAAACCCATCACAGGGGTCAGAGGTCAGCGCTGCGATTCTGGGCCAGGCCCAATATTTAGTGATCTTCTATAATTCCTCAATGCTGCAACCGCCATCATCTGTGAAGGTGAGAACCATTCTGTCACCTGTGTAATACTAATATCTGATTCTAGGAAAGCGGAGTGACAACCTGCACCGCACGTCTGTGTAATCAGCCGCAACACAGCAGCGAAGCTGGAAGAACACGGTGCAGAGATCCGCTGCCCATAACTCTGCAAAAGCTACATAGCAGCAGAATAGTGAGTGCAGCTTTGGAGCATTAGGCCTCTTTCACACATCAGTTTTTTGCCTTCAGGCGCGATCCGGCTTTTTTTTGTAAAACCGGATCCGGCAAAATGCAATGCCGGATCCGGTTTTTCCCCATTGACTTGCATTAGCGCCGGATCGTGCCGGATGGCATTGCGTTTCATCCGTTTTTTGCCGGATCCGGCAACTTGTCTCATTCCGGCGTCTGGAAAAAACGGCTACTGTAACGTTTTTTGTCTCCGGCGAAAAAGCCGGAAGCGCCGGATCCGGTGCTTCCAGCTTTTTGCTACAATGAAAGTCTATGGGCGCCGGAATGCGCCGGATCCAGAAAAAGACGGATCCAGCCACCGGATCCGGTTTTTTTAAGTCTGCGCATGCTCAGATCCAATTGGCCAGCCGCCAGGAACAGAGACGGATCCAGCAAAAAAACGGATCCGTTTCTACAGTTCTCCAAAATTTATGCCGGATCCGTTTTTTCTAAAAAAAGCCGGATCCTGCCTGACGGCAAAAAACTGATGTGTGAAAGTAGCCTAATACAGTATGTAACTCAGGATCAGTAATGTAATGTATGTACACAGTGACTGCACCAGCAGAATAGTGAGTGCAGCTCTGGAGTATAATACAGGATGTAACTCAGTATCAGTAATGTATGTACACAGTGACTGCACCAGCAGAATAGTGAGTGCAGCTCTGGAGTATAATACAGTATGTAACTCAGGATCAGTAATGTAATGTATGTACACAGTGACTGCACCAGCAGAATAGTGAGTGCAGCTCTGGAGTATAATACAGGATGTAACTCAGGATCAGTAATGTAATGTATGTACACAGTGACTGTTCCAGCAGAATAGTGAGTGCAGCTCTGGAGTATAATACAGGATGTAACTCAGGATCAGTACTGTAATGTATGTACACAGTGACTGCACCAGCAGAATAGTGAGTGCAGCTCTGGAGTATAATACAGGATGTAACTCAGGATCAGTACTGTAATGTATGTACACAGTGACTACACCAGCAGAATAGTGAGTGCAGCTCTGGAATTATAATACAGGATGTAACTCAGGATCAGTAATGTAATGTATGTACACAGTGACAGCACCAGCAGAATAGTGAGTGCAGCTCTGGGGTATAATACAGGATGTAACTCAGGATCAGTAATGTAATGTATGTACACAGTGACTGCACCAGCAGAATAGTGAGTGCAGCTCTGGAGTATAATACAGTATGTAACTCAGGATCAGTAATGTAATGTATGTACACAGTGACTGCACCAGCAGAATAGTGAGTGCAGCTCTGGAGTATAATACAGGATGTAACTCAGGATCAGTAATGTAATGTATGTACACAGTGACTGCACCAGCAGAATAGTGAGTGCAGCTCTGGGGTATAATACAGGATGTAACTCAGGATCAGTAATGTAATGTATGTACACAGTGACTGCACTGGCACAATAGTACAGATCTGCAGCTGTGACACATCTATCCTATGTGTTACTCGTGAATTCTGTATAGTGACTATGGAAGGCTTTGATTATAGTGTACGTTGCCGCTTCCTCTGTACAGATCCAGGCAGGAGACACCGGTGGACATCTGGTTGCTCGGCACTATAATCTGTACCTGGATAGGTGTGTCTCATGCTGTAATGTGTAGCCGGGGGCATGGAGGACGCCACCCATCATACGCGGCAATCCTTATCCCGCACACTGTATGCTCGCAGGCTACAGATTATGTATTACCAGCTATTAATAGGAATATAACCGTCCCTGGTTACGCCACACGGCGCTGGGTGTGCAGGTAGATATATAATGCCGCCACATGTTACAGAGACATGTTTATTAAAGGGATTGTCCATGTTTCATAAAAGGGTTAGGATGAATGAGCAGACAGCAGATGTACTGGTGCGAAACTCCTCACAGCACGGTGTAATGTCGCCATAAGATAAAGGAAGAAATGACGAGAGCAAAGTGATCACCTGTCCACAAAATAGGCCAGAACTTGATGAATTAATGGCGCTATATGAAAAATACATACAATCCATCCCTCTCTCTTTATCTATCTGTTTGGTTTTCTTTTTGCCTTTTGCTTTTTTTATGATCTTACATCTTGTTTTTTTTGTCACTTTTCTACATTTTGCTATTAAAGTCTCATGTTCAAGGTCTGAAAGACATAAAACATGGTGCCCCCCTGCTGCCCGGACACCACCCGGTCCCCCCATTTATTGATCGGTCTGTTGGGCCTCCGGCTGAGGAGTTTCCAGGCCCTTTGACATCCTGAGAGGCCGGTTCTGGTTCATTGTAAAGGGCACGGCTGGAGCTCGGGGCTCCGAGAAGACGACAGTCATTGTGCTGCTGCCAAGGAGACATCTCCCCCTATTTATGGAGGCAGCAACCTCTGCTCCGTCTACCCCATTCTCAGCGAGGGGCCGGGAGAGATTAATGCTCCAGTACTGCGCAGAGCCAAGAAAGCCACCGAGAAGCCATTCCAAGGGATTCCCCTAGAAACTGGATGGAGGGATAGATGGATGGATGGATGGATGGAGGGATAGATGATAGATATAGATATATACACTGCTCAAAAAATAAAGGGAACACTTAAACAACAAAATATAACTCCAAGTAAATCAAACTTCTGTGAAATCAAACTGGCCACTTAGGAAGCAACACTGATTGACAATCAATTTCACATGCTGTTGTGCAAATGGAATAGACAACAGATGGAAATTATTGGCAATTGTCAAGACACCTTCAATAAAGGAGTGGTTCTGCAGGTGGGGACCACAGGCAACTTCTCAGTACCAATGCTTTCTGGCTGATGTTTTGGTCACTTTTGAATGCTGGTTGTGCTTTCACACTCGTGGTAGCATGAGACGGACTCTACCACCCACACAACAGGTAGTGCAGCTCATCCAGGTTGGCACATCAATGCGAGCTGTGGCAAGAAGGATTGCTGTGTCTATCAGCATAGTGTCCAGAGTGAGACAGGTCAGTACACCAGGAGACGTGGAGGGGGCCGAAGGAGGGCAACAACCCAGCAGCAGGACCGCTACCTCAGCCTTTGTGCAAGGAGGAACAGGAGGCGAGCTGGTTTCATTACCACTTTTTGTCATTTCTACCATTATTGCACCCAGTGGCAGATACATTGTGTTGCCCGCATCAGTTTAGGGCATCCCTCGTTCTACACCCTCATACTACATCCTCCCTTAGTAACCTCTTCCTGGCATTAGAGGCTTGCTCACAGAATGGACGCCCATGCTTTGGGAATGCTCTCTTATGGATTGCCCTTGGTGGAATTGCAGATGGCATAAGGCATTAACCTAGGCACCCGCCCCAAAACACCAACCCCTGATGGAGCGATCACAATCTGCCTGTATTGGTTCCTCACTGTAGACCGGCAACGTTTCTCTGCCAGATGTCACAGATGAAAAAAAAATCCCATCTATTCTAAAATGATCAGCAGGATGGTTCGCCCACCTGTGTCCGGGTCTCGGCATACACAGATCGGTGTGATGGTGCCAAATATTATCCCAGAATTTAGGAAAGCCAAAGAATCAAATTCTGGCAAAGTTTTTCAGTTCAGTTTTCCGAACTATGACGATCCTGGAAGAACCGAGCTCCGATTCCTCCCACCAGTCTTCTTACTGCCAGTCGTAGTGCCGTCTACCTGGTGGTCACAGATGAAAAAACTCACCCATCAGTACTAAAGGGGTTAATGGGTCCCCTATCTCCAGCAGTCCTATAGACAGTGATCAGGGCGGAGGGGCGCGTTCTCCATTTAGATAGGGGTCTGCATGGCCCCGTTCTCTGGTGGTCCCAGCGGTTGTACCCCCAATAAGCAGTAAATTAGGGGCTAAAATGTAATCTTTGTATAACAGAAAAAGGATCAAATCTCAGATGAGAAATCAGAGACCCCACTAGGGCAATAATGTTCCCGGTCTGCAGGTGTGGGGGGCGGACAGCATATAGTCAGAAAAGGGGGCACAATAGTCAGAGGAAGCTAAAATCTAAGGTGTGGGCTTATATCCTGCCTGGATCTGCTGCATATCCGCAGAAGAAATCTGAGTAATGCCGGCATACGAGCATGCCCGGCTTTCCTGGGGTCCTGAAAAGTGGCTCTAGAGAGCAGAGGGGACGCGCGCCCCCTTAATATGTCGTCCTGCAGGGACTTGGGGGGAGACATCAACTTCCTATTTCCGAAAATGAAGGTAAATTGAGCGGTTACCTTTGCTGTAGGTGCATAATCCACCCTCCAGATCCGTCCCCTTCCTATAGGTAGCCGGGAATCCTCAGGGGGGCACAACACGTCCCGTCGCCTTCTTCACTTTCCGCCCTCTTTAAAATTCACTTTCTGGCCCCAGAAGATGAGAAAATCCTTGGAAGAAATGCAGAAATGTCATGAAACGACTCCCCAAATTTTCCTTTCCTGGTTCTTCTTTTGCTCCTTTCTGTCGCTGCCTCTCCCAGATTTTTTTTTTTTTAGCATGTACCCTAAAGCTACAGAAAGTGGCTGCGCTGTAATGAATCCCCCAGCCCTTCCCTGCCGCTCACAGCCAATAGATGGGGAGATATGGAAATCCCAGCTACAATCTGCTGCCAGCCAGGTGAATGGACGCCGGACCCTGTGTGACACAGAGTCTCCCCTCCATCGTCCCCCGCTCCGCCTCCTGTCTGAAAGGGGGAAAAGAAAAAAAAAAGATTTATTTGCAACTTGGAAAGGCAAAGAGTTTGCAGGAGGAAGATGGGAAGCAGCTGGAAGATAGAGAATCCCTTGTAATCTGATCATTCCTGCCCCTGCGTTATTTCCTACAAACAGCGCCACCCTTGTCTAATGGCTGTGCCTGGTATTGCAGCACATTTATGTCAATATTGCAATGCCGATCCATGGACAAAGGTGGCGCTGTTTCTGGAAAAAAAAAAATGAAACGGCACAAGGCGGTATTGAGACATGTTCTGAGAGTTGCTGGGATACAGTAGAATCGGGCAGGTGAATGAATGTCACCCGTCTCCTCTATTCTGGGGAGGTTGAAAAGTGGAGTTGGTTTGAGGAAAAAAAGGCTCTGATCCATCCTGCCCCGAAATGAGCGGTCTCGGGCTATTATCTAGCACCAGTAGGGGGCAATATTTGATTTTTGGGCTCCCCCTGCTCTACGTTCTTCACTGCAGGGAGGAGTTTAACGTATATTCCTTAAAGGGGTTCTCCAGGAATTTGTAGAAACATGCCCAAAGCTGGAGACGGAAATACCCAATGCTGGCTAAATACCCATTGACCTCTCTGGCGGATGGTCCCTGACCCTGAGGGTCCTGTAGCAATGACATGTTAATCAATCACGTGACCTTCTGCAGCCAATCACTGGCCTCAACAGTCTTGTGCTCTAAGGCCAGCGATTGGCTGCAGCGGTCATGTCAACGATATATGTGATGTCATCTATGCTGGATCAGCAGGGACCAGCGGAGTGGCGGCATTTTTTAGAAGATGGGGATTTTTAAGTTATTTTTATACCTTTTCCTGCTCTTACGCAACTTTTCCTAAGTTCCTGGACCGTCCCTTTAAGCTGACTGTTCAGTAAATCTAGAAGGGTAATGGCTCCCATGGGGCACGGTCTCGGGGCTGCGGCCGGATTCTGCGGTCTGTGACCGGCATTGCCGTGTTCGGGTCGGTCCTGGGGGACTTCGATGGGACTTGTTGCTGATTCCGATGAGTTTTTCAGACTCGGCACAGCTGCCTGTACATGAGACCCTGCGTCTCCTCTGTGGGCGGACTGAGTCACTCGCCTCTTATACCATGACTAGTCCCATATACACATTAGACAGGTGGGATCTATTAACCCCATATGCCCCAGGATTGGATATACAGGACTCGGGGGGCTGCCTGCACCGGTTCTGGCCTCCTAACCTGTGGCTCGTCACTTGTGAAACTACAATCCCCATCATGCTCATACAGGATTGGAGTTGTAGCTTTAGTACTGTGATCGATTCAAGTCTGGGGTCTGGTCTGGCGTCGGATTCATTTTCGGGGCTGGTCTGGGGGTTGATTAATTGGAAAAGTCGGGGGAAGGACAACATTTTAGGGTCTGATTCATTTTAGGGGTCAGAGTTGGGGTCTGATTTTCTTGATCAAAAGAATTAATAAATTCTTAAATTGACATCATTCATCCATTGACGGTTGGGGGGGCTGTCAGTTATTATGTAATATCTCTGTCTCAGGGTGTTGTAGTGATTAATATTCATGTAAATTCATTGTACAGTTTATAATAATATAGCTAGGGAATAGGGGACAATGGAGGTGACATTGCGCAGTGAAGTACAGCTTTAATTCATTTTTGGGCCCCGAATTCTTATAAGGGCTGGAGTTCTATTTTCTGATAAACAGTTCCAAAGCCCCTCCCCACCACCAGGGGGAGCTCAAAATATAATGTTTTATACAAATTCCAATAGAGGGAGCTTACTACATACAGATTTATACAGCCACCACTAGAGGGAGCTCACTACACATGGGTTTATACAGCTGCATCTAGGGGGAGCACACTACATAGAGGTTTATACAGCCACCAATAGGAGGAGCTCACTGCAGATTTATTTACAGTCACCACTAGAGGGACCTCACTGCATACAGATTTATACAGCCACAACTAGGGAGAGCTCACTACATAGGGGTTTATACAACCACCACTAGGCGAAGCTCACTGCATAGTGGTTTATACAGCCATCACTAGGGGAAGCTCACTTTACAGGGGTCTATACAGCCAACACCAGGGGAAGTTCATTACATAGGGGTTTATACAGTCACCACTATGGGGAACTCACTACATAGGGGTTTTTTATAGCCACCACTAGAGGGAGCTCACTACATAGGGGTTTATACAGCCACCACTAGGGGGAGCTCACTACATGGGGGTTTATACAGCCACCACTAGGGGGAGCTCACTACATGGGGGTTTATACAGCCACCACTAGGGGGACCTCACTACATAGGGGTTTAAACAGCCACCACTAGGGGGAGCTCACTACATGGGGGTTTATACTGCCACCACTAGGGGGAGCTCACTACATAGGGGTTTACACAGCCACCACTAGGGGGAGCTCCCTACATAGGGGTTTATACAGCCACCACTAGGGGGAGCTCACTACACAGGGGTTTATACAGCCACCACTAGGGGGCGCTCACTACATAGGGGTTAAACTGCCACCACTAGGGGGAGCTCACTACACAGGAGTTTATACTGCCACCACTAGGGGGAGCTCACTACATAGGGGTTTATACTGCCACCACTAGAGGAACTTCATGGCATATAGATTTATACAGCCACAACTAGGGAGAGCTCACTACATAGGGGTTTATACAACCACCACTAGGCGAAGCTCACTGCATAGTGGTTTATACAGCCACCACTAGGGGAAGCTCACTATACAGGGGTCTATACAGCCAACACCAGGGGAAGTTCATTACATAGGGGTTTATACAGTCACCACTATGGGGAACTCACTACATAGGGGTTTATATAGCCACCACTAGGGGGAGCTCACTACATAGGGGTTTATACAGTCACCACTATGGGGAACTCATTACAAAGGGGTTTACACAGCCACCACTAGGGGGAGCTCACTACATAGGGGTTTATACAGCCACCACTAGGGGGAGCTCACTACACAGGGGTTTATACAGCCACCACTAGGGGGAGCTCACTACATAGGGGTTAAACTGCCACCACTAGGGGGAGCTCACTACACAGGGGTTTATACTGCCACCACTAGGGGGAGCTCACTACATAGGGGTTTATACTGCCACCACTAGAGGAACTTCATGGCATATAGATTTATACAGCCACAACTAGGGAGAGCTCACTACATAGGGGTTTATACAACCACCACTAGGCGAAGCTCACTGCATAGTGGTTTATACAGCCACCACTAGGGGAAGCTCACTATACAGGGGTCTATACAGCCAACACCAGGGGAAGTTCATTACATAGGGGTTTATACAGTCACCACTAGGGGGAACTCACTACATAGGGGTTTATATAGCCACCACTAGGGGGAGCTCACTACATAGGGGTTTATACAGTCACCACTATGGGGAACTCATTACAAAGGGGTTTATACAGCCACCACTAGGGGGAGCTCACTACATCGGGGTTTATACTGCCACCATTAGGGGGAGCTCACTACACAGGGGTTTATATAGCCACCACTAGGGGAAGCTCACTGCATAGTGGTTTATACAGCCACCACTAGGGGGAGCTCACTACAGTATACAGGGGTCTATACAGCCACCACTAGGGGTAGCTCACTACATAGGGGTTTATACTGCCACCACTAGGGGGAGCTCACTACATAGGGGTTTATACAGCCACCACTAGGGGAAGCTCACTACATAGGGGTTTATACTGCCACCACTAGGGGAAGCTCATTGCATAGTGGTTTATACAGCCACCACTAGGGGAAGCTCACTGCATAGTGGTTTATACTGCCACCCCTAGGGGGAACTCACTACATAGGGGTTTATACTGCCACCACTAGGGGGAGCTCACTACATAGGGGTTTATACTGCCACCATTAGGGGGAGCTCACTACATAGGGGTTTATACAGCCACCACTAGGGGAGCTCACTACACAGGGGTTTATACAGCCACCACTAGGGGGTGCTCACTACATAGGGGTTTATACTGCCACCACTAGGGGGAGCTCACTACATAGGGGTTTCTACTGCCACCACTAGGGGGAGCTCACTACATAGGGGTTTATACAGCCACCACTAGGGGGAGCTCACTACATGGGGGTTTATACTGTCACCACTAGGGGGAGCTCACTACATAGGGGTTTACACAGCCACCACTAGGGGGAGCTCACTACATAGGGGTTTATACAGACACCACTAGGGGGAGCTCACTACACAGGGGTTTATACAGCCACCACTAGGGGGAGCTCACTACATAGGGGTTTATACTGCCACCACTAGGGGGAGCTCACTACATAGGGGTTTATACTGCCACCACTAGGGGGAGCTCACTACATAGGGGTTTATACTGCCACCACTAGAGGAACTTCATGGCTTACAGATTTATACAGCCACAACTAGGGAGAGCTCACTACATAGGGGTTTATACAACCACCACTAGGCGAAGCTCACTGCATAGTGGTTTATACAGCCACCACTAGGGGAAGCTCACTATACAGGGGTCTATACAGCCAACACCAGGGGAATTTCATTACATAGGGGTTTATACAGTCACCACTATGGGGAACTCACTACATAGGGGTTTATATAGCCACCACTAGGGGGAGCTCACTACATAGGGGTTTATACAGTCACCGCTATAGGGAACTCACTACATAAGGGTTTATATAGCTACCACTAGGGGGAGCTCACTACATCGGGGTTTATACAACCACCACTAGGGGTAGCTCACTACATAGGGGTTTATTCTGCCACCACTAGGGGAAGCTCACTGCATAGTGGTTTATACAGCCACCACTAGGGGGAGCTCACTACACAGGGGTTTATACAGCCACCACTAGGGGTAGCTCACTACATAGGGGTTTATACTGCCACCACTAGGGGAAGCTCACTGCATAGTGGTTTATACAGCCATCACTAGGGGGAGCTCACTACAGTATACAGGGGTCTATACAGCCACCACTAGGGGGAGCTCACTACACAGGGGTTTATACAACCACCACTAGGGGTAGCTCACTACATAGGGGTTTATACTGCCACCACTAGGGGAAGCTCACTACATAGGGGTTTATACTGCCACCACTAGGGGAAGCTCACTACATAGGGGTTTATACTGCCACCACTAGGGGGAGCTCACTACATAGGGGTTTATACAGCCACCACTAGGGGAAGCTCACTACCTAGGGGTTTATACAGCCACCACTAGGGGAAGCTCACTACCTAGGGGTTTATACTGCCACCACTAGGGGAAGCTCACTGCATAGTGGTTTATACTGCCACCACTAGGGGAAGCTCACTACATAGGGGTTTATACTGCCACCACTAGGGGAAGCTCACTACATAGGGGTTTATACTGCCACCACTAGGGGGAGCTCACTACATAGGGGTTTATACAGCCACCACTAGGGGAAGCTCACTACCTAGGGGTTTATACAGCCACCACTAGGGGAAGCTCACAACCTAGGGGTTTATACTGCCACCACTAGGGGAAGCTCACTGCATAGTGGTTTATACTGCCACCACTAGGGGGAACTCATTACATAGGGGTTTATACTGCCACCACTAGGGGGAGCTCACTACATAGGGGTTTATACTGCCACCACTAGGGGAAGCTCACTGCATAGTGGTTTATACAGCCACCACTAGGGGGAGCTCACTACAGTATACAGGGGTCTATACAGCCACCACTAGGGGGAGCTCACATAGGGGTTTATACATCCACCACTACTGCGAGTTCTGTACATAGGAGTGTAAACAGTTCCTACTGAGCTCAGTTTGACGTTTGCAGAGAACATCTCAGTGTTTTCCCTGAATTGCTCAGATGGGGGAGGCTTCAAGTACAAGGGCCCCCAAAGTTTGCTCATAAAATCCTGGTCTCTGCTTCCCTGAACTGTTTCCTTTCATATTATACAAATAGAGAAATGAAAGTTAATCCTGGAAATAAAAACAAACTAAAATCTAATCATTTCTCATCAGTGACAGGACGGGAAATACAGAGCGGACGACGACTGAGCGCTGCAGACGAGAAAGATAATAATCCCAAGAAAAGGCTGAAAAAGAACTCATCCATAGAATTTAGCACAAATAACCAAAGAAAACAATGGACAATCCAGCAATAATGGACATTTTTTTTTGTATTCAAGTTTATTTACACATATAAATATAAACAATGCAAGAGATAAAAGGTAAAAAATACCAAGTACAATTTAAAGGGGTGGCGACACCTTACAGCTCTGCGGTTGGCGGCTGATTCTTGCCTTGTCCCCATTTTGTATTTCTTTTGTAACTTAAACTTTATTGGTTCCAGAGCGAGAAGATACGTTGACAATAGCCATTCAAATAATTGCAATCATTAACCAATAATACAAGATTTGGTCAATATTCCAAATTACTTCCTTACAAAGAATTTTTAACTATGACCCAGACTTACACAAATAACCCAAATAATTGCTCTTTTTGGTAATGTCCCCATTTTGGATTTCTCATTTCCCGTCCATACAATGTATCCGCTGCAGAATGACGACGTCGTTTCGTCTGCTGATATCCACTTATCCCTATAGGAGAAGGAAAGGAGCCCGAGTGTTGATGAGACGTCCCAAGATGCGGAGGATGAAGTCAGGGCTGTCAGTGGAGGCCGGTGACATCCTCATCCTCTGCCCTAATGGAGGATCAAAGCTTCTTACTAGATTGTTACAATGTATCAATCAGCCTGAAACCAGGAGACACTTGTGCTGCAGCTTCAAGACTTGACCAGACTCATACATTGTAACAAGGCCTCAGCTGTGAGCAAGAATAGGACATGTATGCCTCTACTCCATCCTGGAAGACCCCTACAATTATATCCATCAGGGGGGATGGATATGATGACCTTGTGGTCGGATGGGGCTGCTGACCTTCAGGCCCCTTTACCGTTCCCATACATCAGATGCGGTGGACCACCCTTGTTCCCATAGATTCCACATTTGGGTGTTCCTCCTGTCACCTGGATTTAGTCCCTTATATGTCCTGAGTAAGGAATAGATGTTCTTCTATTAAAAAGCCTTACAGGCAGCAAAGCTCCGAGGATTCCAGAAATTCCATATATCTGCGGCCGGAATGTAACCGAATACAGAGGCTGAGATGGGCAATGTGAGAGGAAGAGAGGCTGAATGCAAGAAGTTATAGAGGAAACCTCCAGCCATTGAAAAACTACAACACCCAGCATGCCCTGATAGCTAAAGGTAATCAGGGCATGCTGCGAGTTATAGTCCTGCAATATCAGAAGATCTATTCATTTCCCCACTGACTTATCCTGCACTTTATTTGCAGCCTGAATAGTTGCTGGCAATGGAGCTCTGTTTTTCTAATACACAGGTCCAAACCCTCTGCATAAGCAAGAAAAAAGATAATATTTTGTCTTCCTGCAGTCTCCACTAGAGGGAGATCAGATGGATTTATTATTGCGTTCAATGGGAGCTGTATGAAACCCATTGCAGTGAGCGCCCCCTAGTGGTGACTTTGAGCAGCCAGAATTATTCTCATTGGATTTTTCATATTTATGCAGGAGATTTGGAGCTTTGTATCAGAGAAATCGATCTCCTGCATCTGCAGTGAGAGCAACCACTCCAAGAAACTGTGCAAACCTCATAGACATCTGCACACGATGATCCCTTCACCGCTGGTGATGACCTTGTAGATAGAATAACTTGTGGTTAACGCTCTCCAGGGATCGGCCGGGTTACAACAACTCATTTGTAAGAGTCGGAAAAGCCTCTGGACATTGAGTGTCCTCATCAGATTTCTCTTGACAGAGTTTATGCAAACTCAGAAGGAATGTGGCCGTTCACAGCCCTCCCTAGTGGTCGCAGGGTATCTGCATGATTCATTCTGGCTGCACAATGGATCAGGATTGAGTCAATCTCAGTGTTTCATCGCACGCCCTGATAGAGCGTGAGCCGCTTACACAGGAGTCCTCCAACACGCTCAGCCGCTTACACAGAAAGTCCTCCGACACGATCAGCCGCTTACACAGGAGTCCTCCGACACGATCAGCCGCTTACACAGGAGTCCTCCGACACGATCAGCCGCTTACACAGGAGTCCTCTGACACGATCAGCCGCTTACACAGGAGTCCTCCGACACAATCAGCCGCTTACACAGGAGTCCTCCGACACAATCAGCCGCTTACACAGGGGTCTGGCTGGTCACAGTGTATCTGAGTCCTCCAACACGATCAGGACAGATTTTTTTTAAGCCTCTGCATGAAAATCATGTTCACATTCACTGACAGCAAGCAGAAAGCTTGGCCATAGTAAGGAATAAAAAAAACAACAGATATCAGTTTATTCTACAGTAGTTACGCTTTATTGATATAAATCTTACAAATATTTTAAATACCAGAATCCACGGCCGCCCAAAAATAACTTTTTTTTTTACGGCAAAATGTTCCTTAAAGTACACCTCAACCAGACCAGACCTCCTAAATCAATACAAACCCCAGACCAGGCCCCCTCAAATAAAAAGACCCCAGCTAGACCCTCTAAATAAATAAACTGCCGACCAAACCCTCTATAAAAATACAGCCCGCTGGACAGGACCTCTAGATATAGCCTAAGACAAACCCACTAAATGAATGGACCCCAGACCAGACCCCTTGTAATAATATGGCCCCCAGACCCTCTAAATAGATGCCAGCCCAGTCCCTCCAGTAATAATAAAGCCCCTCAGACCAGACCCTCTAAATAAATGGAACCAGACCCCCTGTAATAATACAGCCCCTCATAGCAGACCCTCTAGATATAGCCCCAAACCATACTCACTAGATGAATAGATCCCAGCCCAGACCCCGTGTAATAATACAGCCTCCCCCAGACCAGCCCCTCTGGATTTAGACCCAAGACCAGGCCCTCTAAGTAATAATAATAATAATAAATTTTATTTCTATAGCGCCGACATATTCCGCAGCACTTTACATTTCAGAGGGGATTTGTACAGACAATAGACATTACAGCATAACAATAATCACATAGATCATAACAGATACCAAGAGGAATGAGGGCCCTGCTCGCAAGCTTACAGTCTATGAGGAAAGAGGTAGACACAAGAGGTGGGTGGTAACAGTTGCCCTGATTGTATGGACCAGCCATAATGTTAAGTGTGTAACAGTACAGACACAGAGGGATAATGGATGCATAAAGCATGTGGGAACATGATGCGGGGAACCTGGTTATGGTAAAACTTTTGGCTGTGCCACACAGGGATAGATTAGGTTAATGTGTTGAGGCGATAGGCCAGTCTGAATAAATGCGTTTTCAGGGCACGCTTAAAATTGTGGGGATTGGGGACTAATCGTATTGACCTGGGAAGTGCATTCCAAAGAATTGGCGCGGCACGTGTAAAGTCTTGGAGACGGGAGTGGAGGTTCTGACTATTGAGGATGCTAACCTCAGGTCATCAGCAGAACGGAGGGCGCGGGTAGGGTGGTATACTGAAACAAGGGAGGAGATGTAGGGTGGTGCTGAGCCATGGAGGGCTTTGTGGGTGAGGGTAATAAGTTTATACTGAATTCTGGAGTGGATGGGTAGCCAGTGTAATGACTGGCAAAAGGTAGAAGTAAATAAACCCTAGAGCCTAGAACAGACCCCCTGTAATAATGCAGTCCCCCCCGACCAGACTCTCTAGATTTAGACCCAAGACCAGGCCCTCTAAATAAATAAACTCAACAACTAAATAATATAGACCCCAGATTACAGAAATAAAGAACCCCGACCAGAATAAGTGTAAAATTATGGGCTGATAAAATTCCTTTATGGGGTCTTGATCTTAGTTTTATCCGATACAGAGCTCCAAAGCTCCTGCTTTCCCTTCACACAGTCTTAAGGCTATGTGCACACGTATGCAGAAAATTTCTGCTTCAAAACCGGACTCCTTCCCAGGAAACGCGCGTTTTATTTCCGCGCGTTTTTTGCACAAAAAACGCGTGTTTTTGATGCGTTTTTTTCTATGCGTCTTCTGACTCATAGAAAATAGCTAAAAACGCAGACTTTTCCGCAAAATTAATAAGCATGCTGCGTTTTTTACTGCAAAGCGTTTTTTTCGCGGAAATAAAAGCATCAATGTGCACAAAAAGTGCAGAATTCATGTAAAATGAATGGGATGCTTCTTGTATGCGTTTTTGAAGCATTTTGATCAGGACAAACGCTTCAAAAACGCAAAAAAAAAACGCTTACGTGGGCACACAGCCTGAAGGTTAAGATTGTGGCTACCAGAAGTCACCACCAGGGGGAGCTCCCATTGACCTAAATAGTAAACTTGCCCTTGGTGAGCTCCCTCTAGTGGTGACTGCAGGCAAATTCACTCATTCTATGGAGCGGATTTGGAGCAATGTGTTAGAAAAGTCCGAGCTGCAGCCTATATGCAGAAAATAGGACCAAAATCAAGCAAGTACGGCATTGTGGTTGCCATGGGGCATGCTGGCAATTGTAGTTTTACAATAACTGGAGTGCCACAGGCTATTTGCACATCATCTGAAACCCAAGCATGAATCTGGAGGAAACGACAATGTCTGACTTGAGGTGGCGACGATGATGGACAGAGCTCCGGTCCTAGATTGGACGCCTTTCATTCTTGCGCAGATACCAGGCCCGATGGAACTTGCACGGTGCAGATGTGTCAGGCGCGGCGTGTCGGGTCCTGTCTGCCCAAAGCTTCTCTCTAAAGTAACCCTGTGTTTGCCTTCACTGTCAGGTTACTCCTCATCGCCTCCAATTCCTTCATCATTAACTATTACTATAATTACAGACATCAGCTCTCTGGGAGCTATTGTCCTCCGTTATCAGCCCGTTACGCCCTATCCCGTCACAAAAATGGCGCCGATGCGATGAGTTTCCAGAGTATCGAGAAGAAAGCGCTGCACAACGGCCAAGATCTCCGAAGTCTACGAAGTTCCTTACCGCATATCCGCTCCGCACTGGTCACAGCTCACCCCCTAAAGAACTAGAGGACCCAGAGTGGATCCCTTTAATATTGACACCAGGTCAGCCCCTCTAAATACACACACCAGACCCCAATATATAGACCTCATAAATCAATACAGATCTGGAGCCCCTAAAATAATAAGAGATCCCCCAGACCAGAACTCCTGAATAAGAACAAACCCCATAAATAGACCCCAGACCAGGATCCCTAAATAATTACAGACCCAAGATCGAACCCCGCAAAGTAACAGACATCAAACCAGACCCCCTAAAATAATACAGACCCTCCAGATCAGACCACTAAATGAACACAAATCTACTAAGAACAGACCCTAAACCTCCAAAATGAACACAGACCCCATATCAGAACCCATAAATAAGTACAAACCCCGGAACCAGACCCCATAATTAGACCCCAGCCCAGAGCCCTAAATGCGGCACTTTACAGTATATAGTCGCGTCTCCCCACCCGGGACTGACAGATGTCGTCCTGACAGCACACTGTGTGTGGTAGTGCCCCAGAGAGCGGAGGTCTGCAGGATGGGAAGAGCGACTGTGAACTCTGCCCCCCAGTGTTTCCTCTGACGCGCGCTGACAGCCGTCACTGGATGATGAAAGAAATCACTGCAGCAAACTGCTCCATGTAATATCACAGCAAATTACAGGTCACAGTGGGGTCCGCCAGAGGGTGTCACAAATACGGCCTTTCAAATTAGGAGGGTTCTATATCTAAATGGCTGATCTCAATATCCACTCAACTAACCTGACTGACAGCTCCTCAGTGTCCCTCCTCCCTGCTACTGTGGAGATCTCACTGCTCAGTATATGATGCAGCTGTCAGGCTTGGTCAGTGGAGATTTAGAAGTATCAGAGGACACAGAGGAGCTGTTAGTCATACTAGGTGAGTGGAGACTCAGTAGCAGGGAGAAGGTACACTGAGGAGCTGTCAGGCATACTAGGTGGGTAGAGATTCACTAGCAGGGAGAAGGGACACTGAGGAGCTGTCAGTTATATTGGGTGAGTGGAGATTCAGTAGCAGGGAGGAGGGACACTGAGGAGCTGTCAGTTGCACTAGGTGAGTGGAGATTCAGTAGTAGAGAGGAGGGACACTGAGGAGCTGTCAATCACAATAGGTGGGTGGAGATTCAGTAGTAGAGAGGAGGGACACTGAGGTGCTGTCAGTCAAACTAGGTGGAGATTCAGTGGCAGGGAGGAGGGATACTGAGGTCCTGTCAGTCACACTAGATGAGTGGAGAATCAGTAGCAGGGAGGAGGGACACTGAGGTGCTGTCAAACTAGGTGAGAAGAGATTCAGTAGCAGGGAGGAGGGACACTGAGCTGTCAATCACAATAGGTGGGTGGAGATTCAGTAGTAGAGAGGAGGGACACTGAGGTGTTGTCAGTCAAACTAGGTGGAGATTCAGTGGCAGGGAGGAGGGATACTGAGGTCCTGTCAGTCATACTAGATGAGTGGAGAATCAGTAGCAGGGAGGAGGGACACTGAGGTGCTGTCAAACTAGGTGAGAAGAGATTCAGTAGCAGGGAGGAGGGACACTGAGGAGGTGTCAGTCACACTGAGTGGAGATTCAGTAGCAGGGAGGGACACTGAGGAGCTGTCAGTTATATTGGGTGCGTGGAGATTCAGTAGCAGGGAGGAGGAACACTGAGGAGCTGTCAGTTATATTGAGTGAGTTGAGATTTAGTAGCAGGGAGGAGGGCCGCTGAGGAGCCGTCAATCACACTGGGTGAGTGGAGATTCAGTAGCAGGGAGGAGGGACACTGAGGTGCTGTCCATCACACTAGGTGAGTGGAGATTCAGTAGCAGGGAGGAGGGACACTGAGGTGCTGTCCATCACACTAGGTGAGTGGAGATTCAGTAGCAGGGAGGAGGGACACTGAGGTGCTGTCCATCACACTAGGTGAGTGGAGATTCAGTAGCAGGGAGGAGGGACACTGAGGTGCTGTCCATCACACTAGGTGAGTGGAGATTCAGTAGCAGTACCATTCTGATGTGTTCTATTAAACGTTTGCAGTTTGAATTATAACTTTTTCATCAGATACATCTGGGGTGTTTTCATGGATTTTCAGTGTGGACATCCAGCAATGATGATGCCTGTAGTGCGCTGCGGAATATCTGGGCGTCAGAGATAAATCATCTGAAATGAGATTTTCTAGTAAACAATTATTAGTGATGATGTAATCCGTCCGTGATCCTCCATAATCGCTCGTCATTGTTGGTTACACGCCGGGAGCCTCGCGTTCAGTAATTATCGCTTCTCTCGGAAGAGGATTAGGAACAATGATGAGTGGGATCATCAGAAGGAAAAAGCCAATGTCAGCGGGGGGAGGCGGCGGGCCGGGAGCCGCACATTCCTGGGGCCTGAAACCTTCCGTTTTTGGGGCTCAGCTGTAAATATTTATACACGGAGGTCTCCATCTCTGCTGAGTCACTGCCTCCTGACAACCGTCTGACATCTAGTGAAGCCGGCCGGGGACATGACAACTACACCCATCATTGTACGAGAGGTTGGGAGGGATGGCTCTGGGGACCTTTAGGCACACGTCCCATTTATTGGGCCGGATATGGCGGCACTTTTTATTATCACTCTAGGAAACACTCGCGACTAATCCACAGCTGTATAATACCGTCATACAGTCAGGGTGAAGCGGGGCCAAAACTAGATGAGGCAACGCTGTGGGGTCTTCCTCTAGGATTACACCGGCTGCGGGGGGGACGCAGCGAGGATCGTGTTCTTTAATTACATCATTACCTGGAATGATCATCATGATCCGGAGGGACAAGCGGGATAGTGAGGACATAAAGGGGGCCTCCTACACGCCTGCAAGGAATGAGACCGCCGAGCATGGAACAGACTATCATTCCTCATGTACAGATGCTCGTTTTTATGGGAAGCACATACCATTCACTTCTATAGGACCAGCAGAGCGCCCCCTACTGGTGTGCCCTGTGCCCGTCTAAACAATAGAGGGGGCACAGCACTCACTAAACCCTTGGATGGTGGTGGAGACGTCTTGACACGTCCCGGGATTAGTCATTTCGTCTCCAGACAGATGGGGAGAGTCTGGGTGCGATGTGTCACTGCCACCTGGTGATTCCATCACTTCGCGCCCCGGCACTCATAGTGCTGGCAAGATGAGCGCCATGTCAGCAGCTGCACAAAATATCTATCAATTGTTTATTTTTTTTCTTTCACCCTTTTATGGTGTACATTCTTTTTCCCTAATGACTTGATTTATTACATTTTTGCACAAATTGTGATAAGTTTTGAAGACGCTAATTGACAAGTAGATAAGGGCAGATGAAAAGTGGAACGGCTCCACCCAATAATGTGTGACTTTTTAAGAACTTGCATTTGATAATGAGGAAAAATCACTTAGATCTAAACATGAACCGAACAAGATCTAATTGTGACGCGGGAAAGAGCGGCGCAAACATAAGTATCACAGACGGAAAAGAAAGGCGCTAATGATGCTGTAATGCCCCGGTACCTTATACTGGTCTTTTCGTCTGGCAGGATGAAATCGGGGATGACCTGAGGCCGGCAGAGACGACTTATACAGCACCTGAGGGTGACAATAAATCACTCTCCTTTAAGTGGATAAAGGCAGGCACAGAAAGTTGAGGCTTTGGATCAGGGTGTGTAAACTTTTGAAACTTTAACCTAATGGCCCGACAGTGAAAAATTAAAGAATAGCTCTGTTAAAAGAAAAAAAAAAAATACCGTTTTGTGTACACAGTTCCTACACAGATCAATATGTCTCCATGGCTACAGACTACAAATTCAATCTGTCAAGAAGGAACCAAGGTGTAATAATAAAAGATAGACCATATAGATGGTTGAGGCCTGCGATGCCACCACACCGACGCGCGTTTCAGAAGAAGTGCCTTCTTCCAAGGGGGGAATGAAGAAGGCACTTTTTCCCTGGAAGGCATGTCTGCCGAAACGCGTGTTCCTGAGCTACGCCCTCTTAATCTAGTAATTTATCCAACTGGGCGTGGTCAAAAAGTTGCTCACAGAAGGATTAGGACCACGCCCAGTTACTAGAAAGGCTAGCTTCATAGACAAGGAGAAGGAGGCCATATCTCATGAACGGAGAGGAGCAGGAACAAAGGAAAAACATCACCGTATTCAGGAGAACAGCGGCATTCACACCAGGTTAAAATATATATGTGATGTTCATTCCCTTTGAATTCCTACTTTACAAGAGTTTAAACGGTGATAGCCGGGGACATAAACCTGATGATCACAGGACTCGGGATGAGCGCCTGCCCCGCGCTCAGTACCAGCGCGGTGAGGAGGATCCAGACTAATGAGACCCTGGATGATACAGTAACGTCTTCCTCTCTATAATCGCTCATTATGTGGAGGTGTCTCACAGCCCCGGTAAGAGGATAATGTCTCAGGAATGCGGCTCTGCTCCGGGGCTCGCGCTGCTTGGGACTCAGTGTTTCTTGATCAAACAGGGGCAGGGTCTGCACGACAGACCCTGAGGGATGAATGTTCATCTGAAACACTTAGGAGAAAGTATTTAATGGGATTGTTTGGATAGGAAATTGTACTTTTTAAGATCCTGGTTGATTAATCACAAATTGCCACGTCTGTAACTTTGCATTAGGGCTCATACTCACATGCAAGAAACTCGGACGAGTCTCGCACGTCAATACCCGGCATAGAGGCGAACAATAAAATTATGTCTAACTGCAGCCACCACTAGGGGGAGCTCCCTGTATACAGAGATACATAATAAGATCCTAAAATGAAGAAGAGCAGCATCCAGTCCGGGTGAAGAAGCATATAAAATTTATTATGCCAATGAAAACATACGTTTCGACCATCACAGACCATGCTTGAAAAAGACCATGTGATGGTCGAAACGTTGTATGTTTTCCTGGCATAATAAATTTTATATGCTTCGTCACCCGGACTGGATGCTGCTCGTCTTCATTTTGTGATTTCTCATGTCCAACTGGGTCCCTGGACTTAGAGCGCGCATCCTTTGATCCTGTAAGTGCTGTCAGCCATTTTCTATTTGCTGCACCTAATAAGATCCTGTCTGCAATCACCACTAGAGGAAGCTCCCTGTATACAGAGATACATGATAAGATACTGCCTGCAGCCTCCACTAGGGGGAGCTCCCTGTATACAGAGATACATAAGATCCTGTCTACAGCCACCACTAGGGGGAGCTCCGTGTATACAGAGATACATGATAGGATCCTGTCTGCAGTCACCACTAGGGGGAGCTCCCTGTATACAGAGATACATGATAAGATCCTGTCTGCAGCCACCACTAGGGGAAGCTCCCTGTATACAGAGATACATGATAAGATCCTGTCTGCAGCCACCACTAGGGGGAGCTCCCCGTATACAGAGATACATGATAAGATCCTGTCTGCAGCCTCCACTAGGGGAAGTCCCCTGTATACAGAGATACATGATAAGATTCTGTCTGCAGCCTCCACTATGGGGAGCTCCCTGTATACAGAGATACATGATAAGATCCTGTCTGCAGCCACCACTAGGGAAGCTCCCTGTATACAGAAGATACATGATAATATCCTGTCTGCAGCCTCCACTATGGGGAGCTCCCTGTATACAGAGATACATGATAAGATCCTGTCTGCAGCCACCACTAGGGGAGCTCCCTGTGTTATGAGCTCATTTTCTGCTCCACCAGTTGAGAGTTCCTCTTCCGTTCTCCCTCTGGTGGTGACGAGAGGTGGTGAGGTTGGTTTGAGTGGTAGTGATC
Source organism: Dendrobates tinctorius (assembly GCF_039654945.1). Taxonomy (NCBI): domain Eukaryota; kingdom Metazoa; phylum Chordata; class Amphibia; order Anura; family Dendrobatidae; genus Dendrobates; species Dendrobates tinctorius. The sequence goes on from NW_027361709.1 coordinate 6,688,186, forward strand.
TGCCACCTGGTGAGGAAGATAGTGATTGGATCTCTGGAGTATCAGACTGGATATAAGACAGCCGACGCCCTATCCTGTTGCTGATGATTCAGTCTGTTTCTCAGGTCAAGGACTCAGCTCTGTTCCAGTCTTCTAAAGATAAGTTTGTTTTTTGCTAATGTTCACACTTGCTCTTGTTGGTCTTTTCAGTTTTTTGTGTGGTCAGCCAGCCCGGCTGGGCTGTGCTGAATTTCCACTCTTATTTGCCAAATTGCCTTTTTTTTGTCCCTTATTAGATTGGCCTCTTTTTGCTCTGTCTCAGAATATTTCAGAGTGCTGATATAGTGGGAGAAGTCTAGTGACTTCAGGGTTATTTTTGCTATCAGTTGTGTTGGACATTTTGTAGGGTTTTTTGGCAGACTGCAGACAGTGTCTTTCCTTTCCTGTCCTTTCTAGTTAGTCTGGCCCCATCGTTTGCTCAGCCTATTTTCCTGCCTTTGTGTTTTTCATCTTTTTTCACCGTCAATACATGTGGGGGGCTGTCTCTCCTTTGGGGTCTGCTCTGGGGCAGTTAGTTTTCCCCTTTTCCTTCTTTAGGCTTATTTAGTTTCTCCGGTTGTGACGAGGCGTCTAGGACCAACGTAGGAACGCTCCACGACTGCTGCTAGTTGCGTGTTAGGATCAGGGGTCTGCATAGTTACCAACCTCTTTGGTTTTCTGAGACTTAGCTTGTGTTGTTTTTTTATTTCCTCCTCGGCTACCCGTTCATAACAGAATCACCAGCCATACCGCAGATTCTAGGGTACTCAAAAGCAGGAAAAAAAAAAAAAAAAGTGTCAGAATTTTTTTTTTATATGCATTTTTTCCTCTTTTTCTCTGGGGCCGTAGGAGGAATTTTTCCTTAATGGAGATTAAGCAATTGTCTGATCGTGTGGAGCAGCTCGCTGCTGAAGTGCAGGGAATTTCCGCCTATCTTGCTCAGTCACATGCTGTTGAACCCAAAATCCCCACTCCTGATGTGTTTTCTGGGGATTGGTCTAAATTTCTGAATTTTAAGAATTGTAAATTATTTCTTGCCTTGAAGCCTAACTCATCGGGGAGCTCCGCGCAGCAGGTTAAAATTGTCATCTCCTTGCTGCGCGGCGATCCCCAGGATTGGGCGTTCTCTCTGACACCTGAAAATCTTATTCTGACTAATGTGGATGCATTTTTTCAGGCCTTGGGGTTGTTGTATGATGAACCTAATGCTGTTGATCAAGCTGAGAGAACCCTGTTGGCATTAAACCAGGGTCAGGATCCTGCAGTTATATTGTCAAAAATTCCGAAAGTGGGCGGTCCTTACTACATGGAATGATAGTGCATTGGCAGCTCTCTTTCGGAAAGGTTTATCAGAGACTGTAAAAGATGTTATGGTGGGATTTCCTGTTGCCTCTGGTCTGGATGGCTCTATGGCATTAGCCATTCAAGTTGATCGGCGTTTACGTGAACGTAAAAATACACGGGAGGCGCTGCCGCCTTTTGAACAAACATCTGAACCTATGCAATGTGATGGGGTTTTGTCTAGGGCGCAACGTCAGGAGTTTAGAAGGCGTAATAAGCTGTGTTTTTTCTGTGGAGACGCCTCTCATACTATTTCTGTCTGCCCTAAACGAGAAACGTTTTGCACACACATTTGCTGTGGGCAGTGTACAACCTAAGTTCCTTTTGGCAATTACTCTGATCTGCTCCTTGTCCACATTTTCCACTAAGGCTTTTGTGGATTCAGGAGCAGCGTTGAATCTGATGGATTTGGACTTTGCTAAACGTTGTGGTTTTTCCATGACGCCACTGCGGACGCCTATTCCTTTGAGGGGTATTGATGTCACTCCGTTGGCGGAGAATAAACCTCAGTTTTGGACCCAGGTGATAATGCGGGTTGCCCCAGACCACCAAGAAAATTGTAAATTTTTAGTGCTGCATAATTTGCATGATACTATTGTTCTGGGTTTTCCCTGGTTGCAAACTCATAACCCAGTTTTGGATTGGAAATCTGTGTCTGTGGTGAGTTGGGGTTGTCGGTGTGCCTTTAGTGAGGCTCCGGTGTTTTCCACCTCTCCTCAGTCTCATGATATTCCTGATTATCTGGCTGATTTCTCTGATGTATTTAGTGAGAATGAGTCTGCATCTTTGCCTCCTCATAGGAGTTATGACTGTGCAATTTAGTTGATGCCTGGGTGTAAATTTCCCAAGGGTCGGCTTTTTAACTTATCTGTACCCGAGCACGAGGCTATGCGATCCTATATTAAGGAGTCGTTGGAGAAGGGTCATATTAGACCATCCTCGTCACCTTTAGGTGCTGGGTTTTTTTGTGGCCAAGAAAGATGGTTCATTAAGGCCTTGTATTGATTATCGTTCCCTTAACAAGATGACTGTTAAATATCAATATCCGTTACCTGTGATGTCTGATTTATTCTCCAGAGTTAAGAGTGCCTGCTGGTTTACTAAGCTTGACCTCAGGGGGGCGTATAATATTATTCGCATCAAGCACGGGGATGAATGGAAGACGGCGTTTAATACTCCGGAGGGACATTTTGAGTACCTGGTGATGCCTTTTGGGCTCACTAATGCCCCTTCTGTCTTCCAGTCCTTTATGAATGATATTTTCCGAGACTTTGTGGTTAAGTTTTTGATCATCTATCTGGATGATATTTTGATCTTTTCTAGTAATTGGGATTCTCATGTGGAACATGTTCAGACTGTGTTCCAGATTTTGAGGGAAAATTCCCTGTTTGTTAAGGGATCGAAATGCCTCTTTGGTGTACAGAGGATTTCATTTTTGGGATTTATCTTATCTCCATCGACTATTGAAATGGACCCGGCCAAGGTACAGGCCATTTATGATTGGGTTCAGCCTACTTCTTTGAAGGCTGTCCAGAAGTTTTTGGGTTTTGCTAATTTCTATAGTAAATTTATAGGTAATTTTTCTGGTATTGTCAAACCACTGACTGATCTGACCTAGAAGGGCGCTGATGTGCTGAATTGGTCTCCGGAGGCTATCTCAGCATTTCAGGGAGCTTAAGCGGAGGTTTACTTCAGCTCCAGTTTTAAGGCAACCTGATGTCTCATTTCCCTTTCAAGTGGAGGTGGACGCTTCTGAGATTGGTGCAGGAGCTGTTTTGTCCCAAAAAGACCCTGTGACTTCTAAGATGAATCCCTGTGCCATCTTTTCCCGAAAGTTCTCCCCATCTGAACGCAACTATGACGAAGGGAATCGGGAATTGTTGGCCATGAAATGGGCTTTTGAGGAGTGGAGACATTGGTTGGAGGGAGCTAGACATCAATTTGTGGTCCTCACCGATCACAAGAATCTGACTTATCTGGAGTCAGCCAAACGCTTGAATCCTAGACAGGCTAGATGGGCCTTGTTTTTCACGCGTTTTAATTTTGTGGTCTCTTTTCTTCCGGGCACTAAGAATGTTAAGGCAGACGCCCTTTCTAGGAGTTTCTTTGCCGATTCTCTTAGTGTGACCGAGCCTACTACCATCTTAGGTGAGGGGGTAGTTCTTTCTGCCATTTCGCCCGATTTGAAACGCGCCCTGGAGGAATTTCAGGAGGATAAACCTGAGTGTTGCCCTATGGGAAGATTGTATGTTCCGGACCAGTGGAGAAAGAGAGTAATGTCTGAAGTCCATTGCTCCGCATTGGCTGATCATCCAGGTATTTTTGGTACCAGAGATTTGGTGAGTCCGTCTTTTGGTGGCGTGCCTTATCTCGTGATGTCAGGAATTTTGTACAGTCCTGTGGGACTTGTTCTCGGTCTAAACCCTGTTCTCGTTCTAGTGGGTTGCTGATGCCCTTGCCGGTGCCCAAGAGGCCATGGACCCATATCTCAATGGATTTTATTTCTGATCTTCCTGTCTCTCAGAGAATGACAGTTATCTGGGTAATTTGTGATAGATTTTCGAAGATGGTCCATCTTGTACCACTCCCAAAGTTGCCATCTTCCACTGAGTTGGTACCCTTGTTTTTGCAACAGGTGGTTCGGTTACACGGGATTCCTGAGAACATTGTGTCGGACAGGAGTCCAGTTTGTTTCCAGATTTTGGAAAGCCTTTTGTTCCAATCTGGGAATTCAGTTATCCTTCTCCTCCGCGTTTCATCCCCAGACTAATGGACAGACTGAGAGAACAAACCAGACCCTGGAGTCTTATTTAAGATGTTTTATATCTGCTGATCAAGATGATTGGGTCTCATTTTTGCCCTTGGCCGAATTTGCACTGAACAATAGAGCTAGTTCTGCCACCTTGATGTCGCCCTTTTTCTGCAATTTGGGTTTCATCCTCGATTCTCTTCAGGGCAAGTGGAATCTTCGTCCTGCCCAGGTGTGGACACTGTGGTAGAGAGAATGCAGCAGATATGGGACCAAGTTGGTGGATAAGTTGTCACTCTCTCAGGAAAAGGCCCAGCGATTTTCCAACCGGCATAGGACCATTGGTCCCCGGTTTAAATTGGGTGATATGGTTTGGTTGTCGTCTAAGAATATTCCTATGAAGGTTGCATCTCCAAAATTTAAGCCAAGATTTATTGGACCTTATAGGATTTTGGAGATTCTTAATCCTGTTTCTTTTCGATTGGCTCTTCCAGTTACGTTCAAAATCCATAACGTATTTTAACAAATCACTGTTGAAGAGGTTTGCTGAGCCAGTAGTTCCTGTGGCGGCACCTCCTGACCCTGTCTTGGTTAAAGGCAATGTGGAATATGAGGTAGAGAAAATATTGGATTCTCGTTTGGTTAGACGGAGACTCCAGTATTTGGTCAAATGGAAGGGTTATGGCCAGGAGGATAATTCTCGCGTGTCTGCCTCTGATATTCATGCCAATAAATTGGTTCGTGCTTTTCACCAGGCCCATCCTGATCGACCTGGTGGCATGGATGAGGGTTCGGTGACCCCTCCTCAAGGGGGTTGGGTACTGTTATGAGCTCATTTTCTGCTCCGCCAGTTGAGAGTTCCCCTTCCGTTTTCCCTCTGGTGGTGACGGGAGGTGGTGAGGTTGGTTTGAGTGGTAGTGATCTGCCACCTGGTGAGGTGAATAACGATTGGATCTCTGGAGTATCAGACTGGATATAAGACAGCCGACGCCCTATCCTGTTGCTGGTGATTCAGTCTGTTTCTCAGGTCTAGGACTCAGCTCTGTTCCAGTCTTCTAAAGATAAGTTTGTTTTTTGCTAATGTTCACACTTACTCTTGTTGGTCTTTTCAGTTTTTTTGTGTGGTCAGCCTGCCCGGCTGGGCTGTGCTGAATTTCCACTCTTATTTGCCAAATTGCCCTTCTTTTTGTCCCTTATTAGATTGGCCTCTTTTTGCTCTGTCTCAGAATATTTCAGAGTGCTGATATAGTGGGAGAAGTCTAGTGACTTCAGGGTTAATTTTGCGATCAGTTGTGTTGGACATTTTGTAGGGTTTTTTGGCAGACTGCAGACAGTGTCTTTCCTTTCCTTTCTAGTCTGGCCCCATCGTTTGCTCAGCCTATTTTCCTGCCTTTGTGTTTTCATCTTGCATCACCGTCAATACATGTGGGGGGCTGTCTTTCCTTTGGGGTCTGCTCTGGGGCAGTTTTCCCCTTTTCCTGCTTTAGGCTTATTTAGTTTCTCCGGTTGTGACGAGGCATCTAGGACCACCGTAGGAACGCTCCTCGACTGCTGCTAGTTGCGTGTTAGGATCAGGGGTCTGCAGTCTGCATAGTTACCAACCTCTTTGGTTTTCTGAGACTTAGCTTGTGTTGTTTTTTATTTCCTCCTCGGCTACCCGTTCATAACATCCCTGTATACAGAGATACATGATAAGATCCTGTCTGCAGCCACCACTAGGGGGAGCCCCTGTATACAGAGATACATGATAAGATCCTGTCTGCAGCCTCCACTAAGGGGAGCTCCCTGTATACAGAATCCACGTGCAGTCACCACTAGGGGGAGCTGCCAAACCAACAGTCTCTAGCACATGGGCTCCGCTGTGAGAGCATCAGTGTCACCGAGTATTTTGGCTGCGGTGTGCCGGGATCCTGGTCGAGCACCGGATTCTCACCAGTCTGGTCACCTTTATAGCAATGATTACACCCTGGATAACATTGCATCACATCTGCGGCTGCAGAGCTCGCAGTCTATAGAGGCTTCTGAGTGACAGCGATGGCGGCGTGGGTGTAATCTGCGATTCAGGGCTGCAGGAGGAGAGGAGCTGCTGCTTCTCAGGATGACACCGATCCCATAACTGTAGGGCAGGATCTACTTTGCACCGGGAGAGATCAGGTTCTGTTCTATTCAATGGCTCAGACATTCTGCACGGAGGCATCCGCCGCTCCCTCAGGTACAGGCAGTCCGGTGTCACAACTTGTACAAATCGCTCACAAAATAGTTTTGTCATTTCCTATAAAACTATGTCATAACGCCTGAGCGAGTGCACATGACAGATGGACAGATGTGATCAGCAGGAACCATCACTGATATCCACTGCTGAAGAAAACACAAGTCAGATATTCTGAATACTACCCGAGTGCTAATACTTGTACGTACTTGTTACACCATGCTTTATACTGCAGTCACGTCCAGTGCTGTATGGCCTCGATTGCTCAGCTACCTCCCCGACTCCTCCATTCACAAGCGCTTGGACGAGTTTTCCTGTGCTGTTTAGGATAGATCCGCTGTCCGGCTCCACTTACTCCCCCCTGTAACATCATCTGTCGGGGGGGCCACATATGCAGAAGACTGTCGCACAAGCTCTAATGTGTATTGGGGGGCTCTAGTCTTTGAGCATCTGGTTGATGGGTCAGGTAAATACAACATTTGCAGCTCTGGTTGTGACTGGTGTATAAAGCATGATGTAAAGCGTGGCTATACCTTAGGCTTTGCTCCATGGGAGAGTGGCCCTTATACTACAATGGGGCCCTCACCCAGAAGCGTGAAAATCTGACACATGCCAGTTAGTCAGCTGTGCCACACGTCTCCTACGCTCAGGCCGCTCACCAGGGGGTTTCTGCACCCGCCAGGACTCGTCTTGCTCCTCACAATTCCTGGAAAGTTTCCACAACCGAAAAATTTGTGGTTAAAACACAAAAGACGATGCAGAAATCCACCCGGCCCTGCGAGGCTCGTAGCCCAAATCTGTCTGTAGCCTCGGGAGTCTTAGAGCACCCAGTACAATTGGTGCGGAGCCAGCGGCGGCCCTGCAGAGGGCGTAGCTCCCTGCAAAACCATGGGCACAGCCCTACATTACACCCCGGGGTACAAACACATGCGGCAATGGATACAGAGGGAGAGCAACAACCCCCTCCTGGCACATCACCCTCGTGGGAGATCCTTTGTACATTTACTGTCCATTAGATAGTCGGACACATAGAGGCTCCTAAAAGACAAGTTTATACTTACAGATTTTTCTTGCAAATATTTTTGTTTTTAGTGCCATTTTCCACACATTTTTCCCTAAATATAGCAAAAGTGCATGTGCAAAAAAAAAAAAATGCATTAAAAAAAAACCATGCGGTAAAGAATCTGCATGGGGGAAGCCTAAATGGTCCACATGCCCTCTGTCTGCTTCTGCGTGCTGTAACAATGGCTGCCTGTCTGCTTACATAGCCATCAACCTTCCGACTGATTTATGGAGGCGGTGTAATAAATCTTAAGCTTCGGAGGACACCGAGGTGACGTTACTTGTAAAATGTCTGCACCTCGAACATGTCGGGACTTTCTATAGTAACCAGAAAACAGCCGGGGGGCAGCATCATCTCTGCTAACGGAGGGACGGGGGATCCTGCTACTGAGATTAGAGGGTATGGCCACTGGAGGGCGCTGCTGTAGAGCAGATCTCAATGTCAGCTGCAGCGGGAGAGCATTAAAGGGGATGAGGGCCTTAAAGGGGTATCACAGTGAAGTTCACTGCTACATCGGGAGGCAACGCCAATTCTACAGATGCACGATCTATAGGTATCTTGCATCCGTCCTGATATAAAGGTGAACAGAGCCAGGGAACGTATATTAGGATGGTGCCATCATTCCAAAATACCATGTCAGACCAAAAATAAAAAGTATGGCTGTAGAGACGCTGTCACGCAGAATAAATCGATACCTTTGGTGTGGAAATCCACCAGGCCATTGCTGAGGAATTCAGAGTTGAGTTTATTTGCAAATGAGCTGCAAAGTGCATTGGGGCGTGTCAAAGCACTTCCAACCATCTCCCGTCCTCACTCCCTATTTTCTGCCTGATGAGAATGATTGACAGGTCCTGTTTATCAAGTAGCAGGGTGCGGAATAAGGAGTGAGGGTTTAACAGCTGAAAGTGCTTTGACACGCCCCGATGCACTTTGCAGCTCATTTGCATATGAACTAAAAGCCAGAATTCTACACCAAAGCTGAAATAATCTGTGAAGAATATCTGGAAATCCAAGATTACCTGCAGCGTTACCTGTGATACGGACGGCATCGAGCGCGAAGTCGTCAGCACCAATCACACTGATTAAATTAACTTTATTCCATGTTTTCAGCAATTCTGGGAACAGACGCAATCTTACAAGTTCTACCGGGTGACATGTTCTGCTGCAGCTGCATAAACGTTACATAGATTAAAAAAAAAAAATTTTTTTTCTTCACAAGCTTTTTATGTAGATTTTATGGCGTTTAGAACCGCAGCCAGTACATCGCATTGCGGATACGGTTGTAGTCGGGAACCTGCTCGACGGGACCTGAGGAAAGACAAGAGGACGGTGCAATGAGTAAGACTGCACCTGCGGCTCAGACTCCAATCATCCGTGTACCCCGAAGCTGGCACTTACCGACTGAAGCCACGGCAGGGCACCGATCATACAGGTATTTGGAGCACACGTCCCTCAGTGTCTTGGCATTGATGGCCTGCAGGAAGACACATCGGATAGGAACATTTCATCCTTACAGCACAATTTATGTGTTCAGCCCCAATTCACATTAGCAAAAAGAAAGGATCGAGCAAGATGAATTTCTATAGTCAGATCATTTTATTTTCTAGAGAAAAAACTGCACCGACTGAGCATTCAAAACACATGCATGCTCAACTGAACTGAGCATGCATAGGGGACGGTCGGGAGAGAGTTTCATTTCCTTTTTTATCTGATGTAAGGTTATGCAATGTCTTTGGAAATAAGAGCTGCTAAAACCGATCTGTGCAGCCTGATCTCCAGTGGTCTGCCATCCACACAAACTATAGGGCAGCACAGGGGGTGCGACTGCATTCTGGGGACACAGCAGCAGCTTCGTGACCACCCGCAGACCAAGCATTCAATACTCACATCAATCCTGGAATTCCATTCCTCCAAGGAGATGCGCTGGCCATAAGCCAATACCTGGCGCCCAATATCCTCACACACAGGGGTTGTTCCTTTAGAAGGATAAAAAAAAACCCCCACAAAGAAGTAATAAGCTGAGGGATCCACCATCATAGGATTTCCCTGCAGTTAAAACCCCACTTACCATCCAGCTGTGCCACCAGTGCCGTCTTCAGGGTCTTCTTAGCTTGGGACACTTCACCGTCTGTTGCGCTGGTACAAAGACGCATCCTGTGGTACAGATCGGAAAGACACTAAGGATTTTTCTATCGGGAGCGACTGATTAGTAACTTGTGTTCTATGTAATACCACATTTCCCCTATGGTGGCGCCGCAGAAGGATAGGAAGCCCGCTGCCAAAGTCCACTGATAGCTGGGAACCTCTTAAAGGGTTTTTTCAATTTATCTAATATTGATGATCCCACCGATCTGCTTTAATCAGCATAGAATAGACGCCAGGACAACCCCTTTAACAAAAAAAAACCCTTCATGCTTCCGCAGCACTATCTGCCCATCTCCTCACCACTCTCCCTGAGCAATATGGAGCATGTCCTCAATACTATGTTTATCAGTCACGAAGTGAAGCCCGAAGAGTCCTGTGTCGGAGTAACGGATATTGAAGGACTGGAAGCTCTGGCACAGATTGTACTCGGCTGCAGCTCTCGCGACATTGCTGGAGAGATTCTAAAAATAATAGAAAAAAAAATAATAAGTAAAAATCTCCAGACGGTTAATGAGACATCATTTCATTATTTATGACTATTTCTTAATTAAATAAAAAATTCTTAATTAAATTAAAAAAAAATTCTTAACTGTTTATTAATGGGATGGTCCACTATTAAACAAATCCCCAATAAGGCTACTTTCACACATCAGATTTTGTGCATCAGGCGCGATGCGGCGAAAAGTGTAAAAACCGGATCCGGCGCCTGTTGCCACCGGATCCGTTTTTTTCCCCATAGAGTTTCATTATCGCCGCATCGCGCCTGACGCCTATGCGGCGTATCCGGTTTTTGCCAGATCCGGCAAAAACAGCCGGTCCGGCGTCTGGAAAAAACGTTCTCTGCAACGTTTTTTCTCAGCGCCGGACCGGCTTTTTCCACAGCGCATGCCCGGACTCTGTGAATGTTAACCCCACAAGTGCCCGGTGAGAGAGAGAGATCTCTCTCTGTCACCCAGACACTTGTGAGAGATCTCTCTTGCCGGGCACTTGTGGGGTTAACACTCACAGTGTCTGGGTGAGAGAGAGAGATCTCTCTGTGGGGTTAACCCCACAAGTGCCCGGCAAGAGAGAGAGATTCTCTCGCCCGGACACTGAGTGTTAACCCCACATGTCTCTCTCTCTCCAACCCCCTCTCCTCTCCCCTCCCCTCTCCTCTCCTCTCCCCTCCCTTTCAGCAGCTGTCTCTCTCAGCGGCTGTCTCTGTCCACCTCCTGCTGCGGCTCCTTTAAATCACGTCCGAGCCGTATCAGACGCCGCACACACATCCGGTGTCACGGCTGCAGGCCGGATCCGGCGGCCCGGCTTTTCGCCGCACGCCGCCGGACCCCACACACCGGATGTGTGAAAGTAGCCTAAGAGGCCCTCCAAAAAAAAATTAATACTCACCTCTAGTCTCGTACTCATCATTATATGTCTAACTGGCCTCCTGACACAAACATGTAATGGAGGTGTCACAAGAGCGCTGCAGCCAATCAGTGACCGCTGTTTGGCTGCAGAATTCACATTACGCTTAAGCGAAATGCACGTGTGGTATTAAGGTCTAAACTATTTTCTCAGTAGAGGAGAACGCTGTATTTACTCTCCTTACCTTCCCGCCTCCATATGTAGTATCGTAGTTGCTGAGGATGGTGTTGGCTAAGGCCAAAGCGACGTTATCAGCGCTGTTCCATCCCGGTCCGTCAACTGCAATAGCAACGTGAGCCAAGGGCAGGTCGTCATTACGGGCAGAGAGCTAAAAAAAAAATCAATAGATAGATCAAAAGATCAATATTACACAGAAGAGAAGATAGTGGGGTCATATGGTGCAAGATGGAGTTGCTCATACTGGACCCAGCAGATCTGTCAATGATTTGCTGGGTCCATACAATGATTGGATGAGCCATACAATCACTGATGGAGCAAGACATTGCTTAGGAGCTGTGTACAATGAACAGTATATGATCTTTAATTTGGTTTTAGTTCAGATGCAAAAAGGCTCAAAATTCATATACTCACTGCGCTTCCTGTAAACCTACACGGGGCGAGCACAGGGATGATGACTCCATCCTCGTATTCTGAAGAAAGGCCGCCAAAGTGTCTGTGGGCGAGTTCACACAGCTCCTTGTGATTGATTCCTGAAAGTATGTAAATTACATACAATATGTGAGATGTAATAAATCATTTCCTCCTGTAACATGGGTCCTGCAGGCTGGAGGGATTGCAGACGGGGTTTATATTACTTTATAGGACCTATGCAGGATGCAGTGTTACCTCCTGCTGCAGCAAGGACCATATGAGGAGCCTTGTAGTGTATGTTGATGTACTCCAGAAGGTCGGCCCGTGTGAACCTCCTGGAGGAAGAGATCATAATAGATGAGTACTTGTCCCAGAGACCATCCACGACTGTCACTGAATATTAAATAATGTCACAGACAGAGCGATGACTACATTTCCCGATTTTGCTTACTTTATATTTTCTGATGGGCCCACAATGGTTTGGCCGAGGGGGGTTCCTTGAAACGCGGTGGCGTGGAGATAATCGAATGTCACCTCCTCGAGGTTAGAGTCGAGCTCCTGCATCTCCCTCAGCACCACCTCTCGCGTCTTCTCGATCTGAGAGTCCTCCAGGCTCTTATTCTGGACCACGTCGGCCAGGATCTCAACAGCTGAGAACAGAGGGAAAAAAAAAAAAAAAAATCAGACACTGGATTTCCAGTCCTGGGAGACGGGAGCCACAAATCGAATAAGGAATTAGAGATAACGCTTGGCCCACACGTACGATCGAGTGATAAGAGGCAAAGGAATATCCGGCATGTCTGAGCTCATTTTGTCGTCTCCTGCTACCAGGGACCATTTGTTACATCCATGAAGCCCACAATGAGGTCCTTACCTTTAGGCAGATCCTTGGACAGCGCCTTAATGTAGACAGCCGTCTGCTCCCGGGTGGTGTAAGTACTGAGGTGGGCTCCCATGCTCTCCACCTCCTGCTCCAGGGCGGCCTGGGGGCGCTTCTTTGTTCCCTGGATGAAAGAGATTTAATAGAAAAAAGTTTATGTTTTATCATATATTACTTGTCAGTGGGGCACAATGGTAGGAACCACTGACACGAAGCCGCTGTCAATCTCTTTAAGTGGTTCTAAGCGGTGTGCAAGTCCAGTTATCACCGACAGCTGATAGTCATTGCCTCGGCACGGCAGTAGCTATCATGTCATGCCGTCTATGTTAATACTGAAGGCCCCCTGTCCCCATCACTACCATCTTTGTACTCCTATGAAGCTTTACATCGCAGGTTAAACCACCCTCGCGTTTGGCCGAAAATAAAAAAAAAATATATATTCTGTATCGCCATGTTCATGAAAGTTCGAGCTTTGAAATGTGTAACATAGAAAAAAGTCAAAACACCCAAAAATGTCAGGGTTTTTTTTGTCACTGCAACGACCAAAAAAAAAAAAAAAAAAAGAAAACTACAATAAAAAAAATCAATCAAAATGTTAAATATATTATGTGGGATGATGGACAGGGAGATATGGGGACACTATGTTAGGTGCTATGGTGGATGGGTGGTGTGCGTCCTTCTCTCAGAGCATGGATTGAATTGGTAAGTTCTGTTATACCGTATGAACGAACGTGATATCAGAACCGGGGCTGTCCAGGGAAATTTGATAAAATTTGGGATAGGTGGAACTCCTCTCATCTCACCATTTTAGTACGTAGTGGTTCAGTACCACCATAAATACTATGGTTAAAATATTTCGCGTTATCCTATGGCATCAAATGGCTATTAATAATGCATAACTGTGCTTGGCAGTGTGTTTGTAGTAGTTGCAGTTTAATTAGATGTGTAATATTTTGAGATATATATTGCCAAATGGATATAAAGACAAAATGTTCTGCTCACTTGTTGATTTGGTTTATTATCCTTCCAGCAAAATACATGGACTTATGAATCCAAAACTTGTAAGGATCTACTATGCAAGGTTGCTGTTCCTTTATAGCTGTTTGGTCAAGTGTATGTGTATTACTTTGGCTATATTCATGTGTGTATATGATGTTGTGTTAGGGTTAATAAACAAATTTAAAAAAAAAAATAATGTTAAATATAACCCAAAACTGTATCAATAAATACTGCATCTCGGCACATGAGAAGAGGGTCCTCATACTGCTCCATCAATGAGAAAAAAAAAAAATGTTGCACATCTCAGAAAATCAATTTTTGGAGTTCTGAATTTTTATTAAAAAACATGAAAAATATATAAGAAAGATATTTATAACAACTAAACAAAAAAATTCAGAATCGCAGAGGGGGTGAGCGGTTTCCACTGTTTCACCCAACTTGGAAGTTTTGTTTTCTTTTCCCTTTTTTCAGGACATTATAAAACAGTGATTAGAATCAATAAAAACAACAACAAACAAAAAAACGATCACTCTTTGGTCGACGTCGACAGAAAGATTAAAAAAATTACTGGGAGAGGGAAAAAAAAAGTTCAAAACTGAAAACTGGCTCCAACGGAAAAGGGTTGGTCATTTTTGCGGACTGTGGTCACCCCGTGGGCCTCGCCCCTGAGATCAGGCTACTCCTAAATGACCACTCTGGATCTCTGACTCCTGTAGGAAGCGGCAGCATCACCGCCGACACCACAGACCTGCCGGTGACCCACCGCTGTATAAGAGAGGAAGATGGCGGCCGCTCTCCTCGCTCTGAATGGAGCTGTCTCTCACCTTGAAGGCCAGATGTTCCAGGAAATATCCCACTCCGTTGTTCTTTTCATTTTCATAGCGACTTCCGGCAGCAATCCACACACCGACCTACAGAACAGGCAGAAATAAAATGGATGTCCCAAACCGTTCCTGCACCTATATCTATGACAAGATCTCTGCTTGTTGTCAGTGAATGCATGATTCCATCCCAAAGGGAATAAACGTCTTCTGCTGCCACCAGGACATCAGATGTCTGCCATGGTCAGGAAAAAAAAACACGATTGCTCCAGTTCACTGACGGCAGGCAGAGGTCTTAAAAGTGAAACGGAACCTAAAGGGGGTCATCAATATCAGATGGGTGGGCGCCTCAACTCCTGTGGCGGCCATATGAAAACAGTAGATGCAGCTCAGCTCCATCCTTCTAAGGTGCTGAATCAGCTACCAACGCAATGAACAGGAGCGGAGCAGCCACTACAGAGTGTACAGCGCTGTATCTTGTGTCCATCTGGTCACAGCTGATCAGCAGGGTCACCGTGTGTCAGCCGCGCACCGATCTGATACTGGGGACCCAAACTGCAGACAGGTCATCAATAGCCTAATCACTTCTGAATATGTAAGCCTAGCGACCAGTGCGGGACGGGCTCAAGCCCCGAGCCAGCACTATAGGCAGCAGATGTCATCTGCCTATAACAGTAGTGATCAAGGCTAGGCTCTAGTCGCTGCTGTTAACCCCTTAAAGGCCGCAGCATTTAAGGCACATGGTCCCATCCTGGGCACCCACGTTTCGCCCTACTGCACTACAAGTCCTGCTACAGAACACGAGCCCTCATATGGCCATGTAGGCAAAGAAATAAATAGCTCGGGCTCTTGTAAGTGGAGGAAGTAATACAAAAGCTTAAAACATATGTCAGTGGCAGGAAGGGGTGAAAGACAGTTTGTTAGAAAGGGGCAGGATATCGGGACTTACGGTGCATGTGGGCTGTCCAGACTCCTCAGAGGCGACGCGCAGCCCATTCTCCAGAGCGCTGACCTGGGTATCGGGAATGTTACTTAATGTTTGCGCATAGGAGACGGCGCTGCGGCTCCTCTTCACACCTAACAGTGCCGACTGCAAGAAGAAAATCATAAAAGGATTACAACCCACCAAACCCACTGCGTGTGTCCACCTGCCGTCATCTATGCGGGGGGGGGGGGGGGTGAATAAGTGAGCGTCACAGACACAACCTCTGTTGCTTCTATGAAGTATTATACATCAAGTGAAGGATTTGCTGCTACACTACTGAATAATTCTACTGCTGCTTCCTAGAAAATGTTTTATTTCACCTTGGTGCTGGATTCACAGCTGCACTGTAAAATACTGCTTTATAATGTTCTCTATTGCTGCTGCTTTACAGCGAGTGTTATCTCAACCTAGCGCTGGATTCACAGCTACACTGTGCTCAGTACTGCTGTATATTTCTCCTGCTACTGTGGCTTCCTGGTAAATATTTCACACAACCCTAGTGCTGGATTTGCAGCTGCACTGCACAATACTACGGTATAACATTCTCTATACGACTGCTTTACAGAAAGTGCTATAAAGCTAACACTTGCTCTAAACCAGTAGCATAGAGAATGTTATGCAGCACTACTGAGCAGTGCAGCTGCGACTCCATTTCAGTGAGCGGTTGGCGGATCATGGTTTTATTAGTGATGCCCTCAGATTGTTACTACATAGAGACACAAGCCCATTAATCCCTCGCGTCGCGTCTGTCCGCGCCTCTCAGCGCACAGTGAAACAATGTAACGATCCCTGCAGCTGCGTCACATGCACACGACCAATAGAGGTTCACAGCGTCCCTGCACCCCAATCGCAAGTCCTAATCATAGGACATTAATTTGTATTCCTGAAAAAGATTGTTCAGAATTAATAAAACACAGGTGCACTATATGAACAGCGCCCCCTCCCTGTCCCCGGGTTGTGTCTGGTATTACAGCTCCAACACCATGAAGAAACAAGAGGCAGAACTGCAGTACCGGACACTACCTGAGGGCCGGGGGGCGCTGTCTGTAGTACAGTTATATCAGGTCCTAGAGATTATACAGACCCTACACTAGAGACTCAGATCCACAGGAGCGGCCGCCGGGGAATCAGGGGTTAATAGCAGAGAATCACAAAAAGCAACAAATCTCTTCACACCCCAATAACCGAGAAAACAACCGGGAGATGAGAGCGCAGGACGGCACCGAGCACCGGCGGCCTCCGGTGTCCTGGGACTGGGTGACCTTCACCGCACACAGCGGCGGCCTCTCCACACAGCAGCCCGGCCACCACACAACAAGAGATGTCGCCCCCCACGGACCACCGGGACTCCCGCCGCCCGGTACCGAGCTGCACCTACCGAGCGGGAGGAAAGAAGGACCCGGCCCGCAGCGCCGCCGGCTCTGTACACGGCCGCCGCCATCTTCCAGGTGACAGTGAGACAGACGAGCGCATGCGCATCAAGACACAGGAAACGAGAAGTGTGACACTACATTGTAAGAGCGCCCTCTGCTGCTAGGAGGTCAGTAGTGACAACTACACAGCTAAGAGTACGTGCACACGCTGCGGATTGGGGTGCAGATTCATCCGCGCGGATTTGCCTGCGTTTTTTCATCTCAATGGAGGAGATGGCAAACCGCAGCGGAATCCGCAGAAAGAATTGACATGTCAATTCTTTCTACGGTTTTGAAACCGCAGCAAAACCGCGAGGAAAAATCTGCACCGTCTGCACTGCGGTTTTTAATATCCATAGGATATTATGGTACTGTACACCGCAGCAGAATCCGCAGCGTGTGCACATACCCTGAAACCGCAGTGTTTCTGTACAAAAGAATTGACATGCTGCGGATTGTAAACCGCGGAAAAATCCGCAGCATGTGCACAGTGTTATTCCAGTTTACCATTGAAAACAATGGTACTGTACAACGCACCAAAATCTGCTGCGGATCCGCAGCAGAATCCGCACCGTGTGCACACACCCTAAGGCTGAGTTCACACGTGGCGTTTTTTTCGCGTTTCCGCTGCGGTTTTCACTGCGTGATTTTGCCACGAAAACGTGAAAAATAAGCATCCCATGCATTCCTATGGGATTCCGCAATGCTGTGCTAATGCTGCGTTTTTTACCGCGGCGGAATCGCTTCACGGTAAAAAACGCAGCATGCTCATTAATTTTGCAGAATCGCGGCGATCCCGCACCCATAGGAATGCATTGTTCCGCTTCCCGCATGTGGCTGTGCACAACATGCGAAAAGTAAGCAGAACATTTGCGGATGGTACCCACGGTCCGGAGGAGAGGAGACTGTCCTCCAGGCTTTGGGTACCATATCCCTGTAAAAAATAGAATTTAAAATAAAAAATATTGTTATTCTCACCTTACAACGTCCCACACAGCCTTCCCGCTTCTCTCCACGCTCCCAGTAAGCCTTTGCCAGCGATGACGTCCGTTCTCGCGGGATCGCGAAGTTTCGCGATCATCGCGAATGACCGTGAGACATCGCGATCCCGTGAGAACGGACGTCATCGCGGTAATTGTCGCAAAGGATTACTGGGACCGGGAGCGTGGAGAGAGGCAGGAAGGCTACACGGGACGTCGGAAGGTGAGAATAGCATTTTTTTTTTAATTATTATATTTTACATCCTATCTTTTACTATTGATGCTGCATAGGCGGCCTCAATAGCAAAAAGTTGGTCACACTTGTCAAACACTATGTTTGACGAGTGTGACCAACCTGTCAATCAGTTCTCCAAGCGATGCTACAGATCGCTTGGAAAACGCTAGCATTCTGCAAGCTAATTACGCCTGCAAATCGCTAGTTTTTCCGCGGGAATTTAAATTGCGATTTTCCCGCGGAATGGAATTCCGAATTTCTCGCGGCAATTTCCACGAGAGTTCCGCTACGTGTGAACCCAGCCTAATACTGCCCCTATGCACAAGAATATAACTACTATAATACTGCTCCTATATACAAGAATATAACTACTATAATACTGCCCCTATGTACAAGAATATAACTACTATAATACTGCTCCCTATGTACAAGACTATAACTACTAAAATACTGTCCCTATGTACAAGAATATAACTACTATAATACTGCCCCTATGTACAAAAATATAACTACTATAATACTGCCCCTATGTACAAGAATATAACTATTATAATACTGCCCCTATGTACAGGAATATAACTACTATAATACTGCGCCCTATGTACAAGAATATAACTACTATAATACTGCCCCCTATGTACAAGAATATAACTGCTATAATACTGCCCCTATGTACAAGAATATAACTACTATAATACTGCCCCAATGTACAAGAATATAACTATAATACTGCCCCCTATGTACAAGAATATAACTACTATAATACTGCCCCTATGTACAAGAATATAACTACTATAATACTGCCCCTATGTACAAGACTATAACTACTATAATACTGCTATATACAAGAATATAACTACTATAATACTGCCCCTATGTACAAGAATATAACTACTATAATACTGCCCCTATGTACAAGAATATAACTACTATAATACTGCTCCTATGTACAAGAATATAACTACTATAATACTGCCCCTATGTACAAGAATATAACTACTATAATACTGCCCCTATGTACAAGAATATAACTACTATAATACTGCTCCTATGTACAAGACTATAACTACTATAATACTGCCCCTATGTACAAGACTATAACTACTATAATACTGCTATATACAAGAATATAACTGCTATAATACTGCCCCTATGTACAAGAATATAACTACTATAATACTGCCCCTATGTACAAGACTATAACTACTATAATACTGCTATATACAAGAATATAACTGCTATAATACTGCCCCTATGTACAAGAATATAACTACTATAATACTGCCCCTATGTACAAGAATATAACTACTATAATACTGCTCCTATGTACAAGAATATAACTACTATAATACTGCCCCTATGTACAAGAATATAGCTACTATAATACTGCTCCTATGTACAAGACTATAACTACTATAATACTGCCCCTATGTACAAGAATATAACTACTATAATACTGCTATATACAAGAATATAACTACTATAATACTGCCCCTATGTACAAGAATATAACTACTATAATACTGCCCCCTATGTACAAGAATATAACTACTATAATACAGCTCCTATGTACAAGACTATAACTACTATAATACTGCCGCTATGTACAAGAATATAACTACTATAATACTGCTCCTATGTACAAGAATATAACTACTATAATACTGCCCCCTATGTACAAGAATATAACTACTATAATACTGCCTCTATGTACAAGAATATAACTACTATAATACTGCCCCTATGTACAGGAATATAACTACTATAATACTGCTCCTATGTATAAGACTATAACTACTATAATACTGCTCCTATGTATAAGACTATAACTACTATAATACTGCCGCTATGTACAAGAATATAACTACTATAATACTGCTCCTATGTACAAGAATATAACTACTATAATACTGCCCCCTATGTACAAGAATATAACTACTATAATACTGCCCCTATGTACAAGAATATAACTACTATAATACTGCTCCTATGTATAAGACTATAACTACTATAATACTGCCTCTATGTACAAGAATATAACTACTATAATACTGCCCCTATGTACAAGAATATAACTACTATAATACTGCTCCTATGTATAAGACTATAACTACTATAATACTGCTCCTATGTATAAGACTATAACTACTATAATACTGCCGCTATGTACAAGAATATAACTACTATAATACTGCTCCTATGTACAAGAATATAACTACTATAATACTGCCCCCTATGTACAAGAATATAACTACTATAATACTGCCCCTATGTACAAGAATATAACTACTATAATACTGCTCCTATGTATAAGACTATAACTACTATAATACTGCCCCTATGTACAAGAATATAACTACTATAATACTGCCCCTATGTACAAGACTATAACTACTATAATACTGCCCCCCTATGTACAAGAATATAAATACTATAATACTGCCCCTACAGTTGTGGCCAAAAGTATTGACACCCCTGCAATTCTGTCAGATAATACTCAGTTTCTTCCTGAAAATGATTGCAACCACAAATTCTTTGGTATTATTATCTTCATTTAATTTGTCTGAAATGAAAAAACACAAAAAGAATTGTCCTAAAGCCAAATTGGATATAATTCCACACCAAACATAAAAAAGAGGGTGGACAAAAGTATTGGCACTGTTGGAAAAATCATGTGATGCTTCTCTAATTTGTGTAATTAACAGCACCTGTAACTTACCTGTGGCACCTAACAGGTGTTGGCAAGAACTAAATCACACTTGCAGCCAGTTGACATGGATTAAAGTTGACTCAACCTCTGTCCTGTGTCCTTGTGTGTACCACATTGAGCATGGAGAAAAGAAAGAAGACCAAAGAACTGTCTGAGGACTTGAGAAACCAAATTGTGAGGAAGCATGAGCAATCTCAAGGCTACAAGTCCATCTCCAAAGACCAGAATGTTCCTGTGTCTACCGTGTGCAGTGTCAGCAAGAAGTGTAAAGCCCATGGCACTGTGACTAACCTCCCTAGATGTGGACGGAAAAGAAAAATTGACAAGAGATTTCAACGCAAGATTGTGCGGATGTTGGATAAAGAACCTCGACTAACATCCAAACAAGTTCAAGCTGCCCTGCAGTCCGAGGGTACAACGGTGTCAACCCGTACTATCCGCCGGCGTCTGAATGAAAAGGGACTGTATGGTAGGAGACCCAGGAAGACCCCACTTCTTACTCCGAGACGTAAAAAAAAGCCAGGCTGGAGTTTGCCAAAACTTACCTGAAAAAGCCTAAAACGTTTTGGAAGAATGTTCTCTGGTCAGAGGAGACAAAAGTAGAGCTTTTTGGGCAAAGGCGTCAACATAGAGTTTACAGGAGAAAAAAAGAGGCATTCAAAGAAAAAAAACACGGTCCCTATAGTCAAACATGGCGGAGGTTCCCTGATGTTTTGGGGTTGCTTTGCTGCCTCTGTACTGCTTGACTGTGTGCATGGCATTATGAAGTCTGAAGACTACCAACAAATTTTGCAGCATAATGTCGGGCCCAGTGTGAGAAAGCTGGGTCTCCCTCAGAGGTCATGGGTCTTCCAGCAGGACAATGACCCAAAACACACTTCAAAAAGCAATAGAAAATGGTTTGAGAGAAAGCACTGCAGACTTCTAAGGTGGCCAGCAATGAGTCCAGACCTGAATCCCATAGAACACCTGTGGAGAGATCTAAAAATGGCAGTTTGGAGAAGGCACCCTTCAAATATCAGGGACCTGGAGCAGTTTGCCAAAGATGAATGGTCTAAAATTCCAGCAGAGCATTGTAAGAAACTCATTGATGGTTACCGGAAGCGGTTGGTCGCAGTTATTTTGGCTAAAGGTTGTGCAACCAAGTATTAGGCTGAGGGCGCCAATACTTTTGTCTGGCCCATTTTTGGAGTTTTGTGAGAAATGATCAATGTTTTGCTTTTTGCTTCATTCTCTTTCGTGTTTTTTTCATTTAAGACAAATTAAATGAAGATAATACCAAAGAATTTGTGTTTGCAATAATTTTCAGGAAGAAACTGAGTATTATCTGACAAAATTGCAGGGGTGTCAATACTTTTGGCCACAACTTTATGTACGAGAATATAACTGCTATAATACTGCCCCCTATATACAAGAATATACAGTAACTACTATAATACTGCCCCCTATATACAAGAATATACAGTAACTCATATAATACTGCCCCCTATGTAAAAGAATATAACTACTATAATACTGCTCCTATGTACAAGAATATCACTACTATAATACTGCTCCTATGTACAAGAATATAACTCCTATAATACTGACCCTATGTACAAGAATATAACTACTACAATACTGCTCCTATGTACAAGAATATAACTATTATAATACTGCCCCCTATGTACAAGAATATAACTCCTATAATACTGCCCCCTATGTACAAGAATATAACTCCTATAATACTGCCCCCTATGTACAAGAATATAACTCCTATAATACTGCCCCCTATGTACAAGAATATAACTCCTATAATACTGCCCCTATGTACAAGAATATAATTACTATAATACTGCCCCTATGTACAAGAATATAACTCCTATAATACTGCCCCTATGTACAAGAATATAACTCCTATAATACTGCCCCCTATGTACAAGAATATAACTCCTATAACACTGCCCCCTATGTACAAGAATATAACTACTATAATACTGCCCCTATGTACAAGAATATAATTACTATAATACTGCCCCTATGTACAAGAATATAATTACTATAATACTGCCCCTATGTACAAGAATATAACTACTATAATACTGCCCCAATGTACAAGAATATAATTACTATAATACTGCTCCTATGTACAAGAATATAACTACAATACTGCCCCCTATGTACAAGAATATAACTCCTATAATACTGCCCCTATGTACAAGAATATAACTCCTATAATACTGCCCCCTATGTACAAGAATATAACTCCTATAATACTGCCCCTATGTACAATATAACTCCTATAATACTGCCCCCTATGTACAAGAATATAACTCCTATAATACTGCCCCCTATGTAGAATATAATTACTATAATACTGCCCCTATGTACAAGAATATAACTACTATAATACTGCCCCCTATGTACAAGAATATAATTACTATAATACTGCCCCTATGTACAAGAATATAACTACTATAATACTGCCCCTATGTACAAGAATATAACTATTATAATACTGCCCCTATGTACAAGAATATAACTACTATAATACTGCTCCTATGTACAAGAATATAACTATTATAATACTGCCCCTATGTACAAGAATATAACTACTATAATACTGCTCCTATGTACAAGAATATAACTACTATAATACTGCCCCCTATGTACAAGAATATAACTACTATAATACTGCCCCTATGTACAAGAATATAACTACTATAATACTGCCTCCTATGTACAAGAATATAACTACTATAATACTGCCCCTGTGTACAAGAATATAACTACTATAATACTGCCCCTCTATATACAGGAATATAACTACTATAATACTCCCCCTATGTACAAGAATATAACTACTATAATACTGCCCCTATGTACAAGAATATAACTACTATAATACTGCCCCTATGTACAAGAATATAACTACTATAATACTGCCCCTTATGTATAAGAATATAACTACTATAATACTGCCCCTTATGTATAAAAATATAACTACTATAATACTGCCCCCTATGTACAAGAATATAACTACTATAATACTGCCTCCTATGTGCTAGAATATAATTACTATAATACTGCCCCCTATGTACAAGAATATAATTACTATAATACTGCCCCTATGTACAAGAATATAACTACTATAATACTGCTCCTATGTGCTAGAATATAACTACTATAATACTGCTCCTATGTACAAGAATATAACTACTATAATACTGCCCCTATGTACAAGAATATAACTATTATAATACTGCCCCTATGTACAAGAATATAACTATTATAATACTGCCCCTTATGTATAAGAATACGTAGTATAACAGTATTATATAGTATAACACTAGCAGGTGGAGTATTGGGCGCAGCGTTTCATGGCGTATAATGATTGGCGCAGGACCTGGATCATATAAATAGATTTTTATTTTCAATAATTTAATCAGAGGAACAGACATTATGAACGGAGGAAACACTGAGATAAAGTGGAACGTGCAAATCAATAACGTGTGATGGTTCTGATGACGACTTCTGCTCTGTAAGCGGTGACGTGCGATCCTCTCACGCGTTTCAGGCGGCACAAAGTGACAAAGACATAAACCTGTAATTTCTAGAATAGACGTGAATCATTTCCGATCACATTTCTTCATGTGCAGAAGCAGCGAGGATGAAAGATATAAGGCCGGGTTCACACTTCGCTTCTGCTCCATTCGCATCCGGAGCTGCCTTTAAAATATCTACTAGAGTAGTTTTTAGCAGCCGAGCTCCAAATCCCCTGCATATACTAATCACTGCTGCAGTGCACAAACAGTGGGGCAGCGCTATGCACACTAGTGGCCATGAGTGGTACTGCAGGCTCGCTCCCATGAAAGTGTTATAGGAGTAACCTACACAATGTACAGAGCACTGCACTGTTCTTATTTGACAGGTGATAAAATGGGGTACCAAAAGTCAGACCCCATCAGTAAGATTTTAACGACCTATCCTAATGATAGATCATCAATGTAAAAGTCCCAGGGAAACCACTTTAAAATTGTGACTACATGCATTCACCACTAGGGGGAGCTGAAGAGCTCAGTTTACGGTGTTCTTATTGCGTTCAATGTATACACTGTATGCAGTGTGCTCCAGAGCTCCCCCTACTGGTGACTGCAGGTAGCCAAAATGTTATCATTTAAAGGGGTTGCCCATTTGAAAAAAAAATGTCTACAAAGAATGGGAAGAATTAAAATACCTATAACCAGAACGGCTGTTTTTCACTCACCGCATCAGTCCAAAAAAATGCAATAAAAATTCCTTTATAGACAAAAGAAAATAACTACAGCCATGGAAGAAAAATAAAAAGTTCTCATGTAGGTCCAGAAGTAGAAAAATAAAAATGAGTTGCAGACTACAAAAGCAAAAAAGTGGTGTCAGAACCTTTTACAAAGTTCTGATTATTTTTCTTTTTTCTTTTAATTTAATTAAAAATCTAAAAAAAACAATCCACAAAAACTTGTTTAGTATCGCCATATTCGCACTGACCCACAGAATCAGGTTTACTTTACAATGAATGCCGTAAAAACTAAACCCTGAAAACAAATGTCGGAATTGTATTTTTTTTTACATTTTCAACCCAGTTTAAAAAAAAAAATTTCTTCAAATTTTTCAGTAATTTTATGGTAAAGTACGGTAAATGGTGTCTTTTAAAATTACAATTTGACCTAGATAAAAAAAAATCCTTGTACAGCTATGTCGACAAATAATAGTGTTTTAGGAGAGAGAATAACAATTTGCAAAAAACAAAAATTTTATTCACTTACCTGCAGTCACCACTAGATGGAGCTCAAGATCAATGCATAGAAAGTTACACATTAAACTCAATCATGAAACTGTCTGCAGTGCGCTCCCCCTAGTGGTGGCTGAAAGTAGCAAACATTTAATTGATTTATGGTAATTGGCAACCGAAAACTCCTACAACTTTATTTTTACTATGCTGGGGATTTGGAGCTCTGTATCGGAAAAAAATGAAGCTTCGATCCCTAAAAAGATAATAATCAGCACACACAAACAAAAAATGATCTAACCATAAAAGCTAGACATAATTAACACTGATCACAGCAGCTCAAACGATTGTGTCTTTTACTTCTTTGCATTGTATCCAGAGGTGATGATTCCCATGGGGTGTCCGTGCTCGGGATATGTCATTTTCTCGCCTTCGATCCATTTTAAAGCTACAGATGTCAAAAAATGTACAATAATGAATAAATAGAAAAATATTCAAGAGGGTTCATCTTGTTTCAGCGCTTTTCCAATAAAGTGGAGCCCCGCTGACTACTGTAACCCCTCATCCACATTCATCATTCATTAATGCAAATACCCTGATTATGTTCAATAAATAAATCTGTTCTTTGGGTGCAAATGCAAAACAAAAAAAATAAATAAAGTGACCCCCCCCCTCGTCTGATGATAAAGAATTTTTTACGCATGCACTGATGAGATGGTTCATTCCTCAGTTCATGGGTACAGGAGAAAAGGCTGTCATAATAGACCCGTCATATATTTTATATATCTTTGTACCATGTATTTGATACATAGAACCAAATCCCCTGCATAGACAGTTAAACTATAGCATTCTGTTTCCCTGCAGTCACCAGTAGAGGGAGCTCCCTTGCTTCCAGTAATAAAACAGTGAGCTCCCTCTAGTGGTGACTGCAGGTAGGCAGAATTACATCATGTCACTCTATGTGGGGGATTTGGAGTTTCCTATCCTGCTAGAATGATGCGTCTAAAATGACGAGATGCCAAAGAGGACACAAGGCCCATTAACGTGTTCTATGAAGGTATTTTATAGCTTCATATTAATTACTGACGATCCACGGCGTCTTGACCGTTGTGTTGGGCTATAGGAAACTGTGTGGATGTAGATCACCATTAACACCAATGTCTGCACCCTACTGATGCGGACATGGGTGTGAATCCAGATCTGCAAAAAGTCCCCATTAAAGAGAGCAGAACTGGAAGTGTTGTCATAGGGATTAGCCGGACACATGCTTGTAAAAGCCATCTATTTTTTTTTTAACCCGTGGTTGACCAGATATGATGCAGTCATCGCGGGTGATATGAGTGGTAATGTGTCTGGTGGGGTTAGACATACGAAATTGGAAATTTTACAAAAAAAAAAAAAAAAAAGTAACCTGGCCGCGTATAACGAGAAGTCAAAGACTCCAGCTCGGCGCAACATATCCGTCTGCCCTGTATGACGAGCCAGTCTGTGCCAACCTCCCTGTATACCCGCCATGCAGACTCTCCTCATTGCCTCCATACTTGGGCCCAGATGGCAGCTCCCCCAGACTGAAAGCCCCCAGCTCTAAAAGCAGGCAGTGGAGCAAGATGGACGGGGCGTGTAGAGTACGGATGGCAGCGCTCCGTCCCCACGTAGGCTACCAGTGATGCTCTTCTCCTCCTATAAGTCCACATGGATGTCCTTGTACGACTTGTCCACCGTCCACTCCTTCTGGCTTTCATGCTCGTCCTTGGCGTATCGGTCCATCTCCTGCTGGAACCACAGCTGTCGCGCCTTGTTGGGATCCACGTTGATCCAGTTGTTAGCAATCCATTTTGTTCCCTCTGTCACAAGGCAGCCGCCATGGAGAGCAAATTCATCCACATCCCCGACCCAGCCTAATAGTGGAAAAAAAACCCACAAAACTTAAAGGGGTTATCCAAGACTAAGATGCTGATGAGCTTATCGATATCAGATCGCTGGGGGTCCGGCACCCGGTAACCCCACCGATCAGCCGATATCTGGTGCTGGAGCTCCATACACTGTGTAGTGACCGTTCTCAGGTACCGCAGCCCGTATGGGATATCCCAGCTCCTTACACTGTGAACTTCCATCAACCAAGGCTCCGAATCTGAGCTGAGCAGTGCAGGTGTCGGGTAGGGATAAGTCACCAATAACTTAGTCCTGGACATCCCCTTTAAGACTAAAGACAGACTTTTATCATCATGTCTTCTACACAATCACAGAGCTCCAAATCTCATACATAAGTCTTAGAGGTTAATGATAAATTCTATCTGCCTACAGCCACCACTAGGCGGAGCCTTAGAGCTGACTGTATACAGGGAATTGACTTACCCCCTCTAGTGGTCACTGAAGGCAAACACAATTGTAAAATGCAAATCTATGACTATACAAGGTATTTATAGCTCTGTATTAGAAAAAAAAAAAAAAAAAAAGGAGTGTTCTGACAGCACTAAAGATACAATAAAAAGTGAAGTTCAGGAAAAAATTTATAAAAACGTTTTTATAATTGATGTTTTTTTTGGAAAATCTCAGAAAAACTGTTGTATGAACCCAACTGACCGGTATGGACACAAATCATGACCCGAGGATGGATCTTGCTGTATGCAGTCAGCTCCCAGGCTCCCTCTAGTGGTGGCTGCTAGCAAACTCTTACTACTACACTATAGGGGGGGATATATGAAGGGTCCGGCACCGCGGCTGCAGCATCGAAAGGTTGATCGTTTGTGCATAAGTCTTAACTGTGCTACAAAATTGAAACTTTAGCGGCCTAGTCTTTTTTTTTTTTTTTTTAAAAGGTGCTGTAAAGAGATGGATTTCGACAAGACGTGAAGTAACCAGTCCCCCGATCCCGGGCTTCAGTCCGGCTGGTAACATAACCTGCGTACCTTTGCCGTTGGACAAGTAATTGTACCAGAAGACAGCTGTTCCTTGCCGCGGCTTTATTCTCAGGTTCCCCTTGTCGCAATGTTTCCGCGTGTCTCTCAGATCGATGTCGTTCTGGATCAAAGACTAAGAAAAGCGAGAAAAAAAAGACAATAAATGGAAACGGTATGACCCCCTATATGACTGGTGCATGTAATCGGAGAATTAAAAGCCATTTCCCAAAATCGAAAGCTATCCCCTATCCTTGGGACCCCCAGCTCTCCAGAGATTGTGTAGAGCCTCGTCCTGTGTGGGTCAGGGGGGCACAAGCACGGCCTCAGCTCCGATCATTGTCTATGGGGGGAGGCTGAGCATGTGCCCCCCATGCTCTATTCAGGACCCCGATATCAGGGTTACAAAGTGATGGCGCACACAGCTAGGACACGCCACCGCTTTGGTGGGGATCTGACCGCTGAGAATGACGGGAGTCCAGTGCTGGTGGAGGACATTATTACTTATTTTGCCTGTAGAGAATTTTGCGAACCCTCACCAGCTCCTCGTAGGTCCTGTTATCTGCAATCGGGAACGTGGTCTCTCCACCGCCGGTGACGTTGTTTAGGTAGAAGAGAACGGTGACGTACCTGGGAAGAAAGCACGGAGCGTGAGTCCGGACGTGAACACGTCATTTGTCTATATATCCACTAGGTGGCAGCATTTCTATATCAGTAACATGGAGAGCTGAGGCCATGTCCGGCAGGGGCGGGAGAGGACAGGGTGGCTGTCAGGGGTCGTGATTGGGGGGGTTCAGGGGGATCTTACCGACAGGAGGTTTCAAAAGGCGAACTTTCATTTGTCGTCAGCTTGGTGTGAGCACATGCCGTCTCCGGAAACACCGGCCCGCTGTCCATGTGGGCATGATAATGGCCGCCGGTGTTGTATCTCACTACCTGCAGGGGCTCGCTGTTCTCCACCACGTCAGGGGGCAGATGGGTTAATTTGATGACTCTAAAAAAGGGAACAAAAAGGTCACTTGCGTGAGGCCATAATATTGTTCCCAGAAATAGCGCCACTATTGTAGTTAGGTTGTGTCTAGTATTGCAGCTCATCACAATTCAACTGAATGTTTGCAGCACTTATCTGTGGTGTTCCCAGCGTTTAATGGGCAGGTGTTCGCTATAGCAAGTGAAGAAATATCTACATTGCACAGCGTTTTGCTTTGTGGCGTCTTTTGGTTGCAGATAATTTGCGCTTTTAACGTTTTTATCCAAAGTCATTTCAATGTGGAGTGTGAACCCGGCCCTAATAAATCCAACTAGCCGACGCATCGTATTAATTAGGACAAAGTGGATGACCGTAATCAGGGGGGGCAGTGTTTGCGGATGCCTGGGCTGTTTGCTGATCATTACAGGTAAGGCCGGATTCTCATTTCCTCCGCCGTCCCCCAATTAACACCACATTAGGCTCAGTAAACAGACGCCTGAGCGGATTATGCTGGGAGCAGAGTTCACAGCTCCGCAATCCCCTTTCTGGCCGCACACTGCGGGACGGGCCCCGATTAATTACCGTAGGACGGAGTCACAGAATGGAGGCGATCAGCAGCGGAGCGGTACACCCTTCATGGACAACCATTAATTGCTACCAACTGCAGAAATGTAAAGCAAAAAGTGACGCTTCATTGTTACTGCAGCCGGATAATCTTCCCACAGTCTGGACCAGAATTTTTTTTTTTTGCCATTTACTGAATTTTTTTTTTAAGTTTTCTTTTTTTTTTTTTTTGGAGCAAATCTGCACCAAAATCCTCTTCAAAAACTCCCGGAAAACCTTTCCTATTCATTTCTATGGAAAATCCACTTTGCTGTGCATATGAGGAGTTTTTGACAGTTTTAATTTTTCCCATAGAGGTTTTGAAAAAGTCACTTTTGATTGAAATCTGTCCAAACGGGGCGGTGTCCAACCAAAAGGCTGTAAAAAGAAAAAACGAAAAAAAATTTTCAAAACTGCTTCATGAAAAGGAAATACTCTT
Organism: Dendrobates tinctorius; assembly: GCF_039654945.1. Classification (NCBI taxonomy): domain Eukaryota; kingdom Metazoa; phylum Chordata; class Amphibia; order Anura; family Dendrobatidae; genus Dendrobates; species Dendrobates tinctorius. The sequence continues at coordinate 6,718,384 of NW_027361709.1, forward strand.
CAAAGAGCGAGCGATTTCTGCTTGAAAAACTGTGTGAGCTAAACCTTACGACTCGCCTAAGACGAGCTTTTAGGACATGATCACATTTGATATCGAAATTCAACATGTATTTCTGCAGCGGAAAATCAAAAATGATCCTCGGGCTTCTGCCATGGATCGTGGTGTAGCTTCGATGTCGTCCAGTCAGCAATCCCTCGGATTTCCACTCTGCATGTGAACGAGGCGGGAGAACTGATTCATGTGCAGGATGCGGATTATCATGTACAGGGAGAGAGGAGGATGGGGGTGACGGTCTCCAGTCCTGCCCTATATACCTACCGCTGGCGTATGGACCTCAGCACCTGGTGGGCTCCTTCTCCCTGGTACAGCCAGGTGTGCTGACTGTTCCTCACCAGGTCGTTCATGGTGATCTCTCGATTGCCCAGGTATTTGTGGAAGTCCCTGAGGTTCAGCTTCTTGAATTCCTCCAGACTGAGGACCCCTATAAAGACAAGGAGTCCTGTGTAACGTCCGCGGCCGGCAGTCCTATGCATTCCTACATTAGTGTCAGTACCACCATTACTGATGTCTGGAGCTGCTCCGTTTTGTTTTTTTTTTTGGGGGGGGCGCTTCTCATTCTTCCAGAGCTGGAAATTATCTCCCATGTCTGAAGCCTTGTGGTCTTGAGGGATGATCTGCAGACAGCGCTCCCTTCCTATAGTGCAATGCTCTGCAGACATAGTGGGGCGGCACAGACAGCGCCCTACAGCCAGGTCACCCCTCTGACCACCTATCTAATCCTGTCAGCACCGAGGGGTCCTCAAGCTGACGATCAAGTAGAAGCCTGGTCTAGGGTCCGAATTCATTGTAAGGGTCTGGGATTGAATTGATTTTTGGGGTCTGATACATTTTTCGATGTCTGGTCTGTGGCCTAAAATATTTTAGGGGTGTTTTCTGGGGTCTGGTCTTGTATAGGTGTGTTCCAGCCTCTGATAAAATTTTAATGGTTTAATCTAGCGTAGGACTAGATTTTAGGGGTCCGATTTGGGGTCCAAAACAACTTTCCAGTGGGTCTGAAATTACTTTCGGGGTCTGGTCAGGATTCTGAATGAAATTAGTGGTGTGGTCTAAGGTTTTATTAATTTTAGGGGTCTTGTCTAGGGGTGCTGATGAGTTTACAGGCTTGTCCTGGGGTCCGTAGGGATATTATTACGTTTATGGAGCCTGGTCTGGTTTTCCACTCTCACAATTAATAAATGTAGATGTCAAAAGTTCTAGAAAGTTTGCAAAATATTAAATCAGACGACATCTTTACTTCTGGTGACCGCACATCCTGGTTTGTAGAGTATTCGGGAGGGGGGGGGTTGACCTATATGACCACATATAACAGAAAATTTTAGGCTTTATTATTTTAATAGCCATTCCCCTATTTAAAGGGAAAGTGTCACCAGAAAATGACTGATTGCTGATAAACGTACTTTTTTTTATTGTGTTTGGTAATAATTTTTTTCAATATAACTTGCAATTTATATTGAAAACAATATATTAAATAAACAACAAAAAACAAACAAGTAACACAAAACCCGATTTATATTAAACAGCAGCTCACTTTTTGATGACACATTCCCTTTAAGCTGTTGAGAATAGCAGTGAAACAAATGGTTAACCCAGAGCTAGAGACGCATTATTAGGTAAGTGAACCAGTATGTTACAGTTTAGTAGCCACTACATGGCAGAAATTCTATCCTAATCCTATTCCAAGCACTCGAGAGACCACGTCCATTAAGACGAAGCCGGGATGGTGCGGTGATATAAACACAGCGAGCCGTGCGCGCAGCAGACTGACACGGAGCGGCGTGTTTGTAACATGTCGTGCCGGCTCACCGTTTCCATCAGGGTCGGCTTTAACAGCTGTGTACATTTCCCGGATATTCTCAGGCGTCATCCATCTGCCGTTACCCAGCCGGGAATGGGTTAATACCTGCAGAAGAGATTAATATAATATTAATGCTAAAACGCACAGGTCTAATTACTGCAGCACGGAGAGAGGAAGTGCTCCACCCACATCTAGAACTCCCCTGTATCCCCGATGTGGGGGGCGCGGAGCCCGATGCTTCCCAGGGTGAACAACGTGACCCCGGGGTCTAATGAGTGGTGGAGACACAAGAGTCAGCGGGTTATTATAATTGGCCGATTGTACTGATGAGACGCAGGAATTAACCCATGTCTGACCGCCCATATATGTCGTATCTATCAGAGTCCAAAGTGGAGACCCCATAACGCTGCAGAGAGGGGTCACCGAGTACTGAGGAGCAGAGGGCAGAAAAGCAGAAAAGTCACTACTGACTCCATAGCTGCAGTGTCCAGACCTCCTCTGGTATCAGCACAAACACTGCTCCCCCGCCAGGAGCATTATGGCAGAGCAGCTGGATTCAGCCGTAGATCACCAAGCACAATGCTTAGCGTCGGATGGAGTGGTTTAAAGCTGCCACCACTGGACTCTGGAGGAGACGTGTTCTGCACACTGACAGACCACACTTCTCTATCTGCGTCTGATGGAGAAGTCTGAGTACTCCAGGAGAATGTTACCCCCTGACTGCATTGTACAGACGGTGGAGGATAATGCTATGGGCTTGTTATCAGGGTCGGCCTTGGGCCCTTCATTCCAGTGAAGAGAAATCTTAATGCTTCAGCACAAGACATTGTGGACAATTGTAGCTTTCAGCTTTGTGGGAACAGTTTGGGTAAAGACCCTTATCTGCCCCCCATGACTGTACCCAGTGCACAAGCTCCATACAGACATGGAGAGGAGAACATGAGAGCCCGGACCTCAGCCCCGTCTGATAATGGAGATTATGAGCCCGGCCTCCCCCCCAAAATCAGAGTCTGACCCCTACAAATGATCTTCTGGATGAAGGGGCAAAAATTCCCACAGATGCCTCCAAATCTGGTAGAAATCCTTCCCAGAAGAGCGGGAGCCATTATACCTCTGCCTCCGGGGTGGATACATCGCTGGATCCGGGCATTCTCTATACATTTACTTGCTTTATATGGGTCGGATCCAAACACCCGTTCCCCTAGCAATAAAAATGAAATGTTGGCGAGGCGGGCATGTTTATGTGGCGCTTGCCACAGATAATGGAGGGTCTGTTCTTTCACAATGGGGTAAGGGAAGAGCAGAATATAAACATGGCCGTACATAATGGTTTTTATGAGCGTTCGAGTGTCTTCCTAAGAATAATAAGTATAACTTCTGTACTGTACGAGGTCTCCCAAGACCCCCGAGGCCAGCGCATAGTAGCCCCCTTCACATTAACCCCTTTACAACCCAGGAAGGTCCCTATATCCCTATGGGACGACATCCACAGACAATAGCGAAAGTCACCAACCCTTTTATCTGGGTTGTAATTATGGCCACACAGAGGACCCCTTTAAGGAGAGGAGGTCAATAAATCAGCTTTTTCCTTGCATAATCAGAAACATTGTTACTTTTTACTATACTAACTTATCATGATCTTACAGATCTTAATGTTTGGGGTTAAAAAAAAAAAAAAAACACAAGAAAACCTTATACTTCTCACAGCTGAGGGTTTGTTACAACTGCACTCAGTCTAGGTGATCTATTTTGTCCTGGTAGCTTGTTACAACGTATCAGTCTGAAGTTTGGGCTGTTTGGCACAATTCTACCATTCACTGACAGCAAGCAGAGGGTTTCCCAAACATGAAAATTGAGTTAACTTAGAATTCATCAGTGAGCTCGTTGTGGTAGGACAGTGTATAACTCTTATCATCCTTCTCAGGTGACCTCAACTTTCAGGTAATAACAAATCAGCCGAGAGGCGCTCAGAAGAAGTAAAGAGAGAAGGAGCTCACTCACCGATCCTCAGTTAACTCATTCTGCAACCAGCAATAGACAATGCAGCGGGGCGGCTGTAAAATGAAAACTGTGCAAAACGCCTAAAGGGATACTACAGAAATCATTTTCATCCAGTACCCAGCTTAAAGGGATTTTCCTTACCTATAGTTAAAGCCTTAAAGGGATATTCCCTCCTTCATAAATGTATATATTTTCAGCTTGTACTTGTAAATACATCAAATTCCAATTTGATGCTTCTTAAGATTTTCAGCCGTTCTTGAGATATTAACACTTTTCTTTTGTGTATAACTCGTTGCCTTGGAGACCGACCACCGCTGTTAAGACTTCAGAACATGCGCAGCGCTTACAAGCTCTTTTCTCCTGCTGTCCAGGATCGCTGGAGAGCACTGTTAACTCCTAATTCCGGCCAGCTTCAGAGCAGTGCTTACAAGCTCTAGACAGCAGCGGTGGTTGGTCTCCTAGGCAAAGAGCTATAAAGAAACAGAAAAGTGTGAGGCTGTGTGCACACGCTGCGGATTATGTGCGGATTCATCCGCGCGGATTTTGTAAAATCCGCAGGTGAAACCGCAGGTCAAAAGACCTGCGGTTTTACCTGCGGATTGCTCTGCGGTTTTTCATCTCCTCAATGGAGGAGATGGCAAACCGCAGGAGAATCCGCAGAAAGAATTGACATGTCAATTCTTTCTGCGGATTGAAAACCGCAGATAATCCGCGCGGAAAATTCCGCACCGTCTGCACTGCGGTTTTTGATTCCCATAGGGAATCATGGTACTGTACACCGCAGCAAAAACTGCTGCGGGTCCGCAGCGGCCAAAACCGCTGCGGAACCGCAGCAAAATCCGCAGCGTGTGCACACAGCCTTAATATCTCAAGAACGGCTGGAAATTTTAACAAGCAGTAGATAAATTTCAAAAAGTGCTTAATCCGACAATATCCATCTATGAGGACGGGAAACAACCCCTTAAAGGGTTACTCCCAACAGTTAAAGTTATCGCCTAGTTAAAGGGTAGGCGGTAACTTGAGGATCAGTGGGGGTCCGACCACAGACCCTCAATTATCCTGGGAATAGAACAGAGTCACATAGAGCCCAGACATAACTGCGACACCTGCAGCTCGTTACAATGTATCAGTCCAGATTCCAGAATGTTTAGCGCTGATTTCTCATTCACTGGCAGCAAGCAGAGATATGAACAACCGAAAACAACGCATATTACAAAATTACCCGGATCGATACCGGAGCCCCCTTTAATCCCTAATGGCTCTGCAGTTTTAACCCTCTCCTCACCTCTTTTATCTGCAGCTGCCCATCTTGATTGTGATCCAGCAGATTGAAGATGTCGGCTTTGCTTATCTCCAGATTTTCCATGGCCTCCTTGTAGCCGTCCACGGGGAGGATCTGGCTGGCCTGGAGTCCTTTGAGCTGGGCCAGGTGGATGAGGAGCTTGCACTCCTGTTCTGATAAAAAGTTGGGAATTTCTGCAGGAACGGGATGGGATGGGGGACATTAATACAAAATTTGGTGATTGTCAAGAAACAGGGGTATGGTGTCCGATTAACAAGAAACAGAGTTTAAGGGGTTAACATAGAAAATAGGGGATAAGTCTCATCTCTGGGGGTCCCACCAATCATAAGAACAGGGGTACTGTGTCCGCCATTTAAGCTTAAGTGAAACTAAGTCCACCCTCAGCAATAAGTGCAAAATTTAAAGGAGCTTTCCATTTTCTGAAAACCCGTCCCCCAGCTTGCAGTAGGTTTAAAAAAAAAAAAAAGGAAACAACTGTGCTTTACTCACCCTCCACGGGTCCAGTGCTGTCTCCACTGCTGCTCCTGGAGTCTGTTACTGTCTGCAGCCAATAAGTGAGCTCTGCAGCGCTGAGTGGCTCGTGCTTAGTGATTGGCTGCAGTGCTGTCGACATGACGTCAGTGCTGCAGACAATACCAGAGACCGGGAGAAGCGGTGCAGACTCAGCATTGGACCTGAGGAGGGGAAATAAAGCACAAGTTGTATTGTTTTCTGATTTTTTTAAGATAAGCTGCAGCCGCTGGGGGATGGAGATTTTCCAAAATTGGAGAAACCCCATTAATTCTTGTATTTTACACCGATGCTTTGTTTCAGAAAATGGATTTATTTTAATAATAGGTAAGCGAGGTAGGAATTGAGGATCTATTTAGATTAAAAAAAAAAAAAAAAATGTAGTCCAATCTTAAGAGACAGATATCTGGCGAAGTATAGATTAGCCGGGTCTGAGTTTTCTTTCCCGGAAGCTGAGAGGATGGAGGGAACTTTTTGTTACTTTTGGTGTCTAGTTAGGGTTTGTGGCTGACAAGACGTGTCCCCCTTGGGTCTAGGCGCCTGAAGGGGCCCTAACAAGTCACTTTCCATAGGCCTGGGTATACATATACAACACAAGAGGAGTGAACTTAATCACTGAGCCAAGTTTAGGAAACTGTAGATACTCTGATCAAAAGAAGTCCAAGTCGGTCCCACTCTTTTCATTCTGGCCCAAAACCTCAGGCTAAAATCCCCTAAAAATGCATGGGACCCAATTCAAAAGTTCCTTATACTGTTTTTCTCACGCCGTGACCCAACCCAAAAAGTGAAGTTGCCTCCTCGAAGCTTTGAGATGTCCGAGAAAGTTTGCTTACTAGCTCTGTGAGGTCGGTAGAGGCGGCCATACTGATTTACGCATGCCATCATACATCCACTACTTCAAAAACCATCCCTCGACCAAAACTGTGCCGCTAACTATAGACCTGTCTCTAATCTTCCCTTCATCTCTAAACTCCTGGAACGTCTGGTCCACTCCTGTCTGATCCGCTGTCTCTCTGATAAACTCTCTTCTCGACCCTCTCCAATCCGGCTTCCGCTCCTTACACTCTACTGAAACTGCCCTCACTAAAGTCTCTAATGATCTACTAACAGCTAAATTAAATGGTCATTACTCCATGCTAATTCTCTTGGATCTCTCTGCAGCATTCGACACTGTGGATCATCAGCTCCTCCTCACTATGCTCTGCTCCATTGGCCTCAAGGACACAGTTCTCCCCTGGTTCTCCTCCTATCTCTCTGACCGCTCCTTTACTGTATCTTTTGCCGGTTCCTCCTCCTCTCACCTTCCCCTTACTGTTGGGGTTCCTTAAGGATCGGTTCTAGGCCCCCTCCTCTTCTCCTTGTACACTGCCCCTATTGGTCAAACAATCAGTAGATTTGGTTTCCAGTACCATCTCTATGCTGATGACACCCAATTATACGCTTCTTCTCCTGACATCACGCCAGCCTTTTTAGAAAACACCGGCGATTGTCTAAACGTTGTCTAACATCATGTCATCACTATATCTGAAACTGAACCTGTCAAAGACTGAACTCCTGGTGTTTCCTCCCTCTACTAATGTACCTATACCCGACATTGCCATTTCTGTGTGTGGTTCCACTACTACTCCCCAGCAACATGCCCGCTGTCTTGGGGTCATACTTGACTCCGAGCTTTCCTTTGCCCCCCAAATCAGATCATTGGCTCGCTCTTGTCATCTGCACCTCAAAAACATTTCTAGAATTCGACCTTTTCTTACTTTTGACTCTGCAAAAACTCTTACTGTTTCTCTTATTCATTCTCGTCTGGACTATTGTAACTCTCTTCTAATCGGTCTCCCTCTTACCAAACTCTCCCCTCTCCAATCTGTCTTGAATGCTGCAGCCAGGATCATATTCCTTGCCAATCGTTACACCGATGCCTCTACCTTGTGCCAGTCATTACACTGGCTACCCATCCACTCCAGAATTCAGTATAAACTTATTACCCTCACCCACAAAGCCCTCCATGGCTCAGCACCACCCTACATCTCCTCCCTCGTCTCAGTATACCACCCTACCCTCGCCCTCCGTTCTGCTGATGACCTGAGGTTAGCATCCTCAATAATCAGAACCTCCCACTCCCGTCTCCAAGACTTTACACGTGCTGTGCCAATTCTTTGGAATGCAATTCCCAGGTCAATACGATTAGTCCCCAATCCCCACAATTTTAAGCGTGCCCTGAAAATGCATTTATTCAGACTGGCCTATCACCTCAACATATTAACCTAATCTATCCCTGTGTGGCACAGCCAAAAGTTTTACCATAACCAGGTTCCCCGCATCATGTTCCCACATGCTTTATGCATCCATTAGCCCTCTGTGTCTGTACTGTTACACACTTAACATTATGCCTGGTCCATACAATCAGGGCAACTGTTACCACCCACCTTTCGTGTCTACCTCTTTCCTCATAGACTGTAAGCTTGCGAGCAGGGCCCTCACTCCTCTTGGTATCTGTTATGATCTATGTGATTATTGTTATGCTGTAATGTCTATCGTCTGTACAAATCCCCTCCGAAATGTAAAGTGCTGCGGAATAGGTCAGCGCTATAGAAATAAAATGTATTATTATTGAGGACAACTCTAAAACATTTATATCTTTTTTTTAATCTTCCCTTGAGACCCTTAATTGTGATGTTTTTCCTGGTTTCCGCCCCAGCAAATGACATTGTGATTGATCTCCAGATCCTAAAACCTAAATGGGTGCCAGCGAGCCGCAGAGGATTGTTTTAAAAAGGAAAACATTTAATGAGTCCGGTGTCCCATCATGGGTTGTTTGAGCGCCCCCAGGGCTAAATCAACAGCTCTGACTTATCCTTCCCTCCCTTTGCTCCCAGGTCAATAAATGATTGTTTTGTTTTGTGTCTTAAGAACAGTGAGGAGGAAACACGGAATGGTTAATGATCACAAATCGGAGAAAAGGGGGGATTGGTGGACAAATGGCTTCCCGCAGAGATCCAATCATGAGTACAATAATGGGCCGAGATAATGCCGGGTGAGTTCAAACATTCAGCCTCCTTGTCGGCCCCTATTACGACACCTGCTGGTTTAAGCTGCCCCCCTAACAAGACCAAACAATCAGGCCCATTGGCAAACGCAAACTGTGGGATTGTCTTGTCCAAGTGTGCTGGATCGTAATGAGAAAGGATTAGTAGGAAAAAGTGTCCTCCGGCCCTATAAAAAACCCAAGCTTGGGGCTAAGGGGAGACTCACTCGCCTGTGCAGGGATGAAGATGATGAGTGCAGGGAAGGGCAGATGCCCTGGATGCCAATACCCAAAGTGGCACCTGATCGTCTTGCTCTGTTTTTGGACCGGGGGTTCTCGGGCAATGTACGTGGACTTCGTGAGCAGCTCGTCCCGGTGCATGACCATCCCCAAGCATATGCCCCTATGCTATGGCATTGGATATACTGAGATGAGGATTCCCAACCTGCTGGAGCACGAGACCATGGCGGAGGTGATCCAGCAATCTTCCAGTTGGCTGCCGCTCCTTGCACGTGAATGCCATCCGGATGCCAGAATCTTCTTGTGCTCACTAATGGCACCGATATGTCTGGATGGGTAATGTACCCCCCAAAATATTCACTTCCATTCTATATGTATTATCAGGGCATAAATGGGGGGGGGGAGCGCTAACGACGAGCAATTCTATTACCCTGGAGAGCAAGTAATGCCAAACCGTGCCATTTGTGCCCATAGGCTCCCTATGCGGGATATGATATTACACGGGTGCCTCTGGGGACACGATGCCCAATGGGGGCTACAAGGACACTATTCTGGCCTCTCTAAGCTGCATTGGAGCCTCAGGATACATCCGACATACAGTGTGTGCCACGAGCTTTGCAAAGTGCCGCGTGGAATCCCCTGTGGACCGTCGCCCATTGCTTGCATAGAACACCTGAAAGTGTAGGGTTTTTCACCAAGCTGAGCCCAGGTTGCAGTAAGTCAGTGAGTAGAGCGTCCCGAAGGGCGGGAGCGTCCCTGTGCCTAATGGCAGTGACATTTAGACATTAGGAGGCCATTAGGGCGCTGGCGATACCCTCTGGGGGGAAGCGATTATGTTCCGTGCTGCACATGTGGACTTACTACTCTTACTTGCGTCATTGGCAATGTAATTAGGAGCCGTGTTTTCCCATTAGTGGTTTTGGCATTGTGGGATGTCTCCTTGAATTATGGCTGACGGAGCCGTACGTGCGTCACTCCGGGTCTCTGGGCAGAGCTGAGTCTCCTGTTCTTTGTTTCAGTGAATCATACAAGTTGACAACACAATTAGGGCCACCTACCGCCAGAGCCCAGCGCCGCGGATTAGGGATTATGGCAGCTAATAATGGGCGCCCTGCACCCTGCCAATGGTATATTAGCTACATCTGTGTCAGCTGGCTGACAACCAAGATGACCGCAGCTACCAGAAGGGTTGTCACATGCCCATTTAGAGAGTTGGGTGATGACTGTGATGCGGCCAAACTGCTCATCCTCCAGCTTTCCCTGGAACAGAACATGTCAGACGATGACGACTCAGGGTCTTACACCGATTATACGGGGAAATGTTCTTGAAATGATTTCTAGAATTAATAATGACATCCTCATGTCTGCAGTGACAGGATTATAAAGCCGTGCCGGAGCCTGTGCGAGGCGGTGAGGAACAGCTGTGCCCCCATAATGGCGTGTTATGGGTATCCGTGGCCAGAAATACTGAAGTGTGAACAGTTTACTATCGATCATGGGATGTGCATCTCCACTATTAACAACAACACAAGAACTGCCGGAAGTAGTAAGTGACGTCCAACGTAATATATCCTGTATTGTACCTCAGAGCTGCACTCACTATTCTGCTGGTGCAGTCACTGTGTACATACATTACTGATCCTGAGTTACATCCTGTATTATACCCCAGAGCTGCACTCACTATTCTGCTGGTGCAGTCACTGTGTACATTCATAACATTACCGATCCTGAGTTACATCCTTTATTATCCTCCAGAGCTGCACTCACTATTCTGCTGGTGCAGTCACTGTGTGCATTCATAACATTACTGATCCTGAGTTACATCCTGTATTATACCCCAGAGCTGCACTCACTATTCTGCTGGTGCAGTCACTGTGTACATACATTACATTACTAATCATGAGTTACAGCCTGTATTATGCTCCAGAGCTGCGCTCAATTCTGCTGGTGCAGTCACTGTGTACATACATTACTGATCCTGTACTGATCCCGAGTTACATCCTGTATTATACCCCAGAGCTGCACTCGCTATTCTGCTGGTGCAGTCACTGTGCACATACATTACATTACTGATCCTGAGTTACATCCTGTATTATACCCCAGAGCTGCACTCGCTATTCTGCTGGTGCAGTCACTGTGTACATACATACATTACTGATCCTGAGTTACATCCTGTATTATACGCCAGAGCTGCACTCACTATTCTGCTGGTGCAGTCACTGTGTACATACATTACATTACTGATCCTGAGTTACATCCTGTATTATACCCCAGAGCTGCACTCACTATTCTGCTGGAGCAGTCACTGTGCACATACATTACATTACTTAAGAACTAAGAAGCTTCCAAAAATCCAAGTGTTAATAGTTTGCATCAATTATCAAAATGCATAGAGAATGAAGAGAAATTTAAATCCCATCAGTATCTAGTGACCGCCCATCGCCTCAATCATCAGTTTCTGGCATTTCAGACACAGACATTCTAAGTCAGGTTGTGCGAGTATCAAGAATAACTGATGAAGGCGCAGGGCGGTCACTGGATATAGAGGGACTGGGTATATTTGGGATTATATAGGACCCGGGACACTAATGCACCTCTGCTCTCTTACAGCGGTGCCTCGTGCCAGCTGCAGGGACTGTGAACTCGACGAGGCCAGCTCTGCCAAGGAGATCCTGGATACTTTCTGTGCTAATGATTTCGGTAAGTGCTGACATGATGCACACCTCGAGTGCTGCCGCCACTTAGCAAGGCTTGTACTCGTGCCAACGTCATCTGTGCCCATTGTTAATGGGGCAGGTAACAGCAGGGGGGAGACGGATGCCAACTGTACAATGTGCATCTACGCTGCCGACACTTAGATAAATTAGTTTGGATCTTGTCCCTTTGTTGTCACCGCTGCCCTTTCGAACACAGATGACAGCGCCCGGCATAAAGTGCCCTTCCGTCTCATCATTAGTTAATGGGCAAAGTGGAGGGGGCTTACTCGAGACCCTCTTATCTCTACTGCCCACCCTGGGGGATCTGATACATTATATTAATTAATTTCAATGGCCAGCTTGCAATATATAATTCATCCTGTGGTGGCGCTGCAGGGAATTCAAACACTTGCTGATCTCCACCGATCACCATCACATCCCCTATAAAGATAATGAAAGACTTTAAAGGAGTTGGATAAAACATGTCTGCCTTCTTCCAAAGCAGCGCCACTCCTGTCTATTGATTGAGAGTGGTACTGCGGTTCTGCACCATTTCTGAATGAAGCCGTGTTTTTTTTTTTTTTTTTTTGTAGAGCTGTTCTGGGAAGAATGCAGCCATGTTTTTTTTCTAGTAATAGACAACCCCTTTAAGGGAGGGGAAAAATTAGGGTCAATGGCGAATAAAAGCCTCAATCCTTTGCTCCGGCTCAGGCCGTGCTGGTGGTCACCACTGGAGCGGGAAGTGATGACATGCACCAACCAGTCACCTGACCACTGCAGCCAATCATTGGCTTCAGCAGTCACACTCGGTGCAGGCAGAGAACACTTCAACTATGGAGCGATGAGGGATTCTTATTTTCCTTTGATCCCAAATTTTTGGAATTTGGAAAATCCCATTAGGAAAGGCAGGAATTGCAAAACTGAAGGGGGAGAAGCAGCTGTCAGCTTCTCCCAGCCAATCAGACCCCCAGTATCTAGGCCGCCGTCCAGTGCCCATGCATCATCCCACCGGCTCGTGCCGTCTGGGACACTGTCTATATTTATTATATGTATTTCACCTACAATTCGTGGAGAGCAAATTAAAAAATCTACCTCTCCATAGGTCACGATTCAGAAAAACATGGCCGCTTTCCTCAAAAACAGCGCCACATCCTGTCCACAGGCTGTGAGTGGCATAGCAGCTCAGCCCCATTAACTGCAGCAGAGCCGAGCTGCAATCTGTGGCCAGGGATGGCGCCGTTTCTGGAAAGAAGCAGCAAGATTTTTCTAACTAGGGAGAATTTTACGCAGACAGGTGGCGCGATGATACATTGCTGCAGGTGAACGATCCTTCGCTGAATAGTCCAGACCCATAAATGGCAGCGGCGTCTCCAGAGCGGCGCTCGTACGAGGAGTAGATGCTTTGGAAAGTCATGCTTTCTGTCTCAGAAGCCGGCTGCACATACAGGAGGAGAGCCCTGTGTATGGGGGGAGAGGTGACGGGAGCCCCCCTTGTAAAAGTAAATTACACACTGCTAACGCCGGCTCTGGGACCATATAAAGACACAAGACTCAGGCTGGTGGCGCGTCACGTCTCCATCCAGGGAAGCAGCACCGGATCCGGCGGGGTAGTAGCAGTATACAGTATATACCGTTTATTACAGAGTATATCTCCCTTAGAAGAAACCTTTTCATAGGGTTACCCAAAAACTAGTCAATCGGTATGGGGGGTACCTGTGGCTCTCTGGCTGCTGAAAAACTACAAGTCCCAACATGCTCCAACATCTGCTGGGTAATATACTTTTAATAGAGTGAGCTGGGAGTTTTAGTGTTGTAGCAGCCGGTGAACTACAGGTTGGTTCATGAACAGGCTATTGCAGTTTTGTACAGCTCCATACGGGTGGAGGGAGCGTCGGCAGTGGCGCGCAGCCCCGTACGGGTGGAGGGAGCGTCGGCAGTGGCGCGCAGCCCCGTACGGGTGGAGGGAGCGTCGGCAGTGGCGCGCAGCCCCGTACGGGTGGAGGGAGCGTCGGCAGTGGCGCGCAGCCCCGTACGGGTGGAGGGAGCGTTGGGAGTGGCGCGCAGCCCCGTACGGGTGGAGGGAGCGTCGGGAGTGGCGCGCAGCCCCGTACGGGTGGAGGGAGCGTCGGGAGTGGTGCGCAGTTCCATCTCTCATTCTTTCTTTATGCAGCTGCCAAACTTCGCATCACAAGGAGGAACACGACCTCCAGCTCCATCTCTGACTTTGATGTGGACTCCAGGGTGGATGTCATAAAGCACGGCTCTCTATCCAGAGGGGACGTCCTCCCCAGACTCCAGCAGTGGCTGGATCTGGACGCTACGTGTGTGCAGAACATAATGCGGGGGACCAGGACGGGCACTTATGTCGTCAGCGGGGATGTGCAAAAAGACAAGATCGTGGTGCACAATGCCTATGCCTGGCAGAAGAGGAACAAGAACCTGCACTTCGCAGCCAAGAAATGGAAGCATCACAAATGCAGATCGTAGGACTTGCCGGGGCGGCATATGAAAAGTTCCCCGTAATAATCAGCAAATCACCAGTAAATGTAAGCCCTTGTGTTATCTCTGCTGTATCGTAGTCTGATCCTGGCAAAGCTGGGTGACATCACATATGGCCGCCATTACACCCCCCAGCTTATCTGAACCCAGACTAGGCAGACCTGCTCTCCTGGAGAGCAGAGAAGGTGGGTGCAGTAATGAAGGTCATAGAGGTGGTCACACAGCTTTCCTGGGACCAAATAAGTAATTGTTATTCACTGGTGAAAGATGCCTTTAAAAGGAAGAGACTTATTAAAGGGGTTGTCCAACTTAAAACATAAATAAAATTCAGAAGCAACGTGACAAAAGAAGGCAGATTCAACCACACTAACCCCCAAGGCTGGAGCACGGGCAGCTACGGGGGTCTACGGCAGAACAGGAATCAATGACATCCTATTATTTGGTCACCTGACTGCAGAGCTTTGTGATTGTCTGCAGCAGTTAGGTGACTGCAATGGGATCGCTGCAGCCAGTCATAAACCTCTGCAGTCAGGTGACCAAATGATAGGATGTCATCGATTCCTGTTCTGCTGTAGACCACCGGCGCGGGATGTGTGGGAGTCATGGACATTAGATTGGGTACGTCATGGGTTTTAGCCTTTTCTTGCTTCTGAAACAAGCCGTGGACAACCCCTTTAAAACATGATTGTTATGAGTGCAACAAATCTTTATGAATAGCCCTTTAATGCACCAAAAACGAGAGGAACTACCCGGCGTAATGGCGAGTAGCCCTCCTACCGGCAGAATGGCGTCCTCTTATAACGCTCATTTTGGAGAGAACGTGCTGATCCTGCGGCGGAGGACTGTATATAGCACTGTATATATGTGGGGTGGAAACCAATACACTTGAGGCTGTAAGAAACGTCTGGTGTGTGCGTCATTTATTGGGGGCCCCTACACAGAAACCGAATGCTTATTTGCAGGAGACCTGGGAGCATCGATCACTGGGATAAAATGTGCAAATAGGAGGCAGCATGGGATCAGGGGGACTACAGCGCGGCCGGACCCCGTGACCCCTGTACAGACACAATTACATCTGCTGATTTGCTGCTCATTTCTACCCCCCACCGTTCCCAGCCTGCCCGAGGCATTAAGACGATTACATTCCCTTACGTCACAGCGGCACAGGGGGGGGGGGGGGGCGCTCAGCGCTTACCAAACAGCAGGGGCTTCAGGCTCAGCGTCTTCATGTCATACAGCTTGTTGTTGCCCAGTTCCATCTTCTGTTTGTAGCCGACCTGAAAGAGAGGAGCGATCAGTACGATCCTCCGGGTATCACACATATTAGCCAGAACACAACTCTCTAGGGCCAGGCACAGCCACAGACCTGTGCAATACGTCTCTTGTCCTGTGGTGGCGCTGCAGGAAAATGGAAGATTCATCATCATCGGATTGCAACAGCGTCACTCTGCGATCGGAGGGGATCTGATCACAAGAATGGGGATCCAGTGTCTATGCACAGACTATGCGCATGTGTCACCAAGGAAGAAAACAATGCACACGCACGACAGCTTCGTTCACACGAGGGACACAGGATCCCAGTTCTCGTTTTCAGTTGGGGGTCTCTATGGTCAGACCACCACCGATCATTCATTTATGACCTAGATACAAAGCATAATAGGGGACAGAAATAGGGCCACTTGGTGAACACAAAGAATGGGGGAGGGGAGACATGAATGTATGGGGGTCCTGACCGGAGGGGGCTGTCACATACTGGGGTCACTGGAGGTTAAGACACATTCCTTCAAGGGAACTAGAATCTGAACAGAAATCTAACATCCAAGTCTGACCCGAACAGAAAATCCCCTCCCCATCCCCGGTGATGGACTTATACCAGGATTATGCAGCATGTGACAATTTACTGTGTATGCGGGACATTTAAAGAGCGCGTCTATTTTTTTTTTTCTTTGTTACTTATGGTAAATGTATGTATGGTTGGCTAGAAAATCGTTTTTTAATTGCGTTTTAATTAAAAAAATTGTGCAACATTTGCCTTCTATAGCTTCCATATTACATTGTCTTGTCTCTGGCTGCAGAATGAGCAAAGTGAGAATCTGTCAGCGAGCTCGTCCTCACGGTCCAACAAGAGAGTTTTTAATTCTTATCTGCATTTTCTGAGCTCCTCTCAGCTGATTTATGACCACATCAAAGTTGAATGTGCAGAGAAACCAAAAAAAAAGATCCCGGAAAAGCAAAACGGTTGTACCCAGAAGTGGACTACACGCCCCCCCACCTTAAAGTCAGACTTATCTCTATCTACGACACTGCTAGAGAGGTTTACTAAGATTTTTTTTTTTGGAGCAGACACTGCTCCTAGGAAGGGACATACACTTTTTTTTCCAACCAAGCACTTTTTCAAAACCTCTTAAAAAAAAAACAAAAAAAAAAAAAACACAACATCAACAAAACCCTCCTCATATGAAAAGCAAAGAGAATTTCCCATAGATGTTTTTCATGAGGAAGACGCTTCAGACATCACCAAGGTTTTTATTCCTAAAGGGTCCTTTTTCGGTGTCCTTTTAGTTGTTTTGATGACGTTTTTATCCACCAGGTTGTTGTTTTTTTTAAATTTTGATAAGGTATTTGGTGCGGATCAACTCCCTAAAAACCTCCAGTGTGAACACAGCCGATTACCTCCAGCATGATAATCCTCTGTGAGCTGAAAGTGTTAATCCGATTTGATGAAGTGATGGCATAGCTCGATGATCGTGGAGGTCCGATGAGTGGGACCCCTCACCAACTGCAGGGGCAGCGGCGGAGGAAAATGAAGGGGCTGCAGAGCTAAACCTATGCTTTGGCCCATTAATTCTTGTGACCTGTGGTTATACCCCTTTAAATTATCTGTACCACTAAGGGTATGTAATGTCCAAAAATTCCTCTGCATTGCTGGATGAACGCAGGAGCCGACCGCACATTTTCATGGCGGATTTCCATTTGTGTGGTAAAATCCACAATTAATCTTCAACACGATCCGTGAATTGGGTCACGCGTGGGTCTCATCCGTCGAGAGCACTGCTGTCATAGATGTGGGGCGCCATCATTTATACAACTGGGGTTGTCTCATCATGAGGGGGCTCCAACTCAGGACCTCACCTTATGACCCAGAATGAGGATCCTCTCCATATAAGCGGCTCCCGTTCCAAAAACAACCTGGTAGTCCATTCATCCTCTCCGCCGCCATGTAACACTACCTTTCCCCTGCAGAGGCGAGACTGCTTCATTTCACTGACAGCAATCAGAGATGGCGACAATGCAGAGAACGGAACTCCAAGCAGGACAGGTAAATCTGCTGCGAATATCACTGGCATTGGGCACGGGAGGGGCTCGCTGGCCCACCGCACAGGAGTCCTCCAACCTACTATGGGGCCGCGGTGTTGCAGGACAATAGTCCAATGTTTTCGGATATAATCCAGACAAATTCAGGCCACCAGTCTTTTTTGGTCACAGGTGGGTCGGGGGTCTCTCCTGCAATGTTGGGAGGGCTGCAGGATCTGGTGCAACAGATAAGCGCTCGGCCCTGTATGTATGCGGCGTTCCCTGGAGCCTGCGCCACACAGCGTGGGGGCCACTGAGGGCCCCGTGTCGGCCATGATTCTACACCTGCGTCTTCATAGACCGACAGCCGTGCGATACCCAGCGACATTGCAGCAGACGGAGAAACGTACAAGTGAGGGAAGGAATAGTAAATAGATAACATCGTCTGGACCCCAAAAATGGTCCCAATACAAACGGCACCTCAGAGACAAGGCAGCACGGAAAGTGGAGCGCGACAGCTGGGCACTACCCTGGAGCCTGCTCCCCTATGGCTACGGGGTGTGGCCCCTGCCTGTTCTCTGGGGCCCCTTCTAGTGACCAGTGAGGGCCCCCCACACTCCAGCGTTACTGGGGTCCGGCCACCTCACCATTCACTCATTAACACATTGCAACCAATCAGATGGCTGCTATCATATTTTTAGGCAGCCGCCTGCAAAGAAAGCAGCGTTCTGGTTGGTTGCTATGGGTAACACCTTCTCGTATGCGTTTCACTTTACAACCTCTGCTGCAAAAGTCACCTGACCTCCCCGAGCGCTGCCACGTGACCCGTCCCCCACCTTGATGCCCTCCAGCCGGGGCAGGTAGCTGTACGGAGCGCCGCCGCCGTCCTCATGCCGCAGGGGGGCTCTGTGCTCCGGGGCCGGGACGGCGGTCGGTCCCCCGGTGTCCTCTCCGCTCTGGCTGCCGTTGCTGTAGTAGACGTAGAGCAGCAGCGCGATGACATTTAGGATGTAGACGTGCACGAACACCATCACCACCACGAAGTAGGAGCGGGAGCACACGCTGTTCCCCTTCTGGATGCCGGCGAGCCGGTCCCTGATCGGCGGCGGCTCCTCGTCATGTGCTGGAGCGCTGCCCCCGATCCCGCCGGCCTCCATCACTAGCCGGGGCCGCGCGTCACCCGGGCAACCGCGCGTGCTACCTGCTGGCGACACCTGGGGGCGGGGCCGCTGACGTCACGGGAGGACCAGGAGGGAGGTTGCTAGGAGACGGCGGCTTCCTCGCGTGATTGACAGGTTCTAATCCTCCCGCAGCAGAGCGGCACCGGCTTACTGCAGGCACGTGACTCATTTGAAGGGGGGTTGCCACCTTCTGAGACTTCATTATTTTATTTTTTTTACTTGAATGCATGTATAATTGGCTAAATGTTTTTTTGTAATTGGATACCATTAAACATTTTGCACCATTTCCTTCCTACAGCCTCCACATTGCACTGTCTATTACCAGCTGCAGAAGGAGTAAACTGAGAACCTATCAGTGAACTTGTTCTGAAAGTCTGATGGAGATTTTTAATGCTTAAGGTGGAATTACATGTCCCCGCTTAATTGTAAAGTGCTGCGGAATATGTTGGCGCTATATACATAATTATTATTAATTACACTGCCATAATTCTCGTGCGAGAATCGCATCTTAAAACTTGCCCTGGCCGGCACCTCTCCTGAGCGTGAAAGCTGCATTTTAAGCAGTTACGCGGTCATGCTCAGGTCAGGAGAGGCGCCGGCCAGTCCATGCAGTGCGATGCGATTATCGCAGGAGAAATACGGCCGGGTGACTCCAGCCTTACATTAGTCTTCTTCTGGACTCCTCTCGGCTGTATACGTCCAGTTGAATGCGCGGCGACACAAAAGGTGTGCCAAAGTTGCATTGCAGTGGTTTTTTTATTGAATTTAATTGCAAAAAAAAAAAAAACATTTTAGCCCCAAATCCATATATTTAATGGGGAAAAAAATCAATTTAAATAGAAACATTTAGGGGGGTTGTAATATGCAATTAACAGTTTATTAAAATTGTCTGCCATTCTTGAACTTTTGTTTACAGCTCGTTGCTTTGGAGACCGACCGCTTCTGCTAGACAGCAGACCACGCACAATGCTTCCAACCTACCATGTATGAAGCCATGTTGGAGCTTCGCAGACCCCTGGACGGCGCTGTTATCACTTTAGCGTAGTGCTTACCAGCTGGACAGCAGCGGTGGTCGGTTGCCACCGAAACGTAAGAGGATCACGAGTTTGGCCAAAGCAGCTCCATCGTGTCACTTTCAGACTTTCTTAGACTCCACAACGGCACATATATAGGATCCCTGTGGGTCGTCACCCATCTTTCCCAGCTGGCGGACAGGGGAATGGCGCAGAAGCTGCATCTAAAAATATCTGCAATCTTGGACTTATCAAAACAAAGCGGCGGCGCCTTCATGAGGAATCGCATGCCCCTGGAGATAACGGCGAGGAGCTGGTGTTTGTCAAATCCCACACAGCTCTCAACGCGGCGGTGGCACGACCCTCTGGGTATTTATAGCCGCACATTCGATGAGGTGTCCTACGCCCCCCTCCTAATCCCAGTGCATTCTGCAGGGTAGACGCCTCATTTATCTATGATAGGACTGGCACAGAGGCTGCTGGAAGAAATGGGGCACCGGCCCCAAGGAGTCAGACTAAAGGGGCAGAGCCTGTGATAGAGAGGATTAACCTGCAGGAGCCGCACGGCGTAGAGGATTAATCCAGCAACTCATAGTCTGGGATCATCTAAATCCAGCAAAAATAGGGGCAGTATAAGAAACATGGGGGGGGTGCGCTGTGGTGGTCCTCTAAGCCTCCCATAGAGTTGAAGAGTCATAGTCCGGCACTAGTCACATCCCATACTTCTCTCCAGCACCTTCACTCGGAATTTGCAAAAGTAACTCCAAATGACACTGCACAGATCAGTCCAGCCTCACTATCTAATCAGCCCCTCTGGGTGTGACTGACATGCTCCATGCTGCCCCCGTCATCTCTCAGGCAAGGGAGGATCTTGCACATGTGCTTCTTCCTCCATGGTCAGCACAGAGCATCACTATTGTGCATAGACAATGCGCAGATGAAGGACACGGAGGAATCAATACAACATTTCGATTGCCGAGAGCGGTAGCTAGGGGAATGCTAATCCTCCCTAATCGCAACTCCCCAGGGGTAAAAGTGTGGAAGTGATGCCCACCGGACTAATCCAGGATCATTTGCAAATGCTGAGCAACAGCGATAAAAGTTGCTTTTGTGGATCATTCTTGACGACTGTAGTGCTGGATTATGGCTCCAAGTCATTAAGGGGGACCTGCCAAGTTCCCTTTATATGAAAAAGAAAAAACCCTAAAGAGATACACCTTTAAGGGCCGTATAAATTGGAGCAAGATCGGAACTCCGTGCAAGGACTGGCCGCTCTGGACCCGAGCGTCAAAGCTGCATAGAAGTACATGGAGCGGTCTAGAGAGCCACCAGCCAGTCCGCGCACTGTGGTCTGACCTTGTGCCATCTGACTGCCCCCTAAGAGTGAATTCAGACATGGCAGATCTGCTCCTGCAGTTTTTCTGACTACACCATTTTGCAGAAACCCTTCACATGCTGCAAAAACCATCCACCAACCAGGTGAACGGCGCCAATTTATTTCAGATATTCCCCCTAAATTCTTCTCACAGCTGAGCTTTTGCTTCCATGACAACAGCTCAGTTTCAGATACCTGCGCCGATACACTGCAGCAGAAAGACGTGTGCTGTCGCGTCTGTGTATTATCATTCTTAAAGGAGCCTCATCATCTGAGACCCCCAGATTGCAGCCCGGATGTAAGCAAAACAAATGAAAACAAAAAAAAATAAAAATTTGCACGTTAAATGTTTTTAAAAAGTCTTTTGTTTTTTTTGTAATTCTATTTTTTTTCTGTATAATTGTACAACAGTTCAAAATGACAGATTGCATAATAATCTAATTCTATTAACAGCCATTCAAAAAATTGAACTACTTTTCCAACACTTGCCATCCCGGAACAAAAGATCAAAAAAAGAAAAACGAAGATCAACCCTTTCACTGCCCAAACAATTCTCTGCAGGATGATGGAGCGCTGGAAGGGTTAAACAACAAGGAAAAGGAAGGAAGGGGGAAAAAAAAAAAAAAAAGAAAAAAAAAAAAACATGGAAAAGAGCAAAGTCTGGAACGGTCGGCCTCTTACGGCATCTACTAGGGTAAAGGAAGGCGCCTGGGACTTTTAAGAAAAAACGTGTAAGAGGAGGAAAAAATACAAACGGACAACGTTCCAAAATTAATGAGCGGGGTAAGAAAAGTGGATTCTCTGATTTTCGTCACATTCCTTAGAGCTACTGGGTTTCTTTGCAGAATCGGTTCCTCCACAACATGCGCTCGCTGCTCCCAGGGACAACGCTTCACCCTTTATGTATCATGGAAATCCTTTAACAAAGTTCTTCTACGCTGCTCGGCTATATGCATTTGATTCTCCAGGTCCTGGGGGAGGAACAGGCAGATCAGTCAAGGTCCAATTTTTGAAGAAAAACATGGCTACTTTCTGCAAACAGCACTACTCCAATCCATAGGTCAGGTCTGGTATTGCAGCTCAGTTACTCTGAAGTGAATGGGACTGAGCTGCAATAACACACATGACCGTTGACAGAGGTGGCGCTTGGTTTCTATAATGAAGCCATGTTTTACAACCATAAGTCCACCCTTGAAAATCACCCACAGTGCTTTAAGGTTCCCTGGAGCCACCACTAGGACACCTACTACATATACATGAATGCCTACTACATATACATTGGGCTTAAAGGGTTTTTTCCTCATCTTAACTCCACCATGACGTATATTTACATCATATGTCATGCTCCTGACTTTGATGTCGGCTCTAAAGTGGAGCACGCATCTTTCCTTCCACATCAGTCATCATGTGCCTTTAACAGCTGCTGCTCCATAATTATGCCCCATAAGATGCTCCATAGATTATGCCCCTATAAAATGCCCCATAAGATGCTCCATAGATTATGCCCCTATAAAATGCCCCATAAGATGCTCCATAGATTTTGCCCCCATATGCTGTCGCTGCAAAAAAAAAAAAAAAAAATTACATGCTCATCTCTCGTCGCTGGGGGCCAGGTGCCGGTGTCCCGAGCAGGCAGGGACAGGTGCCGATGTTACCGCTGGCTCAGGACCCCGGCACAGGCGATATTTACCGATCCCCGCTCCATGGATGCGCATCGCTCTGTCTGCCGGGTCCCTCTGTCAGGGACGTTCAGGCAGAGGGCACGGTGCGCACTAACTAAGTCACCGCGCCCTCTGACCTGAACATCACAGACATAGGACGCGGAGGAGAGGACAGAGCAGCGCGCAGCGATGGAGCGGGGACAGGTGAATATAGCATATACTTACCCCCTCCCTGGCACGGTCTCTGCAGCCACCCTGCTTCTCCCGGTCTCCCTTCCTTCCTTCAGCGGTCACGTGTTACCACTCATTAAAGTCATAAATATGCGCACATCCATGGACTTTAATGAGTGGTACCACGTGACCGCTGAAGGAAGGAGCCTGAGACTGGGAGAAGCAGGGGGGCTGCAGAGACCGCGCCGGGGGGTAAATATGACCTGACACACCCGCTCCATGACTTGCGTATAAGCCAAGAGGGGGACTTTCAGCCCAAAAAAATGGGCTGAAAATCTCAGCTTATACGCAAGTATATACGGTATTTGGTTTTGCTGAGTTCAGAAATGTCAGATCAAAATTTAAAATAAATTAGATTGGTAAACGAGACAAGTGTAAAAAAAAAAATAAAAAAATGAAAAGCCAGAATTAGGTTTATTTTTGTTTCTGCAACATTGAAATAAAATGCAATAAGAGGAGATCTAAACATTGTATCTACTCCAAAATGGTATCAGTAAAAATATCAGCTCAGGGCACAAAAAATAAGCACTCGCACAACCCCAGACCCCAAAAATGAAAGTGTTACAGGTCTCGGAAAATAGTGACTAAAAGCAAATTTTTTTTTTTCTCAAATCTTGATTTTGTTTCACAACTTAAATAAAAAAAAAGAACCTACACGTTTGGTTTGTGTGTACTCGTACTGACCTGGAGAATCATAATGGCAGGTCAGTTTTAGCATTTAGTGAAGATGCTAAATAAAAAAAAAAAAAAAAAGTAACATAATTGTGGAATTGCACTTTTTTTTGCAATTTCACAACACCTGGAATTGTTTCACATTATACAGTGGTAGAGTGAATGGTGTCATTCAAAAAGTACAACTCGTCCCGCAAAAAAACAAGCCATCCTACAGCTAATGTGGACAAAAAAAAAATGTTATTGCTTTTGGAAGAAGGAAAGGAAAAACAAAAATGGAAATTCGCCATGGTGTGAAGTGGTTGTCCATGTTTGCTACCGTCTGCAGTCACTATTGCATACTTGACCATTCTGGTCTCACCGCCGGCTGGAGAATCCTCGCTGCGCACTAAGTTCGTAGTCACAGAATGACTGCAGACTTTCATGATAAACCTGAACAACCCCATTTACGGAAGAATCTTCAGCTATTCTGAGCAAAATCCAAAATAAATATGATTCGAGTTCTGCTTATTTCTTTGGCAGCACAAACAAACAACTCAACTGTAACAAACCGACAAACATAAGAACAGGAGTTGTAGAACATGGGAGGGTGCTGTGTCCCCCAATGAAGGCTCAGAGAAACAGATTTTACGGTAAGCAACCCAAAAAATCCTGTTTTCTCGTTCGCCTTATTGGGGGACACAGAGACCATGGGACGTCCCAAAGCAGTCCCTGGGGTGGGAAACAAACTTCCATCAGGCCAGTGGACTCGCCACCGCAGCCTGCAGAATCGTTCTACCTAGGCTGGCGTCCGCCGAAGCGTAGGTGTGGACCCTGTAGAATTTCACAAAGGTGTGAACCGATGACCACGTTGCAGCCTTGCAAAGCTGCAGCGCGGAAGCTCTGTGGCGCACCGCCCAGGAGGCACCCACCGCCCGGGTAGAGTGCGCTCTGACCCCTGGAGGGGCCACTCGATGCTTGACCCGGTATGCCTCCAAAATTGCCGATCTGATCCAGCGCGCAATAGTGGCCTTTGAGGATGGGTGACCTTTCCTCGCCCCGTCAGGAATGATGAACAGAGAGTCTGACTTCCGCAAGGAAGTCGTCCGGGCTAGATAGACTCTCAATGCCCTGACTAGGTCCAGCTTGTTCAAGGACCGCTCCCGAGGGTGAGCTGGGCTCGGGCAGAAGGATGGCAGAACAATGTCCTCATTGAGGTGAAACGAAGATACCACCTTCGGAAGAAAAGAGGGCGGAGGCCGCAGAACTACCTTGTCCTGATGAAGGACCAAAAAAGGAGAGCGGCAAGAAAGTGCTGCTAATTCCGACACGCGCCGGATGGAGGTAATGGCCACCAGAAAGGCCACTTTCCAAGAAAGGAGGGAAAGGGAAACGTCCCTGAGAGGTTCAAAAGGAGGACCCTGCAGAACCTGAAGAACCAAATTAAGATCCCAAGGATCCACGGGCGCTCGGTACGGAGGAACCGTGTGAGCCACACCCTGGAGGAAGGTTTTGACTTGGGGCCGGGAGGCCAGCGTTTTCTGAAATAAAATGGACAGTGCCGAAACTTGACCCTTCAAGGAACTGAGAGCAAGCCCCGCATCCAGCCCTGCCTGCAGAAACGCCAGAATAGAAGGGAGCGAAAAAACCAAGGGCGCGATGTCATTGGTCTCACACCAGGAGAAATATGCTTTCCAAGTACGGTAATAGATCTTCGAAGAAGGCGGCTTTCTGGCGCGGATCATGGTATGAATTACCCGATCAGAGAATCCTGCCCGTCTCAAAACCTCGGTCTCAACAGCCACGCCGTTAAATTGAGCGACCGAGAATTGGGGTGGCAAATCGGGCCTTGAGACAGCAGATCTGCCCTGTCGGGAAGCTTCCAGGGGGCGTCCGCGAGAAGGTTGACAATGTCCGCGAACCAAGACCTTCTGGGCCAATTCGGGGCGATGAGGATGACTGGAATCCTCTCTGCTTTGATTTTCTTCAACAACTTGGGAAGAAGAGGCAGAGGAGGGAACAGGTAGGGGAGCTCGAACTGTGACCAAGGGACGGCCAGAGCGTCGGCGCCCACTGCCAGAGGGTCCCGAGACCTGGACACGAATTGTGGGACTTTCCTGTTGAGGCGAGATGCCATGAGGTCTACATCCGGAGTTCCCCACCGACGGCAGAGCAGATGAAACACCTCCGGATGTAGGGACCATTCCCCTGCCGCGAGACCCTCGCGGCTGAGGAAATCGGCGGCCCAGTTGTCCACGCCGGGAATGTGAACCGCGGAAATCGTTGGAAGAAAGGTCTCTGCCCATTGAAGAATTCTGGACACTTCCGCCAGAGCTGAGACACTCCGTGTCCCCCTTGGCGGTTGATATACGCCACCGCTGTGGCATTGTCTGTCTGAATCCTGACAGGCAGGCCCTTGAGGCGCCTTTCCCAGTGGACGAGAGCTAGATGGATCGCTCGTATCTCTAGGACATTGATCTGCAGAGCTGATTCCTGAGTCGACCATCGACCCTGAACAGTGTGATTGCGGAACACTGCAACCCAGCCGATGAGGCTGGCGTCCGTAGTGACAATCTGCCAGTGAACGGGAAGAAAAGACCGCCCCAAGAGAATGATGGGAGACGTCAACCACCAGTTGAGAGACCGCTTGATCCGGCATGAAAGGCGAACCGGACGATCCAGAGACAGAGCCGACCTGTTCCACCTGGACAAAATGGCCTGCTGGAGTGGCCTGGCGTGAAATTGGGCAAAGGGAACTGCCTCTATCGCCGCCACCATCTTCCCCAGGACCCTCATGGCTGTCCTGAGGGATGGAAATCGTGTGATCTGTAATGATCGCACGCCCTGATGCAGGGAAAGGATCTTGTCTTGTGGGAGAAATACCCTTGACCGACGAGTGTCGAACAGAAGGCCCAGAAACACAAGGCGTTGAGTAGGGACCAGACAGGACTTTTTCCGGTTGACGATCCACCCAAAACTGGACAGGGTGTCTAGAACGATCGCCACACTTAGGCGGGCCTGTTGAAAGGAGGGAGCCTTGATCAGGATATCGTCGAGGTACGGAAAAAGAACGAGACCTCTGATCCTCAACAAGGCCATCAACGCCGCCATAATCTTCGTGAAGACTCTGGGAGCGGTGGCGAGCCCGAAAGGAAGCGCGACGAACTGGTAATGTTCGTGGTGAATCGCAAACCGCAGGAACTTCTGATGTCCGGGAAATATGGGCACATGTAGATAGGCATCTTGGATGTCTATGGAACACATGAATTCCTGCTCCTCCATGGAAGCAATTACCGAGCGTACTGACGCCATCCGGAAGTGGCGAAGGCAAACTCTCTTGTTGAGTAACTTGAGATCCAAAATGGGCCGAACTGCCCAGTCCTTTTTCGGCACCACAAACAGGTTTGAATAAAACCCTGTGAAGCGTTCTGATTCGGGAACGGGCACAATCACCCTGGAACTGAGAAGAGAGGCGATGGCCGAACCAAACCCCGGGACCAAGGCCGGATCCATCGACGGACGGGATTGGAAGAAGCGATCCCGTGGAAGAGAAATGAACTCTATTTTGTATCCTGTTGATACAACCTCTCTGACCCAAGCGTCCTCTACTGAGGCGAGCCAGACGTCGCTGAAGAAAAGAAGTCGACCTCCCAATTGGAAGGGACCCACGGGAGACCGATGGTAGTCATGCGGATGTAGACCGTCCAGATCTAGATCTGGACGGTCTTCCCTGGGAAGAGTGGGACCGCCAGGACGGAGTGGGCCTGAAGGAAACCTTCTTTCTTTCCTGACGTGCCTGTGGCCTTTGCTGGTTGGAAGGGTTTTCCGCCGTATTGAAACGGCGGAAAGTCCGAAAGGGACGAAACTGACGCCTTGGAGGAGGTCTGCGAGGCTTGGAGGGGAGAAGAGAACTCGTACCTCCGGTAGCGTCCTTAATAATCTGATCCAATTGTGATCCGAAGAGACGCACTCCCTGAAAAGGCAGATTGGTCAGAGACTTTTTAGAGGACAAGTCCGCCTGCTAGGCCTTAAGCCAAATTGTACGTCGGATTGCCACGATGTTACTTGACGCCTGAACTGCGCAAGATGCGGCATCCAAGGAGGCAGAGAGCAGATAATCCCCCGCATGGGAAATCTGATTGGCGAGATCGGCCAAATGCTCTGGTCGTGCCTTATCCAGAATGCCCTGCCGAAGGTCGTCTGCCCAAGTGGATATGGCCTTTGCTGCCCAAGAAGAAGCAAAGACTGGACATACCGCTACTGATGCCGCTTCGAAGGCAGATTTTGCTAGAGATTCTATGATCCTATCATTAGAATCTTTTAGAGACGCCACACCTGACAGCGGAAGGACCGTATTATTAGAAAGTCTGGACACGGGAGGGTCCACCGAGGGAGAAGCGGCCCAGTTGTCCGTGAGCTCTTTAGCAAACGGGTACAGCACGCCGAGATGCTTTCCTCTTTGAAAGCGTCTGGTCGGATCTTCTCTCTCCTTTGTAAAAATCTTTCCAAACTCAGAATGGAAGGGAAACACCCTGGATGGTGTTTCCGCCCGTCTGAACGAAACCTCCTGATCTGAGGATTTCGCAGGGCCGTCAGCGATGTCGAAGGTATGGTGAATCGCGGCAATGAGGTTTTGCACCGTAACCTTCATGTTCGCATCCTGGTCCGAATCCAGCTCTAAGACCCCTTCCGATTCCGAAAGCGCTTCGCCTGACTCGGGAGAGGAGGCCCGAGAGGGAGACTGCTGGGGACTATGGGGTGAGGTAGGACGAGGGGAGGACTCCGCATGGAGGTCCTGCCTGGGCCTCTTGCGACTGCCGCTGGCTGGCTCAGATGGGACGTCCTGAGACGTGCTGGGTCCCGCCGAAGCTCCCAAGGGCAACTTGTCCAGAACGGCTACTAGGGACTGAGACACCTTGGTGAGGTCTGCCACTGACTGTGATAGAGAGGAGGCCCAGCCCGGCATGGGGGGCTCACTCACCACTGGGGCTATGGATGGCTCCTGAGCGGCGTCGGGCTGGATTGGATTGCTACAGTCCAGGCAGAGGGGAGTGGACTGACCTGAGGGAAGTTTGCGATTGCAAGAAGAGCACGCAAAGTACTTGACTAAGGTGCCAGAGGAGGCAGGGGGACGAGCGCGGTCAGACTTAGAATTAGACATACTGACGGACAGTCACTGAAGCCTTGCCGGAAGGTTGGGGGACAGGAGGCAGAGGAGGGTGTCAGTCTGCAGTATGCAGAGCTACTCACGGTCCGGTGTCCTATCGCAGCTTCCAATAAATGGAGATGCACGGTTCGTCCGGCTTGCAGGGGCATGGCTGAGGGAACAGCGTCCGGCTGACAGGCTGCGAAAATGGCGGCAGCCAGAGAGGAGCCGAGCAGGAAGCGCGCGCTTTCCTGCAGATGCAGAGGAGGGAGGTAGGCGGGGCTAGGCGCCGATGATAAAAATGGTGCCGCCCGCTAAGATGGTAGGGTGGGAGGGACGGCGCCGCCTCCGGGACGCTCAACCTGAGGGGAGAAGGCCGTGGGCGGGCTTAGAGCGGGCGGGAGGGAAGCCCGCCCGAGAATGGAGGAGGGGGGCGTGGCCGCGATGCCGGACAAGGCCCCAGATGAAGCCGGGGCCTGGATTAAAAGAGGCGGCCGCCTGTCAGCACAGGGCGGCGCGGAGGCGTCGCAGAACCGCCGCGGTGGCTGCTACTGAGGACAGCTAGGACCCGGCAGAGTGGGGGGAAGAGCTGTCCGATAACCAGCCAGGGCCTAAATAGCTGCAGCGGCCGCCTGGAGGCGACGCGGAGGCGTCGCAGCACTGTCACAGCGACCGCTGCCGAAGAATCCATGGAGTGGCCTGGCGTGGAACCCGCAGGGGAGAATGGGACTCAGGTCTCATACTTACCCTCCTGATCCGTTTCATCCAGCGTACTGGTTCAAGGAGAGTATCCTGCGCCTCAACCGACCGACCGGCTCTGGTAGGCGAGTGGGTGGGAGACGGGGAGCGAGGACCATCTGGAACGCCACATCCATGTTAGGGGTCTTGGTCCTGCTGTAGACTTATGAGGATACGGGGTGGCAGTACACGCCGTACTCATAGTCTCTTTGTGGGACTACAGATGTGACTATTCACACTGTATCCCTCCGGAAAAACCTGAAAAGAAACGACGCACATCGAGGTAGATATGGGTCTAATCAAAGACCCGTGTCCACCTCCTACTGACACTAAGCTAAACTGAGGAACTTCCTGCCGGTCGGTGGGGTGTATACGGCGGAGGAGGGGCTAACTTTTTTTGTGCATAGTGTCAGCCTCCTAGTGGCAGCAGCATACACCCATGGTCTCTGTGTCCCCCAATAAGGCGAACGAGAAAGTACGCCTGCGCATGAGCGCAATGCCGGGGAGCGATGAAGCAACAGGATGGGAGAAGATGGGAGGCACCGGACCCGGACCTGCGAGTCCCATCAGACCGGACCGCCCCGCAGGTGAGTGTAATAAAACTTATTTTTCTTATCTTTCAGGTCGGATTGGGGGCTCATCTACAGCAATATAGAATGCTGTAGATAAGCCCTGAAAGGCGGTGACTATCTTAATGTCAGCCAAAACTGCTGACAGGTTCCCTTTAATGAGAGCGGTCTAAAACCGTTCTATAAAACGGTCCTTGAATTCTGGAAATCTGCATTGCGCTGCTGAACGTAAAATACGATGCGACAGCCCAAACCTTATGGCTTCATGTGAAATGAAAAAGTGGCGGCACTCACCCCTCTGTCGTAGCTGTCGGCTCTTTCTACCTTCCAGGAAAGGTTCTCGATCTCGGCCTCCAACTGGGCCTGCTGATACTCAAACTGCAGATGGAAATAATCGAGATGAGAACACGGCGGCACAAACAGAAAAAAAAAACTAGAGACCTCTCCGCGCTCGTGAACTTACCAGCTTCTTGCGTGGGCCGGACTCCATGTAGTAAGCATAGGGATATGTATATTGCAGAGTGTATCGGCACTGAATGTAGAGGGAAGGGAAACACAAAACTGGCGTTAATGGTGGGACCAACACTCCAGATCAGGATGCGATGCCCATAGCAATTAACTCCGACCTGTCCAGTTCTCGGGCAGTGCTTGTGATAACGTACCTAGGAACCTGTATAGGAAATTACTCCGTACACATGTAGAACGAGACATATTTACTACACAGATTCCTGAGATGACCAGAACCATTGCAGGAAAGGAGGAAATGATGACCAGGGAGAAGCGAGAGACCAGACCCCAGGTAACATGCAATCAGTGACCAATGCCGGACCTGTGGAACCGGACACATTACCCGTGCCGCAATGTCTCACCTTTGCCAGCAGCTTAGCAGCATTTTGCAGGTACTGCCAATCAATCCAGGTGCCAAGGTTGTTCATTACCCGTTCTTGAATCTTCTCCTGAATTTGCTGGTAGGTCTGAGCTTCCAATTGCAGACTCTTATTATGATTTTCCCACTGCCAGACAGTAAAACAAAGGAGGATAAACCTGGGCTCCGCTTATACCAGCACTAATCTGATCGGCAGTTATGATTTTTTGAAGTCTTCTGGCCGATCTTACCCTCTCAAAGTAGAAGAGGTATTTCTTGAGGGCCTCTCTGGCCTGAGCCTGCTGACTCTGGTTTACAATATCGGGGTTTTCTTTATATCGGCTGCACTCGTAATATTCGCTTCCGTGTGTTTTCCAGTCACCAAGGCACATCCAGCAGAAGTCTGACCACACAGAATTACTAGATTATTATGTGAGCAGAGACATTTTGCATCCTGTGGCTGTCAGTGCATGCTGGGAGTTGTAGTACTGCAATAGCAGAAAGGGGTCACTGGTCTACAGTAATGGCAGCACTAACCACAGATCCACTTTATTCAGGTATGTACAGATACACACATGTAACGTTATCCATCACAGGGACATAGCAGCTGGAGACACTTACCGTGCTTGCACTTCGAACATTGCTGTAAGAGATTATACATAGTGTTACATGAGGGTCATCCCAACACTCTGGTCACATGCAGTGTTCAATGGGGGATTCTGTCATTCGATATTCATAGAATCGTAGAGTTGGAAGGGACCTCCTGGGCCATCTGGTCCAACCCCCTGCTCAAAGCAGGATTCGCTAAATCATCCCAGTCAGATGTCTGTCCAGCCTCTGTTTGAAGACTTCCATTGAAGGAGAACTCACCACTTCTCGTGGCAGCCTGTTCCACTCATTGATCACTCTGTCAAAAAGTTTTTTCTAATATCTAATCTGTGTCTCCTCCCATTCAGTTTCATCCCATTGCTTCTAGTCTTTCCTTGTGCAAATGAGAATAAAGTTGATCCTTCTACAATGTGACAGCCCTTTAGATATTTGTAGACAGCTATTAAGTCTCCTCTCAGTCTTCTCTTTTGCAAACTAAACATTCCCAAATCCTGCAACCTTTCCTCATAAGACAGGGTTTGCAGACCGGTCACCATTCTGGTTCTGATTCATGCCATAAATATCTGAGAAAAGGGGGCCGACGAGAGAGGTGACAGCATCCCCAGACATCAAAACATCAGAACAACTCATTCATAGCAATGGTGACATTCTGCAATTTCCTGTATGTCCGGTCTGAGAAAAGCAGACGATACACCCACTAAATATAAAATGATGGCACATCGTAGCACCACGCCATCACTGTATGAGCAAAGAATACTGAACAGTCAGATTAACGTCTTAAATGCATTAATTGTTCATTATTACTCACCATGTGGTTGCAGCCTCCATTTTTTTCAATACAGATATTGCACTTGGGGCACTATAAAAAAATAAATAAATATAAATTTGTATAGTCAATACATATACAGTGGCATGTAAAAGTTTGGGCACCCCTGGTCAAAATTACTGCTATTGTGAACAGTTAAGCAATTGCAATATTCTGATGTCGGTTCTGATGTCGGCAGCGTGCACTGCACATGCCCGAGAACACTTGTCACAGCGCAGGAGTCGGGATTCAAAACAGGAGGATGCAGCGACGCACAGGGACATCATGATGGATGGATGGTGGGTGGCGCCCATACACAGGACAGTCATGATGGATGGCTGGGAGGCGGCTGATACAGGGGGACACACCATACCTATGGGACACATTACAGGTATGAGGAGCTATTAATAAAAGTCGATATTTCAGCGTTACTAGGGGTCAGAAAAAGAAGAGCCACCTTCACAGAATGCAGCCTTACTGCTGCTGAAGGTGGCTCTTTAACTGAAAAACGCTCGGGGGGGGGGCGGTGACAGGTTCCCTTTAAGCAAACAAATCTCCAAGGGTGCCAAAACTTTTGCATCTGCCCGTCTTCCCTTTTTTAATTTTTAAAATGTATATGTATATATATATATATATATATATATATATATATATATATATATATATATATATACACACATTTGTATGTATTCACCTAAAATACAAAAGAAATGTGTCACCTTCATCCCTATTAACTGACCAAAATAACAGTAATTTTGACCAGGGGTGGCCAAACTTTTACATGGCGCTGTATATACATATTCAAGGTAAGGATACGTAGCACTACTCACTTGAGTTAAGGCCTCATTCAGATGTCGTGTAACATGGTCTGAGTACGGACTGCGAAGAGCGCACTGACCGGGGGCCTCCTGACCTACGCCTAAGAGACTGCAGAGTTCAAGTCAGCAGACCCGCAGCCGGTCGGTGCATCGCAGTCCGTACTTGGACCTGTGACACACGGTCGTCTGAATGAGGCTTTGCATTGCCCGTTTCTGTTGTTCTCACTTTTTCCCCTACATAAATCAAATATGAAGAAATAGTTAAACTTGGACGAGGATGACATTTTCTGGAACTTGATGTTTTACAATACAGGGAGCCAGCAATTACCGCTGATGTGAAGCCGGATCGCTGACCGCCAGCTCTGACACAGCAAACAGCTGCTGGAAATGCCAGTCTCTTAAAAAACATCGCACTTTGTGCCAGTGCTGGAATCGGTGATTTACATGCTCCTTTCTGCATATTGCAGATCAGGATGAGCCCAGATTGACAGTTTTTGTGATAGGTGTCCATCACTGGGGGTCCCACTACTGAGATCCCAAGGGAGAACTATCGACTACTACGCCATACAATCGGATCCAAGAAGCAGGACCCCCATAGCTATCAGACACTGGGGGGATTGGTTTTGGTGGTGGGACAACCCCTCTAAGTTGTGCACATCTTACGTCTTTAGTGTGAGCGCTGATGTAATTTGCCGTTTCCGAGTCGTCGGCACATTTCGTTAGCCACTTCCGGATGGTGGCGCAGTCTGTGGGGGCATGGTACATTTGGCGGCACCGGAAGCTGATTAAATAACAAGTAGAGAGATGACAAAGCATGGTCAAAGATGAAAACTGTATACACTAGCAGATACTGCGTCGTATATGAGAGATCAATGGTTATATCTATTATTGAAGAAAAGGTTATAAAATACAACAGCCCAGTGCAAGAAGGGGGAAGTAAACGGCAGGAAATTTATGGACAGGAGCCCATTATAAATAGCCCTGGCAGACGATGCAAGTTCTCAGACTTTTTCCTGACACAGTAACCCATTTGGGTCTGAAGGCCTCGTGCTGGATATTTCAGTTCCCTGACAAACGATTTGAGCTCACAAGGCGTTAACTCTCCAATATTTGCACTAGTGCACAATACGGCCCACAGTAGCCCCCCCAATTTATAATGTGGCCGTACCAGGTGTCTATTGCACTAGGATTGGAGAACCACTTACCAGAAGACCTCGCTGCACCTATTGCACTGCACTCGCCGAGCCTTCGGCTCCTGAACCTGTATGACCATGGGGCAGTCAGCACCGGGGCAGAGCTGCAGCTGATAGTGGCTCTGGGGGAGGAAACGACAAGAAGAAATAATTCCTCACCTTCATATTGCTATGAAAAAAGTGATTTTAAAACGGGAACCTGACAAATATATTTTTCTTTGAAACACTCCATTTTAGAGAAAATACATTTAACAGATGCAGAGGCGATTGACAGGTCTCTCCATCACCTGGAGGGGCACTGAGAAAAGCCATCATGGGACGTTCTGGACTAGTATGGTCTCCAGCAAAGGTCCTAACTAGAATTAATTAAAAAAAATTTATATACCTTTTCTGCAACACCGGAGCATTTCAGAGAAAAATAAAACTAGCTGCATTCGTGATTCGGCCAGCATGAATCAGCTGACAAGTTTCCCCTAAAGAAATAGACCCATATTGCTAGGATATGTCATTTTAAGATTGTTGTAGGAATGAACACTGATCTCCACTGAACCTGAGAAAAAAAAAAAAGTATCTGTACCGACTTCAACCTGGGAATAAGGGGACCTCAATTCCGATTTCAGAGTCTTTTCCAGCCGCCGAATGTGCAATGAAAACCAGCATAGAGGCTGCTGCGCTGAATTTACCCCATATTTTCATGTCATACTACAATTTTCATAAAATAATGGCAGATCCTACTGATCTCATCTTTTTAGGAGATGGGAGTAATCCCACAACCAGAGGTTACACCCTTATAAAAAGGTACCAGTGCTGGAGGTAGAGGAAGGTGGCCTTGTGAATAATTAGAGATAGGATAGCTAACAGAATTTGTTCAAATCGATCCGCTGGACAGGACCCCCGAGCACAGCCTCCTACCTCCCAGCATCCGTGGCTCTTTTGATTAACCAGCCTGGCACAACATCTTTGCGGCGTGAATGGCTAATCCAAGGAGTAGTGCATGCCGGGAGGTCGGAGATTGTTCTCAGGGCTCCTGTACAGCTGCACTGTAAAGTATTGGGAATAGAGCCTCTTTCATCATCCCTAATAATGGTAGGTCTAATGACTCATACCTCTACATAGTCCCTGAAAAGATATCGCTTGTATTTGTCCTTCAGTTCTTCATTAGGCAGTAATGGAAAAACAAAATCTTCTGGCGTTCGTAGCAAGCATTCCTGGGCCATGCAGGAGATCCCTGGTGCAAGCAGAAATAGACGGAAGGTGGAAATGATGGATCAATGTCTTAATCAAGGTGCAGAAAGTACAAGACGTCATGTAATGATCTTACCAACGCCGACTCCATCTTTCACTAGAACTGTGCAATGCTGCTCCCAACAGCTGCGGCAAAACTGGTGCTGACAGGCGAGAGATAGCAGGTTCTCCTTCCGGACGAACTGCATGCAGACTGCGCAGTGATGGGAGGAATGTGCCATGACCTGAGGATGAAGAGGGAAGAGCGAGCTCAGACGTCAGATCACTCTCTATAGACATTCAGGTCAATGCTCTATGGTAGGAGATGGAAATATCGCCGGTAACCCAGTCTACTGCCCTTCAGAGGAAGAGTCAAACAATAAGGTTCCCAAGACCTCTAGTAGTTAAAATTGCAAAAGGCTACTGGTCACTTCTGCAATTTTTCAGTGCTGGCTGTCTTCTAGGCAAGGAATGCAGCACCTACAAGCTCTTTTCTTCAGGGCTTGTGAGTGCTGCTCTGAAGTTGGCTGGATTTCTGGATTCCGATGGCTTCAGCGCACCTACGCTGCTCGGATATTGTAGAGGCAATGTTGAAGAATGGGAAAGCGAATGGTTCGGGTCAGTGGCGCAACCATGCCAATGGTCCAAGCTGTCAATCAAGAGCGCATCAGCATCGGCAAGCATGAAGACAGGGAGTATGGAAGTGGTGCACTCCTGATTAAAAAAAATCCTATTAAAAGCACTTTTCCAGGACCTACATATTGAGGAATTATGCCAGAATAGGCCATCAATATGAGCCGAGAGTGGGTTTGAGATCCAAAATCCCAACAGATCAGCTCCAGGGGCGGCTGGATGTAAACAGCGTGAGGAGCCAAAACAGCACAGCTCTGGACACTATGCACACATGCAAACAGACGATTGTGGTGGTGCCAGATGTTGTACGGCCACCGATCAGATATGGATGACCTTACAGTACATTAACTGCAGGCTCCCACCACTTGTGCCTAAGCAGCTGAAGGATCTGGATGGAGTCCATTAATCAGGACAATAAGAAATGTAGAAAAGTATACAAAGTGCTCACATGTTTAGACGATAGCGGCTGTACCCTGGCATCAACCGACAACTGTACAGAATTCAGTTTATGCCTAGAAAAAAACAAAAAAACAATGAGATCATTAGGAGGCATGCGGTGAGGACAAGCGTGCACGTAGAGGAATGTGCAGCAAGATCTGCTCTAAAAAACCGTCTACAGTCAGAGCACCCGAAGGTAAAGATGAACATACAGTTTAGATTAATGTTGGCCAAATCTTCGATCTAATGAGCTTTATGGGCTCCTCCTAGGGAGATAAGCATCAGACACCTGGATTTTAACATGCCCATCCCTTTAGTTCCCCAGGAACATAAGCCAAACAGAGCATACATTTGTAAAAAGCTGAACTTCGGCAGAAAGCCGCCTCCCCATGTACATGATCGCTCACCCTAGAGCTCATGTGTTATCAGCAGGTAGATGGGAGAAAATGTCTGGCAGCGGCTTATCCATGAAAAGGAAAAGATTGAGAGTTGAAATTCCAAAGTGCTAGATCCTCCTCTCCCTTGACTATCTGTTGGGGTTCCTTCATACACATCAGATGTTTGGCAGGTTTGGACAACCTTCACCAAATGTATATGGGGGAAATCACGCAGGTAATGTGCGTCCTCAGTTCCGCAATTATGAGCCCCCAAGTAGCCAAAAGTAGATAAATAGAAACCCCTGCAATGAGCATCTCACAATGGCACCCCTGTATAACACTACAGGAAAGGGAGAGCTTGCCAAGCAGTTCCCCTCATCAAAAACACATTTTAAGGGTCCAGCAAGTGGATTCACTTGTACATGAATATTTGTCAATGTTTGTCCAAATTAGATAGGCCTGTAATCTCTATTTCTCCAAACGTAGGGCACAGATACTCAGGCCCGGTCTGGGGGAAAGGTCTCGTTCTGTAAACGTATTTCTCATTACTCACCGTAAAATCTTTGTCTTGTCACATTCATTGGGAGACGCAAAGATCTTGGGTTATAGCTGCTGCCGCTGTAAGCCAAGGTCTCGGAGCCTCCCCCAAATGGCACAGACAAGAAATACACAACCTCCATTAAAGAAGGAGATCTTTATACTACGGCCAGAGAGTGCTACGTACTGAACACGACGAGCTGTGCAGCCGCAAAGGCCAACTATGAAACAGGAGACCACCTGAGCTTTCTCAGATGACTGCAGGCTCAGCTCTTCAGACAGCACCATGTCAAGAAGCGACCTCTCGGCCCAGTCTCCCCCCTTATCTCCTCTAAGAGACTCCTTCCCAACCCCAAATCATTACTACGTCATGCAGCTTTTCTTGTATTGATCTCTAGGAAGATAATCAAACCTTCTTCTCCGCATCCGAAGCGGCAAGTTGCGAGACGGAAATAGTCACGTGATCGGTGTGTATAGGTTATCTGCATTATTAGTCATATTTTGGGGGTCAAAAAAAAACAAAACCCTTTAGTGCAAATCGATCCTATAATGGAACATTGATTTTCACATGCAAGGTGCAGAGAAAGCACAGGAAATGTCAGTAAGAGGCTTAAGAGACCTTAAAGGGGTTTTCTATTTTCATTTTCAGTAAGCTAATGTCCCCAAGTGAAGTTTAATGTACAAAAGAAAAAAAAAAAATATGGAAAATTGCTTTAAAAGGGGAAGGGGGGGGGGCTGAAGCTTCAGCAAGTGAACACTGGGAGAACCTGGACACCCACCGCTCTAATATTTCTGAGACTTGCCAATGAAAGTGAACCAAGATGAGTTTCGCCACCGAATGGGATACCTGGAGGAAAAAAAAATATAAAAAAGTTTTAAATAAAATCATGCAATTCCTTAACTCCAGTAGCCTATAATTTAGACAATCTGATAGTCCAGCAGACACAGAACCACAGGATAATCCGATGCTGAGACTTTCCCCGATTACAGCTTTGCTCCTAATACAGTCATGGCTTCCGTTATTAAAGGGTTGTGATTGATTGCAAATTCCAGTGTTTTTGCAGCAATTTTTGCATTCTTTATGAGAGCCCAATAATCTGTTTTATCTGATAATCCAGGTCCGTTGGTGCTGGATTTTATAGTATATTCCATTCACCGAGTGTAGAGAAGACTTCTGAGTAATGGACGCAGAAAAGTGGACGAGAAGAACATACAATCTCCATACAGATACTATAGAAGAATCAGGAAAAGCGGGGTGTTGATCCCACCGGAGATAACTGCCATCGTTACAGGGGGTCACGGTGATGACATGAACGAAGGGGATATGAGGAGTCTGAGATTAGGCAGGATTGCACTACGCCTTCACATCCCACAGGCGGTCACTTACTCGGCAGAGATATGTGCGCTGCAATATCAGACCTCCGTGACATGAAGGCAGAGACGCACTATTGCGTGAGGCTGCACGAGGTGCGGGCACTGGAGGATTTCCCTGAGCTCGAGGACTGGCACACAGCTAATAGGCCGTTATGTAACCTCCTAATGTGGCACATAACGTTTCTGCTGCCACAGAGCTCGTATAGGAGATCCAGAGATGTGCCGTATTAATAGAGGGTAAATGGAGTCGTCCTGAGTAGTGATGAGCAAGTATATTTGTTGTTCGGGTTTTTCCGAGCATGCAAGCGTGGTCTCCGAGTATTTTGGCGTCCTCTGTGATTTAGTTTTCGTGAACTCAGCTGCATGATTTGTGGCTGCTGGACAATCTGAATACACGTGAGAATTCCCTAACAGACAGGCATTCCTCACATGTATTCAGCCTGTCCAGCAGCCATAAATCATGCAGCTGAGACGACGAAAACTAAATCTGAAAGCATGCCAAAATACTCGGAGGACACCCGAGCATGCTCAGCAAAACCCGAGCAACAAGTATACTCGCTCATCACTAGTCCTGAGCAGTATCCACACCCAGCAATTATGGGATCCCATAACTGCCCAAAAAACCTATAATGATTAACTCCATCAGACAATGAAATATGGAGCTAACAGGTTGAGATGGAGACATGTTTAATAGGGTTGCACCAAGTATACAAATTATCCCCTAATTAATCACTGGGACCCATGAGAACAGGGCTCGATGGGATAACTTACATAATTGGTGAGACCCCTTTAATAAAAGTGGTTTCTTCAAAAGGGACACCTTTAGCCAATTGGCCTACAGCTTACATTTCCATTCATACACAGAAGATGAATGTCAGACATTGTACCAAACTTCAGCACTTATAATGCTATGTGCGTTTGTCCGAAAAGAGTGCATGCTACAGTCGGTGAAGTACACGTGTAGCCCGCAGCCGCCATCACGTGCGCCTCTTATTGACTGTATGATGAAACGTTTTGCCCGTTTGTAATATACCGTACTTTCATTTTCCAAGTTTCACCACTAAATAGACACTTACTGCTGTCAGTGAATGGAAAACATTCTTGCTTGCACTTTAAGGCTCATCATCACCTACCTACCTGTATCTTTAAGAGTATCTTGGGCAAAGAAACAGCTTAAAAATTGGTGTACCTTGCTTCAAAAATACCCCGCTGCTCTTGTTTCCTGCAGCACCATCTTTCCGTCACAGGGATGTATGACCACTACAGCCAATCACTATGTCGTGATTAGCTGCAGGGGTCACATGTGCCAGTCTGTCTCTCACGACTGAGCGACAAGAGCTGTACCCTTTTAACTTTTTTTTTCACACAATTGAGCCAAATTTCTTCTCTGGGAAACACCTTTAAATGCATCCATGAATATTTCCATTCACCTACAGCAAGCAAATACACTGTAAATGGTGCAGAGTTAAAGCACAAAAGTTGGAAAACTTTAAATAAAAGTTTCATTAATGTACAAGCATCCAACAATCATGATGTACCCCCTCCACCTTCTGCCACAGCTTTGGCAGGCGCTGTGCGCTCACCTTTACCAGAGATGCCAAGCTCGCCATCTGCTCATTGAGTGCACTCTCAGACTCCCTGTAGGTGAGGCAGGTAAACTGATATTCCTCAGGGTCAAAAGAGTCTGCCCCCTGTTGCTCCACGTCATTAGCAACGCCCACATAGTAATCCTCTATGTCTCCAGGGTCCTCGTCTTCCTCTTCATCGTCCTCCTCTTCGCAATTAGGGTCATAGTCTTCATTGCTGTCTGATCCTTGACTGTTCATATCTACAGACATTTTACCATCAGGGGTCGGAGGGGGTCGAAACTAAAGCTACAAAATCCTGTGCATGACCCCCCCCCTCACAGCAGGACGTAGGGCTGGTGTCTGGCACCCATCTGGGGTTGTAGTAGTCTGAAAAACATAAAGAACAAAAGAGTCAACATATTATAGGAGGAGGCCACAAAGGCACTGACTATAAGCAGCGATCTACACATCAAATTACTTTATGACTTCCAGAACGAAACATGACATACACCGGATTGCCTCCAGCTGTTGCCGCACGCAGGTCATGTTGGGGGTTTTAGTTGAGCGTCGTCTTTTTTTCTTTTCTAAATACTTAATCAAATTCATTGGTTGCCAAAAAAAAAAAAAACAAAACAAAACACCTTGCTTCTCACCAAGGGAGGAGGTACAGGGGGACAACTGCTCCAAAAATGCTGCAAAGTTAGCGGATTCATGGCATTGAGGGCTGGAAAAACTTCATAACTGTTTTGCCCCCAATGGGATGACTGACCACTGTAATAACTAGCATCAAGCCCCTTGATCTCAGGATTGGTGTGGGGGCTTCCACCGATCCCAGCAACTATACTATTACTTTATAAGATGGGAATATCCTTTTTAAAAAGGATAGCTGCATAAACAATGTGATAAATGTATGGAGATCGGATCACAGGGACTCCATGGAGGGAGAGAAAAGGGGTCCTAAAGTTTTCTGAATTAATTAAAAGTTAGTGCACATGCGAGACCACCGCTCCATTCACTTCAATGGACTTATAGTAGTTGTAGTCAAGAAAGTACGACCACAGCCTCCATAGACTTTGAAAGAACTAGTGGCCTTCCATGTTCCATTCATACAGGAGACATTGACATCTATGGTGGACCAATGAGCAATAATTTATCACCTATGTCTATAGACCAACCTCTTTAGGGTATATGTTCACACGTGGCATTTTGTAGCTTTCTTTCTGCATGTTTTTTGTGGGTTTCTTTTCTCATCCATTTGAATGGGTGAAAACAAGCTGCAAAACCGCTGAAAGAAAATTGATAAGCTGCAGATTTGAAAAAATATCCTGCAGCTCAAAAAACAAGATTTTTTTTGTAAACTGTCACTTTGCTGGCAAGGTAAAACAGGATTTTTGGTTGCTTACGGTAAAATCTGTTTCTCGGAGCCTTCATTGGGGGACACAGAAACCATGGGGTGTATGCTGCTGCCACTAGGAGGCTGACACTATGTACAGAAAAAAGGTTAGCTCCTCCTCTGCAGTATACACCCTACCGACCGGCACTAATTTCTTCAGTTAGTGAGAAAGCAGTAGAAGTAACAAAACAGAATGAAAAAACAGGACAACTGTAATCTAGAAACAACATAAGAACAGGAGTTGCAGAGCATGGGAGGGTGCTGTGTCCCCCAATGAAGGCTCAGAGAAACAGATTTTACGGTAAGCAACCAAAAATCCTGTTTTCTCTATCGCCTTATTGGGGGACACAGGAACCATGGGACGTCCTAAAGCAGTCCCTGGGGAGGGAGAAGCAAACTTCCATTAGGTCTGAGAACCCACCACCGCCGTCTGCAAGATCCTTCTGCCTTGGCTGGTGTCCGCCGAAGCGTAGGTGTGGACCTTGTAAAATTTGGCAAACGTGTGGATCGAAGACCATGTCGCAGCTTTGCAAAGCTGCAGCGCGGAAGCTCTGTGGCGCACTGCCCAGGAGGCACCCACTGCTCGGGTAGAGTGAGCTCTAATTCCAGGAGGGGGCACTCGATGCTTGACCCGGTAGGCTTCTAAAATTGCTGATCTGATCCAGTGAGCAATAGTAGACTTGGAGGCCGGCTGGCCTTTCCGCGCTCCATCTGGAATGATGAAAATTGAGTCTGTCTTCCGCAAGGAAGCCGTCCTAGCCAGGTAGACCTTCATCGCCCTGACCAGGTCTAGCTTGTTCAAGGAGTGCTCAAGAGGGTGGATTGGACCCGGACAAAAGGACGGAAGAACAATGTCCTCATTTAGGTGGAAAGTGGACACCACCTTAGGAAGGAAGGAAGGCAGGTGGAGGCCGCAGGACCACCTTATCCTAGTGGAGCAGGATAAGGGGGGGGGGGGGGGCGGCGACAAGAAAGAGCCGCCAATTCCGACACGCCGGATGGAAGTGATGGCCACCAGAAAGGCTACTTTCCAGGATCGGGAAACTTCCCTGAGAGGTTCAAAGGTGGAACCTTGTAGAGCCTCCAGAACCAGATTGAGATCCCATGGGTCTACGGGAGCGCGGTACGGAGGTGCCGCATGAGCCACCCCCTGAAGAAAAGTCTTGACCTGCGGTCGGGAGGACAACGTCTTCTGAAAAAGAATGGAGAGCGCCAAGACTTCACCCTTTAAAGAGCTGAAGGCCACGCCTGCATCTAGGCCTGCCTGGAGGAACGCCAAGATAGAAGGGAGTGAAAAGGACATGGGTGGAATGTCATTGGCCTCGCAACAAGTGAAATAGGCCTTCCACGTACGATAATAAATTCTGGAAAACGATGGCTTCCTAGCCCGGATCATGGTGTGAATGACCCGATCCGAAAAACCTGACCGTCTTAGAACCGCGGTTTCAACAGCCATGCCATTGTATTGAGCGGCAGAGAATTGGGGTTGCAGATTGAACCCTGAGACACCAGATCTGCTCTGTCTGGAAGCTTCCAGGGGGTGTCCACGAGAAGGTTGACGAAGTCCGCGAACCAAGGCCTTCTGGGCCAATCTGGAGCGATGAGGATGACTGGTACCCCTTCAGTCTTGATTTTCTTCAACAGCTTGGGCAGAAGAGGAAGGGGAGGAAACACATAGTTCAAGCTCCCCTGAGACCAGGGAATGGTCAGAGAATCGGCGCCCACTGCGAGAGGATCTTGGGCCCGGGATACGAAATGTGGGACCTTCCTGTTCAGGCGAGACACCAGCAGATCTACGTCCGGAGTCCCCCAACGACGGCAAAGTTGATGAAAGACGTCCGGATGTAAGGACCACCCTCGCGGCTGAGAAAATCGGCGGCCCAGTTGTCCACGCCAGGTATGTGCACCGCGGATATCGCTGGGACTGATACCTCTGCCCAGTGGAGAATCTTGGACACTTCCGCTAGTGCCAAGGAACTCCGCGCCCCCCCTTGGTGGTTGACGTATGCCACTGCTGTGGCATTGTCTGCCTGAATCCGGATCGGCAGACCCCTGAGAAGCCTTTCCCAGTGAATGAGAGACAGAAATCGCCCGTATCTCGAAGACATTGATCAGCAGAGTTGATTCTTGAGTCGACCACCGACCCTGAACAGTCTGATTGCGAAACACTGCACCCCAGCCGAGAAGGCTGGCGTCAGTTGTCACGATCTGCCAGTGAATCGGAAGGAATGACCGGCCAAGAGAAATGAGAGGTGACGTCAGCCACCAATTGAGGGACTGTTTGACCCGGGACGAGAGGAGAATTAGACGATCCAGGGAAAAGACAGACCTGTTCCACCGAGACAGGATGTCCTGTTGAAGCGGTCTCGAGTGGAATTGAGCAAAGGGAATTGCTTCGGCCATCGCCACCATCTTTCCCAAGACTTTCATAGCTGACCGGAAGGATGGAAGCTGGGGGCTCTGCAGCGATCGTACATCTCTTTGAAGAGAGATCATTTTCTCTTTGGGGAGAAAGATCCTTGATCGACAGGTGTCGAACAATAAGCCTAGAAACACAAGACGTTGTGTCGGAACAAGGCAGGACTTCCTTTTGTTTACGAGCCACCCGAATCTGGACAGGGTGTCGAGGAAGATGGTAAGACTTTGGTGAGCCTGAGGAAAAGACGGAGCTTTGATTAGAATGTCATTGAGGTATGGAAAGAGGACGAGACGTCTGATCCTCAACAGGGCCATCAACGCGCCATGATCTTTGTAAACACTCTGGGCGCGGTGGCGAGACCGAACAGCAGGGCGACAAACTGGTAGTGTTACTGATGAATAGCGAAACGCAGGAATTCCTGATGCCCGGGAAAGATGGGAACATGCAGATAGGCATCTTGAATGTTTATTGAGCACATGAATTCCTGCGCCTCCATGGAAGCGATTACTGAACGAAGGGACTCCATCCTGAAATGTCACAGGCGGACCCTTTTGTTCAGCAACTTGAGATCCAGAATGGGCCGAACCGCGCCGCCTTTTTTCGGCACTACAAACAAGTTTGAGTAAAATCCTGTGAATCGTTCTGTTTCGGGAACG
This sequence comes from Dendrobates tinctorius, assembly GCF_039654945.1. NCBI lineage: Eukaryota > Metazoa > Chordata > Amphibia > Anura > Dendrobatidae > Dendrobates > Dendrobates tinctorius. Next base: position 6,763,281 of record NW_027361709.1, read on the forward strand.
GGCACAATCACCCCGGAACTGAGAAGAGAGGCGATGGATGCAAAGAAACCCGGAACTAAGGCGGGGTCTTTTGGAGGTCGGGACTCGAAGAAGCAATCCCGTGGCCGAGAAACGAACTCTATCTTCTATCCTGAGGATACAACTTTCCTGAACCAAGCGCGTTCCACCGAGGCAAGCCAGACGTCTCTGAAGAAAAGGAGTCGGCCGCCCAGTTGGGAAGGCGCCTCGGAACTTTGTTGATAGTCATGTCGATGTGGACCGTCCAGTTCTGGACCTGGAGGATCTGCCCTGGGAGGAGTGAGATCGCCAGGAGGGAGTGGGCCTAAAGGAGACCTTCTTCCTATCCTGGCGGGCTTGCGGCCTTTGTTGGTTGGAAGAAGGTTCTGCCGTCGCGAAGCGGCGGAAAGACCGAAAGGGCCGAAACTGTCGCCTTGGAGGGGGGTCTACGAGGTTTGGACTGAGGGAGAAGAGAGCCCCCAGTGGCGTCTTTAATAATCTGGTCCAGCTGGGATCCAAAGAGACACGCTCCCTGAAAAGGCAGATTGGTAAGGGACTTTTTTGATGACAAATCCGCCTGCCAAGCCTTAAGCCAAATTGTACGCTGGATTACAACTACGTTGCTGGACGCTTGGGCTGCGCAAGACGCGGCATCTAAGGAGGCAGAGACCAAATATTCCTCTGCATGGGAGATTTGGTTAGCTAGCTCGGCCAGTCGCTCCGGTTGGGCTCCTTCAAGAATACCTTGGCGGAGATGCTCCGCCCAAGTTGCTACGGCCTTGCTACCCAAGTGGAAGCAAAGACCGGGCTTAGCACCGCCGCAGCGGCTTCGAATGCTGACTTTGCTAAGGATTCTATGATCCTGTCGTTAGAATCCTTTAGAGATGCCACACCTGAAATCGGAAGGACCGTGTTGTTAGATAGTCTGGACACAGGGGCGTCTACAGAGGGAGAAACTGACCAGTTGTCGGTGAGCTCTTGAGAAAATGGATATAGCACGCCGAGACGTTTCCCTCTTTGAAAACGCCTGGTCGGGTTCTCCCTTTTCCTGGTAAGGAGTTTATCAAACTCAGAGTAAGGAGCGAAGACTCTGGAAGGTGCTTCTGCCCGTCTGAACGAAACCTCCTGATCTGAGGGTTTCGCAGGGGAATCTGTGATCTCGAAAGTGTGGTTGATCGCTGCAATGAGGTTCTGTACCGTAACCTTCATGTCCGCGATATGGTCCGAATCCAGCTCTAAAATCCCTTCGGATGGCGCATCCGAGAATGCTTTGCCTGACTCGGGTGAGGAGGCACGGGAAGGAGACTGCTGGGAAGGACTATGTGGTGAGATGGGGCGAGGGGAGGATTCCGGCCGGAGATCCTGCATAGGCCTTTTGCGGCTCATGCTGGTTGGCTCAGATGGCGCTTCTTGTGACCTGCTGGTTCCTGCAGAAGTGTCCAGGGGCAACTTATCAAGAACGGCCACTAGGGACTGAGACACCCTGGTAAGATCCGCCACTGATTGAGATAGAGAAGAAGCCCAGCCAGGAATGGGGCTTCACTCTCACGTGGAGCAAAAGATGGCTCCTGGGCGGCGTCGGGCTGAATGGGATTGCTGCAGTCGAGGCAGAGGGGAGTGGACTGACCTGAGGGAAGTTCTGGATCGCCTGACACGCACCGGTGTTAGGGGCTCTTGCTCCTGCTGAGGAGAGCTATGAGGATACGGGGTGGCAGTACACACCGTACTCATAGTCTCTTTGTGGGACTACGGATGTGACCATTTACTCTGTATCCCTCCGGAAACCTGAAAGGAAACGCCACACACTGAGGTAGATATGGGTCTAATGAAAGACCCGTGTCCACCTCCTACTGACACTAAGCTAAACTGACGAAATTAGTGCCGGTCGGTGGGGTGTATACTGCGGAGGAGGAGCTAACCTTTTTTCTGTGCATAGTGTCAGCCTCCTAGTGGCAGCAGCATACACCCCATAGTTCCTGTGTCCCCCAATAAGGCGATAAGAGAAAAAAAAAAATATGCTGCAAAAACGCCACTTGTGATCATACATTTAAAAAGGTTTTCAAGATCTGAGCTAGTGATTACCCGTCCACAATGTGGGTCCAACACTGGGCACCGCCACCGATCAGCTGCATCCCTTTAATGCAGTGGACAGCCAAGAAACTACTTTTCTAACTTTCCCCATTACTTCGTCATTACGGAGGCAGCTCCTCTCTCCCACCATGGAGCCACAAATTAATTTTACCTCTGCCCACACCGTCAACGTGACAACTCGTTATCACACAGGTCTTACAGAGATGGTACGTAGAGCGGTGAATCATGAAGAGGAGGGTCTACATTACATTTTTATACAAAAGTCACGCACTATAGAGGGGGAATCCATAGGTCATAAGGATACTACAGAGGGGGTAAAGTCTGCATATCCATGACAGCACCTGCCCGGTGCTCGGCAGGTTATCCATTATCGTGGTGAGAGCAAGAATCATCGTCCTCATCAATGTCTACATGCAAAAGTAGACAAAAACCCAGCAGTAAAGTCCCCAATAAACATTAGTTTCCTGGTGGATGAATGAACCGGGAGACTTGGCCAAACACTCGAGTACTCTGTGATGACTCTGGCTTATGACAAACAGTTCGAAATCAGAGATGCCAAATCCTTCTCTCCCAATACCATCTGCACATTAGACCATCAGCCGATCCCGCAGATATTGGTCAACGCTAGTCTAATGTGTATGGGGGCCTTTAGGAAGAGGAGGGTCCCAGAATCCTGGGTAAAACTGCTGTCTGCTCTTTGGTTGCCGGTACACTATGCTGTGTTAGTGTGCATGTTATCAGTAGGACTTGGCCATTTCTGCCTGTCCCATAAGCGGTGGTCATACGTGTGCACCCCCTCTCCATCCATACAGGAAGCTGCTCACGGACATTTGTTCTTATGGGGTCCCAGCAGTCTGATAATGCTAGTAATCTACAAAAGAGTGACTGGACATTAGTTCTGCACACAGCTACCGACTCCCCCCATACACAGGAGCTTTTCAGAGAGAAGAAAACTTCTGGCAGCCGCTTATCTCCCCTGAAAACAAAGGGATTGGGTGCCGAAATTCAGTCTGCCTGAACCTTCCCTACCTAACATCCTCTAAGAGGGGGAGATAGGATGAACCAGACACATCAGACAGTCGCCGCTCCTAAGTTCGGGCAACTTTTAACTAACGTGAATGGGTGTTACTCCTTATGGCTACGTTCACATGGTCAGTATTTCACATCAGTATTAATAAGCCAAAACCAGGAGTGAGACAATCAGAGAAAAAGCATAATAGAAACTCGTCACCACTTCTGTACTCATACACGACTGGATTTGGCTTTCAAATACTGATGAAATACTGACCGTGTGAATGTGGCCTTAAAGTGAAAACACCAGTACTTCTTAGTAATAAAGGAACGAGGACCTTTCATTTATTACGTAAAGCAAAGAGTAAATGGCAAAAATGTCATTATAGGTCACTGGGTATGTAGTACAGTTGGCAGAAACCTTTGCCCATCCTGCAGGACACAGGAGCACCTACCAAACCTGGGGCCATGACCACTTACTGCCCACTAAATAGAGAGTATGGCTTCTGTCAGAGAGACACCAAGTCCAGAAGCAAAGAATCCCACAATTCAAGTGTGAAAATGGTAAAAACAGAATCCAAGCCCGGTGACAAAGTAACAGAAAAGCAATTTATTATGCCAAACACAAACGAGCTACGTTTCTACCTATTAAAGATCTTTCTCCACTTGCTATCATAAAACCCAGAAGATCCAAAGGGTTTTCCATAGACCGCACCTTTGATTACGCCTCAATCACTGCGATAACCAAGTGATACAACAGAATAAAGATGTCCTGCAGGAAACATCCTACAGACTCTGTAGACACAGACAGATGAGCAGTTCCCTAGTTACTAATTATTAATCATATCCTCAGGAGGTTACACGGCTACTTCTAAGCAAGACTCATCCTTGTTTCTGCAATGTTGCTATAAAACCCCCAGTATGGAGACACCCTGACAAATAGGGAGGAATATAACTGCTCAAGACATTGGAGGGGCTGCTTCTCTTCATTTATACAGTAGATACAACCCCAATTATTTCATCCACCGCTAGAGAAAATTCTCCTTGCGGGTTTTTAGCTATTCATAAAGAAGAACCCCTTCTGTAGTTAGAATTTTATTTTTTGCATGTGTTGGGGACCCAGGTCCTTACACCCCTACTGATCGCCCAAACCACCGTACAGCTCCTGCATAAGAGTGTACAGGACCGTCCGAGCCCAGGGGTCTGTGCACTGCAGAGAGCGCAGACGAGAGACAGCTGGGGGGTCTGCACAGCATTCTCAGCGATCGGTGGGGTCTTAGGACCTGGATCCCATCTGGGAATATCGAGATGTTTCGCCATCGGGCTTTTCTCAGTTGCTAAGAAGCTCTGAACACACAGGCCAGGTGTTTGTATGGGGCACAACTGCAATACCAGAAATTGAGGGCAACCCATTAAATCGGATCCAGTCTGACTGGTTGATTAGTCGTCAGACTTCCCTTTAAAATGAGCGATCCATGAGTGATAAACTAAAAATAATCAATAATTAGCTAATAAATTCCCCCACAGCTCCAGCGCCACAGTCCTAGCTGGTCTCGGATCACATTACTGCAGCGTTTATGTGCTGTGAAACCTTGTGACCACTGCAGCCAATCACTGTCCCTACATGTATATCTGTGAGGCTGGTGATTGGTTGCAGCAATCACACGATCGCTGGAGTAAAGCAAACACCGTCAAGGCGCAGCGGCGCCTGGAGCTACGAGGGACTCGGGACAGCGTTCCTTTACTGACAGCTGTGAGACGTTTCTCCAGAGAGCCCAGACCGTCCCTGTAAGTGTGGCCTCTCTGCCCATGTAGCTTCATCGTGAATATTGGGTGGCACCGTATGGCGGGCGCCCCGGGATCGTCACCTGCACTCAGATTCCACTTTTGCACCTTCTCCGGAGATGGCGACGTCTCGTTCCCCTGTATTGGGCATCATGTGACCCATACGCCAGTCATGTGACCCGATTTTAGGGGCTACCGTAACCCCCACCCATAAAAGTGAGGTGTGAGCCCCCTGTGGTGCCAGTGCTGCCCCTAGTGACCAGTGGTGGTATCACTACACGGGGGGGGGGGGGGGCACAGCTGCACCCCACATCCCCTCCCTGCACCCCACATCCCCTCCCTGCCCCCCAGCACTGCCCCCTCACTGCTCTGGCACCCCTCCCCCACCATGTACCCCCGTCATTCCCACCGCACCCCGCTGCTTATCTCACCAAACAGGGACGAAGCTGTGTCCCTCAAGCCGCCAGCGGCGCCGCACGGTCCCGGTGGTAGGCGGCGCTAATCACCCCAAGCGCTCCACCTCCGCCAGCCTCTCCGCCGACTGCCTACACAGGAAGTGCTTCGCTCCTTCCTACGTCACTTCCGCTAGGCAGTGCGGACGCTATGACAACACTCGAAGGCGGGGCTTGTGCTTTGACGTGGGCGGATCTGCTTTTCTGGCCACACCCCCACGTTGTGGGCGTGGCTGCGACTGGGGCGCGCGCACTGGTCACGTGGTGTCACGTAAACAACCGTCTGCGGCTGCGCGAGGTTTATGCCGTTGCCGTGCTGCTAATACAAGCCCCAGCAAGGCCGAGCGGCCCTGTGATACCGGAGGGTTCTGCGTCCATTAACCCCGTAAGAGCCAGGCTCTATTGGCCATTAGGATGTTGTTATTACATTATTTCTCATTCCAGGTTTTGCAGAGCTCTAACTTTCAGCTTTTTCCTCCACAGTCAAGTTTTTTTGTTTTTTTTGTTCCTCCTCGTCTTCCTCTGACAGAAACCGAGATTTCATTGCTTCGTAAATTGTGGTACTTTTATTTCGGTGGGCTACGACCCCGTGGGTTTCCCTGACGATCGTATCCTTGGTGATGGCAGAACGTCGTCCTGCGCCGTCACTCCTTGGTGACGTCTCCACCCCAAACCCCTCACGACCCCTTCACTGTCCTGGCCTCCTCCGTGGTTCATGGTGTGCGGGTCACCCTGCACACAGCCTCTCACGCAGCGGGTCACCCTGCGCACAGATAGCCTCTCACGCAGCGGGTCACCCTGCGCACAGCCTCTCACGCAGCGGGTCACCCTGCGCACAGCCTCTCACGCAGCGGGTCACCCTGCGCACAGCCTCTCACGCAGCGGGTCACCCTGCGCACAGCCTCTCACGCAGCGGGTCACCCTGCGCACAGCCTCTCACGCAGCGGGTCACCCTGCGCACAGCCTCTCACGCAGCGGGTCACCCTGCGCACAGCCTCTCACGCAGCGGGTCACCCTGCACACGGATAGTATTTCACAGTTGTTCATCCTGCACATGGAAAGCCTCTCGGAGCGGATCACCCTGCTCATGGATAGCCTATCTCAGCGGGTCACCCTGCGCACAGCCTCTCACGCAGCGGGTCACCCTGCGCACAGATAGCCTCTCACGCAGCGGGTCACCCTGCACATGGAAAGCCTCTCGGAGCGGATCACCCTGCTCATGGATAGCCTATCTCAGCGGGTCATCCTGCATACAAACACAGACCTTGAGTCCCCTGGGCTGGCTTTGCTCATGTCCACATCCCAGTGGCCACAGAAAAACCCAAAATCATTGTCTGTGCCCCAGTAAGTGTGATTAAAAAAGGATTTCACATTCACAAAAAATGAATCACAACTGTTGTTTTTGTTAAATGCAAATATAGAATGATGTATTACATGACATTACATGTACAAACTATGTACAAAACTCCCGTCATGGGACTGTCCCAGCAAGCAAGAAAATCATGGTCCACGGAAGATGGAATACCATAAAGGCAGTAAAAAACAAAAACACAAATATTAATCTCCAGACTGAGTTAATGTCACGTCACTCTCCTTCCTGTTTGTCCATGTCGGAGGCCACACACCACATGTCCTTGAAGTCCAAGGTGGCACCAGTCATCCTCTGAAAGATGTCCCTAATGTCATCGCAGGTTGTCTCGAAGTGAGTGGTGGCATCGTATGAGCGAGAGATAAAAATCTGCGGAAAGAGCATTGAAGTCAATTAAGAGGACATTGCATTAGGAGATCATCGTTGTGCCCTGCCAGGACCTTCTTTATCAAGGACATAGCCACAGTACAATTCCCTTCTTAGAGAGGTGGAGATCTAATGTCACTTCGGGGGTCTTCAGATGTACCTGGTACAGAGATTTAAAACACACCTTTCCTAAACGGATCTTACGTCTCTGGTTTCCCCAGAAATATTATTGCCTTTCAGATCGTTCCCCTGAAAATACTAGAACCACACAGTGGATATTGCCGCACCTAATGTTCCCAAAATTATTTCTGCTCAGCAAATAGTGCCCCTAGCAATAACAGTAGTAACAACATAGTCATGGTCAAGAGTGTTAACGCCTTTTAAATTGTTCCAGATGTACAATAACAGATTATATTGTGGTACCGTGTAAGCCAGAAAAATCGATGTGAATAGTTTTGTCATCATTGGGCAGAAAAGTATTCACGTCGAAATTGTTCCAGGAAATTAAAAATTTCTTCCAGAAAATTATTGGAATTACACATGTTTTGTATACACGTTTATTTCCTTTGCGTGTACTGGATCTACCCAAAAACAACAACAAAAAAAGCAAATTGAACTTCATTTCACACAAAACCCACAAAATGGGCCCGACAAAATTGTTGGCACCTTTCCAAAATTGTGGGTAAACAGCTTTGTTTCGAGCATTTGATGCTCACTTACACTCACCTGTGGCAAGTAACAGGTACAGGCAATATGAAAATCACAGCGATTTCTTAGCGTTTCGACCCGAGCCTGGATCTTTGTCAAATTTGCAAGTTTGAGAAGTAGTAGAGATAAGCTGGAGGTGAGCTGGTACCTCTTATATAGCAGTGAGCTTTCAATGAGAAGGTAAGTACGTAAGTTAATACATTGGTGGTAGTGGGTTGTCTTGTCTGGTAGCATCAAAGGGGCCTGTGTTGTGAACTCATTTTCTGGTCTGCCTCTGGTTTCTGGTGAGGGAGTTGGTTGTGCTGACAGAGGAGTTGTGAGTTCTCTTTCCGGGCTCCCTCTGGTGGTGGCAGGAGGTAGTGAAGCTGATCTAATTAACAGAGACCTGCCACCTGATAATGAGGAAGAGGAGTGGACATCTGAAGTCTCAGCCCCGGCTGGGGCTGTGCTGAATTTCCACTCATGTCACTGCATGTGCCAGTTTGCTTTTTGTCCCTTATTAGATTGGCCTCTTTTTGCTCTGTTCTCAGAATATGCCAGAGTGCTGATATAGTGGGAGAAGACTAGTGACTTCAGGGTATTTTTTGCTATCAGAAGTGTTGGACATTTTTGCAGGTTTTTTTGGCGTGATTGCAGACAGTGTCTTTCCTTTCCTGTCCTTTCTAGCTAGTGTGGGCCCCATCGTTTGCAACATTATGATGGGTTCCAATTAATAGGCATAAAGAGTTGACATTTTCCCAAAATTCTGCATTATCACGTGACATTTCACACATTGGTCTCCGACTCTTATGTAACATTATGAAGTGCACCGCTGCGCTGAAACATTGTGCTGATGTAATTTGCACCAAATTTATCATTAAGGCGTGACGTCTTGTAAATAAAGATCTGGTGCCAAATAAGCCATAATGTTCCCTAACACTAACTGTGCCAATCTGATAGTACTTATAACTCATTTCGGTAAGTAGATTGTGCCCCTGATAGAATAGTGCCCAAGTAGTACATTCAAAATAACTGTGCCAAGCAGAGTGCCCCAAACAGCAATAGAACTGCTTTTCAGCGCCCCTGATTGTACCTGTGCTAGCTAGAATACACCCAACCATAATAATGTCCTTGAAGGCAAATAAGCCAAAGTGTCTCCTATAATTCCACCACCTGGAATAATTCTTCCCCAGAGTGTCCCCAAAGTAATAATGCTCCTCCATAGTCCCCTCTTAGTAATACTGTCCCCATAGTAATAATGATCCTCCATAGCCCACTCTTAGTAATAATGACCCTCCATAGCCCCTTCGTAATAGTGCCCCCATAGTAATAATGCTCCTCCATAGTCCCCTCTTAGTAATAGTGCCCCCATAGTAATAATGATCATCCATAGCATTCTTAATAATAGTGCCCCCACAGTAATAATGACCCTCCATAGCCCCTTCGTAATAGTGCCCCCATAGTAATAATGCTCCTCCATAGTACCCTCTTAGTAATAGTGCCCCATAGTAATAAAGCTCCTCTATAATGCCCTCTTAGTAATAGTGTCCCCATAGTAATAATGATCCTCCATAGCCCACTCTTAATAATAGTGCCCCCACAGTAATAATGACCCTCCATTGCCCCTTCGTAATAGTGTCCCTATAGTAATAATGCTCCTCCATAGTCCCCTCTTAGTAATAGTGCCCTCATAGTAATAATGCTCCTCCAAAGTCCCCTCTTAGTAATAGTGCCCCCATAGTAATAATGCTCAGCTCATCCATAATCCCCTCTTAGTAATAATGTCCCCATAGTAATAATGATCCTCCATAATCCCCTCAGTAATAGTGTCCCATAGTAATAATGCTCCTCCATAATCCCCTCTTAGTAATGGTGCCCCATAGTAATAATGCTCCTCCGTGGTGCCCTCATTAGTAATAGTGCTCCCATAGTAATAATGTTCCTCCATAATCCCCTCTTAGTAATAGTGCCCCCACAGTGATAATGCTCCTCCATAATCCCCTCTTAGTAACAGTGCCCCCATAGTAATAATGATCCTCCATAGTCCCCTCATTAGTAATAGTGCCCCATAGTAATAATGCTCCTCCATAGTCCCCCCATTAATAATAATGCCCCATAGTAATAATGCTCCTCCATAGTCCCCTCTTAGTAATAGTGCCCCCATAGTAATAATGATTCTCCATAGTCCCCTCATTAGTAATAGTGCCCCATAGTAATAATGCTCCTCCATAGTCCCCTCTTAGTAATAGTGCACCCATAGTAATAATGCTCCTCCATAGTCCCCTCATTAGTAATAGTGCCCCATAGTAATAATGATCCTCCATAATCCACTTATTAGTAATAGTGCCCCATAGTAATAATGCTCCTCCATAGTTCCCTCTTAGTAATAATGCTCCTCCATAATCCCCTCTTAGTAATAGTGTCCCCATAGTAATAATGATCCTCCATAATCCCCTTATTAGTAATAGTGTCCCATAGTAATAATGCTCCTCCATAATCCCCTCTTAGTAATAGTGCCCCCATAGTAATAATGATCCTCCATAATCCCCTCTTAGTAATAGTGCCCCCATAGTAATAATGCTCCTCCGTTGTGCCCTCATTAGTAATAGTGCCCCATAGTAATAATGCTCCTCCATAGTCCCCTCATTAGTAATAGTGCCCCATAGTAATAATGCTCCTCCACAGTCCCCTCTTAGTAATAGTGCTCCCATAGTAAAAATGCTCCTCCATAGTTCCCTCTTTAGTAATAGTACCACATAGTAATAATGCTCCTCCATAGTCCCCTCATTAGTAATAGTGCCCCATAGTAATAATGATCCTCCATAATCCCCTCATTAGTAATAGTGCCCCCATAGTAATAATGTTCCTCCATAGTCCCCTCTTAGTAATAGTGCCCCCATAGTAATAATGCTCCTCCGTGGTGCCCTCATTAGTAATAGTGCCCCCATAGTAATAATGCTCCTCCATAGTCCCCTCTTAGTAATAATGCCCCAATAGTAATAATGTTCCTCCATAGTCCCCTCTTAGTAATAGTGCCCCCATAGTAATAATGCTCCTCCATAATCCCCTCATTAGTAATAGTGCCCCCATAGTAATAATGTTCCTCCATAGTCCCCTCTTAGTAATAGTGCCCCCATAGTAATAATGCTGCTCCATAGTCCCCTCTTAGTAATAGTGCCCCCATAGTAATAATGATCCTCCATAGTCCCCTCATTAGTAATAGTGCCCCATAGTAATAATGCTCCTCCATAGTCCCCTCTTAGTAATAATGCTCCTCCATAGTCCCCTCATTAGTAATAGTGCCCCATAGTAATAATGCTCCTCCATAGTTCCCTCTTAGTAATAATGCTCCTCCATAATCCCCTCTTAGTAACAGTGCCCCCATAGTAATAATGATCCTCCATAGTCCCCTCATTAGTAATAGTGCCCCATAGTAATAATGCTCCTCCATAGTCCCCCCATTAATAATAATGCCCCATAGTAATAATGCTCCTCCATAGTCCCCTCTTAGTAATAGTGCCCCCATAGTAATAATGATTCTCCATAGTCCCCTCATTAGTAATAGTGCCCCATAGTAATAATGCTCCTCCATAGTCCCCTCTTAGTAATAGTGCACCCATAGTAATAATGCTCCTCCATAGTCCCCTCATTAGTAATAGTGCCCCATAGTAATAATGATCCTCCATAATCCCCTTATTAGTAATAGTGCCCCATAGTAATAATGCTCCTCCATAGTTCCCTCTTAGTAATAATGCTCCTCCATAATCCCCTCTTAGTAATAGTGTCCCCATAGTAATAATGATCCTCCATAATCCCCTTATTAGTAATAGTGTCCCATAGTAATAATGCTCCTCCATAATCCCCTCTTAGTAATAGTGCCCCCATAGTAATAATGATCCTCCATAATCCCCTCTTAGTAATAGTGCCCCCATAGTAATAATGCTCCTCCGTTGTGCCCTCATTAGTAATAGTGCCCCATAGTAATAATGCTCCTCCATAGTCCCCTCATTAGTAATAGTGCCCCATAGTAATAATGCTCCTCCACAGTCCCCTCTTAGTAATAGTGCTCCCATAGTAATAATGCTCCTCCATAGTTCCCTCTTTAGTAATAGTACCACATAGTAATAATGCTCCTCCATAGTCCCCTCATTAGTAATAGTGCCCCATAGTAATAATGATCCTCCATAATCCCCTCATTAGTAATAGTGCCCCCATAGTAATAATGTTCCTCCATAGTCCCCTCTTAGTAATAGTGCCCCCATAGTAATAATGCTCCTCCGTGGTGCCCTCATTAGTAATAGTGCCCCCATAGTAATAATGCTCCTCCATAGTCCCCTCTTAGTAATAATGCCCCAATAGTAATAATGTTCCTCCATAGTCCCCTCTTAGTAATAGTGCCCCCATAGTAATAATGCTCCTCCATAATCCCCTCATTAGTAATAGTGCCCCCATAGTAATAATGTTCCTCCATAGTCCCCTCTTAGTAATAGTACCCCCATAGTAATAATGCTCCATAGTCCCCTCTTAGTAATAGTGCCCCATAGTAATAATGCTCCTCCATAGTCCCCTCATTAGTAATAGTGCCCCATAGTAATAATGCTGCTCCATAGTCCCCTCATAGTAATAGTGCCCTATAGTAATAATGATCCTCCATAATCCCCTCATTAGTAATAGTGTCCCATAGTAATAATGCTCCTCCATAGTCCCCTCTTAGTAATAGTGCCCCCATAGTACCCTCTTAGTAATAGTGTCCCATAGTAATAATGCTCCTCCATAGTCCCCTCTTAGTAATAGTGCCCCATAGTAATAATGATCCTCCATAATCCCCTCATTAGTAATAGTGTCCCATAGTAATATTGCTCCTCCATAATCCCCTCTTAGTAATAGTGCCCCCATAGTAATAATGTTCCTCCATAGTCCCCTCTTAGTAATAGTGCCCCCATAGTAATAATGCTCCTCCATAGTACCCTCTTAGTAAGTCTCCCATAGTAATAATGCTCCTCCATAGTCCCCTCATTAGTAATAGTGCCCCATAGTAATAATGCTCCTCCATAGTCCCCTCTTAGTAATAGTGCCCCCATAGTAATAATGCTGCTCCATAGTCCCCTCTTAGTAATAGTGCCCCCATAGTAATAATGATCCTCCATAGTCCCCTCATTAGTAATAGTGCCCCATAGTAATAATGCTCCTCCATAGTCCCCTCTTAGTAATAATGCTCCTCCATAGTCCCCTCATTAGTAATAGTGCCCCATAGTAATAATGCTCCTCCATAGTTCCCTCTTAGTAATAATGCTCCTCCATAATCCCCTCTTAGTAACAGTGCCCCCATAGTAATAATGATCCTCCATAGTCCCCTCATTAGTAATAGTGCCCCATAGTAATAATGCTCCTCCATAGTCCCCCCATTAATAATAATGCCCCATAGTAATAATGCTCCTCCATAGTCCCCTCTTAGTAATAGTGCCCCCATAGTAATAATGATTCTCCATAGTCCCCTCATTAGTAATAGTGCCCCATAGTAATAATGCTCCTCCATAGTCCCCTCTTAGTAATAGTGCACCCATAGTAATAATGCTCCTCCATAGTCCCCTCATTAGTAATAGTGCCCCATAGTAATAATGATCCTCCATAATCCCCTTATTAGTAATAGTGCCCCATAGTAATAATGCTCCTCCATAGTTCCCTCTTAGTAATAATGCTCCTCCATAATCCCCTCTTAGTAATAGTGTCCCCATAGTAATAATGATCCTCCATAATCCCCTTATTAGTAATAGTGTCCCATAGTAATAATGCTCCTCCATAATCCCCTCTTAGTAATAGTGCCCCCATAGTAATAATGATCCTCCATAATCCCCTCTTAGTAATAGTGCCCCCATAGTAATAATGCTCCTCCGTTGTGCCCTCATTAGTAATAGTGCCCCATAGTAATAATGCTCCTCCATAGTCCCCTCATTAGTAATAGTGCCCCATAGTAATAATGCTCCTCCACAGTCCCCTCTTAGTAATAGTGCTCCCATAGTAATAATGCTCCTCCATAGTTCCCTCTTTAGTAATAGTACCACATAGTAATAATGCTCCTCCATAGTCCCCTCATTAGTAATAGTGCCCCATAGTAATAATGATCCTCCATAATCCCCTCATTAGTAATAGTGCCCCCATAGTAATAATGTTCCTCCATAGTCCCCTCTTAGTAATAGTGCCCCCATAGTAATAATGCTCCTCCGTGGTGCCCTCATTAGTAATAGTGCCCCCATAGTAATAATGCTCCTCCATAGTCCCCTCTTAGTAATAATGCCCCAATAGTAATAATGTTCCTCCATAGTCCCCTCTTAGTAATAGTGCCCCCATAGTAATAATGCTCCTCCATAATCCCCTCATTAGTAATAGTGCCCCCATAGTAATAATGTTCCTCCATAGTCCCCTCTTAGTAATAGTACCCCCATAGTAATAATGCTCCTCCATAGTCCCCTCTTAGTAATAGTGCCCCATAGTAATAATGCTCCTCCATAGTCCCCTCATTAGTAATAGTGCCCCATAGTAATAATGCTGCTCCATAGTCCCCTCATAGTAATAGTGCCCTATAGTAATAATGATCCTCCATAATCCCCTCATTAGTAATAGTGTCCCATAGTAATAATGCTCCTCCATAGTCCCCTCTTAGTAATAGTGCCCCCATAGTACCCTCTTAGTAATAGTGTCCCATAGTAATAATGCTCCTCCATAGTCCCCTCTTAGTAATAGTGCCCCATAGTAATAATGATCCTCCATAATCCCCTCATTAGTAAGTGTCCCATAGTAATATTGCTCCTCCATAATCCCCTCTTAGTAATAGTGCCCCCATAGTAATAATGTTCCTCCATAGTCCCCTCTTAGTAATAGTGCCCCCATAGTAATAATGCTCCTCCATAGTACCCTCTTAGTAAGTCTCCCATAGTAATAATGCTCCTCCATAGTCCCCTCATTAGTAATAGTGCCCCATAGTAATAATGCTCCTCCATAGTCCCCTCTTAGTAATAGTGCCCCCATAGTAATAATGCTCCTCCATAATCCCCTCTTAGTAATAGTGCCCCCATAGTAATAATGCTGCTCCATAGTCCCCTCATTAGTAATAGTGCCCCCATAGTAATAATGCTCCTCCATAGTCCCCTCTTAGTAATAGTGCCCCATAGTAATAATGCTCCTCCATAGTCCCCTCATTAGTAATAGTGCCCCATAATAATAATGCTCCTCCATAGTCCCCTCATTAGTAATAGTTCCCCATAGTAATAATGCTCCTCCATAGTCCCCTCTTAGTAATAGTGCCCCCATAGTAATAATGCCCCTCCATAATCCCCTCTTAGTAATAGTGCCCCCCATAGTAATAATGCTGCTCCATAGTCCCCTCATTAGTAATAGTGCCCCCATAGTAATAATGCTCCTCCATAATCCCCTCATTAGTAATAGTGCCCCCATAGCAATAATGCTCCTCCATGGTGCCCTCATTAGTAATAGTTTGAGCACAGATGGGTGATTTCGGCCTCATCTCACCTGACTTCTGGTTCCATCGTGTTTCGGGACATACTGGTCACTAATGGACACAAACCTGTGAAAAGAGAAATGAGCTGAAAAAACTAAAGACACAAAATTTACCGTGAGATTGGTGACTTTTCTTATACCCCTCTCTTGGCCATGAGGTCACCGGAAAAAGTGACTGACGACATTCTAGAGATGGAGAGGAGGGGGAATCGCACGAAGAGCAATTCCATAAGATATAGAAAAGTGCAATCAATCCAATACAGAGCAGAGTCAATGGGGAATCAATTCACACAAAAGGCCAAGCGGGGTCTGTGCGGAGCCCTAATCGCAGCTCGGGGGGGGGGGGCACTGAGAATTTATAATACCCCCGATACCCCCCCCCCCCGCTATACTCTTGTACATACAGCTAAAGAGCCGTAGGCCGCAATCAGCTATGCAAAAAATGTAGAGAATTGACCCCATTGTTGTTCCTGCATGTGAGAAAAGCAGAGATGCTCCACAGATGATGTCCTGGAAGGGTCTTTCTCCCTCCTTTTCTTATGAAGTGCCAGAGTTTTCCTGCAATGTTTTCACAGTTCATCCCGGGAACAGCGACTCGTCCTCGTTTCCTGAATTCCAGCAAAGTTCTTGGAAATCTTCAGCCCACATGTGTTACAAAAGTAAACTAAGAATCTCAAGGTTACATGAGATTAGAAAAGAATGCTCAATTTCTTTTATGAAACAGCGCCCCCTCATGATCACAGGCCGAGTCGAGGAGTGCAGCCCCTTTATACAGTCATATGTTAAAGTTTGGGCACCCCTATTAATGTTAACCTTTTTTCTTTATAACAATTTTGGTTTTTGCAACAGCTATTTCAGTTTCATATATCTAATAACTGATGAACTCAGTTATATTTCTGGATTCAAATGAGGTTTATTGTACTAACAGAAAATGTGCAATCTGCATTTAAACAAAATTTGACGGGTGCAAAAGTATGGGCACCTCAACATAAAAGTGACATTAATATTTCGTAGATCCTCCTTTTGCAAAAATAACAGCCTCTAGTCGCTTCCTGTAGCTATTAATGAGTTCCTGGATGAAGGTATTTGTGACCATTCCTGTTTACAAAACAATTCCAGTTCAGTTAAGTTTGATGGTCGCCGAGCATGGACAGCCCGCTTCAAATCATACCACAGATGTTCAATGATATTCAGGTCTGGGGACTGGGATGGCCATTCCAGAACATTGTAATTGTTCCTCTGCATGAATGCCTGAGTAGATTTGGAGCGGTGTTTTGGATCATTGTCTTGCTGAAATATCCATCCCCTGTGTAACTTCAACTTCGTCACTGATTCTTGCACATTATTGTCAAGAATCTGCTGATACTGAGTTGAATCCATGACACCCTCAACTTTAACAAGATTCCCGGTGCCGGCATTGGCCACACAGCCCCAAAGCATGATGGAACCTCCACCAAATTTTACTGTGGGTAGCAAGTGTTTTTCTTGGAGTGCTGTGTTTTTTAGCCTCCATGCATATCGCCTTTTTGTATGACCAAACAACTCAATCTTTGTTTCATCAGTCCACAGGACCTTCTTCCAAAATGTAACTGGCTTGTCCAAATGTGCTTCTGCATACCTCAGACGACTCTGGTTGTGGCGTGCTTGCAGAAACGGCTTCTTTCGCATCACTCTCCCATACAGCTTCTCCTTGTGCAAAGTGCGCTGTATTGTTGACCGATGCACAGTGACACCATCTGCAGCAAGATGATGCTGCAGGTCTTTGGAGGTGGTCTGTGGATTGTCCTGGACTGTTCTCACCATTCTTCTTCTCTGCCTTTCTGCTATTTTTCTTGGCCTGCCACTTCTGGGCTTAACAAGAACTGTACCTGTGTTCTTCCATTTCCTTACTATGTTCCTCACAGTGGAAACTGACAGGTTAAATCTCTGAGACAACTTTTTGTATCCTTCCCCTGAAAAGCTATGTTGAATAATCTTTGTTTTCAGATCATTTGAGAGTTGTTTTGAGGAGCCCATGATGCCACTCTTCATAGGAGAATCAAATAGGAGAACTACTTGCAAGTGGCCACCATAAATACCTTTTCTCAAGATTTGATACACCTGGCTATGAAGTTCAAAGCTCAATGAGGTTGCAAAACCAATTTAGTGCTTCAGGAAGTCAGTAAAAAGTAGTTAGGAGTGTTCAAATCAAGAAAATGATAAGGGTGCCCATACTTTTGAACCGGTCAAATTTTGTTTAAATGCAGATTGCACATTTTCTGTTAGTACAATAAACCTCATTTGAATCCAGAAATATAACTGAGTCCATCAGTTATTAGATATATGAAACTGAAATAGCTGTTGCAAAAACCAAAATTGTTATAAAGAAGAAAGGTTAACATTAATAGGGGTGCCCAAACTTTAACATATGACTGTAATTAACAGCCTGGTTCCAATTTTCCAAAGTATGTGAATAAGAAAAAAAAAAAGGCAACTTTTTTGCATTTGAAAGGAATTTGGCCCACACTGATCTCTAAGGATCGGTGCAATGTGTAAATTATGTTTTCCCATTCTTTATTGCAAGAAACTTCTATATAGTCACAAAATAGATGATGTATGTTAAATCAGCGATGGTCCAGTAGCTAGACCCCCAGTGATCACTAGCCACCTGCCTGTGATAAATGATTTAGGCTGGAATACCCCTTTTGGCTGCGTGCACACGCTGCGGATTCACCTGTGGATTTTTCTGCGCGGATTTGCAGTTAAAACCGCAGGTAAAGTGACCTGCGGTTTTCCTGCGGATTTGCCAGCGGTTTTCCCCTGCGGATTGACACCTGGACAATGGAACAGGTGGCAAACCGCTGCGGAATCCGCAGAAAGAATTGACATGCTGCGGATTTAAAACCGCAGCAAAACCGCATGGAAAAATCTGCAGCATGTGCACTGCGGATTTGAAATCCCATTGGCTAACACTGTACTGTACAATATCTGCGGAACTGCTGCAGATCCGCAGGGCCAAATCCGCTGCGGATCCGCATCAGAATCCGCAGCGTGTGTGCACATACCCTTAATCAAAGCACGTTGATCAATTCAGCGCATCTTTGAACACTATGGATTTTGCATCTAAATTTCGGTGCCGCTGTTGACTGTAAGTCACGTTCCTTTAAATATGGACAATTACAAAAAAAAGGAAGAATAAAAATCATGTAAATTGCTCTAAAACTAGCTGCCGTAATTTGCATCAAAATATGTCACAGATTAAATCTGATTGATTTCTTTTTACATTCACAGGCTAAAAACTGTCATAGATCTCCTACTTGTCACAGCAGAGGGTTTGCAACAATTGTATCCAGCCCGGAAAGAATTAAAATTGTGTGTTTAAAAAAAAAAATAATAATAATGCATCGCAGCTCAAAAAAAAAATGCAACTGCACTGATACATTGTAGCAAGCAGGAAAGTATTTATTTACTTTATTTATTGAGCAGAGCTATCCTGCATAGGATTATATGGGCTGGATACGACTTAGTAATCGTCGATATGCCCTCGATACATCGGCCCGACTTACTTCTGATCCACAGGCTCCAGGAGTTCCAGGGCCGGCAGAATCTCACTTTCCGGATTCTCGCTTTCTACGGTCGTGCTAATAATTGCCACGTATTTCCCATCTGATGCCACGCGGTGCGAGCAGGAGACCATGCACACATAGATGTCTGAGCAGAGGAGATACAGGACCGATCATCATGGCTTACAATAAAAAAAATCTGATCATTGGCGCCAAATAGATGAGAGGTTTTTTGGAAAAAAAAAAACTTTTGGAACCAATTTTTTCTATTTCTCCAAAAATAAAACGCCTTTACAAACTTTCTACTGGTTTTAGGTATACAGCTCCTATACGTCATAGGTTTGCACATACCGTACATATTTTATATCTGTAGTCATGTTGCAAAAGCACATATACCCATTAAAGGGACTGCCCAGGATTAAAAAAAAAACATGGCTGCTTTCTTCCAGCGATAGTGCCACAGATTGTGCCTAGTATTCCCTATTCACTTCAAGCTGCAATACCATACACGACCTGTGGAAAGGTGTGGCGCTGTTTGTTTGGAAGAAAAATATTTTTTTTTATTGTCTGACCTGATTTTCTGTTTACTTGCGTCTGGGGAATAATGATTTGGCAAGAGGTGCATTCGTTGGTGTTTCTAATTGGATGGCTGAGGAGGCAGATGACTCTTATCACTTGTCCACTTTTCTTCACTTGCCCGGGAACATAACTCGGGTCACAAATTAACTGTTTACAGTGCGCGACCTGGAATGTAAGAGACAAGGAGGGAGTTATATGGAGTAAATTATATTTACACAGTCAAGGCTGAAAGTATTGGCACCCTTGAAATTGTTCCAAAAAAATGAAGTATTTCTCCCAGATTATTTTTGCTATTACATGTTTTCTTATACACGTTTATTTCCCTTGTGCATATTGTAATGCAAAGAAAATCAGGAAAAAAAGGCAAATTGGACAGAATTTCACACAAAACCCCCAAAACGGGCAAAACAAAATTGTTGACACCTTCCCAAAATTGCGGGTAAACAAATTTATTTCAAGTGTGTGATGCTCGTTCAAACTCACCTGTGGCAAGTAACAGGTGTGGGCAATATAAAAATCACACCTGAATTCAGATAAAAAAGGGAGAGGTTGACTCAATCTTTGCATTTTGCGTCTGTGTGTGCCACACAAAGCATGGAGAACAGAAAGAGGAGAAGAGAACTGTCTGAGGACTTTGGAACCGAAATTTTTGAAATTATCACGAATCTCAAGGTTAAATGTCAATCTCAAGAGAGCTTTATGTTCCTTTCTTCATAGTGCACAACATAATCAAGAAGTTTACATCCCATGGCACTGTAGCTATTCTTCCTGGAAGTGGATGGCAGAGAAAAATTGATAAAGGGTTGCATTGCAGGATAGCCCTGATGGTGGATAAGCCCCAATCAAGGTCCAAATAAATTCAAGCTGTCCTGCAAGCTCAGGGTGCATCAGTCCACATTTGATTGAAATGAAGAGCTATGGCAGGAGACCCAGGAGGACCCCACTGCTGACACAGAGACATAAAAAGCTAGACTGCAGACTGCCAAAATGTATGTGAGTAACCCAAAATCCTTCTGGGAAATCATTTTGCTGACAGATTAGACCAATATAGAGCTTTTTGGTAAAGCACATCTGTGACGACACAGCCCTTCTTAATTATTCCAGACTTAAACTGAGTAGGCCCAGTATCATAAACTGTTGTCTTAAGTATTGACTCTTCTTATAGGATGAATATTTACCTCTAATATATTATCTCCTACAGTTTATCTTCTGTTATGTTTGGCCACTAAACAATGATGTGTGCTGATATGCTGATTACTTACATTGTTTATGCCAGCCAGCTTCTTGGCATTCCCAGAGGAGGGAAAACTATGCAAACAGTTAACATAATTGAACAATGCAGGTTGGCCTCATTCGCATCTCTCTCTGACCTCTGGATGCTGGTTGAAGGTGTCATGATCCAGGACGGGGTTTTGCTTTGGCCCGTCCTGGTCAGACTGGGGGTTAATTGTTCTGCCTCTCTCTGGCAGAGGGCGGCTATTTAATGCTCACTGGATCTAGGTCCGGTGTCAGTTATACTCCTGCCCTCGGCTGAGTTAGTTGACCTCTTGTATACGTGTGCCTTGTGCCTGATAACCTGTTGCTTGTTTGGTTGTGATCCGGTTCTGTCCCTGTTACGAGTTCTGCCTGCCCCTCTTGTACCGCACCGCTCTCTCGTGTATGATTCTCTGCTTGTGACTCGACTGCTCTCTGCTCATCCCTTTGGTACTGCACCGCCCTCTTGTGTATGACCTTTGACTTTGTCTGACCTCCCATCTGTTTACCCCTCCTGTACCTCGTTTGCCCGTACTGTGTATGACCTCCGTTTTGCCCGACTCTGAGTTTTCTACCTTCTCTGAATGCAGGGCGCTAAGCCACACCCCCTTGCAGTCACATGACCGTAGGTCCTGTGCCGGCTTGTTAAACTTCAGCGTTCAGGTCCTGTGCATCTGTACTTTCTGGCTGTTCGGGTCCCTACAGTGCGGGTGAGTCCCTGCTCAGTGGAGGCTGTACGCCGGCGCTGTCAGGATCCTGATAGAAGGCCAGTTGAGAACTATATAAAGAGACTTTTTCTTCTGGTTGGTGTGACTTCAGGATTTCAGCTTAGGGTACTACGGCCCCGGCTGGAAGGACACAGGACTGCTTCACTGGTCACCTAGCCACATACCTCACTGCTCTCGGTCAGCTTCCTAAGCTTGTCGTTAGGGGCTGGTTGGCAAATTTTAGCCTGGGGGGCAAATACAAAGCACTGGCCCCGGAGTGGTGGCCCATCTTTTTGTTAGAGTCTAAGGTCTCACTTACAATTCAGCGGGAGTAGTGCGCATCCGAGGTGCAACTGATAAGAAACCATTTCATACATACTAAACTTAAATTGTCTTAGAGTTGATCGAATATTTCAAAATTCGGTTCCGATTATGATCAGCGGCAAATACTGTATTTGCAATATTTGCTGAACACAGCCAAACGTCATTGGAGTCAATGGGAGCAGAAATGACCGAATATGTTGGTACTATTATGGCATGAATATGGCAAACTCAGATTCGGTGATCGATTCCGAACATATTTGCTCAACTCTACTATTTAGCAGCCATACCGTAAAGTGTTACACACAACAAATGCTACCCGAGATACCAGCCTTAACCTGTTAATTCTTATAATCACATACCTCCTTGCAGTAACACCCCAGTGTGTACAGTCACACATAATGTAAGATTGATATACAGACATGACAAATGCCTAAGAAACTTTAGTTTTACTTGTGTACTGAATCCACTAATACACTTAGGCCACAATTCATTAAAGAATTTTTGCTAGAATTCTGGCATAAGACACTTTGAAAAGTCAGAAAATTTGTGCACATCTCAAAGTTGTTAAATAAATGTTGTGGTTTTTGCCATTTTCACCCAGTCTTAGACACACCAAAGTAGGAAGAACATGGGCGACGTGGTATGGCGAAGCCCGTCAACCAAATTCTTCAAAAGTTACAATACTTTAGTGGCCTAACTGGATCCAGAAATGTAGACTTTTGGCAAGGCGCACCCCAGTGCTAAGATGTGCCTAATTCATTACGTGATCAGTGCGCCTCTTAATGAATCTTACACCTGCACTGCCAACATTAGCGGGATGGTCCGGTACCTATAATGGCCTCTGTAAATTTCTATCCTTACACCCTAACCGCTTTGTAATGAGCTTCATTACACCACACCCTACACTTCTCCCTACCTATCTAATCTCTAAGGCTGTGTACCCACGTAAGCGGATTTTTTTTCGCGTTTTTCCCGGTAAAAACGCTTCAAAATCACATACAAGAAGCATCCCATTCTTTTTAATGAATTCTGCAATTTTTGTGCACATGATGCGTTAATTTCTGCGAAAAAAACGCAGCATGTTCATTAATTTTGCAGAAAAAAACACATTTCCAAGTATATTCTATTAGCAGGAGGATGCTCCTGTAAAAAACGAAAACAAACAAAAAACATGCAAAAAATGCATACAAAACGCACGTTTTTCCTGGGAAGAAGTCTGTTTTTTTCTGCATACGTGGGTGCATAGCCTAAAATTAGTTTTTTTACTCCATTTCCGGTAGCATTTTGTTTAAAGGGAACCTGATTGCAGAAATACGCTATTAACCTGCAGATATGGGAATGGTCTGCAGATGAATAGTGTTACTAACCTGCCCAGCGCCCTCACTTAGCCGAACGCTGTCAGTCACGGGGTGGGGGAAGTGCCGACGCAGGTGCAGTCACCACTCTGAGTATACAGAGTGACAGCCCTCCCCAATGCAGGGAATCAGCCAATGCGAGGGTGCGGTCGCAGAGCGGTGACTGAACCTGTGTCGGCACCGTCTCCAGGAATAAAACGTGAACGCCACATGGAGAATCAAGTAAATTTTCTCCCTGCAGTGTTCTGCTAAGTGCAGGTGCCTGACATGTTAGGAACGCTATTAACCTTTAACCCCATATCTGCAGGTTGATAGAATTTTTTCTGTTGACAGATTCCCTTTAAGAGAAGCCTCTTAAGATGCCTTGTAACCATAGTCTGTGGGAGATGCGCTTCTAGCTCTGCAATCACATCTTCTAACTGTGAAACAAGAGGTCATAAGGTGGCGGAGATACTAGTGGTGAGTGACACCCCACAGCTTCTACCACCACCCTCCAAATACGCAGTGGAGCTGTATGCACGCACCCCGGCTTCATTGTCGCCCTGCACATGCCCAGGGAGGCAGCAGTGATGTAGGACACTGCCAAATGCTAGATTTTCAAAGTTGGCGCTAATGGCTGACAGAGTCCTGTGTCACCGCTGCTTCACTGTGAACACAAAGTGCGTTCATAAATTTGGTGTGTATACACCCAGCTTACTGCACATTAACAGGGATACAGAGATCTGCAACTACACATCTCCACGAACACAGACACACGCATGTTACCATATACACGGATGCACACATACACAGGTCACCACAAACTCACACACATCACCAAATACAGTTGTGGCCAAAAGTATTGACACCCCTGCAATTCTGTCTGATAATACTCAGTTTCTTCCTGAAAATGATTGCAACCACAAATTCTTTGGTATTATCTTCATTTAATTTGTCTTAAATTAAAAAACACAAAAAGAATTGTCCTAAAGCAAAATTGGATATAATTCCACACCAAACATAAAAGAGGGTGGACAAAAGTATTGGCACTGTTCGAAAAATCATGTGATGCTTCTCTAATTTGTGTAATTAACAGCACCTGTAACTTACCTGTGGCACCTAACAGGTGTTGGCAATAACTAAATCACACTTGCAGCCAGTTGACATGGATTAAAGTTGACTCCACCTCTGTCCTGTGTCCTTGTGTGTACCACATTGAGCATGGAGAAAAGAAAGAAGACCAAAGAACTGTCTGAGGACTTGAGAAACCAAATTGTGAGGAAGCATGAGCAATCTCAAGGCTACAAGTCCATCTCCAAAGACCTGAATATTCTTGTGTCTACCGTGCGCAGTGTCATCAAGAAGTGTAAAGCCCATGGCACTGTGGCTAACCTCGCTAGATGTGGATGGAAAAGAAAAATTGACAAGAGATTTCAACGCAAGATTGTGCGGATGTTGGATAAAGAACCTCGACTAACATCCAAACAAGTTCAAGCTGCCCTGCAGTCCAAGGGTACAACAGTGTCAACCCGTACTATCCGTCAGCGTCTGAATGAAAAGGGACTGTACAGTAGGAGACCCAGGAAGACCCCACTTCTTACCCCTAGACATAAAAAAGCCAGGCTGAAGTTTGCCAAAACTTACCTGAAAAAGCCTAAAACGTTTTGGAAGAATGTTCTCTGGTCAGATGAGACAAAAGTAGAGCTTTTGGGGCAAAGGCATCAACATAGTTTACAGGAGAAAAAAAGAGGCATTCAAAGAAAAAAACACGGTCCCTACAGTCAAACGTGGTGGAGGTTCCCTGATGTTTTGGGGTTGCTTTGCTGCCTCTGGCACTGGACTGCTTGACCGTGTGCATGGCATTATGAAGTCTGAAGACTACCAATAAATTTTGCAACATAATGTAGGGCCCAGTGTGAGAAAGCTGGGTCTCCCTCAGAGGTCATGGGTCTTCCAGCAGGAAAATGACCCAAAACACACTTCAAAAAGCACTAGAAAATGGTTTGAGAGAAAGCACTAGAGACTTCTAAGGTGGCCAGCAATGAGTCCAGACCTGAATCCCATAGAATACCTGTGGAGAGATCTAAAAATGGCAGTTTGGAGAAGGCACCCTTCAAATATCAGGGACCTGGAGCAGTTTGCCAAAGAAGAATGGTCTAAAATTCCAGCAGAGCATTGTAAGAAACTCATTGATGGTTACTGGAAGCGGTTGGCCGCAGTTATTTTGGCTAAAGGTTGTGCAGCCAAGTATTAGGCTGAGGGTGCCAATACTTTTGTCTGGCCCATTTTTGGAGTTTTGTGTAAAATGGTCAATGTTTTGCTTCATTCTCTTGTGTTTTTTTCATTTAAGACAAATTAAATGAAGATAATAATACCAAAGAATTTGTTTTTGCAATCATTTTCAGGAAGAAACTGAGTATTATCTGACAGAATTGCAGGGGTGTCAATACTTTTGGCCACAACTGTATATACTCACACACATACACATGTCACCAAGAACATGCATGTACAGTACACATACACACAAACATACACAGGAACACACTGAACTGAGGACTTGAAACTGCTTTTACTCACACAGAATGAGACATACAGAAAATTCCCCTCCTATTTCTGCCTGCCTGACAGATATGTACCCTAACTGCTCCCCTCCAGCTCAGTTTCGACCATGCACCCCCCCAACCAACTAAGAAGCAAAGAGACGCCTTATCACAAGCCCCCTTGAATGCCTGCAGCTACTCACACTGTCACATGGTGTGAGGCGGCCGGCAGCCTCCTCCTCAGGGGTGTGGCACTGTCTGCTTCCTGCTCTGGAATTGGTAGGGCAGCACACTGAGCAGGAAGAATACAGTACAGCCCCTAGGGACGGCTTCTCCACCAATCAGAGAGCTGGAAGGACATTGCAGCCTTGAGTGACCTCTGCCCCACCAATCAGGATGATGCTGCTTGTTGCGAAGAGCAAATGAAGACACAGTGCGGCTTCAGAAGTAATGGGTGGCTGAACGGCCCAAAGCTGCTGCTAGGAGACCAGCCCAGGGGGCAAATGCCCCTCTGCCACCCGGCCCAGCCGCACCTGCTTGTCATTACCTCCTGGTTGTAGGGGGCTCGCCAAAAGCAGGGAGCCACTGGTGGGGGTATGCGACACTGGAAGCAGCCCTAAATCCGGCGAGTCAACGGACTCTATAATTTGCACCATCTTGGGTATTTAATGGGACTGTTATGTATGCTATTGTGTGTTGGTGGCTCGATAAATTATTGCCACATTGTTTTACCCTCAACCTGTGTTGTCTGAGTAGTGTTCTGGCCACGGGAAAAAAGAGCAGACGTGCAGTGGTATAAGCCCTGGTCCATGCAGTCTTTCTAAAGACAGCCGGGCCGGCGGACGAGAGCACCCACTGACCCCCGTGTCTCCACAACATCATTCTACTGTTTACCGAAAATGGACCGAGGCCTACGCAGAAAAAAACATAGTACCTACACTCAAATATGGTGGAGGTTCAACAATGTTTTGAGATTGCTTTGCTTTCTCTGGTACTGTGTGCAAGACATCATGAAATCTCAAGATTACCAAAGTATTTTGGGTCACAATGTAGTGCAGTGCCCATGTCAGAAAGCTGGGTTTGCGCCCTAGCTTATGGGTCTTCCAGCAGTACAATGATCCCAAACATACTTCAAGAAGCCCCCAGAAATGGAAGGAAACAAAGCGCTGGAGAGTTCTAAAGTGTCAGCAATAAGTCTGGATCTAAATCTCATTGATCCCCTGTGCCGAGATCTTAAAATTGCTGTTTGGAGAAGGCGCCTTCACATATGAGAGACCTGGAGCAGTTTGCAGAAGAAGGGTGGTTCAAAATTCCAGCTGAGAGGTGTAAGAAGATTGTAGATGGTTATAGGAAGCGATTGATTGTAGTTACTTATTCCAAAAAGGGTGCAACTAAATATTAAGTTGAGGGTGCCAACAATTTTGTACGTACCATCTGTGGGGTTTTGTGTTAAATTATGTCCAAATTGCCTTTTTTTCCTTTGTTATGTTTTTAGTTGTTTTAATACAGATAAAGGAAATAAATGTGTGTAACAAAAAGTGTAAATGCAACAACTTCAAAGGTGCCCACACTTTCGGCCTTGACTATATATAATATAGGATCCGATATTCATAATAGATGATGTCACAGCTCACCTCCTCCTGTACAATGACTGATAACACCTCTATATACAGTAGATAACACAGGATCCACTATTCACAATAGGTGATGTCACAGCTCACCTCCTCCTGTACAATGACTGATAACACCTCTATATACAGTAGATAACACAGGATCCACCATTCACATTAGGTGATGTCACAGCTCACCTCCTCCTGTACAATGACTGATAACACCTCTATATACAGTAGATAACACAGGATCCACCATTAACAATAGATGATGTCACAGCTCACCTCCTCCTGTACAATGACTGATAACACCTCTATATACAGTTGATAACTCATGATTCACTATTCAGAATAGGTGATATCACAGCTCACCTTTACCCCCTCACACAACCAGCACTGCAGAGATCACAGAGCATGCTCACAACACTCTCCCATAGAAGTTAGTGAGTCAGACCCTATCTATAGCTGTCTACGGTAGCATCTATAACAGAATCTCATATGGCCCAGAGCAAGCAGCAGCGCTCACTACTCACCTCTCCTTCGGACTTGATGCCGACTACTTTCCCCTTCTCCATTAATATCTCATCCACAGGTTTATTGAGCATATATATCCCACCGTACAGAGCGCTCAGCCTAAGGGAGGAGAGTGGAGAGGTCAGTGATGGGGTGGAACTGTTGTAGATTTGGTGGTCCATCATTTGTGCCTGTAGATGTAAAAAGGCAGTGGCCTCACCTGGCAAAGCCCTGCGGCAGCTCTCCGAGCCCATACAGAGGATACATATAAGGACTTTTGCTGTACTTTGCCAGGGACTCGCAGTAGAGTTTAATTCGGTTTATGGCCTCCAGACTTGGTTGGTCCAAGTAGCTGCAGAGAAGAAAGACATTATCTCTTATAGGCCGGGGTCACATTTGCGAGTGTGAAGTGAGAAATTTGCGCAAGTCCCTTGCATCAACACCTAGTGCTGCCGCCAGCAATCGGACTGGAGTGTGCGGCTGCATGCATTTCTATGCAGCTGCACACTCCGGTCCAAGTGTCAGGTATTGATGCGAGACACTTGTGCGAGTTTCTCGCATCACACTCGAAGTCTGACCCCGGCCATAATCTTCAAAAGTCTCCTTATAAAGTGAAAGATTTGCCACCACCACTAGGGGGAGCTTGCTGCATAAAGTCTTACAATTTATTAACTGTAAAATCATAGAATTGTCCTTAAAGGGGATCTGTCACTTGCCATAAATATATAGTTTTTTTACCCTGTCTAAATGCCGTTATTCCCCTGAATCCGGCATTGTTTTTCTTTTGTTCCTACTCCGCTCCGTTCCTGAGATATTCCTCTTCCTATTCTTTTTAGGCAAACTGTGTGTGGTCTCTAAGAACACGCCCAGAGACAAGAGTATAACCACGCCCACTTAGATAACAGAACAAAACAAATTTACATACCGGGAAGATGGGGTCATATCTCAGCAACGGAAAGGAGCAGGAACAAAAGGAAAACGTCACCGGATTCAGGAGAACAGCGGCATTTGCACCAGGTAACAGAAGTACATATTTATGGCAAGAGAGAGATCCTATTTAAAGGAGCTAGGATATTGAGTTTTTGTAGATCAGGCACAGACAGCTGTTAACAGGTCTTACACATCTATTGAAACAGACACCTCAGGAGAAATGACAGGTCCAGATTAATAAAAATCGCCAGTTAAGACCCCTTCTACTCACTCGTCCGTCCTGTACAATGCCAGTGCGTGCCCTGTGAACGCCATCACTTCTGGTCCAAGGTCGAATTTCCTGTAAACCTCACGCATGGTCATTCTCTTGGGATCGATATCCTGATAAGTCTTCACGTCGTGTTCAACGAAATTTAAGACAAATAGCAAGAATTTGCGGAAACGTCTCTTCTCGAACATTCCCATCAAATCTGAAAGCAACAGTAACATGATAAACCATCAATAGTATGTATTCTTAAAAACAGGACTCTACCTTTAAATCACCATCTGACATGTAAAAGAGGAGTCAAAATTAAAGGGGTCCTGGTTCTCCCGTTACAGCTTTTTCAAAACGTCCCTGGATCCACTCACCAGAGACCGAGGCTTCCTCCTCCGTGCAGGGCACCTTGTGGATTCTCCCGGCTTTGTACACGTAGCTTCCATCCACTACCTTAAAATCTATGTATCTGGTGACTTCTGTGTATAGCAGCATCTTCACCAGCTGACCTAAGAGGCAAAGAAGAATGAGATTTACGAGTAGTCAGATATTTGTGTTGTAAATATAATTTAGCTCAGAAAAAAAAGAGAAGCAAACAAATTAAAAGAGACAAGAATCAGCAGCCATCACGAGCATCTTTTTTTTCCTACCATTAGCCATGAGAAATTTAGGTACAAGATCAACATTCCATTCTCTGCCTCTGCCCATTGGTTCTGGTGGACCAATCACATTAAACCTTCGATAAAGCTGAAAAGTAGAGTATAAGTCTCATTACTTACTATAATGCTGACCCCCATGTACATAAATATAATACTGCCCCCTATGTACAAGAATATAACTACTATAATACTGCCTCTATGTACAAGACTATAACTACTATAAAACTATCCCTATGTACAAGAACATAACTACTATAATACTGCCCCTGTGTACAAGAATATAACTACTATAATACTGCCCCTATGTACAAGAATATAACTACTATAATACTGCCCCTATGTACAAGTATATAAGTACTATAATACTGCCCCCTATGTACAAGAATATAACTACTATAATACTGCCCCTATGTACAAGAATATAACTACTATAATACTGCCCCTATGTACAAGAATATAACTACTATAATACTGCCCCTATGTACAGGAATATATCTACTATAATACTGCTCCTATGTACAAGAATATAACTACTATAATACTGCCCCTATGTACAAGAATATAACTACTGTAATACTGGCCCTGTGTACAAGAATATAACTACTATAATACTGCCCCTCTATATACAGGAATATAACTGCTATAATACTGCCCCTGTGTACAAGAATATAACTACTATAATACTGCCCCTGTGTACAAGAATATAAAGACTATAATACTGCCCCTATGTACAAGAATATAACTATTATAATACTGCCCCTCTATATACAGGAATATAACTGCTATAATACTGCCCCTATGTACAATAATTTAACTACTATAATACTGCCCCTGTGTACAAGAATATAACTACTATAATACTGCCCCTGTGTACAAGAATATACCTACTATAATACTGCCCCTATGTACAAGAATATAACTACTGTAATACTGCCCCTGTGTACAAGAATATAACTACTATAATACTGCCCCTCTATATACAGGAATATAACTGCTATAATACTGCCCCTATGTACAATAATATAACTACTATAATACTGTCCCTATGTACAAGAATATAACTACTATAATACTGCTCCCTATGTACAAGAATATAACTACTGTAATACTGCTCCTATGTACAAGAATATAACTACTATAATACTGCCCCTATGTACAATAATATACTATAATACTGCCCCTATGTACAATAATATAACTACTGTAATACTGCTCCTATGTACAAGAATATAACTACTATAATACTGCCCCTATGTACAATAATATACTATAATACTGCCCCTATGTACAATAATATAACTACTGTAATACTGCTCCTATGTACAAGAATATAACTACTATAATACTGCCCCTATGTACAATAATATACTATAATACTGCCCCTATGTACAATAATATAACTACTATAATACTGCCTCCTACGTACAAGAATATAACTACTATAATACTGTCCCCTATGTACAATAATATAACTACTATAATACTGTCCCCTATGTACAAGAATATAACTACTATAATACCTCTTCCAGGGGAGTGATTGATGCACTTTCTCCTCCATAGTAGTTGTTTTGATCTATGTGTAAAACTTTTTTACCGTTCACAGACATTATCCCAGACAATACACATTCCTAAAAATGAGATAAGACATTGTATTATTCTACACTAGTTAAGGCCTCGTCTCACATAGTGAGATCGCTAATGCGTCACAGATTTTGTGACGCAACAGCGATCTCGCCTGCGATCTCGCTACATGTGACACATAGCGGTGACCGCCCCCCCCCGCTGGATATCGCTGATCGTGCTCGAATGTCCTGGGCCATTTTTTCATCGTCGGCGTCCCGCGGCCAGCATGCATCGCTGTGTTTGACGCCGATGAGCGACCTCGTTGACGACGCAGAACTCAGGGACGCAGGCTGGAATCGTTCAGAATTGCTGCTGTGTGACAACGTACCAGCGATCCTTACCAGGTCGTATCGTTGTCGGGATCGCTGGTGCGTCACTATGTGAAACGGGACCCTAAGTGTCAATGCTTTTGCATAGGATTCAGTTTCAGATTCTGGACCCTGCACCAATCTGCAGAGCGGGAAACTGTTATCCCTGTTAGTGCAAGTTTCTACAGAGAGTGGAGAATATTTCATTCCAAATGCAGTGAATGTTGGATTTTTTGACTTTCAAGTGATGCTTAAGTTAATCTATCGCTTAAAGGGAATCTGTCACCCTATTTATCACCTATCAGCTGCGGCCACCGCCATCAGGGGCTTATCAACAGCAATCTATAATGCTGTAGATAAGCCCCCAATGAAACCTGAAAGATAAGAAAAACGAGTTATATTATACTCACCGGGGACGTCCCGGGTGCGGTTCGGGTTTGGAGGGAGTCGCGGTCCGGTCCAGCGCCTCCCATCTTGCAGCGATGACATCCTCTTCATTCCTGCCCATCGCGGCTCCGGCTCCGGTGCACTGCTCTGCCCTGTTGAGGGCAGAGCAGATTACTGCAGTGCGTCGGGAGAGGTCTGGCGCCTGCGCACTGCACAGGCTGGGAAAGGCCCAATAGCCATGGAGCTTCACATCCTATTAATTTCAGCTCACAGTTGTCTGCTTTGCCTTTGCTAGTTATTACAAATAAGGGGGAACCCTAAAATAAAAAAATGACATGGGGTCCCCCATATTTTTAATATCCAGCCAAGAGAAAGCAGACAGCTGTGAGCTGGTATTATAATTCCGGTAAAGGGCCACTAGCCATGGACCTTCCCAGCATATTAATATAATCACCCAGCTCTCTGCTTTGCCTTAGCTGGTTATTAAAAATAGGGGGATCTCCCATCATTCTTTTAGGGCCCTCCCATTTTTAATAACCAATAAAGGCATAGCAGTCAGCTGGTGGCAGGTGATACGAATAGGCTGGGAAGGGCCATGGATATTGGCCCCTTCCCAGCATAATAAGACCAGCTCACAGCTGTCTGCTTTCCGTTTGCTGGTTATTAAAAATAGGGAGGAATCCACATTGGGGTTTTTTTCCATTTATTTATTAACAAATACATAAAATACATACGCAAGGAACTGCTCCACTGCTCAACTTGGACTTCCGCCACTTGGTTTAAGAATTTTTTTTTAATATTTTGTTATTTTAAGCAATTTCTCTACTTACATTTGTTTGCAGGGCAATTGTCCTGCTCTTACTCCCATTTTTCTTCCTTTTGCGAACTCCTAGCCTTACTATGACCATTTTACAGCACCAAAGTTCAGGTCCCCATCGACTAATATGAGGTTCGGTTCCAGAGTCAATTTCGGGTCAGGCTCTGGTACTCAAACCAAACTTTGGATTAAAGTTCGTCCGAACCCGACAAACCAGAACTCCCACGAATCCGCTCACCTTACTATTAACCTAAATTATTATATGATGCCATGAATAAAAGAAGCCAGGATGATAAATGCTTCAAACATAAAAAATGGCCAGCTCACCATGAATAAGTGTCAGGTGCACGGAACTCCAACCTGGTCAGACGTGGAAATCCAATAGAAAAAAAACTAGCAATGTTCCAGCTCCTTCAATATTCAAAATTCTTTATTGAAATAATCTTCCGTTAAAACATGATTGCTCTGGGACAGATCGTATGGCAAGAAATGAGGCAAAACGTTGCGTTTCGATCACATGCGTGATCTTTGTCCAAGCTTATGAGACATCAGAAACCCCACAACTTTACATGATGAGTGGACCAATCAAAATCTTGATGATAAATCATGTGACATGCTAAAGGTCCTCCAACGGCCGAGAACAATTTCATTCCAACATGATAAATAATCAGTGATTGAAACATGAAAAATTGGAAAATGAGTTGGTGAAGGTATTTTGTGATAATATGGCTGTAGATCACTATGAACAAAGGGGCACAGCCATATTTAATGGGAAGGGGAATTGGGATCGAGATATTGTGGGGAAAAAAGAGAAATGTGAATGTAAGTGATAATGATAGTGAAAAAACCTAGTAAAAAGGAAGAAAGAAAAAAGTTTCTATGTGTATATGTATGTGCAAATGAATACAAATGCAATTAAAGTGGAAAACAAAATAGTGAAATAAAAAATATATAAATGAATATTGAAAAAAGGGAATGAATGTGAGAATGATTATTCTCCCAAAGGAAAACAATTTTTGTTGTATAAAAGTACATAAATTAAAATAAATGTGAGTATGTGAAAAAGAGGTGTTCTTTCCTTTTTGATTTATTTACTTTTCTTCTCTCCTTTTTTTCATTTTGTAAAATTATTATACACATTGGGAATGTTTAGTGGATGAGCCCCAATTGTGACATCACTCATGTGCAGCCCCGCCCCCATGATGTCACTCATGTGTAGCCCTGCCCCAATGATGTCACAGTTGGGTTCCAGCTGTGAGGTCATGGAATCCTTGGTTGTAAGCAGCGATTTTGCAGTGAGATCCTTTGTCTGGAGAAGCAGATTGTGCCGTACACAGTAAGCGATATTCCTCCAGGCTCCAATGCTGTTTAGACTACTTCTAGTTCTCAGCGAGCTATTAGCACCCGCGGAAGGTGCTCCCATCTTTATCCGCAACCGTCTGCCAAGAGCGCAGAACAGGATCTGTGCAGGTAAGGCCATTGCCAGACATACTCCGACTATGGGGTTAACCCCTTCTCTTCTGCAGCCAATTTTTTGCACTTTTTTTTTCTCCTCTACTTCTTCCAAGAACCATGACTTTTTTTTTCCCATTCATATGGCCGTATGAGGGCTTGTTTATCTTTTTGCGGGACGAGTTGTAGTTCTGAATTACATTATTCATTTTAACATTTAATGTGAAATTGGAGAAAAAATGCAGTTTGGCTTCTAGTGTAATAACACATAGATAAGACCCAGAGCATTAATACTGTTCTCTGCTTGCTGGATACACTGACTACTACGTGTCGCAGAAGGCGCCCACAGGAGATACAGGGGACACTTGTGGCTTCTCGGTAAGCAGCTCAGAATTCAGATATGTCCCTCACATGGAACATTTCACTTCCGGCCCCAGAAACTATTAGGATCCATTATTAGGGCCCAGGTCCTGTTATGAGCGTCAGGTTCCGTGTCATTAGGGGTTCTGAAACTTTTCTTCTGTGACTGGAGATTTACATGACGTCACATCATATATGGAATGGAGGATTTTTCATGTGTTACTTGTAATTTCAGGTGTCATCTCCCATCACGTGTTCATTCCCTATTCCATTCCAGGAATATAGAAAAACAGATCTTTGTATTGTCCATTATGAAAAAAAAAATCCAGAATTTTTCCAAACTAAATTCCCCTCTTTCCTCAGTCCGCCCGGTCCATGTGTTTGGTTTCCACTTCTGAACACATTCCAGCTCTGGTCACCTGATCACTTATGTTCTTTCTCTTTTTTAGAGAATGTCACCGTGCCTCCAAGAACTTCTGAGGATACAATCTATAAGATTAAGATATCGGCTGCCATTCTCTCCGGCCTTGCAGTAATCATTCGTGCCATTGCTGTAATCTTTAGGAAAGTAGAGTAAGTCATGATTTATGGGCTACACAGGAGTCTGTAGAGGAAATGTCACATCTTCAGGTTACTCCAGTAATGGCAATATTTTAGTGTAGACTTCTTGTGGCTCACACACTCGTCACCCTGGAGCTGTGCCCTGCGGGTAACTGATGGGTATATATTAGACTTTGCAGGGATTCACGCTCTCAGATAGGCATTAGGTATCGTTCACACAGTCATTGAGGTTTGGTTCAAATCTGTGCAGTTTTATTACTTTCACAAAATTCCAAGGGATTCCAAACCAAAAACATCCTCTTCTAAGCACAAAGGTATCACAGCAAATAAACAGTTTATTTAGCAGGACCCATATGTCAGTGCGGGCTCACCCTTTTAGATTACAGTCCTTTCTCCAGAAGCAAACTTCATACATAAAAGAGGCATGATTCCACCAGTCTCGGTATCCCCTTCAGTATGAGCTCCAGCAGCTTCCGGTGCCAAACAGAAGTGTTCAACTCCTGGGCACGATACATACTAAACAGGCTGCAGCTGACACACGGACTGCTCAGCTTTCCCAGCTGACCCATGCTGTCTCCATTCACAGAGAGATCCCGGCACATCTCCCTCTCAGCTACAGCTCAAATGTTGGCTGAACACTCACTAACTCCAGTACACTCGACTCTGCTTCATCCAGCAGACTGACACAAATAGTGAACACAGGTCCTGGCTATAGTAAAAGAAGCTAGGCGAATGCATCTAATCAAAGCCTGCAAAGCTAGGACTTAACCCTGTCCTACCTGGCTCTGCTACAAATTGTATATACTTTATTAAAATAAATTGTTGAATGTCATAGACACCAAAAGGACTGACCGGTGATCTCTCTACAGATAGGTCTAGATAAAATGTTTCATTCTTACATTCTGCAGAATACAGACAAGTTTTACTTTATAATTTACAATGTGACTTTTATTTTTGCATTTTTATAGTTCTCTGAAAAAGAAGAAACCCATGAAAGATGCAGAAAGCCAATATTGTGCTGACGATTTTAGAGAGAGCAACACCAATCTAAATGATAACAACAGCGAAACAAATCTGAAAAACTGAATCTGATGGTCAGAGATCCAAAAAAAATACCAACAGCGTAAACTAAAAGACCCTTCTTCTATATACAAAATGTTCATTCAAAATTATCATAAAAACGGGGGACTTAGAGATATAATAGAGTCAAGGGGGGAAAGGGGCCTGACTGTAAAGCAGCCTAAAAAATTACCCCTACCTTGCTGCTGAGGATGACATCCTGATATTGTGATTTGGCGCCCTCACTCCACATCGGCTCTGCCTCCCAGACGGATTATGCCATCAGAAAAATGTGTTGAGGTGACCGTAATAATGAAATAACTATGGAGTTTTCACATCGCAAAAAAAAGAGGCCATTTATAAGATTTTTTTTGAGCGAGGTTCCATATACTTATAATGAGAAACCAACTTCCAGTCCACATATAAAAAAGACATTGTGATCGCCCTCGACATAGAGTAGAAACAAGATGGAAGCTTTGATTTTAGAAATGTTGATTTCAATGTTCTATGTTACAGGAAAACATGAGGACGACATAACAATTACCATTGATGATTCTCCTCATGGACCCAGAAATGATCAGAGAGACGTCCTCACAGGCAGCAAGATCTCAGTGCCTGGACCCCCTGATGTAATAATCAATATCGGCCTAGATGAGGATGAGGTCGCCTCCTCTGACAGTAAGTACTCAGGGCTTTCACGAAATAGACATACTAGAAAAGCAACCTAACATATAAATAAAAAAATGGTCTCCTATAGGAACTTGTCAGTGAATGAGCCGTTAATATATTGGTAGCTATAGAGGCTCAGCCCCTCTGTTGTCAGAGTTCAGTCTACCATCTAGAGCAAATACGTCAAACTCTGGCCTGCGAGACAAATCTGTCCTGCATTGATGAGTATATTTGGCCCACGACGCTAGAGGCATCGCACTTTCAAATATATCGGCATCCTAGATGCCAAAACAGGTGAAAGCAATGATTGAAGAGGGAGCGTCAGCTAACACTCCCTCTCCCATCATTCCCCTTCTGCGTCTCACGTCTCAGCGCAGCGGGCGCAATGACGTCATTACAATGTGCCCGCTGTACCGAGATATGCAGAGGATCTGGTCACCAGAGCAGCGAGGAACAAGCAGATGTGAGAATTATTATTTTTGTTTAATGTGGGGCCATTATACTGTATGGAGCACTACGTGGGGCCATTATACTGTATGGAGCACTATGTGGAGCTATTATACTGTATGGAGCACTATGTGGAGCTATTATACTGTATGGAGCACTATGTGGGGCCATTATACTGTATGGAGCACTATGTGGGGCCATTATACTGTATGGAGCACTATGTGGGGCCATTATACTGTATGGAGCACTATGTGGGGCCATTATACTGTATGGTGCACTATATGGAGCCATTATACTGTATGTAGCACTATGTGAGGACATTATACTGTATCCCTAGACATAGAGTAGAAACATAACGGAAGCTTTTATTTTAGAAATGTTGATTTCAATGTTCTGTGTTACAGGAAAACATGAGGACTACATAACAATTACCATTGATGATTCTCCTCATGGACCCAGAAATGATCAGAGAGACGTCCTCACAGGCAGCAAGATCTCAGTGCCTGGACCCCCTGATGTAATAATCAATATCGGCCTAGATGAGGATGAGGTCGCCTCCTCTGACAGTAAGTACTCAGGGTTTTCATGAAATAGACTTAATAGAAAAACAACCTAACATATAAATAAAAAAAGGTCTCCTATAGGAACTTGTTAATGTTTCCTTTCAAGAATCGGATGATCGCTATCTTTATGCATATGATTCTGAGTCCTCACAACCTGGACGTCAAATGAGATATTTCCGAAACAAACAAGGATTCCATAAAAAGAAGTAAGTGTTTTAATATCTCAGATCAAAGTTTATCAGATCATTTTTCTTTCCTTTCAGAAGGACTTAGGGCCCCAATTTAGCAAATCATTTTCACCAGTATTCTGACATTAAAAAGCTTAGAAACGAGATAACATTTTGGTAAAACTCCAGGCTGCACTAAAAGATTGTGGCTTTTGGCATTCTCACGCCATTTTCACCCAGTTCCGATAAAGTGCCAAAGCTTGGGCAGGAAGGCTGGCGTGGCGGCCTCAGCTCGTCAAACTCATGATGATGGGCGGCATTTGTTAAGCCACGAAACATGTTCCCACCGTTGTGGTGGAAACAGTTTCATTGATTAAAAGACTGGGGTGAGGAATTATTACAGCCACTAATGCGGGAGATTTCATGATATTTAAGGTGCAGTATACATGTCCTGCAAATACTGTCTGTTGTTAAATGGTTAACGTGAAATGTTTCATCGCTGTATTCCAGCAGAACACAGGATTTAACTATTGCTGCCCTGTCCCATTATTTGGATGATTTCAGTGGATACAGTAAAGAAATGAGTTTGTAATTTCTTCAGTGCTTTATCTACAGTACTTAATTCTATTTTTTTTTCTTTTGAAAAGTAATCCAGCAGGAGACAATTCCACTACAGCTCCATTATATGGTGGAAACCATGTGAGGATCGGGCAACCTGTGATGAAGCAAAGAAGACACAGATTCCAGGATTGGTTTTTGCTTTAACCTATGGATATGACACTTAACGGACTTTCTGCAGTCAGATGTGTTCACGGACATGTGACGTACCTGCTGCACAACGAGGCAGATTCCGGGCTCGGTCTCTGCTCTCACCCATGGATATGACACTTACCGGACTTTCCGCAGTCAGACGTGTTCACAGACAGGCAAGTGACTTACCTGCTGCAAGAAGAGGCAGATTCCGGGCTCAGACTGCTCTCACTTATAGATATGACACATACCTGACTTTCCGCAGTCAGACGTGTTCACAGACAAGTGATGTACCTGCTGCACAATGAGGCAGATTCCAGGCTTGGACTGCTCTCACCCATGGATATGACACATACCGGACTTTCTGCAGTCAGACATGTTCACGGACAAGTGACTTGCCTGCTGCATAAGGAGGCAGATTCCAGGCTTGGACTGCGCTCACCTATGGATATGACACTTACCAGACTTTCAGTAGCCAAGTGTACTCACGACACAGGTGAGGTACCAGCTGTAAGAAGCAGATTCCGGGCTCGGACTGCTTTCATTAATTCATATGACATTTACAAGACTTTCAGTAGCCAAGTGTACTCACGACACAGGTGAGGTACCGGCTTTAAGAAGAGGCAGATTCCGGGCTCGGTTTCTGCTCTCACCTATCCACAGCCCAAAGGAAGGGCACTCCTTTAACCATGGTTCCCTAGAGGTTTCCTCCACTGGGGGTTTTTCCTCTCTTGTTAAAGGATGACTCTTTCTGAGTCAGGGGCCCATCATCATCAGGGCCACATTTCAGACTACTGTCCTGACTTCTAATGGAACCTTCCACATTATCCAACTTGAATAAAGTTAATAATGAAGTCAGCGTGTATCATGTGTATCTGAGCTTTCTTTTATGGATCTTTACATCTGTAACACACCTGGAGATGTTGAGCGGCTGCATGTATTTCTATGCAGTCACACACTCTGGTCAGAATGATGGCGGCAGTGCCGGGTATTGAGGTGCAAGACTCATGCGAGTTTCTCACAGGTGTGACCCCGGCCTATCGCAGATTTTGTGTGTGTCTTTATTTAACTCTTTATGTACCATTTTATTATGTTTATTACTAAACATCAGGCTTGGTATTATCTATCTATCGATCGATATATCGATAGATGGATAGATATGATAGATATATCTATAGATAGATGAATAGATATATTGATAGATGATAGATAGATGGATCTATCTTTCGATATATCTATAGATATAACTATCATCTATCTATAAATATATATATCCATCTATCGATCTGTATGCAGTTGCGAGTGTGACCCCGGCCTTAGGGTGTGTGCACACGCTGCGGATTCTGCTGCGGATTGATCCGCGCAGATTTTGCAAAATCCGCAGGTAAATCCGCAGGTCAAAAGACCTGCGGTTTATCTGCGGTTTTGCCTTGCGGTTTATCACCTCTACAATGGAGGAGATGGCAAACTGCAGCAGAATCCGCAGAAAGAATTTACATGTAATTTCTTTCTGCGGATTAGAAACCGCAGCAAATCCGCGCGGAAAAATTCGCACCGTCTGCACTGCGGTTTCCATTTCCCATAGGATATTATGGTATTGTACACCGCAGCAGAAACTGCTGCAGATCCGCAGGGCCAAAACCGCTGCGGATCCGCAGCAGAATCCGCAGCATGTGCACACACCCTTAGAATGAAGCTGCAGTACCCAAGCTCGACCATCGCTCCATCCATTCATTCATTCTGCAGGGTGATTATGTCCTATGACATCCTACAATATTATATTTGGGAATTGTTAGTCGAGCCATTCCCTATGTATTACAGAATCATCATTACTGTATATGCAGAATTTCCTCTCCGCCTCACACTCCGCGCCATTGTTGTTTTGAAGCAAATAGGGCTAATCCCTCGTCCCTGACATGCTAGATTGATGTATAAGCCGCGATGGGTGACGGTGTCTAAAATCCCCCAAGCAGATTAGCGGTGACAGCCTCGTCACCATGCAGGGGTTGTGAACGTGTGACGGGAGCTGCAGAGTGACTGTGCAGGAAGCATGATACATGACCGATGACAACCTGCACATCATGTCTTGCGCATTCTTTTTTTTTTTTTAATTTGTTTATTAAACACAGAATAGAATGTCCACACTTGTATATATCACTAAACATAACACTAATTGTACACATCTGTATATCTTACAGGCAAGAGGACAATACATTTTGCACAATAAACTAAGAGTATACAAGTTTTGCGTAATATATAAGCAATAAACCAATTAACAATTAAACAAGGAACATTCATTCTTATGCATGTTCAATAATATATGTCTCATAAGAGTCCCCTAAACTACAACTACAGCAACTACTATCTTGCCGCCTAACACTGTATTATCCCCCATGTGATGCCCCCAAATGCAAAATTTAACATTTTACATTGGTGACGAGTCATTGCACATTAGTAGAGTAAGATGAGAAGAGTTCCACCTATCCCAAATTTTATCAAATTTTCCCGGGCACCCTCTATTTTGATGCAGTGTACGCTCATACGGAATAACCGAGTTCTCCAATTCAATCCAGGCTCGGAGAGAGGGGCGTGAGCCCCCCATCCAGAGTAGCACCAATATTTTCCTGGCCATGAAAAGCGTCTCCCGCAGGAAGATCCCCACATAATGTCCCCAAGTCTCCTCATCCCATACCCCAAACAGACCAGTGGATCAAGAGGAACAGGAGTTTGTACCAGGGATGTCAACAACAATGTCACTTCTTTCCAACAGAGAAGAATAACAGTGCATCCCCATATCATATGTATAAAATTTAATAAGTGGCATAGCAGACATTCTGAGGTCTGGAATCGACCCATCTTGAAGAGTCGTACCGGTGTTAAATATGATTGGTATATAATATATAACTGAGTTGTTCTATTATTATTAGATTGGGACACCCTGATCAGAGATTCTAGAATCTCTTCCCATTCCTCTTCTTGCACATCGGGGATGAGTCTCTCCCACTTCCCTCTAATTGATCTCATAGCAGATTCAGCCCTCACTGATAGAATGTATGTATATAAGGAAGAGATAAGGCCCTGGGGACCCTGTGAGTTAAGGATTCCTATCAAGGGTAGGGACCAGATAGCCTAGCCCACACCCATACCACATATATGTGACTGGAAGGCTGATCTTAGCCAGGGCCGGTTTTAGGCAAAGTGGGGCCCTAGGCAAAGTTTAAAATGGGGCCCCAAATGCTAACATACTGCACATCACACAGAAGCATTTCGATTGTATTTACATGCACTGAGTTGGGGCCGCTAAATGATCGTCAAAATTGAAGTTGTTCAATGTTTGTTTCCCGGCCTCTTTCCACCATCTGAGAAAGAATGATGGGAACAGAACGATCACTAAGGGTGTGTGCACACGTTGCGGTTTTTGCTGCGGTTACGCGGCAGTTTCCATGCAGTTTACAGTACAATGTAAACCTATGGAAAACCAAATCCGCCGTGCACATGCTGCGGAAAATTCCGCGCCGATTTTCTGCGGTTTATTTTCCGCAGCATGTTACGTCTTTTTTGCGGGACCGCAGCTGCAGTGTATGTTCCGGGACATACAAATCAATCTCTCTCTCTCTCATTCACATTGCCAAACCGCACTAGAACCTGCATCAAATCCGCTGTACACATGCTAGGAATCCGCAGAAAAAATGAATGTGTTTTACCCTGCAGTTTCTGCCAAGAGATATGGATTCTCTGCAGAAAAAGCCGCAGACTAATCCGCAACGTGTGCACACACCCTAAGGGTGGTTTCACATTAGCGTTTCAGGCCGCAGCATCGGCCTGCACACGGCCGCCGCTAAGCCCCGCCACCTGCCGCGCCTCCTCCGGTAGCTCCGCCTACGGGCGCATGACGCTGCATGTGTCCTGCGTCCCCTATCTTTAGCACTGGGGACGCAGGCCGTGCGCAGATATGCGTTTGGCGGCGCATGCGTCCTTTTGACGGTGCGCCGACCAGCGCCAAACGCAACCTGTTGCAATTTGGTGCGCTCGGCGCACCGTCTAAAGGACGCATGCACCGCCAAACACATACCTGCGCACAGCCTGCGTCCCCAGTGCTAAAGATAGGGGATGCAGGACGCATGCAGCGTCATGCGCACATAGGCGGAGCTACCAGAGGAGGCGCGGCAGGTGGCGGGGCTTAGCGGCGGCCGTGTGCGTCCCCAGTGCTAAAGCGTCATGCGCCCGTAGGCGGAGCTACCGAAGGAGGTGCGGCAGAGAGCGGGGGGCTTAGCGGCCTGCAACGTTAATGTGAAACCACCCTAACAGATCACCATACAGTATCATGTTATCAGCAGGACATCTACAGTTTACACCCCATAGTCCTCCATATAATATAATCTGCCCCAAAGTCCTCCATATAGTATAATACACTCCTTATAGCTCTCCATATATTAAAATACACTGCTCAGTCCTCCATATAGTATACTACACTCCTCATAGCCCTCCATATATTAAAATACACTGCTCAGTCCTCCGTATAATACACTCCATATAGTATAATGCACCGCCATAGTCACCCATGTAGTACAAATCACTTCCCATAGCATAATGCACCCCATAGTTCTTCATATAATGTATTCCCCATAGTCCTCGATACAGCATAATGCAGCCCACATATAGTATAATGCAGCCACCCCACAGAGTATAATGCAGCCCCGCCATACAATATAATGTAACCCCCATAGAATATAATGCAGCCACTCCACAGAATATAATGTAACTCCCTATAGTATATAATGCAGTCCCACCCCCCATATAGTAT
The DNA here is from genome assembly GCF_039654945.1 of Dendrobates tinctorius. Lineage (NCBI taxonomy): Eukaryota > Metazoa > Chordata > Amphibia > Anura > Dendrobatidae > Dendrobates > Dendrobates tinctorius. Next base: position 6,806,769 of record NW_027361709.1, read on the forward strand.
AATGCAGCCCCTCCATAGAATATATGGCAACCCCCTCATGGGATATAATGAAGCCCCTTATATAGTATAATGTAGCCCCTCCATAGAATACAATGTAGCCCTCCTCATATAATAACTATAATACAGCGTCCCCCATAGAATATAATACAGCCCACCTCCCCATAGAATATAATGTAGCCCTTCATATTATTTAACACAGCCTCCCCCTATAGAATATAGTGTAAAATGTACCCTACATGGTATATAACACACCGCATAGTATACAGCCCAGCCCACCATGGTATACAGCCCACCATGGTATACAGGCTGTATACCATGCTGGGCTGTATAATACAGCCCAGCATTGTATAATATAGCCCGCCCAGCATGGTATAATACAGCCCAGCATGGTATAATACAGCCCAGCATGGTATAATACAGCCCAGCATGGTATATAGCACCCCAGAATGGAATAATACAGCCCAGTATGGTATAATACAGCCCAGCATGGTATATATCCCCCCAGCATGGTATAATACAGCCCAGCATGATATATAGTACCCCAGAATGGAATAATACAGCCCAGTATGGTATAATACAGCCCAGCATGGTACTGTATATAGCCCCCCCCCCCAGAATGGTGTAATACAGGCCAGCATGGTATAATACAGCCCAGCATGGTATATAGCACCCCAGAATGGAATAATACAGCCCAGTATGGTATAATACAGCCCAGCATGGTATATAGCCCCCCAGCATGGTATAATACAGCCCAGCATGATATATAGCACCCCAGAATGGAATAATGCAGCCCAGTATGGTATAATACAGCCCAGCATGGTACTGTATATAGCCCCCCCCAGAATGGTGTAATACAGGCCAGCATGGTATATAGCCCCCCCCAGAATGGTATAATACAGCCCAGTGTGGTATATAGCCCCCCCAGAATGGTATAATACAGCCCAGCATGGTATATAGCCCCCCCAGAATGGTATAATACAGCCCAGCATGGTATATAGCCCCCCCCCAGAATGGTATAATACAGCCCAGCATGGTATATAGCACCCCAGAATGGAATAATACAGCCCAGTATGGTATAATACAGCCCTGCATGGTATATAGCCCCCCCAAAATGGTATAATACAGCCCAGCATGGTATATAGCCCCCCCAGAATGGTATTATATAGCCCAGCATGGTATAATACAGCCCAGCAAGGTATATAGCCCCCCAAAATGGTATAATACAGCCCAGCATGGTATATAGCCCCTCAGCACGTATGATACAGCCCAGCACGGTATAATACAGCCCGGCATGGCATATAGCCCCCCAGCACGGTATGATACAGCCCAGCACGGTATAATACAGCCCAGCATGGCATATAGCCCCCCAGCATGGTATGATACAGCCCAGCACGGTATATAGCACCCCCCAGAATGGTGTAATACAGGCCAGCATGGTATAATACAGCCTAGCATGGTATATATCCCCCCACAGAATGGTATAATACAGCCCAGCATGGTATATAGCCCCCCCAAAATGGTATAATACAGCCCAGGACGGTATAATACAGCCCAGCATGGCATATAGCCCCCCAGCATAGTATAATACAGCCCTGCATGGTATATAGCCCCCCCAGAATGGTATAATACAGCCCTGCATGGTATATAGCCCCCCAGAATGGTATAATACAGCCCAGCATGGTATATAGCCCCCCCAGCATAGTATAATACAGCCCGGCATGGTATATAGCCCCCCCAGAATGGTATAATACAGCCCTGCATGGTATATAGCCCCCCAGAATGGTATAATACAGCCCAGCATGGTATAATATAGCCCAGCATTGTATATAGCCCCCCCAGCCTGGTATAATACAGCCCAGTATGGTATATAGCCCCCCCCAGCATGGTATAATACAGCCGAGCATGGTATATAGTCCCCCCAGAATGGTGTAATACAGCCCAGCATGGTATATAGCCCCCCCCCCCAGCATGGTATGATACAGCCGAGCATGGTATATAGTCCCCCCAGAATGGTGTAATACAGCCCAGCATGGTATATAGCCCCCCCCCAGCATGGTATGATACAGCCGAGCATGGTATATAGTCCCCCCAGAATGGTATAATACAGCCTAGCACGGTATAATACAGCCCAGCATGGTATATAGCCCCCCCCAGAATGGTATAATACAGCCCAGCATGGTATATAGCCCCCGGCACGGTATAATACAGCCCAGCATTGTATATAGCCCCCCCCCAGCCTGGTATAATACAGCCGAGCATGGTATATAGCCCCCCCGCATGGTATGATACAGCCGAGCATGGTATACATATAGTCCCCCCAGCATGGTATAATACAGCCCAGCATGGTATATGGCCCTCCCAGCATGGTATATAGCCCCCCAGCATGGTATATAGCGCCCCCCCAGCATGGTATATAGTCCCCCCAAAGTGGCCCCACAGTCTAGTACTCGCACTGATTTAAAAAAAAAAAAAAACAACACTCCTCACCTTCTCCTCATGCCCGCGCTGCTGGCTGCTCCTGTCTCCTCCTGCACACAGTGAGAGCGTGATGACATCATTGCGCCCCCGCTGTGTCAGAGGCAGAGCAGGGAATGATGGGAGAGGGAGCGTCAGCTGACGCTCTCTCCCCCATCACTGCCTCCTTCAGTGCGGCGGCGGGAGTCGGCGCTGGGGGCAGGCGGGCCCTCCTGCCTCACAGGGGCCCCATAGTGGCTGTGTGATGTGCCGCTGGCTGGGGGCCCCTGGAGGAGTGGGGGCCCTAGGCAGCTGCCTGGTCTGCCTGCCCATAACGCCGGCCCTGATCTTAGCTGGAGGTAGCAAAAAAATTGGGATCTCAGGATACTATATATTTAGCCGGAATTTGCTCAAAGGGCATCAGGGTACCACGGTCATACAAATCGCCCACCGAGGAGACATCATATAAAATCCAGAAGTCAGTAGATGGGTGGTATTAATAGAGGCGATTATCTATTTCTCTACCATATATTGCTAATATATTGCTTGGACATTATGTCCTTTTTGCATGTTTATTTTATCAATCATGCTGGTAGCAATTTTTGGTGATTTTGGCTCATTGTGTATTAATAGGCAAATATATATTTTTTTGTGAGGGCTAGCATTAGTAGCCCCAATTAAGGGTTACCGTTATTATAATCATACTTGTGGGCCTATTGCCCTGGTTACTCTCGCATTGCATTCTGTGTATATTAAGGTTTATCCTCTTTTTTTCCCTTCCTTCATATCTTTTCTATCTGGCATTGTTTTCCTACCTGTGAAAATAGGGTGAGACAGGGGAGACAGGGTGAGACGACGTTGAGTGGGGGCGCCAAACAATCGTATCTATTAGGGTGCCAACCTCCACGGCAAGGAAGGGTACAGATAGTTTATTGTAGCCTTTAACAGGGCTTTTTTAATGTTTTTTTGTCTTTTTTTGATCATTTATTCATGGGCATAGGTGTTCTTTAATTCAATTGAATAAAATTAAATTTTATGGGAATACATGTTCACTAAAATATTATGTCATATTCCTCTCTTTATATAATGATTTTGTGCTACAATAACTGAGTTTAGGAAGCAAAATCATCTTGATCAGATTTATACAACCAGCTACAGATAACGGAAGTTTACTCCAAGCTGCAAATTTAGACTTGACCAGCTCTAACAATGGGTAAATATTAAGTTGTAGGTCAAGTCTACTGCAATTAGATATAATAATTCCTAGATATTTGAAATTGGATTCAATAGGCAGCGAGGAGAGAGTCACAAGATGAGGCATCGGGCTATGGGAGAGAGGTAGCAGAGCGGACTTTTCCCAGTTTATATACAGGCCCGAGTGTTTACTAAATTTATCTATAATAGGAATCACTTGTGTTAGCGTCTCCTCTACCCTGTCCATAAATATCACCATATCATCGGCATATAAACCAATGGTGTCCACTTGATCTGCTATACTTATACCTTTGATATAAGGAGAGGATCTTATGCGTATTGCCAATGCCCCGATCGCAAGCACAAAGAGGGCCGGGGAGAGGGGGCACCCCTGACGAGTCCCCCTGGGTAATGAAAAAGATTCAGACATAGAATTATTTACAATTATGCAAACTTTTGGTTTCATACAAAGTACACCAATCCATTTAAAAAATGTATCCCCAAAACCATATCTCTGCAAACATGCAGACAGGAAAGGCCACTCAAGGGAGTCCAAGGCCTTGGCTACATACTGCGCCGCCAATGCCCAATTATTGTCTGGTATTAAAGAGCTATATTGGACCACCGATGTTAATAGAGATATTCTTACCAGGCATAAAGCCAGTTTGGTCCGGGTGTACGAGGTCCGGTATGATCGAGTTCAATCTGGTGGCTAGGACCTTAGTAAAGATTTTATAGTCTACATTTACTAGTGATATGGGGCGGTAAGATCCACACTTCAGAGGATCCTTCCCCTCTTTCTTGAGCACAATAATATGTGCCTCGTAGATGGATTCGGGCAGAGATCCTCCCCTCAAATCTCCCAAAATATCCTTAAAAGGAGTGGCGCCAATATGTCCCGATGTTTCCTGTATAGTTCAATGGGGAACCCGTCCGGCCCAGGGGCCTTCCCGGAAGCCATGTCCGCCATGGCATCCTCTATCTCTTATATAGTAATCTCGGCGCCCATAAAGGTCCGCTGGGCAGGTCTCAATGTAGGAAATGTTATATCTGACAAATAATCCAGGCATTCCAAAACATCAGAATCACTCTTAGATTTGTATAGCAGCTTATAATAATCGCAAAAACAATGAAGTATGTCTTCAGGCGAGGGCACCATCGAACTATCCGGTTTGCGCATCTGAAGTATAGTATTAGATGTATTATGTTGGCGCACCAGGAAGGTCAAGAATTTACTTGCCTGGTTCCCCAGTTCGAAATAAGACTGACGGGTAAAGAATAATTTACGTTTAGACTTAGTGTCCATATATTGGGTATATAACCTTTGAGAGGCAAGCCACTCAATTCTATTTCCGTTGGTCTGATTAGATATGTATGCAGCTTCCTAATCTTTCAGTCATTGCTAGATCTCCTCATCCTCCCTCGAAGTCATCCTTTTGATATAAGAAATTGTAGAAGATAAACATCCTCTTAAATATGCCTTAGCCCCTTCACGACCAGTGACGCCACATAGGCGTCATGAAAGTCGGTGCCAATCCAGCCAGTGACGCCTATGTGGCGTCATGACTTTAAAGCCCCCCCTGCGGGTCGACTGACCGGGGTCACTGAAAGGTCACCCGACCCGCAGATACAGGGGACTTTGTACTTCACTACAGGGGGCATGGCTTCGCCCCCACGTGGCTACGATCGCTCTGATTGGCTGTTAAAAGTGAAACTGCAAATCAGAGCGATAGTAATATTTCATCAATGAAAATTGATGAAATATTACAATCCAGCCATGGCCGATGCTGCAGTAGCATCGGACATGGCTGGAGACAGTGATCCGACCCTCCCACCACGACTCACGGGGCCGATCGGCACCCAATACGACTGACGGTGGCAATGTGCTGCCGCCGTCATCATCTGATCCCCTCCTCCTTCTCTCCGCTCCCCCCACCTTCCGACCCCCCCCCTCACCCCCCGATACCTCTGATGTCCCGCTCTGGCTTCCGGTGTCCCACCGTCCTGTTCCATGGGCGCCAACATTTTGGAAAATGGCGGGCGCATGCACAGTGCGCCCGCCGGCTGCAGATTCCATTCATTCATTTTGATCACTGCGATAAACTCTCACAGTGATCAAATTAGAATGAAAAGTAAATAAACCCCCCCCCCGTTTATCACCCCCATAGGCAGGAACAAATAATAAAATAAAGAAATTATTTTTATTTTTCCATTAGGGTTAGGGTTGGAAATAGGGGTAGGCTTATGGTTACGGTTAGAATTAGGGTTAGGGTTGGAAATAGGGTTAGAGTTAGGGTTGAAATTAGGGTTAGGGTTAGGGTTGGAATTAGGGTTAAGATTAGGGTTAGGGATGTGTTGGGGTTAGGGTTGGGATTAGGGTTAGGCTTGTGGTTAGGGTTATGGTTAAGGTTGGGATTAGGGTTAGGGGTGTATTGGGGTTAGGGTTATGGTTAGGGTTGGGATTAGGGTTAGGGATGTGTTGGGTTAGGGCTGTGGTTAGGGGTGTGTTTGGGTTAGGGTTGGAGTTAGAATTGAGAGCTTTCCACTGTTTAGGCACATCAGGGGGTCTCCAAACGCGACATGGTGCAACCATTGGTTCCAGCCAATTTTGCGTTCAAAAAGTCAAATGGTGCTCCCTCCCTTCCAAGCCCCGATGTGTGCCCAAACAGTGGTTTACCCCAACATATGGGGTATCAGCATACTCAGGAAAAATTGCACAACAACTTTGGGGACTAATTTCTCCTGTTACCCTTGGGAAAATAAAAAATTGGGGGCGAAATAATTATTTTTGTGGAAAAAAAATGAGTTTTTTATTTTCACGTCTCTGCGTTATAAACTTCTGTGAAGAACTTGGGGGTTCAAAGTGCTCATCACACATCTAGATAAGTTCCTTAGAAGGTCTTATTTCCAAAATGGGGTCACTTGTGGGGGGTTTCTACTGTTTAGGAACATCAGGGGCTCTGCAAACGTAACGACGACCACAGACCTTTCCATCAAAGTCTGCATTTCAAAACGTCACTACTTCCATTCCGAGCCCTTACGTGTGCCAAAACAATGGTTCCCCCCCCATATATGGGTACCAGCGTACTCAGGACAAACTGGACAACAACTTTTGGGGTCCAATTTCTCCTCTTACCCTTGTGAAAATAAAAATTAGCGAGCTAAAAAATCATTTTTTGCGTTATAAACGTCTGTGAAGCACTTGTGGGATCAAAGTGCTTACCACACATCTAGATAAGTTCCTTGGGGGTGTCATGATCCCAGTGCAGGTTTTTGAGCTGCACACCGGGGGTTAATGTCTGGAGCTCTGTGCAGGTTTTGACCTGCACACTTGGGGTTAATGATTGTGGCCTCTTTCTGGTTCTGGGAGAGCTTCATAAACCCTTGGGTAGCTTCAATCCCTGCCAGTTATACTTTTGCCTTTGGCCTAGTGTGCTGACCCCCGTGTGCCTGTTTGTTGTTATAGCTTGTTTATATGGTTTTGACCCGGCTCTGTTTCCCGTTGTGAGTTTGCCTGTTGATTTTGTACTGCGTTATTATCTGTGTATGACTCATTGCCTGTGACCTGACTACTCTCTGCACGCCCCTCTGGGACCTTGCAGCTATCTTGTGTGTGACTCATTGGCTACGTCCTGACTATTCTCCCTGTCTATGCCCCTTGGTAACTTTGTCTCGCAGTTACTCTGCTAGGAATTGTCTTGCAGCTCCTAGCTCTGTGGAGTTTAGGCCACGCCTCTAGCAGTCACGTGCTTCAGGTCCTGCGGCTCTGAAGTACGCATCTATTCGGTTGCTGCCCGCTCCACAGGTAGCAAGTTCAGTGCGGTGTCTCTGACAGGGGGGTTTAGTTTCCAAAATGGAGTCACTTGTGGGGGGGGGTTCCACAGTTTAGGTACATCAGGGGCTCTGCAAATGTAACATGACGCCCCCAGACCATTCCATCAAAGTCAGCATTTCATAATGTCACTACTTCCCTTCCGAGCCCCGATGTGTGCCCAAACAGTGGTTGCCCCCCCACATATGGGGTACCAGCGTGAAGCACTTAGGAGTTGAAAGTGCTCACTATGCATCTAGATAAGTTCCTTAGGGGGTCTAGTTTCCAAAATGGGGTCATTTGTGGGGGAGCTCCAATGTTTAGGCACACAGGGGCTCTCCAAACACGACATGGTGTCCGCTAACGACTAGAGGTAATTTTCATTTCAAAAAGTCAAATGACGCTCCTTACCTCCTGAGCCCTGCCGTGTGCCCCAAACAGTGGTTTATGACCACATATGAGGTATCGGTGTACTCAGGAGAAATTGCCCAACAAATTTTAGGATCCATTTTATCCTGTTGCCCATATGAAAATGAAAAACTGAGGCTAAAAGAAAATTTTTGTGAAAAAAAGTACTTTTTTTTTTTTTACAGATCAATTTGTGAAGCACCTGGGGGTTCAAAGTGCTCACTATGCATCTAGATAAGTTCCTTAGGGGGTCTAATTTCCAAAATGGGGTCATTTGTGGGGGAGCTCCAATGTTTAGGCACACAGGGGCTCTCCAAACACGACATGGTGTCAGCTAACGACTAGAGGTAATTTTCATTTCAAAAAGTCAAATGACGCTCCTTACCTTCTGAGCCCTGCCGTGCGCCCAAACAGTGGTTCCCCCCACATATGGGGTACCAGCGTACTCAGGACAAACTGGACAACAACTTTTGTTGTCCAATTTCTCCTGTTAGCCTTGTGAAAATAGAAAATAGCGTGCTAAAAAATCATTTTTGAGGAAAAAAAATATTTTTTATTTTCACTGCTCTGCGTTATAAACTTTTGTGAAGCACTTGGGGTTCAAGGTGCTCACTACACATCTAGATAAGTTCCATAAGGTGTCTAGTTTCCAAAATGGGGCCACTTGTGGGGGGGTTTCACTGTTTAGGCACACAGGGGCTCTGCAAACACGACATGGTGTCCGCTAACGACTAGAGGTAATTTTCATTTCAAAAAGTCAAATGACGCTCCTTACCTCCTGAGCCCTGCCGTGCGCCCAAACAGTGGTTTATGACCACATATGAGGTATCGGTGTACTCAGGAGAGATTGCACAACAAATTTTAGGATCCATTTTATCCTGTTACCCATGTGAAAATGAAAAAATTGTTGCTAAAAGAAAATTTTTGTTGGAAAAATTAAAATGTCCATTTTTTCCTTCCATGTTGCTTTAGTTCCTGTGAAACACCTGAAGGGTTAATAATCTTCTTTAATGTAGTTTTGAGTAGCTTGAGGGGTGCAGTTTTTAGAATGGTGTCACTTTTGGGTATTTTCTGCCATATAGACCCCTCAAAGTGACTTCAAGTGTGAGGTCGTCCCTAAAAAAATGGTTTTGTAAATTTTGTTGTAAAAATGAAAAATCGCTGGTCAACTTTGAACCCTTATAACTTCCTAACAAAAAAACATTTTGTTTACAAAATTGTGCTGATGTAAAGTAGACATGTGGGAAATGCTATTTAGTAACTATTTTGTGTCACATAACTCTCTGGTTTAACAGAATAAAAATTCAAAATTTGAAAATTGCAAAATTTTCTAAATTTTCGCCAAATTTCAGATTTTTTTCACAAATAAATGCAAAAATTATCGACCTAAATTTACCACTAACATGAAGTCCAATATGTCACGAAAAAACAGTCTCAGGATCGCTCAGATGCGTTGAAGCATTCCAGAGTTATTACTTCATAAAGGGACACTGGTCAGAATTGCAAAAAATGGCCTGGTCATTAAGGTCAAAATAGGCTTGGTCATGAAGGGGTTAAGGATATCCCAAAATATATTAACATTCCAAGGTTCTGGGTGGGACGAGATGAAGCAGTTTAACTGATCGGACGTTCTATCATTAGGTTCTACTAATTTCAACCAAAAAAGGTTCAGTTTCCAGACTATGCTATTATTCAGTTGCCCATATTTACCGTATTTTTCGGACTATAAGACGCACCGGACCATAAGACGTACCCCAATTTTCAGTAGGAAAATAGGGGAAAAAAAAATTACAGTCCGAATTCAGCTTACCTGGGAAGGGATCCGGCACAGGTGGAGAAGTAGTCACAGGGGTCATTCAGTGGTCCAGGCTTGTGCGGTGGCGGCTCTGTGCTGGGGCAGGTTGGTTGTGCTGGGGCAGCTGCGCTGGGTTAGGGGCAGCTGCGCTGGGATAGGGGCAGCTGTGCTGGGGCAGGGGCAGCAGTGCTGGGGCTGGGGCAGCTGTGCTGAGGCAGGGGCAGCTGTGCTGGGGCAGGGGCAGCTGTGCTGGGGCAGGGGCAGCAGTGCTGAGACAGGGGCAGCTGTGCTGGGGCAGGTGGGCTCTGCGGTGGTGGCAGCTGTGCTGAGGCAGGGGCAGCTGTGCTGGGGTGGGCAGCTGCGCTGGGGCAGGTGGGCTCTGTGGTGGTGGCAGCGGGCGGCGCTCTGCGGTGCGGTGGTGGCAGCGGGCTGTGCTCCGTTGCAGGGGCCGCAGCTCCGCCGGCATTTCTTCGCAGCCCGGAGGCCCCCGCAGTTGCCTTGCTGGCCGCCGCCATGTTGCGGTGGCCTCCGGGAGCATGGACGCCGGTCCGGGGACAGCGCATGCGCGGGATCAGATCTCGTCCCGAGATCTCGGGGGACGAGATTCAAATCTCGGCAACAAGATCTCGTCCCCCGAGATCTCGGGACGAGATCTGAAGCTGCGCATGCGCCGTCCCCGGACCGGCGGCCATCTTCCCGGCGTCCATGCTCCCGGAGGCCACCGCAACAAGGCGGCAGCCAGCAAGGGAACTGCGGGGGCCTCCGGGCTGCGAAGAAATGCCAGCGGAGCCGCGGCCCCTGCACCGGAGCACAGCCCGCTGCCACCACCATACCGCAGAGCGCCGCCCGCTGCCACCACCGCACCGCAGAGCCCCGCCCGCTGCCACCAGCCACCAGGTTAGACCGTGTATTGCGACAATAAGATGCACCCCCCACTTTCCCCAAAAATTTTTTGGGAAAAAAGTGCGTCTTATGGTCGGAAAAATACGGTAAGTTTAAGTACAACCGGGCTATGATCCGAGACCCCCCCCCTACTACCATGTTCTATATTGTCCACCTGTGGTAGGGGCCGTGTTTGGGGGGTGGTCCACTACTTACCACGACCGGACGATGCAAAGACGAGACGGAAGGCAGAATTCAGTTGTAACAGATCCGGGTTTATTGGCCGTCCTCCTGACGACTTTAGCCATGCACCGCAGTTCCTTTACAGCTCTCCGTTTCCAGGCCCGGGTACCTTTCACCTTTCCTTTAGTCGTGATGACGTCCCTCGCGGATCTTTCGCTGGGGCTGTCCTAGACCAATCTACCGCCAGCGCTTCACCTGCCCAAGGTCGTCGTCTAACCGGTACCCCCGGGGCCTCGTCTGTCCTGCGGTACGTCGTGTCAGGGCCACCCCCCGACTGTCTTCTCCTGTCAGTCCCCTGGTCGAGCTCTTCACCGTCCTCCGTCATCTGTCCCGAGTCTTCCTCTGCTGAGCTCCTCCCGGGACTAACTTCTCTGGAACCCCAACCAGTCCTATTTATCCCCTCTCTCACTGGGAATTTCCCTCCTGGGTTCCTTTCTCCCCGCCCCCATGACTAATCAGTTTCTATAGCGGTAAGCTGATGTTAAGTCCTGAACTACACTCCCCCCTGCCATCTTGTGGTCAAATTTCGGTACTGCACTCCCTTTTCTGTCTTTCCCTGCTGTTACCTTTCTGTAGTTGCCAATCTCCGTCTGTAGTGCACAAATCGTCCTCTCCTACTTCCAGTCAAGTCTGTCCGTCAAGTCACCTTCCCCACACTCCCCCTTCCTTTGTCCATTGTTGTCCCGACAATCGTACTCCCTACCTACATCGTCCTAAAGCTTGTCCACAGTCTGTTGTCGGACTGGTCGTTGGGCCAAACCCGCTGCCCACGGGGGCCAAACCAAACCGGGAGCACCATGCTCCAAGCAGCCTACTGCTACCCGCCGGCACGCACGCCACGTGACAACTTCTTTCAGGTTGGCGAGGTCCACCCGGACTACTCTACGGCGTGCACCTCCCACTACTCTCCCCTACTACTTCCTTCAACTATTCGGAACACCATGACCAAGGCCTTTCGCCTACCAGGTCATCGTTGGCGCCCGCCCTTCCTTTTGGGGTGTCTGCGGTGTCGGGGACCTGACTGACGGACCACTGTCTGGTGCGATATCTCTTGTCTCTTTGTCCTTCACTTAAAAAGAGTCATGGTCGGCGTCTTCGTCACATCTACCTCGTACCCGGGACCTGTTACACACACATTTTTTTTTCTGGTTACACACACTACTCATTAAATCAACTTTTAGCACACCGTTATCTCTACCTTAATAACAATATGAGTTACCCAACATGGGTAACCCCTTTTTCCCTTGTTTGTTTTTTTTTTTTTTTTCTTTTCCTTCAACATAACATTTTAAAACACAACATAAATACTCCCCCTCCCTTTAACATGAGTACTTCCTCTCCCATATCTCCGCTATGTCAGGAAAAAAGTCAAACAATAAAAAACATTCTTCTTAACCTGGACGAAAAACTGTCCTCGTGGCCTGCACAGCGGTGCAGAGAAATCCCGACAGTCCCAGCCATCTCCTGATAGCCGGTAGCAAGGGGCCCCACAGCTGTGGAGATCCCGGGATGCAGGGATTGTCTCTAGGGGTCCTTTTTACGGGGGGGCTCGTGACCTTCGGGTTCAGCGATTAAGGCTACCACGTAGTGGCCGCGGGGAAAGTACTCCATGTAGTACGACACCAAGTCCCCCTCCCGCAAAGCCCGGCCGTGACGGATGGAAGTCACGTTGATGTATACCTTCTGGTGAGGTCCCGAATGAACCCGCATCCCTTCTCCAGGTTGGTGTACATGAGCCGCCCCGTGGATCGGGAAGCCGCCATGCCAGCCTCCCCTCTCTCATGGAGCAGGTTCCAGATCTCCCACTCCCTGGCTTTTATCTTCTGTATGACCTCCGCCACCCAGACGGAGTGTCCGGTGTAGGCCTCGGAGTCCGGTGGGCGGGACGCGCTGGGGCAGAGAGCGGGGCAGAGGCGGCCACAGATTCCGACAGCCCAGCAGCCACTGGGGCCGGGCGACAGGCAGGAGCAGTCACGAGTCCCGGGTGGTAGGCCACAGAGCCCGACAAGCAGGCCGCAGCCGACTCCGGGGGTGACGCAGATGCGGCCGCGAGGCGGGTCGCAACCGGAGTCGCGGACGGGGCCAGAGTGGCGGCCGGCACTGGTGAGGAGGCCATAGGGGAGGCCGGAGTGGCGGCAGGCTTCGGGAAGTAGACCGCTGCTGCCAGGTGGAACGCAGCAGCGTCGGCCATGGGTTGGTTCCGCACCGGCAACGCGAGCCGATGCACAGCCGGGCGGGGTGGCTCAGGGTGGTGGGTGAGAGCGTCGGTCGGCCCAGCGGAGGCCGCAGAGCCCTCCGCAACAGGGGCCGCTGGAAAACGGGAGGCCGCGCGGGGAGGCCGAGTGGTGGGGCCACTTGCGGAGTCGCCTGCAGAGCCGGGGGAATTCTCACCTTCCCCAGTGCTGCGGCCTCCGGCAGGCCACCCCGCAGCTCCTCCTGCAGCCTCTGATCTTCACTCCGCCATCCGGCGGGGCTAGCCTCCAGGCTCGTTGGTCCCGTGGGGAGGCTCCCAGGAGATGTCTTCGGCGGATGCTCCAGCAGGGCCCGTCATCGCTCCTCTCCTGGGATCAGCAGGAGGGGGCGGCGGTCTTCAGATGCACACCGCTCCCCCCGGGGGCGGATTTGACACGACCCCAGAATGTCCAGTACAGCTGCAAATGCCTGTGCTTCTTCCTGGCGTCAGAGCACCACAGCCATGTTGTCCGGCTTCTTGTACCGCCCCGGATCCCTTTGATGACAACCAAGGATCCGGAACCAAGTCTCAAATTTGTAATCCACAGGCGAGCAAATTTGTAATCCACAGGTGAGAAAATTTGTAATCCACCGGTGAGCAGCCCAATTCCTTTTGGGTTCTCCAGGCGCAGGTCTGCCGCAGAAGCTGTAGTATTGGCGGCGGCGATCCTGCCGACTACGCCAAATGTGGTAGGGGCCGGGATTGGGGGGTGGTGCACTGCTTACCACGACCGGACGATGCAAAGACAAGACAGAGGCAGAATTTAGTTGTAACAGATCCGGGTTTATTGGCCGTCCTCCTGACGACCTTAGCCATGCACCGCAGTTCCTTTAAGCTCTCCGTTTCCAGGTCCGGGTACCTTTCACCTTTCCTTTAGTCATGATGACGTCCCTCGCGGATCTTTCGCTGGGGCTGTCCTAGACCAATCTACCGCTAGCGCTTCACCTGCCCGAGGTTGGCGTCCAACCGGTACCTCCGGGGCCTCGTCTGTCCTGCGGTACGTCGTGTCAGGGCCACCCCCCGTCTTCTCCTGTCAGTCCCCTGGTCGAGCTCTTCACCGTTCTCCGTCTTCTGTCCTGAGTCTTCCTCTGCTGTGCTCCTCCCGGGACTAACCTCTCTGGAACCCCAACCAGTCCTATTTATCCCCTCTCTCACTGGGAATTTCCCTCCTGGGTTCCTATCTCCCCGCCCCCAATGACTAAGCAGTTTCTATAGTGGTAAGCTGATGTTAAGTCATGAACTACACTCCCCCTGCCATCTTGTGGTCAAATTTCGGTACTGCACTCCCTTTTCTGTTTTTCCCTGCTGTTACCTTTCTGTCATTGCCAATCTCTGTCTGTAGTGCACAAATCGTCCCCTCCTACTTCCAGTCAAGTCTGTCCATCAAGTCACCTTCCCCACACACCCACATCGCTAGATCACTGGATCCAAATATATAATCTATACGTGACAGAGAGGGCCTGGTAGATGAGTCACATGTATATTCCTTCACCTCTGGGTGACGCACCCTCCACAAATCCAACCATCCACTGCCCTCCATGAATAATGTCAACTGGGATGCGCTTTCATAGGTAGTAACATTTGGTGAATGTTTTACCCAGCAATATGCGCTCCGGAAGGATGATGATGGAACTTGATATTTAGATTCAAAGATGATTTTTATTTTTAATTCAAAATAGAATACAACCGGTTTCGACTGCTAAGAGTCTTCCTCGGGTATAATGTCAAGAATATAAACGGATCTGTCTGAACACTTTTTTAGCAGATCTCCCTGCATGTGGTTTTGGGTGGGGGCTGAAAGGTCTGTTTTTCAGACACACCCAGATACTCAGATATGCAGGATTTTGCACTCTGAGGAATCAAACAAAACTCATATACCAAATAAATGTTACACAAAAAGTTTTACACAAAAAAAATTTCACATAAAAAAACAATTAAAAAGTATATATATATGTAAAAATATTCCAAACTTTTCACACAAAAAAATTATTTTTTTTTTTCCCTTTTTCTAAAAACACTATAAATAATATTATGTGTAAAATTTCTTTAAAATGTTATTAAACATACTGAAGTGTGATTTGATACAAAAATATAAAATCCTACAAACATGTACATTATAGCAAAATTTAAAACTCTTCCTAATTTAAATATCATATGCCCTCTATAACATCATTTAATCCATCCGGGTATAACGTACCCAGACGGAAGATCCAATATGATTCTTTCCGGTTTAGCTTTTGTATCCTATTAGTACAATTCTCAGGTATTTGCTCCAGCGGAGTCACGGAAATATTGAATGTTTTATTATGCTTCAAAGATAAGTGCCGGGATAAACTCTGCTCTAAAAAAACATTTTTAGTATTGTGTCTGTGGCCATTCATACGGGATCGTAAGGACTGAGTGGTCCGACCCACATATTGCAGCCCACAGGCACAGGTGATAACATATACAGCGTCGGACTGGCCCACCGGAGAACCGGAGGATTCTCCGGTGGGCCCTGGCACCTGCAGGCATACAGGGCCAGCAGTTGCCTAGGGCCCCCGCTGCTCCAGGGGCCCCCAGTCAGTGGTGTGTCGCACACCATGCAGCTGCTATGGGGGCCCCTGCCAGCGGAGCAGCAGCGGGTGTCAGGAGGCAGGAGCCCCTGTCCCCGCTGCTAAAGAGAAATGAATATTCACTGCGAAGCAGTGAATATCATTTCAGGTCTCCACCCCCAGAGGCCCCGCCCCCAGAGGCCCCGCCCCCAGCCCAGTAAGCCGCTCTGCAGACTACAGCTGTAAATCAGGGCCGGCGCCGCCCTCAGTCCTCTCTGCTCCTGGCTCACAGCCAGTGCGCGATGACGTCACTACATCGCGCACCCGCTGTGTGTCTGGCAGAGGGGGCAGCTCCTGACACTGAAGCCGGGATCAGCGTGGGAGCGAGGAGGAGAGGTGAGTATTGTGTTTTGTTTTGTTTTTATATATCTCTCTCGCTCTCTCTATCTGTCTCTCTCTATCTATCTCTATATATCTCTCTCTCTATCTCTCTTATATCTATCTATCTTTCTATCTCTATCTATTATCTATATCTATCTATCTCTATATCTATCTCTATCTATTATCTATATCTATTTCTATATCTATCTCTATCTATCGCTCTATCTTTATATCTATCTTTCTATCTCTACATCTATCTCTATATCTTTCTATATATATATCTCTATATCTATCTATTATGTCTATCTATCTATCTATCTCTATATCTATTATCTCGATATTTATTATCTATCTAGCTACCATCTATATCTATCTATCTTTATCTATATATATATCTCTATCTAATATCTATATCTATCTATCTCTATACCTATCTATCTATTTATCTATCCGTTATCTATCTCTATATCTTTTCTCTGTATCTATCTATCTCTATATCTATATCTCTCGCTATCTATCGCTCTATCTCTATATCTCTATCTCTATATCTATATCTATCTCTATATCTATCTTTATATCTATATCTATATATCTATCTATCTCTATATCTATATCTATTTCTCTCTATATCTATCTCTATATCTCTCTCTATAGCTATCTATCTATCTCTATCTATCTCTATATCTATCTCTCTGTATATCTATCTATCGCTCTATCTCTATATCTATCTTTCTATCTCTATATCTATATATCTATCTATCTTTCTCTATCTATTTATCTCTATATCTTTTCTCTGTATCTATCTCTCTCTATATCTATATCTATCTATCTATCTCTATATATATCTATTATCTCTATATCTATATCTATTTCTCTCTATATCTCTCTCTTTATCTATCTATCTATTTATCTCTATCTCTATATCTATCTCTCTGTATATCTATCTATCTTTCTATCTCTATATCTATTTCTCTATCTATCTTTCTCTATCTATCTATTTATCTCTATCTATTATCTATATCTATCTCTATCTATCGCTCTATCTCTATATCTATCTTTCTATCTCTACATCTATCTCTATATCTATCTTTCTATCTATCTCTATATCTATCTATATCTATATCTATCTATTATGTCTATCTATCTAGCTATCTCTATTATCTATATCTACCTATCTCTATATCTTTCTATCTTACTCTATCTCTATATCTATCTGTTATCTCTATATTTATTATCTATCTTTATCTCTCTCTATCTATTATCTATATCTATATATATCTCTCTATCTATTTATCGATCTCTGTATCTATCTCTCTCTATATCTATCTCTCTCTCTATCTACCGCTCTCTCTATCTCTATCTATCTTTATATCTATATCTATCTATCTCTATATCTATCTATTATCTCTATATCTATCTACCTATCTATCTCTATATCTATCTCTATATCTATCTTTCTATCTCTACATCTATCTCTATATCTATCTTTCTATCTATCTCTATATCTATCTATATCTATATCTATCTCTATCTATTATCTATATCTATTTCTATATCTATCTCTATCTATCGCTCTATCTTTATATCTATCTTTCTATCTCTACATCTATCTCTATATCTATCTATCTCTATATCTTTCTATATATATATATATCTCTATATCTATCTATTATGTCTATCTATCTATCTCTATATCTATCTTACTCTATCTATCTCTATATCTATTATCTCGATATTTATTATCTATCTAGCTACCATCTATATCTATCTATCTTTATCTATATATATCTCTATCTAATATCTATATCTATCTATCTCTATACCTATCTATCTATTTATCTATCTGTTATCTATCTCTATATCTTTTCTCTGTATCTATCTATCTCTATATCTATATCTCTCGCTATCTATCGCTCTATCTCTATATCTATATCTATCTCTATATCTATCTTTATATCTATATCTATATCTATATATCTATCTATCTCTATATCTATATCTATTTCTCTCTATATCTATCTCTATATCTCTCTCTATAGCTATCTATCTATCTCTATCTATCTCTATATCTATCTCTCTGTATATCTATCGCTCTATCTCTATCTATCTTTATATCTCTATATCTATATATCTATCTATCTTTCTCTATCTATTTATCTCTATATCTTTTCTCTGTATCTATCTCTCTCTATATCTATATCTATCTATCTCTATATATATCTATTATCTCTATATCTATATCTATTTCTCTCTATATCTCTCTCTTTATCTATCTATCTATTTATCTCTATCTCTATATCTATCTCTCTGTATATCTATCTATCTTTCTATCTCTATATCTATTTCTCTATCTATCTATCTTTCTCTATCTATCTATTTATCTCTATCTATTATCTATATCTATCTCTATCTATCTATCGCTCTATCTCTATATCTATCTTTCTATCTCTACATCTATCTCTATATCTATCTTTCTATCTATCTCTATATCTATCTATATCTATATCTATCTATTATGTCTATCTATCTAGCTATCTCTATTATCTATATCTACCTATCTCTATATCTTTCTATCTTACTCTATCTCTATATCTATCTGTTATCTCTATATTTATTATCTATCTTTATCTATCTATCTCTATCTATTATCTATATCTATCTCTCTATCTATTTATCGATCTCTGTATCTATCTCTCTCTATATCTATCTCTCTCTCTATCTACCGCTCTCTCTATCTCTATCTATCTTTATATCTATATCTATCTATCTCTATATCTATCTATTATCTCTATATCTATCTACCTATCTATCTCTATATCTATCTCTATATCTGTTTCTCTCTATATCTATCTCTATATCTCTCTCTCTATAGCTATCTATATATTATCTCTATATCTATCTATCTATCTATCTATCTATATATTATCTCTATATCTATCTATCTCTATATCTATCTGTTATCTCTATATCCATATCTATCTCTATATCTATCTATCTATCTCTATATCTATCTATCTCTATATCTATCTTTCTATCTAACACTATATCTCTATATCTATCTCTATATCTCATTATCTATCTATCTCTATCTCTATTTCTCTCTCTTTATCTATCTATCGATCTATCCATCTATCTCTATATCTATCTCTATATCTATCTATTATATCTATCTATTATCTCTATTATCTATATCTATCCATCTATCTATCTCTATCTATCTCTATATCTCTCTATATCTATCTTTCTAACTCTATATCTATCTATCTCTATACATATCTCTATATCTAGCTATTATCTCTATATCTATCTCTACATCTATCTTTCTATATCTATCTGTCTCTATATCTATCTATCTATCTATCTCTATATCTATTATCTCTATATCTATCTATCTCTATATATATCTCTATATCTATTTTTATTTATAGCCATCTATCTATATATATTTATCTCTATATCTATCTATATATGTCTATATTATTATTATTATTATATCTGTATATCTCTATCTATTATCTATCTCTATCTATTAATCTCTGTCTATATATCTATCTATCTCTTTCTATCTATAGCTATCTATCTCTATATCTATCTATCTATCCATTATCTATTTTCTATATCTATCTACCTATCGATCTATCTATCTATCTATATTTCTTTCTATATCTATCTTTATATCTATCTCTATCTATCTCTATGAATCTTTCTATCTATATATATCCATTAACTACTTTCTATCCATTATCTACTATCTATCTCTATATCTATCTATTTCTACATCTATCTTTCTATCTATATCTATCTAACTCTATATCTATATATCTATATAGCATTATACCCTATGAGGGGGGCAGTATTATACCCTATGAGGGGGTGCATTATTCCCTATGAGGGGGGCAGTTTTATACCCTATGAGGGGGGTGCATTATACCCTATGAGGGGGCAGCATTATACCCTATGAGGGGGGCAGAATTATACCCTATGAGGGGATGCATTATTCCCTATGAGGGGGGCAGTATTATACCCTATGAGGGGGGCAGTATTATACCCTATGAGGGGGGCAGCATTATACCCTATGAGGGGGGCAGCATTATACCCTATGAGGGGGGAAGCATTATACCCTATGAGGAGGGCAGCATTATTCCCTATGAGGGGGTGCATTATTCCCTATGAGGGGGGCAGTATTATACCCTATGAGGGGGTGCATTATTCCCTATGAGGGGGGCAGTATTATACCCTATGAGGGGGGTGCATTATTCCCTATGAGGGGGGCAGTATTATACCCTATGAGGGGGGCAGTATTATACCCTATGAGGAGGCAGCATTATACCCTATGAGGGGGTGCATTATTCCCTATGAGGGGTGCATTATTCCCTATGAGGGGGCAGTATTATACCCTATGAGGGGGGCAGTATTATACCCTATGAGGGGGCACCATTATACCCTATGAGGGGGTGCATTATTCCCTATGAGTGGGGCAGTATTATACCCTATGAGGGGGGCAGTATTATACCCTATGAGGGGGGCAGTATTATACCCTATGAGGGGGTGCATTATACCCTATGAGGGGGTGCATTATTCCCTATGAGGGGGGCAGTATTATACCCTATGAGGGGGGCAGTATTATATTCTATGAGATGGCTGCATTATACTAGGTGAGGGGGCTGCTTTATATTCTATGAGGGGGCTACCCCAACTCCTGCTACATAATTAAGACATGTACAACCTTATATTATACCCGGATATTAGCGTGTTTTACCGCATAATTGGTGGTCTGGTATTTAACTCTATGCAGCTACATAGTGGGCCCCAAGAATGATTTTCTCTGGTGGGCCCAAGGTGTTCCAGTCCGACGCTGAACATATATAACAAAATCACTATCACACGTTAATTTTTGCGTGATTGCTATGGTTTCACCAGTACTGTACGACGTAATGTACTGAGTCATATCACTGATAATTTCACAGGTACAACATTTTCGGGAACCACATCGATAGATACCCAGTTTGAAAGCATCAGTTTCATTTATCCTAATTTTTTCTTTTTACATTCCCGTTCCTTATCTTTGGTCATTCTGAGATTACTAGGGGCAATTATACCCTTCACCGTTTGGCCCCTACGAAAGGTAATATTGGGTCTATCTGGTAAAAGTTTTTTCAAAAAAGTATCCTTTTTCAACAAGTACCAATATTTGTTTAAAATATTTCTTATCTCTGTATTACTACGATTAAAAGCGGTAATAAAATTGTACGGCCACCCATCTTTTTTTCTTTCCTTATTCCTATTTTTGTTTACATTAATTCTCTGCTCAGGTTTTTCTCCTCCTCCTTTAGGCTGGTTTCACATTCGCGCTTTTTAAGCGCACGCACGGCCGGGGGTAGCTCCGCCCCCGAGCCGGCTCTCTGCCCGGCGTGCCCGCCCCTTCCTTGTAGCGCCGCCTCCTAGCGCACAGCGGCGCCTGCGATCGGCGCACCCTATCTTTAGCATAGGGTGCGCAGATCGTGCGCAGGCCGTGCGCTAGTTGAGCTTTGACCTGCGCTGCGCACTTTTGACGGTGCGCCGTGCGCGCCAAAATCAAACTTTTCGGATTTTGGCGCGCACGGCGCACCGTCAAAAGTGCGCAGCGCAGGTCAAAGCGCAACTAGCGCACGGCCTGCGCACGATCTGCGCACCCTATGCTAAAGATAGGGTGCGCCGATCGCAGGCGCCGCTGTGCGCTAGGAGGCGGCGCTACAAGGAAGGGGCGGGCACGCCGGGCAGAGAGCCGGCTCGGGGGCGGAGCTACCCCCGGCCGTGCGTGCGCTTAAAAAGCGCGAATGTGAAACCAGCCTTAGTTATTGCCTCTTCCTTGTTTTTATTGTTCTCTCTAGATAAACACTCCTGCTGAGTTCTTTCTAGATTAGTTCTGTATGCTGCCATGATTAATCGTTTTGGATATTTCTTATCCGTAAACCTATCAATGAGAATTTTCGATTGTTCCACATAATCTTCCTTATTGGTATTGTTTCTCCTAATTCTGCGGAATTGGCTATAAGGAATGTTTTGCTTCCATTTTTGATGGTGTGCACTTCGATAATCGAGGAAACCATTTGTGTCAGTTTTCTTGAAATATGTTTTCGTGCAAATTTTTTTATTTTTATGGGATATTTCTAGATCAAGAAAAATTTATTTTTTCCTTATTAACCTCTGCCGAAAAAGTAATACCCCAGTCATTCCTGTTTAATGCCACAATAAATTCTTGAGCTTCAACTTCAGTGCCTTTCCAAAATACAATTAAATCATCAATAAAACGACGATAATATATTATGTTGTTACAGTAAGGTTGCTGACACAGGGGCGATGAGGACTCGAAGCACCCCATGAAAAGATTTGCGAAACTTGGCGCTACCCGAGTCCCCATTGCGGTGCCAAGCCGCTGTATATACAATTGCCCCTGGAAGGTAAAAAGGTTATGTTCTAATATGAATTTTAAACCCCTTATTAAAAATTGTCTCTGTTGTTCTGGCATATCTGCTATCCCATTCAAGTAATGTGAAACTGAATTAATTCCCAATATATGATCAATATTGGAGTAAAGGGCATGTACATCTAAAGTTATGAACATGTACTTTTCTTCCCAAACTGGGATGGAACCGAAGAGTGGGTCCCCCCGGACAGCCCATCACCCAATCTCAATCTATCGAAACAGTTATTCATGACTAAATTGAAGTCCCCCATGCACACTGCGGGGCTGGGAATCGGGGGACTCCAAGACACGCAGGCTTGAAGGCCTGATGTCAGCTCCCGGGCAGCGCGCACTCGCATGCTCGAGAACTGTTGTCACAGTGCAGGCGCCGGCATACAACACAGGAGGAGGCGGGGGCGCATAGGGGCATGATGGACGGATGGAAGGCGGCGCCCATACACAAGACAGGGGCATGATGGACGGCTTGGAGGCGGTGCCCAGACGCAAGACGGGGGCATGACGGACGGCTGGGAGGAGCCTGATACAGGGGGACACACCATACCTATGGGACACATTACAGGTATGAGGAGCTATTTATAAAAGTCAATATTTCTGTGTTACTAGGGGTCAGAAACAGAAGAGCCACCTTCACAGAATGCAGCCTTAGTGCTGCTGAAGGTGGTTCTTTTACTTAATAACGCCCTGGGGGGTGACATGTTCCCTTTAATGGGGCTTTTTTTGCCGTGCCAGATGTAAAATAGCATCTCTGACTTTGCAATTGAGGAGGCTCGCCAGGAAAGGTCTAGGTGGAGCACCCGGAGGAAGAGGCTTTGTAGGGACCCTATGGGCCCTTTCCACAGAGAACGTAGGGGAGAATTCTTCCCCCAGACAAGCTTTAAGCCAGCCTTCTAAAAATTGCTCTCGTAGCTGGCCTTCTGAACTTTTCGGCAGACCAATGATTCGGATATTATTCCGACGTAGTCCTTGCGCATTCCTAAAGGTGTTTTCTGGGGTTGCTTTCTTTGCAAGAAAAAAAAATTAAAGAAACATTCTATTTCATAATTTTAGTGGCGGAACTAACACTAATAGTGTATCAGTTTTGCAAAGAGCAGGGGTGGCCATACCATTGGTGCAACCTGTGCAGCAGGGGCCTAAGGTGTAAAGGGGCCCAATTCCAGAACTGCAAAAATGCCACTGGCATAGAGGGTTCCTTTAATTCAGAGCTGAGCTCTATGCGGTCATATGGAAATGACATATATATGTTCTAGGTTGGAGTGCTCCTTTAAATATCGTATAAGGAAAACCTTTTATGAACCTTTGAGCCCCAATCATTGAATTTGCACCTGTCTTTGTTGATTGTTTTGGTCTCTTGTATCTCTTTTTTTCAGTTTGCACCAAATTCAGCTTTCCATTTACTTCTTTTTGAACTCTATTTTACATGTTTGCTTTATTTTTTTCTTAATCGCCACCGCGGGCAGAGTTTAGGGTTTTCTTGATGTTTTCGCCTAATTCATAATTTGCGACTTTATAAAAAGCCAGAAAATCTTTTTGCCAATGTATTCCAGTCGCCTCCTTGTGTTTTCATGTAAACCACAAACATTTGTGCCATTTTTTTTTTCAAATTTATGAACCGCGTGCACTAGTTTGATGAATTTGGCGCAAAAAAACCCCAAACATCAGCAAATACTTTAAGATTAAAAAAAAAGAAAAGTGGCTTTTAAAAAAAAAAAGCTGCAAATGTCGAATTGTGCACAAAGTTTCAAGGATTTGCCACATTTGTATCCATTGTAGACAATCCTATGGGAACCAGATACATCAAGGGTACAAATCTCATGTGATAGTTTGCTACAATGTGTCAGCGCAGGAGACCAGGCTACTATGAAAATGTAAAATTGCAGCAGACAGCAGCTATGTCCCAGTTCATCCACACCGCTGTCTTCCTTTTTTTTAAGCCCTTGTGGCATTAGGCTCCTGATCACACCCTGCAGGCTTTCATCATTCCTGCCACTTATTTTTATAGCAATCATATTGAGCAGAGTGCGGCATTATCCAACACTGTGTACAGCTGAAGAGCTTCTGCAGCAGCTGGGTGATCAATGGGACCCAATCAGATGTCCCTTATATGGCATCACCTATTTCCAAAAACTCCAAGGAATAAGTTGGACAACTTTACATCATGTAACACTGAGCTCATTGTATCATCTTGTTCCATAAATTCTGCATGCGATGCCTCATGCACATGGCGGTATTATGGCCCAATGTACAAAACCGCAACCTGGCACCAATACTGCCCTACTGTACCTCATTATACCATTATAGAAAAGACAAGAAAAAGATGTAGCAAGTTTTATCACTATCACAATATATTCCCTCCTATATACACACTGAGCGACATATGGCGGCACACATAGTATAGGACTCTTATTTGCTACCATACATGTGCACTAACATGGCAGAAAAAGAGGCAAAAACATTGTAATTCTACATTTATCATTCAAATCTCAGATAAAATTCCGCCATAATTTTGCACCTTGGAGTTTGCCTAGAATTTTGCTATACCAGGTCTTATCTGTACATGAAAGGTGGTTGTATGAATAGTATTTGGGGTCCACTGTGCTGCAACCCAGATACAGGCACGCGATATGTCCCAAAATGCCGCTGCTTTGACCAATGATCCATTAGATCCCACAGGGACGAGGATCTCCTACCTTCAGCCCCGTTCCCAGCACAATGACATCATACTCTTCCTCCATGCCGGAGAGATGGGTCCGTTCCTCACATTCGTGGTTACATGTGGCGGTGCGTGTAACAGTCTGCGGGACTAATCTGATCTGCGAGGCGGTGATTAGCCGCCAGCTTTCAGACTGTTACTCGGCCCAGTGACCCAAAGCCGGGCCACCTGCCTTGTAATCCAGCGAGGGCTGTGCGGGACGGAGCCTGGGGCAAAATGCCTGTAATCATAGGTAATTGCCCCCCGCTATTAAAGTGGTGGTCTCAACTTCTTAAATAAGTAAAATTGCAAAGTGCTTATAGAAACAAAACCTTTCCAATCTACTTCTTATTAAAAATCCTCAAGAATTAAAGGATTTCTAATTTTATCGTTTACAGCTCATTGCCTAGCAGACCGACCACCTCTGCATAGGTGGCCGCTTTCCGAGGAGAGGAACAGTTTGCTATCCAGCTTGTAAGCGCTGCTCTGACGCTGGCCGGATCACTCCTCCTCTGCATAAGGGAATGTACCGTTCAGATCATAGGTGCGTGCACTCCTCCTGCAATAAAGACCCCCTTTAATTATAAGCATTAGTAATGGTGCCGTAAACCTTCAATAGTTATCTTCCCCATACACCCTCATACACATGCACACTCGGTTCAGATGAGCGTGCATGTGTTGTCAATGGGGAAAGAGAAGCAAGCTGCTGGCTAAAAGCATGCAAATTAATTTCATTCTCCCGAAATCATCGGGCAGGGGACAGTCAAGATTCCCCCATAACGAAAAGTCTGCCGGTCCTACCGAAACTTGAGAGTTCAGCGACTAGGCTACCATATCGTACAGCTCACGCAGCCTCGGGGCACCGCCAGCTCTCTTGGTGCCCAATCCAGAGGTTTCCAAATTTGCCCCGAATCATTTTCAATCTCTCAAGTGGGCAATAATTAACTTATATGCAAATCTTCCCCAACCAATCCCCATCATTCTGGCCGTCATGTACCTATAGTGAGGTCGGCAGTGTCCTGCAGCTTCTCACCCCTCCTCCCCCTATACATCACCTCTCTCAGTGCTACCAAAGTGCCCAAGAGGGTGCACAAAGGAATGTAAAGGAAGAGCGATGATTTGTTTCTTTGCATACATTGTGCCCCCTACTCTAAGATGTCCCAAGTGGCCATATACTTCCCGTGCCCGCTCCATGCACAGTGAGACCCTCATACATTGCAGACACAAACACAATGACTATAAACAAATAATGCAGAAATTGGATGTGAAGTGTCCTCTACAGGAATTGGGGGGCTCTGTGCTGCCCCACGGCTATACTGAGTCATAACGCTCATAATATGGAAGGGAATCACTTATAGGTGGGCTGCAACGCCCCCTGCTGACCAACAAAAAGAATAGAAGAAACGACCAAATGTCTAAAAGAGAAACGTTTCTCCCTGTGGAGAGTGACGTTAGACCAGGGCCCAGAGCCTCTCAAATAGCCAAATTAGTTCTCATACTTTGCACTGATGAGGGGCAACACCCCGAAACACTGTGTCTGCAAAATGAGATTCTGATTTGGTTTTTATCCTAAGTCATATTGCAAATGACTTTTTAGGACTCTACTTCCAGCCGGTGGCGCTATAGAGTGCTAGTCCTCTTCCTCTTTGAAGAGGCAATTTGCATATAAAAGGGAAACAAAATGTTCAGATTTTTTTTTTTTTAAATAATTTTGTCCAGCATGGAAAGTTATGAAACTTTGCAATTCACTTTATTAGGTAATTTGTCTTTAAAGGGAATCTGTCACCTCATTTTTGCCCTATGAGCTGCCGGCACCGCCATCAGGGGCTTATCTACAGCATTCTGTAATGCATTCTGTAATGCTGTAGATAAGCCCCCGATGTAACCTGAAAGAGAAAAACGAGTTAGATTATACTCACCCCGGGGTCCGATCCGGTGCCTCCCATCTTCTAGAGATGACGTCCTCCTTCTTACATCTGCCGAGGCTCCTGCACAAGCGCACTGCACTGTTGAGAGCAGAGTAAAGTACTGCAGTGCGCAGGCGTCGGACCTCTCTGACCTTTCCCAGCACCTGCGCACTGTAGTACTTTACTCTGCCCTCAATAGTGCAGATATAGTACACCTGCGCCGAAGCCGCGGCAGAAGTAAGAAGGAGGACGTCATCGCTAGAAGATGGGAGGCGCTGGACCGAACGCCGGGGTGAGTGTAATCTAACTCTTTTATCTTATCTTTCAGGTTACATCGGGGCTTATCTACGGCATTACAGAATGCATTACAGAATGCTGTAGATAAGCCCCTGATGGCGGTGCCGGCAGCTGATAGGTGAAAAATGGGGCGACAGATTCCATTTAAGGACTATGATTCTTTTTACATGAGGTGATGTGTATATCCCTTTAAATAACTCTGCCCATTTCAAACATGGCGACACAGAGATTCCTGTGCAGCACGTGATCAAGTTTTCCAAGTTCAGGCACCGGTCTGCACAGAGCTGAGAGCAGCAGGTTCGGGGCGCACATTTGTCTTCACGTTATGAACGTTCTTTGCTTCTGAGACAGGGAAACGTGAGACGGTTTAATGAACTAGGGTGTGTTTCCTTTAAGAAGGCGTGGTTTATGAAAAAAAATCAGCCCGTTGATAGGTGCTTTGAGTTGTCATTTATTCAGTTTGTGAAGACGTCACCTTGGGAAGGGCGGAAGTATAAAAAGTCGCTCGGTGATTGGTAGCGCGGACTGTCAGTCAGCGAGTAAGGGCGGAAGTCGTCGATATAGTAGCATTTGATTGGTTAGGAGCTGCTGGGGTACGTGTTGTGATTGGTCAGTTTTCCTTCAAGGGAAATTAGGGCGAAGGTCGCGGGAGTAAACCTTGTCCTGAGTGCGGGAGGCGGCTGTCACTGTCCGGTGCCGGAGACAGCGGTCATCATGGCAGAGAAGCAGCAGCAGGTGCAGGTCATCAGCCCCGTGAAGAACTTCTTTGCAGGGGGCTTCGGAGGAGTGTGCCTGGTGTTTGCTGGCCATCCCCTGGACACCATAAAGGTGAGAGCTGCCAGTCACTGAGATGCCGGAGCGTTCTCCAGGCGTTTATTATAACCAGGGGATGGGAGAAAAAAACCGCCTGAGGCGTGTGAGCGTCTCGGACTTGTTCACACTTTGCTTTTTTTTTATTCTTTGTAAAAACTGCAGCGTTTTCCATCCCCCATCAGAGTGAGTGCAGTTTCTGATGTCTCAGGCTTCTTTCCCTTGCAGATATGACCCATCAGAGCAGTTTTTTTTCATATCTGCATCATCAATTCTTTAATAGTTTTTCTTTTCACCCATTCAAATGAATGGGAGGGGAAAGAAAAGGTGGTTTTGTTGCGAATACTTTGGGTTTTTTTGGTGCTGAAAAATCTCTTCCAAATACTCGACGTGTGCACACGGCCTGAGACCTGCAGGAAAAATAATACAAAAAAATGCGATAAAATGATTTCTGCTCTATGAAGTCTCAGCGTTATCCACCAGGAAACAAACAAACAAACCAAATGTATTGTGTGTTCATCTCATTAAGGATTTGGGTTCTAAAAACACTTGTGCGACTTTTGGTGTGACTCTTTTAGAGCATTTTTTTTTTTGCATGGTGTCATCTGCACAGCCACCTGCAGGGGGCGCTGGTGGTCACCACTTTTTAGGTAAGAGGTTATGCAGGGTAAAAGGGTGGCTCTGCTGCATCGTGTGACTGTGTACCGTTGGCTCCCGGGGGCGTCTGTGACACTATTGTTATCTTTATTTTTTTCCTCTGAAACTTATTAAAAGGGACAGAAACAGTTTAGGGTGAAAAAAAAAAGTTGTTTTTTTTTTTTTTTTTTTTTAATCCTTTCCTGGGTAATTACTAGCACTGCTGCTCTCATGAGTCAAGAAAAAAGGGCAGAACCAGGCGCCTCTGCCAGGATTTTAGCAAGGTGAGGCTGCTAGAATGGATACACCCAGAATTCCTAAAATTAAGGTGGAGCTCCCCCGCCCCCCCAAAAAAAAAAAAAAAAATAAAATAAAGTGCAGGCTGTTTGTAAATGTTCTTATTTATGTGTTTTTATGTTGTAGGTTCGGATTCAGACACAGGTGAAGCCCGGTCCGGGGCAGCTCCCTCTGTACTCGGGGACCTTCGACTGCTTTAAGAAGACGCTTGTGAATGAGGTATCCCCACCCGGTGAAGTATTGGGGTCCAGCACTGACTCCTTATGTCAAGGACAGTCAGGCCTATGTGGGTCTCTGCGCCACAGTCGGTGCCCCGTGTGGTTTCATTCAGTAACTGCAGAATTCTGGGAAGATATTGCCGGGTATCACTGTGTCAGAGAAAAGCGTTCTTATATTTTTTGCAGAAAAGGTTACAGAATATTCCCATTGTCATAGTGCATGCAACTACAAGCAGGTTTGCAATTTACTGCTTATTCAAATTTTCAGCAGTTTTTGAGATATTGATGATCTCGTTGCCTTGGAGACTGACCACTTCTGTTAGACAGCAGAACATGAGCAGTGCTTCCAAGCTCTGTCCTATTGAGGTTGTAAGGGCTGTATCGAAACTATTCAGGATCTCGGAGCGCGCCGTTACCTCCCAATCCCAGCCTGCTTCAGCCCAGAGCTTCCAAGCTATAGACAGCAGAGGTGGTCGGTATCCAAGGCAACAAGTTGTGAATAAAACTGTTAATATCTCAAGAACGATTGAAAATTATTTATTTTTTACAATTGGTGTCAGACAGTATCATAGAATGTTAGCGTTGGAAGGGACCTCCAGGGTCATCGCGTCCAACCCCCGGCCCAATGCAGGAGTCGCTAACCCATCCCAGACAGCTGTCTGTCCAGCCTCTGTTTGAAGACTTCCATTGAAGGAGAACTCACCACTTCTCGTGGCAGCCTGTTCCACTCATTGATCACTCTAACTGTCAAAGTTTTTTCTAATATCTAATCTGTGTCTCCTCCCATTCAGTTTCATCCCATTGCTTCTAGTCTTTCCTTGTGCAAATGAGAATAAAGTTGATCCTTCTACAATGTGACAGCCCTTGAGATATTTGTAGACAGCTATTAAGTCTCCTCTCAGTCTTCTCTTTTGCCAGATCCTGTAACCGTTCCTCATAGGACATACTCTGCACTCCGCTCACCATCCTGGTAACTTTTTTCTGACCTTGCTCCAGGCAATTCCCGCATATGTTGCGGTTCTCAAACAGCCGTGAATCATGCAGCCGCGGGGACCCTAAAGTATTACTTGAGCCCTCAAGATGCTCCGCACCCGAGCATGCTCAGATAACGCTATAGCTGAACCTTTTAACCCCTTACTGCTGACGCATTAGTACGTCAGCGCTAAGTATCCTCTGCTTTGTGGTGGGCTCCGGCAGTGATCCCAACTCAAAGCCATGACATGTCAGCTGTTTTAAACAGCTGATGTGCCTGCAATAGGTGCGAGCGGAATCGCGTTCCGCCTGCGCCTATTAACTAGTTAAATCCCACTGTCAAACGCTTAACTAGTACTTCCGTCACGTGTTTGGGGGTCAGTGACTCGTTGCCTTGACAGCCAGAGGTCTCATAGAGACCTTTATGGTTGTTGCCGGCAGATTGCTATGAGCGCCACCCGGTGGTCGGTGCTCAATGCAATCTAGTAAATCTGATCATATCGCCTATATGTAGCAGAGCCGATCAAGTATGGCATGCTTCTAGCCTCCTATGGAGACTATTGAAGCATGGCAAAAGTTTAAAAATAAAAAGTGTTTAAAAATTAAAAAAAGTAAAAAAAAAAAAAAAAAAAAAGTTTACATCACCCCCCTTTCGCCCCAATCAAAATAAAACCATAAAAAAATGAAACCTACACATATTTGGTATCGCTGCGTTCAGAGTCGCCCAATCTATCAATAAAAAAAAAAGCATTTACCCAATCGCTAAATGGCGTCGCGAGAAAGAAAGTCAAAACACCAGAATTAGTTTTTTTTGGTTGCCACAGCATTGCATTAAAATGCAATAACGGGCGATCAAAAAAACGTATCTGCACAAAAGTGGCATCATTAAAAATGTCAGCTCGGCATGCAAAAAAATAAGCCCTCACCCGACCCGAGATCACAAAAAATGGAGACACTACAGGTCTCGGAAAATGGCACTAATATATATATAAATTTATTTTTAGCAAACTTTGTAATTTTTTTCACCACTTAGATAAAGGAGAACCTAGACATGTTTGGTGTCTATGAACTCGTAATGACCTGGAGAATCATAATGGCAGGTCAGTTTTAGCATTTAGTGAACCTAGCAAAAAAGCCAAATAAAAAAACAAGTGTGGGATTGCACTTTTTTTTTTTTTTTTTTTTTGCAATTTCACCGCACTTGGAAATTGTTTTCCGTTTTCGAGTACACGACATGCTGAAACCAATGGTGTCGTTCAAAAGTACAACTTGTCCCTCAAAAAGTAAGCCCTCACATGGCCATATTGGTGGAAAAATAAAAAAATTATGGCTCTGGGAAGAAGGGGAGCGAAAAACGAAAGATCAAAAAAAGCTCCAGGA
Source organism: Dendrobates tinctorius (assembly GCF_039654945.1). Classification (NCBI taxonomy): domain Eukaryota; kingdom Metazoa; phylum Chordata; class Amphibia; order Anura; family Dendrobatidae; genus Dendrobates; species Dendrobates tinctorius. The sequence goes on from NW_027361709.1 coordinate 6,838,376, forward strand.
GTTAAGGGGTTAAAGGGTATATTCGGGACTTTACAAAAAAATGTACCTAAGCACTAACAGGCAAATAATTGCAAGTTACAGGCGTGATGTGCATGGCTGCATTCTTCCCTGGCACAGAACAGTCACATACAGCTCCTGCTGGGGATTCAGATGCCCCTGCTGACGCGACAGGGCGTAACTTCCGACATCATTCTGATTGTCAGCCGGCTCCCCCAATTAGGCAGCGGGGATCTGGCTGTCAATCAGGGTTATGTCGGAAGTCCCGCCCTGTCGACAGAGCAAAGTGGAAAAGAAGCCTCCGCTCTGTAGACGTGAAGTCAGCATAGGCCTCTGAATCCCTGGCTGGAGCGACCTGTGACCGTTGTGTGCCGGGGTAAAACTGCGCCGAGCACGACAGGCAGGTAAGTTACAGTTTCCTGCCTGTTAGTGCATTTTTTGTAAAGTTCCTGAGATCCCCTTTAATTTACTTGGTGCAAAAGAGTGAAACTGTGATAAACTCTATGGCAGCTCTGCCAGGCAGATATCTGAAGAGTCTGCACCTTTCTGGGGTCACATGTACCATCTGGAACATAAGGGATTCGGCACGGGTCAGTCCTAGGCCCCCTCCTCATCTCCCTATACCCTCCCCCTATTGGACAAACCTTCAGTAGATTCAGTTTTCAGAACCATCTCTATTCTGATTACACCCAATTATACCCATCATCTCCTGACATTACGGCTGCATTACTACGAAATAGTAGGGATTGTCTGTCCACTCTCTTGAACACTATGTCCTCACTCTATCTCAAAACTCAAATCCTTGTGTTTCCTCCCTCTTCTAATGTACCTATGCCTGACATTGCCATTTCCGTGTGTGGTTCTACCATTACACCCCAGCAACAGGCCCGCTGTCACCAACCGTTACACCGATGCCTCTACCCTGTGTCAGTCGTTGCACTGGTTACCCATCCACTCCAGAGTTCAGTATAAACATATCACTCTCACCCACAAAGCTCTTCATGGTTCAGCATCACCCTACATCTCCTCACTCCTTTCTGTCTGTCACCCTACCGGTGCTCCACATTGTAATGATCTAAAGGGGGTTTTACACATAGCGATATCGCTATAACGTCACCGATTTTGTGACGTTATAGCGATATCGCTATGTGTGATACATACCTCCGACCGGCTCCCCCGCTGTCCATCGCTGATCACGCGAGAATGTCCGGCTCCATTTCTCGTCGTCAGCTTCCTGCTGGGGCTTCCTGCTGTGACGACGAGTGACGCGTGGAGGCGGGCGGGAGGACGTCAGGATCGCTGTGTGTGAAAGGTGAGTATCATGCGCTGCGTCGCTGCTGCATCGCTGTGAGGTCTGCCTGTGTGACAGCTCACTAGCGATCATTTAGCGATGCACCAGAGATCCTGACCGGGTCGGATCGCTGGTGCATCGCTAAATGTAAAGGGGCCTTAAGGCTAACATCCTCTATAATCAGAACCTCCTATTTCCCTCTCCAGGATTTCCCTTGTACTGCACCTGTTTTCTGGAATGCACTACCTGGACAATTCTGTTAATTCCCAATACCCAGAGTTTCAAATAGGCCACGAAATGAGTTTTTAAGGCACATCTCCTCACTAATCTATCCCCTCTTCTCTCTCCGTGCACTCAGTAGCGCTTTGTGTCTGTACTTGTACACACATGGCTGGTGACTGGTTCATGCAGCGTCATTTCAGTGCCCTTAACAGTTTCTCTCCCCTACGCTCCCCACCACCACCAAAAAAGGAAAAAAGTCCGCAGGTAACAGAAAAGAGTGCTGGATATAAGCAGTGTGAACAGTCACTGACAGCCTCTTATCCCAGGAGAGGTTACTAATTGCCCATCCTGGAGTGATAACTTCTGTGTCGTTTGGGGAAGTGACTCGCTTTTTATCATCTTTGCTTCAGGGCATCAAGGGTCTGTACAAGGGGATGGCAGCCCCCATTGTCGGGGTCACCCCGATGTTTGCAATTTGCTTTTTCGGGTTTGGTCTTGGGAAGAAGCTGCAGCAGAAGCATCCGGAGGAAATTCTCACGTAAGACACAGACTTTTCTCTCTTTAAGTTTAGGGGAAAATGATCGTCTGGTAATTAATTTTCTCTTTCCTGCACGTTCGCTACATGAATTAAAGAAGTTATCCATTATGTCTACATTGGTGACCTATCCTTAGCATGGGTCATCAGTGTCTGATCGGGGGGGGGGGGTGCCAGGTGTTTAACACTGGCCGATCAGCTGTGGTTGGTGGCCGCCAGCTGGAAGTACTCATTTGCTGAGCTGCTCCATCTTCTTGTAGTGGCAGAGTTGTGGTACTGCACATCCGCCTGCTATTCATATCAATAGGAGATGGATGTGCAGCGGCTGCAACAAGTAGATGGAGCAGCTCGGCAAATGAGTACTCCCGGCCGGTGGCCGCCGACACCGATAACAGCTGATCGGCGGGGGTGCCTGGTGCCTAACCACAGCCAGTCAGACATTGATATAAGGTCATCAAAGTAAAAGTAGTGAACAACCTCTAATTGCTGATAATTAATCTTTAATCATTGCAATGAGGCAACCGAGAGCCTCGTGTATGAATGCAGCGGCTTTGTCAGTGTCCCAATAGTCCGCTATGTATACAACGACCAGCTATAAAGTGTGGGACCCTCTGAACTTTCAAGGCCTGGGCTCTCTGACCAATCTATCACAGCTGCAATGTGATTCCTTTTTACCATAGCTGTGGTGCTCTGCGTTTCCTTACCCCTATTTACCATAGCAACGTTGCTTGGTACACCCTGACATCTTTTGCCCGTGGCTGCGATGCTCTGCACATTGTGGCATCTTTCTATCGCAGCTGCGATGCTCTGCAGGCCCTGACGTCTGTCTATCATAGAGCCTGCAGAGCATTGCAGCTGTCGTCTTTCTTTCACAGCTGCGATGCTCTGCGTATCTTGGAAGAGGTGAACGATATCTAGTAGTGTGATGTTAGGCTAGTTTCACATTTGCGTCTTTGTGCGCAGCGCATCGTGCGCAAGTAGAAACGCATGCAAAAACGTACATGCGTTTTTGCATGAGTCTGCGTTTTTATGCGCATGCGTTTTCTAGGTGTCACATTTCACAGGAGGAAAATCATGGGAAGGGGGTGGTTTAAACCATGCGTTGTTTTGATGCCTTTGGGCGGATCCAAAAATGCAACATGTTGCGTCCGGCGCGTCTAGAAGCACATCTGGGAAAAAAAACGCATGCACACGAAAACGCAGACGAACGCATGCAAATGCAAGACCATGCGTACGCCATGTTAAACATAGGTACGCATGACTCATGCGCAAGATGCGCTGCGCACAAACGTTAATGTGAAACCAGCCTTAGTCAATGCGTTTCCAAGTTCAAAACTTCTTCAGGACAAGCCATAGTGGTTTGTCCTGATGAAGAAGTTTGGGTATTGTTCTCCTTTCCATTCTACTATATTGGCAGCGCAGATTAAGGCTAAGTTCACACGTAGCGGAACTCTCTCGGAAATTACCGCGAGAATTCCGGAATTCCATTCCGCGGGAAAATCGCATTTTAAATTCCCGCGATTTTCCCGCGGAAAAACTAGCATTTTGCAAGCATAATTAGCATGGAGCATCGCTTGGAAAGTGATTGACAGGTTGGTCACACTCGTCAAACAGTGTTTGACAAGTGTGACCAACTTTTTACTACTGAGGCTGCCTATGCGGCATCAATAGTAAAAGATAAAATGTAAAAAAAAATGGTGTTATTCTTACCTTCTGACGTCCCGCGCAGCCGTTCCCAGTAATCCTTTGCGAAAATGCCCGCGATGACGTCCGTTCTCGCGGGATCGCGATGTCTAGGGGTAATTCGCGATGACGTCGCGCGAATGACCGCGACAACGGACGCCATCGTGGGCATTTTCGCAAAGGATTACTGGGAACGGGAGCGTGGAGAGAGGCGGGAAGGCTGCGCGGGACGTCGGAGGGTAAGAATAACAATATTTTTTATTTTAAATTCTATTTTTTACAGGGATATGGTACCCACAGCCCGGAGGACAGTCTCCTCTCCTCCAGACCGTGGGTACCATCCGCAAATGTTCTGCTTACTTTCCGCATGTTGTGCACAGCCACATGCGGGAAGTAAGCGGAACAATGCATTCCTATGGGTGCGGGATCGCCGCGATTCCACAAAATTAATGATCATGCTGCGGTTTTTACCGCGAAGCGATGCCGCTGCGGTAAAAACCGCAGCATTAGCACAGCATTGCGGAATCCCATAGGAATGCATGGGATGCTTATTTTTCGCGTTTTAGCGGCAAAATCGCGCAGTTAAAACCGCCGCGGAAACGCGAAAAAGGCGCCACGTGTGAACTCAGCCTAACCCTTACATTCTTTTTACCTTTTCCAAGCCCCGTGAGTCTGCAGCAGCCTTGAGCTTTTCAGTGGTTGTGCACTCACAACCTTCCCAGGTGAGTACCATTACTTGTGGTCTCCCCACTGTGTCTTGGATAAGACCCTATTTCCGCTTTATTGTTCCATTTTTTTTTTTTTTTTTTTTCCCAAAATTCCTCTGCCGATCCTGACTCCTTTCTATTATAGCTGCGATGCTCTTTGGGTCCTGACGCCTTTTTTTCTTTTAATTGGATCATTTTTATTGATTATTTGATTTTATAAACCATTACAAATATTATAGTACAAACACAAACTTAATAAACAAGTTTAACCCTTAAAGATTATATAGTCCTACACCTGCCAGGGTAGTCCATGCCAAACAAAGTTATCAATTTTGTCTAAATGAAGATTTTTCCCAAAGTCTGGTGACACGTTAATTACAGGGATAATAGCAAAACTAGTATTGGTTGTATGATCACTAACATGTTTAGCAACAGAAAATAATTGGTATCTACGTGTCCTCCACATACCTGCCGCCTTTCTAGGACAGCTGCAATGCTCTGCGCTCCCTGCCGCCTCTCACCCATTGACGTCAATGTAACCAGACCCTTGTCGCTCGCGTCACCTGTTACTAATGTTATGGCTGGTCGTTGTCATTACCTGGTGGGCCGATTTTCCCCCCATCACAAACTGCAGTGGTACCCCCTGACCTGTGGGATGTATTGTACGCCCCATTCACTGACAGCAGGCGGAGATACGATCAGCTAAACCTAAAGGGACCCATCAATGTGAAGGATACAACATAAATTAGGAGTCATTGGGCAGAGACATTTCTGGGCTTCTCTTGTCCTGACTTCAAATGGCTGATAACAGAGAACAGTAGATTGCACAGAAGAAATGGGCTTTAGCGTCACTTTATACCATGCGTGACCTTAATGCCGTGATCTCCGGTTGCCCCTCGGTCTTAATTGCTGCTCTTCTAGGCTGTGGATACTGGAGGGGCTTGTTCCTGCCACCCCTACCTCCAGCCGGCTGTGTAAGGTACGTGTGCCCGGCTGTCGGTGTCCATATTCTGTGCCCGTGTGTTTCTAGTATTTGTACCTTCGCCCTCCATTATGCCCAGTACTAGTCCAGTCTTCTGCGGATCATGATGCCAGTCTTTACTTTGCTGTATGACTCTTATCTATCTTGTTTCTAGCTATCCACAGCTATTTGCAGCCGGCATGTTATCCGGGGTCTTTACGACGGCGATTATGGCACCTGGTGAGAGAATCAAGTGTTTATTACAGGTATGGAAGAAGCAAAATGCATTGTAACCGCTTTGCATTATGGGACATGTAGTTTTGTTTTTTTTAAACTTGTCATCCTGCAGTTCCTTCCTATGGGCAGCAGATGGCAATGTTGTGCTCTTGGAGAACAAGGCGCTCCTGCAGCCACATGGTCTCCATATACTGCCCCCTCTAAACCCCACACACAATCTCTGGGTGCCAATGGGTATACCTGAAGGACACCTATTGAAGGTCTCCATGGTCGATATAAATTTTTTTTTTTTTTTTTTTTTTTGCTCATTAATTTTACTATTGTACCACATACTGCTATACTGAACTACTTGCATTTTAAAAAAAAATGTAATCGTTTTTTTTTTTTTTTCCAATGTAAAAAGACACCATCAAAATAAACGTTTTTAACCTAAAAGGTAAATGCTGTAAAAAAAAAAAATAAATAAATAAATTAAAAAATCCAAATCAGATTCGAAGCCAGAAAATGCTGTAAAAAGTGTCATGTATACCACAAAAATCAACGTTCACAAATGAAGCCGTCGCTTTTGAACTTTAGGCGGAAAAAATTAAGATTTTTATTCTATGGTTCAGAATTATATTTATTAATAAAAAAAAAAATATATATATATATATATATATATATATATATATATATATATATATATATATATATATATATATATATATATATATATATATATATATATATATAAATAAAATATATATATTTTTTTTTTTAAGTTACTAAGATGATACAAAAAAAAAACCTACATCAGTTTGGCATCTGCATCCTGAAAGTGTTAAAGGGGTTGTACATGGACCCTTTCTTCCATGAATGGCGCCAAACCTGTGTATTGGTTATGTCTGGTATTGCAGCTCAGCTTCATTAAAATGGTTTGGGCTGAGATGTAATACCACACACAACCAGTGGAAAGTTGTGGCGCTGTTTTGTAGGAAAGTAGCAAATGTTTTTGTTTTTTTTGTTTTTTTTGTTTTTTTGTTTTTTGTTTGTTTTTTTTTTTGGTTTTTTTTTTTTTTTTTTTTTTTTTTTTTGTTTTTTAATTCTACACAACTTTTTTGAAGTTTGATTTCAGCTCATCCTCTAATGACTTTATGGTTATAAATCAAAATTGTGAAGGATAAGAGTCGCTTCATTGATAATGTAAGCGAACAAAGATGATGACCACCTCGCCTACTGTCCTGGACTATTAGATTGGCCCAAACCCGTCTCATAAGGCAGACCGTGCACTCAGAATATGCTTTTATCTTCCAGATCCAGGCGGCCACTGGAGAAGTGAAATACGCCGGCCCCATGGACTGTGCCAGGCAAATCTACAGAGAGGCTGGAATCAGAGGAATCTACAAGGGGACGGTGCTGACCCTCATGAGAGGTATATAGGATGGAGGATGCTTGGGGCCTTTCACACTGCAGATATAACATATAACACTAGGGGGAGCCGCTGCTGAGCAGATGTCAGCCTGTAGTGATACACAGGTGGTAGAACAGTGAAGAAAGTGTAGATTTAGGGGGACCCTTCACTAATTATCACTGGGTTACCGTGACCACAGCCCTTGGCATTAGCATGGGCAGCCCCCTTTCTGCAGAAAATGAGATTCAGGAGCGATGTGCGATGATTATGATAATTAAATCTCAGATCCTAATCAGAGTCACGGCTGCACAATTCTGCAAATCTGGGACGTAAATGGCTCGATTCAAGGTCCGGCCGGCTTCCTGGTAGCTAATTGTATTCTTCCTGCTGATCTGTAGCTTTCTGGGACCTGAGCCGCTCTGTGAGATACAAAGTGGTCCTATAACAATGATGGGTCCCTGATTTCCCCCACTTACCACCTAATGTACAGAACTTTATAAAGGGATATTCCCATCTTGTAAAATAATGGCCAAGGATGATTGGACAGGGGTCAGATCCTTTGGGAGCCACACTGCACCTGAGAATAAAGGAGAGACAGCGCTAATGTCTGCGGGTGAGCACAGAACTGCGGCGGCGCTCCATTCTCTGAGTGCCGCTGTGCAGAGAAAAGCAGGGCAGGAGTTGCATCCGTTTTGTTCTTTAGTATTGATGTGGTACCACAGGTCAAACACCTGTCAATATTTAAAGAGGTTTATCCTGTTTCATATGAATAAGGTACATCTTGCTGATCACTGGAGGTCTGACCTCAAGGACCCTTACTGATCCTGATTAGGGGGTGTTGCATGCACCCCTCCACTCCATTCACTGTCTATGGGACTGCTGGAGAGATCCGAGAGGAGCACACTACTCGATCTGGCCATTGTATAGCCCGTGACTGGAGATGAGGGGCGCACGCTCCACCTCCTTTCATTCTCTGGATTGTTGGGGGTCCCAGTGATCAGTAAGGTCTGTATAGAGGATAACTAGCAATGTGGGATAAAACCTGTTCAAAGTGATGGAATATCACCAAAAAAAATTCTCTTTACTGGCTGCATCTGGGAAGCCTATGTGACGACTATTACTGGTCCTATAGTGGTTGCCAACCAGCTTTCCCAAGCTTCTGAAGAGCAATACTGCATCGATGGGGTGTGATTCAATATTAGTGGATCTATCGATCCTCAGCTAGGCAGACTTGTCTCTCAGGACTATGGGGAAGGTGGCTGACTATAGCTGGGGCCGATGTATGGGCAGCCATGTTTGTGCTGGGATTTCTATTGTCTGCTGTTGGTCAATGATTGTCCACTTTGTGTCGTAGATGTGCCGGCGAGTGGAATGTACTTTATGACCTACGAATGGCTGAAGAATGTCTTGACACCTGAGGGCCACAGGTAATGGCATAGTCGCTGCACAGCAGTGTCGGCTTAGTGGACTTGCACCAGGACAATGTGAGGTTTAAAAGATAAAGCGCATTAGAGGGTTTGGGCCACCCCTTTTTCCAGTAATGGTAGTAAAGATATGCTCTGTAGTAGGGTAACAGCTGGGGATACCCACAGTGCGTAAAATACAAAGGCCCCTTCGCTCCTATTTGCCTCACTTCAATTCAGAGAAGCTTGATCTCCTGACCAATTAAGGGGGCCGATTAGACACGGAGGAGCGGCTCCTTCAGTTTGGGTATCAGTTGACGTCACCGTTCCTTGTCCTCGTCTCCTTTCTCTGGGACACTGGCGTTTGTGGCTTTTGAATTAGTATAACTTAGTTTAGCTTATTCCTATGAACGGATCGGCTGAGCCAGAATATCCGGCCCGACGAGTCCTCAACCCGACGTGGGGAGGGTTTGTTGTGTGCACAGATATAATTGGTGTAAGTAAATCCCTATAATCAGCCAAGTATTACAGGCGACCCATCATGGTACGTAACCTCCTCTTATCCCTGTGTCATGTTTATTTAGTAACTCTGGGGGGGTGAGGAAAAAGAATAAAATTACTGATGCAGAAGATCCGAGTTGGTCATTATAGTAACACGGTGTTCCATGGTTTCATAGGACTGCCATTAAGGCTCCATGTCACATTAACGCAGTGAGATATCATAATGAACACTGGAAAACACATTCAGCTCTGCTACATCCCTTATCCACCTGTAAGAGTTGTAGATATAAGGTGCAGCTGGAGGTCAGACAAGCTTATAAAGGTGGCTGATACATCATGCTCAATAAGAGGGGGATGGCCATGCAAAATCGGGGGGGTACGTCTCCTTGATTCTCAGTATCGGCGAGGTTCCTGGAGATTCAACCATAAATCCTAATGATTTTCTATCACTTTAGGGGAAAGCAAAACCCCTGTTATCATATTGTATAAACTGTGACCAACGTTGAAATAGTTAAATACCCTAAGGGGACATTCACATGGATTTGTCACAGATTTCACCCAGTTCGATGCAAAAGGGGTGAAATCCATATTGAAGATCCGCACTGCAGGTCAATGTCCACCGCAGATTATTTCTCCTTCAGCTTTTTGCTACTTTAATGTGCTGCCGATTTTTCGATCTGCATGGCAAATCCACAACTAACATCCCCTTTCTTAGAGATTTTTCACACGAGCTGGTAATCAACCCGAACACACGTTTATAAAAACTCTCACTCCAATTATCGGCGCCCGTAAACCGCCAACAGATGAGCAGTTGGATCCTGGATGTGAACCTTCAAATTCTCAGCAGCACCTCGTCCTGTTGAAACTGCGGATGTGCTGCCGACTAGGATCGTAATAATGATTTCCATACTGTTTGTATAGGTTCATCTGAAAGGACCTTAAACCAGTGCCGATCGCAGCTTGTTCTTGGAGTTTACATTTCTTGCAGGCCGGGGATGGACGTGGGCCATTGTAGGGGATATCCAGTGTTGGCTGCTCACTTGTGTGTATCCAGACTGGTCACGAGCCACAATGCATCTTGCAGATAGTTCCCGTACACAAGAGATGAAAGGGGGACGATTTTAGCCGCAGCGGATGATCATTTGATGTATACGGGGGTCTCCTGACTCTCTCCCAACATATTATGTCTGATACTTTTTTGGAGGGATACTCCATTGCCAGAAGTGTCCGAAAACACATGAGCGCTAGGATCGGCCAAGGGTTCATAAGTATAGGGGAGATGGGGAAGGTTTACAAAAGTTGCACAAAAAATATCTCTGAACCCTAGTCCAGTGGCCACATTGGTAGCCCACGGCCGCCAATCCAGAGCCTTGTAAAGCTGCTCCTGCAGTATATCTTATGCATAGTGCAGTCTCTCGTATTACTGGTGCAAAGTTGCAGTCCTGCTGTAAGTTCCCTATTTATATATATTTTTTTCCCCTTTTCTCCTTCCCCCATCCCTGACAGTGTCACTGAGCTGAGTGTTCCTCGAATTCTTTTCGCCGGAGGAATGGCTGGAATCTTTAACTGGGCTGTGGCAATTCCCCCAGACGTGCTAAAATCTCGTTTCCAGACAGGTGGGTGATGGCTTTGCTGTGAGGATCTGCAGGCCGGCGTGTTAATAGGAGCGTTGTATTTCAGTAAATCCCGCTCTATTCTTCCTCTCCTCGCTCTTTCCACCTCTTCAAGTGCTAATAATTTCCACGCCTCTTGTGAATTGAATTAGTCTCCGCGGGGCTGTGCTCGTAATGGGTCTGAAGTGGAGCGGCAGCCAAAAAAAAAAAAAAAAAAATGAAATGTATTCCTATGTATGGAGATGTGTAGTTAAGGCCAAACCGTGGCGGGGTTGACGCTGCACTACAACTCCCAGCATTGCAATACGGTGTTACATGATAGGGCTTATTCCCAGCATTAAAGACTTGGATTGGCGATCAGTTGCAGATGGGTGGGGGTCTGACAGCTGGGACCACCGCTCCTTCGGATAACTGGGCTCTGAAGGGAAGCTCATCTGCACCGTTGTTTTATTCAATGTCTATGGACTGCCGGGAAAGCCAGCTGCTGTACTCTGCCATCACCGGTAATCCCATAGAGGATGGATGTGTGGTGCCACTCCAGCCCGGAGCGGCATTGCAGGGTCCCATTCTGAGCATGAAGCATTAAAGCCCATCAATTATCCAAAAAGTGATTGGGGCCATTTACATCGCTGTCTGATATCCACTCATTCAGTGTATGCAAATCTAGCCTTGTTGGCCAACTGGGCGTGATCCTCACTTTCTATGGGTGCCGTATTAAAGGGAATTTGTCACCTCATTTTGGCGGGCTATGTAAAGCCCCCTTTACATTTAGCGATGCACCAGCGATCCCGACCACGATACGACCCGGTCAGGATCGCTGGTGCATCGCTAAATGGTCGCTAGTGAGCTGCCACACAGGCAGACTCACCAGCGATGTAGCGACGCAGCAGCGGTTGTTACTTGCCTTTCAGACGCGGCGATGAAGACATCCTCCCACCCGCGTCCACGCGTCGCTCGTCGGCGCCAGCAGGAAGCCCATCAGGAAGCCGCCGACGAGAAATGGACCTGGACGATCGATCAGCGATAACCAGCGGGGGAGCCGGTCGGAGGTAAGTATCACACATAGCGATATCGCTTCTGCGTCACAAAATCGGTGACGCTTTAGCGATATTGCTAGTGATATCGCTATGTGTAGAGCCCCCTTAAGTGCCTTGTGTCTGGTCCGATGGGCGGTGTTTGGTCTCCTTTCCTCCACCCTTCCTTGGCCGCTGTCCGCAATAATTCTGGGAATTTTAGTAGTTGTACTCCATAGTATGCACGTGCGCAACGCAATCTTGACTCGCGCACGCGCAGTATGCTTTGCACAACTGTGGGCAAAGCCGAAAAGCATTAGTGCGCATGCGCTGGTGAACCATGTCCTGAAAATATTTTTCTGTGTTCCGGCACATAGTTCACCGGCGCATGCGCACTAATGCTTTTCGGCTTTGCCCACAGTTGTGCAAAGCATACTGCGCGTGCACGAGTCAAGTTTGCGTTGCGCACGTGCATACTATGGACTACAACTACTAAAATTCCCAGAATTATTGCGGACAGCGGCCAAGGAGGGGTGGAGGAAAGGAGACCAAACACCGCCCATCGGACCGGACACAAGGCATTTACATAGCCCGCCAAAATGAGGTGACAGATTCCCTTTAAGGACTACACCTACATGTGACAAGACTAGATTTGCATACACGGGCAATATGGCCGAAAACGGATGTAAATAAAATTGTGAGCATTTCTCATACAACCCTGTGTGAAACACAAATGTCTCTGTACAGCCTTTCATAAGGCTCCCCGTTATATCGGCGGATATGGCGCAGTTTGAACCATTTTTCACTCATTCAAGCACCCGACTATATTATGGTTTGATCTCAGACCAGTAGGCCGCGATTATAGAAAACCTGTCTATCAAAGTATGATGTTGCCCTTAGCAACCAATATCTTTTTCCAGCTTGTCTCTGGCTGGTTACTCTCGACAATTAGGCCCAAATGTGTAATGGTGAGACTGCCTTGGTTTCCCATAGCAACCAATCAGAGCTCTGCTTTAATGTCTTAAACTGCACTGGAAAAATGAAAGCTGCTCTGTGATTGGTTGGTACGGTACAAAATGTCCTTCCTGTATAGTTACTGCATCTCTCCCACAGCCCCGGCCGGAAAATATCCCAATGGATTCCGGGACGTCTTACGCGAATTAATCCGTGAGGAAGGAATAGGATCACTGTATAAAGGCTTCACGGCGGTCATGCTCCGCGCCTTCCCTGCCAATGCTGTAAGTAATGGTCCCGGATCATACGGCCCTTCTCTTTTCTGCTTCCCCAGCCTTTCTAGGACTATTCCCCCCCCCTGTAGATTTATCGGGGGATTTTATTTTTCTTTTGCTATATCGACTGTAGATATATTTAATTGCCACTTTTGTCCCATGCGACTTTCTGATTTCGTTTTTTTTTTATTATTATTATAAATACTTTTTTAGCAATATTCTATCCACATATGTAGAAAAAAAAACAACCCCCTGTCTCCCCCCACCCACCCAATTTTTTTTTTTTAATTTTATGAACCCAAAAATAGTGACAAAAACACAGCAAATCTGTTATTTCAACTTATTTTTATTTTTTTTTTTTTTTTTTTTGTGTGTGTTTTCTTAGTTTGGACCTGCCCAATCATTAATATACTTGAAAGCATTTAATAAACACTCCAGATTTCCAGACTAATCGAAATGACCACTTATAATCCTGGATTATTGGATTTCTCAGTATAACCACGGCTGGAAATAATCTCCTAAATCCTATATGGTCCGGGCCTCGTGTAGACTGATATGTGAATCACTGGCCTGAAAAGGATGAATAAAAAAAAATAAAATAATAAAAATAGTTAAAATTCAACAATGGCTGTCGTCACCCAGCTTTCCCAGAACCAGAGAACCGCTTAGCAGAGAAGACCGACTGGAGGACTCTGACTAATTAATCCCCTCATTTCTTCTCATCCTCAGGCGTGTTTCCTTGGATTCGAAGTGGCCATGAAGTTCCTAAATTGGTTTGCGCCAAACTTGTGAGAATTTCTGGACTCTCTATAGAAGATCATCCGGCTTCTTGGCACCTTTTAAGAAAAGGACTGATCAATAGCAAGTTGCCTTAGTTCCCCTATTCGCGGGTTTCTCCAGGAAGCAGAAACACTCGAATTGCGACTGTTTAAAATCCTCCACATGAATGTAACGAGCTGCTCGGGATTTTTATGGACTGCGATGAATTAGATGATGATTTACAGGCAATTTATTTTTATCTGGTAGATCAATAAGGCGACGATCCGGCGCTGACCTCCGCCTTAATCACTCCGGGGCGTTGGCGTCGTGCTTCACAGAACACTCTTTCTCTTCTCCCATTATATAGAAGGATCGGTGACCTGCAGCTGACACGCCGTAAGCCCTTCAGCGAGCGCTGCTACCTGTCCTGGCACTAAGCCTTTCCCCCACAGTGCTGCGACACCCGGTGTCCCACCTCCCCCACATTCGGGCACGGTCTATCCTTGCATCCATACCATGGGTAACCCGAGCAGAGCGGCCTCTAAACATACACAGCTGCACGTATTAAATATCTGCCACATGGTGTCGATTCTTGTGCCGCGTTTTCTGCACATATCATCATCCCGGGGGTCCTCGCAGCCTACGAATTGTTTTCCAGTCCTTGATTTTATAGGGTGGGAGAAGAGATTTAATTTTCTACAGATCTTTCTATCAGAAGTAAATCTTTTTGTCTTCTCGCACCACTTTTGTACTTTAATGGGTTATTTCTATCTGTGCGCTGCTCACCGTTCAATTAGTGTTGATGCGGGCACCATCGGGTGCAGCGTGGGCACCATCGGGTGCAGCGTGGGCCCTGGAGGCAACCATTACTATGTGCGTCCAAAACCATACAGCGACTTGGACACCACGATTCCCGGTCTGTGCCTCACAAGACAAATGATGGGAGTTGTGCAAAATAAATAATTAAGTGTTCTACTTAGATGTATTTTTGGCTAAAAAAAAAAAGAAAAATTCAATTGGGCTTAAAGATTTTGCACCATTTGTATTCCGTAGTCTCTGTGTCACACTGTGTGTAATGCTGGCTGTGAGTTAACTAAGGATCCATCAGTGAACTTGTTCTGGAGAGTTTAACACTTGATTTTACTTCTTCTGAGATCCTCTCAGCTGATTTAAGACTCCAAAGTTTGGCTCGGTTAACCCATTCTGCAGCCAGCGATAGACCTGGTTACAGAAGCCAAACAGTGCAAAATCTTTAATGAAACCCAGTCGCAAAAAAAAAAAACTTTTTAGCCAAAAATACATATATAAAATACATTATACTCGTTGGTTCTAATATCATTTTAAGACACCGACACACATTAGATGAGTCCATCAACACTAAGGCCGGGGTCCCACTAGCTTATCTCATCCGGTGCGATCCTCTCGCATGTAAAGCGCAGGTGCGGAGGAGATGGATAACTTAATTTCTCCATCTACCCTGCTATCAGCGGGAATCGCACAGCACTCGGGTGATATCCGAGTGCAGTACAATGTTTCACACGCACCCGTAGACTTCCTTTTTTTTTTTTTTTTTTTTTGTCTTATTCCATCGGAGCAGGAGAAAAAAAATGCCACAGAGAACACGAGCATAGGATTAAATTGGTACTAATGCAATCTGATTTTTTTTTTTTTTTTTTTTTGTAAATCCCACTGTATTGGGGTGGAAAGAAGGATTGGGCATGTTCAAATCCAGCATACCCAGTTCTTTAAAAAGTTGGCAGTGTGCATCAGCGATTTAGTCTTCTCTCCCCATTGAGCACAAACGCACTCAGCCAAGCCCAGCATGCATAAGTATGAGGGGAGTCATTAGGAATAGCAAAGTATCAGGACAGTAATGGCATTTGTTCTGATGGTTTATTAAAGGCTATGGAGATCTTCAGGGCCTTTTTTTTATTTTTATTTTTTTTTAGCAAAAAAAGTTGCAATTGGGTTTTGTAAAAAAAATTAGCAATATTGCTTTTCCGTGCTGTAGATCCCTGCACATTGCTAGCTGCAGAATGAGTTTTCAGAGAATTCATCAGTGAGCTCATTCTTATTTTTACCTGTCTTTTCTGGAGTTCGTCTGTGCTCACTTGTGACCATAGACCGCACGAAAGTTTAGCTGAACTGTGACTTGGTCAGAATTCAGCTCAGAGGAGCTCTGAAAAAGACGGCTAGAAGGGGGTAACCAATTGCAGCCACCAATGGGCAGGGAAACAAAGAACCTGTAAAAACCGAACGATGCAGAATTTTTAATGACATCCATCAAAGGGCATCCGTATCGTTTAACGAGATGCAGCACTGCATGAGTTAACGCTTTAAGTTTAATGAATGACGCAGTTCATCCGAGAATGATGTGAGTTTCCCCTTTAAGGACATCATATTAGAGCATAATGAATTTGGGGGGGAATTCACTGAGAAGCAGACCGCCAGTTACCGGTGAGAAAAACCGATCCTCGCAGGGTGACGGCACAGTGAGTAATGTGCCGCTCTGTAGGTGTGAGTGGGCGGCAAGGAAAAGGTAATTCCAAAGTAAGAGATGAAATTGTACATCATCTGATAAATATCCATCCATCTTATATCTCACATTTCTCGGCATTATCCGCAGTGGAAAAAAAAACCCAAAACATCAAATCGTGAAAATGCTGTGCGTGTTGACGCAACTTTGTCCTTTCCGTTGATATCTGCAGTAAGAATTAACACGCAGGGGATCTAAAATCCGTACCTTAGGTCATCTTATCCTGCAAAATTTTTTTTTTTTCCTCCGTGTGTGGAGATAATAATTTTGCTGCTAATAAACTGAATTTTATGCCCACGACACAACTGCACAGTGGAAAATGCCATGTTCGCTATGTGGGAACGTACCCTAACAGGTGCACATACAGCCCATCTCCCGCTGTGCTTCCATAGTAAAGGCTCCATGTTCACGTGCGGGTTTTACCTTATGGTGCTAACCACTGAGCCACCATGCAAAGTTGTCTCCTCCTATAAAAGAAGTAAAACTGAAATTTTTCTTCTTAAAACTGATTTCCAAGCCGAGCGGCTTGTTCTGGGCCAAGAGCGCGTCATGCAAGCTGTTTGCTGTATAGCTTGTAAGTGCTGCTCTACAACAATCCAGACGTCTGGATCCAGCCAGCCTAAGTGACCTTGCACAGCGGGGAGCGGACAGTTTGGGCCATCAGCTCAGCCACTGAGCAGTCAATCATCAGGAGCGCGCTGCTCCCCTGGCAGAGGAGTGGTGCTCTGCGCTCCTGACGATAAAAACTTGATACAAGCCCTTTAATCCACTATCTCTTATCTGTACAAAGGATTAACGTGATGCCGAATTAAAAAACAAAACAAAACTGCAGTTTATGCATGTAATACATCATTAAAATCTCATCTATGCTTTCATACTGTATGTGCCGGATTTTCTGCAGATAAATCCATGTCTAAAATTGTTCACGATGTTTCCTTGTGGAATTTCCGCAGCATAAATAAATGCAAAACCATTAAGGGTGTGTGCACATGCAGCGGATTTGGTCCTGCGGATCTGCAGAAGTTTCTGCTGTGGTGTACAGCACTATTATAATCCAATGAAAAATGTAATCCGCAGTGCGGAATTTTCCGCTTGGATTTGCTGCGGTTTCAAATCCGCAGCATGTCAATTCTTTGTGCGGATTCACCTGCTCCATGGTAGGTGTCAAACTGCAGGGGAAACCCGCAGAAAATCTGCAGATAAACCACAGGTCATTTTACCTGCAGAATCTTCAGCGTTTGCACACACCCTAAGGGTATGTGCACACGTTGCAGATTACCCTGCGGATTTTTCCGTGCGGATTTGGCTAAATGCGCAGGTAAAATGACCTGTGTTTTACCTGGGGATTTTGTGCAGATTTCCCCTGCGTTTTGACACCTGTGGATTCCTATAATGGAGCAGGTGTCAAAACGCTGCGGATCTGCACAAAGAATTGACATGCTGCTGAAATGAACCCGCATCGTTTAGGGTATGTGCACACGCTGTGGATTCCGCTGCAGTTCCGCAGCGGTTTTGGCCGCTGCAGACCCGCAGCAGTTTTAGCTGCGGTGTACAGTACCATTCAAGTGAATGGTAAACAAAAACCGCTGTGTAGACGTTGCGGAAAAATCCGCGCGGATTTCCTGCGGTTTTGAAACCGCAGAAAGAATTGACATGTCAATTCTTTCTGCGGAATCCGCAGCAGGTTCCTATCTCCACCATTGTGGAGATGGTGAATCCGCAGGACCAAACCGCAGGCTAAACCGCAGATAATCCGCAGGTCAAATCTGCGGTTTTTGCAAAATCTGTGCGGATTAATCCGCTGCGGACTCCGCAGCGTCTGCACACACCCATATGCTGCAGATTTTTCTGCAGCATGTGCACAGCGGTTTTCATTTTAGCTTCACTTTAATGGTACTGTACAACGCAGGAGATTCTGCTGCGGATCCGCAGGGCCGAATCCGCAACGTGTGCACAAACCCTCTTGCTGCAGAAAAGGATCAGATTTTCTCTTTCCCCCATGACGGCACCATGGAGAGAGGGGATCCACCCCATGGGGACAGGAAACCTACAGATAAAAAGGCGGTACCTCTCTCCCGCATCAGTTAATAATAATAATCTTTATTTATATAGCGCCAACATATTCCGCAGCGCTTTACAGTTGAACAGTTTCAAACACAACAGTCATAAGTAACAACGTTAACAATACAATAATTAAAGCGAAATAAGACGACTCTGCTCGTGGAGCTTACAATCTACAATGAGGTGGGGGGGATACAAAGCACAGGTTTGTATTTACAATGATGTATTTACAATGACGGTCCAGCCATCTTCAGGGGGTGGGGGTTAGATGGAGATAGTGAATGGGCTACACACACACATAACATGACTTTGATTACTGAATGTGATAGGCCGCTCTGAACAAATGTGTTTTGAGCGAGCGCCTAAAACTATGCAAATTGTGGATGGTCCTAATATCTTGGGGTAGAGCATTCCAGAGATGTCTTGGAGTCGGGAGTGGGAGGTACGGATTAGGGCAGAGGTTAGTCGAAAGTCATTTGCAGAGCGCAGCGGTCGGTTAGGCCGATAGACAGAAATGAGGGAGGAGATGTAAGGGGGTGCCGCACTGTGGAGAGCTTTGTGGGTGAGAACAAGTACTTTGAATTGTACCCTGTAATGAATTGGCAGCCAGTGTAACGACTGGCGAAGAGCGGACGCGTCTGAGTAACGATTAGCCAGATGGACGATCCTGGCTGCTGCATTAAGGATAGACTGGAGAGGGGAGAGTCGAGTGAGAGGGAGGCCAATTAATAGTGCATTACAGTAGTCCAGGCGGGAGTGGATCAGGGCGACAGTGAGAGTTTTTGTTGTTTCCATGGTGAGAAAAGGGCGGATTCTAGAGATGTTCTTTAGGTGTAAGCGGCATGAGCGGGCAAGAGATTGTATATGGGAGGTGAAGGAGAGATCGGAGTCGAACAAAAACACCTAGACAGCGCGCCTGCTGTCGGGGTGTTATTATGGTGCCACCCACAGAGAGGGAAATGTCAGATTTAGGGAGGTTAGTAGATGGTGGGAGCAGAAGAAGTTCAGTTATGGAGAGGTTGAGTTTCAGATAGAGAGCAGACATGATGTTGGAGACTGCAGACAGACAGTCAGTGGCGTTCTGTAGTACAGCGGAGGTAAGGTAAGGGGATGATGTGTACAGTTGTGTGTCATCAGCATAAAGATGGTACTGAAAGCCAAATCTGCTGATGGTCTGTCCAATTGGGGCCGTGTAGAGAGAGAAGAGAAGGGGGCCAAAGGACTGAGCCCTGAGGTACCCCGACAGTGAGAGGAAGAGGAGATGAAGTGGAGCCAGAAAACAGAACACTGAAGGAGCGGTCGGAAAGATAGGAGGAGAACCAGGAAAGAGCAGTGTCCTTAATGCCTAGTGACTGGAGCCTAGAGAGTAGGAGACGGTGGTCAACAGTGTCGAAAGCTGCAGAAAGGTCGAGAAGAATGAGCAGAGAGTGGTCACCATTACGTTTTGCTGTCAGAAGGTCATTGGTCACTTTGATGAGTGCAGTTTCTGTCGAATGTAGGGGGCGGAAACCGGACTGTGAAGGGTCTAGGAGGGAGTGAGTGGAGAGGTTACGGGTAAGGCGTGAGTATATAAGGCGCTCCAAGAGTTTAGAGATGAAGGGGAGATTGGAGACTGGTCTGTAGTTGTTTGTGCAGGATGGGTCGAGGGTGGGTTTCTTTAGTAATGGAGTAATGATAGAGTGTTTGAAGGGGGAGGGGAAAATGCCAGAGGAGAGGGAGAGATTAAAGATTGTAGTTAGGTGAGTTGTGACGACTGGGGAGAGAGACTGGAGGAGATGTGAGGAAATGGGGTCGGTTGTGCATATGGTCGGACGAGAAGAGGAGAGGAGCCTGGAGACTTCTTCTTCTGTGATGGGAGCAAATGTGGAGAGTGAGCCAGGGGAAATGCAGGGAGGGATGGGAGTCACTGAACTTGGTGATTGGGAGCGGATTTCCTGACGGATATTGTCTATTTTCTCTATAAAGTGGGAGGCCAGGTCATCAGCGCAAATGTCTGTGATAGGGGCTTGTGCTTTTGGCCTGAGGAGGGAGTGAAAGGTGTCAAAAAGTTTCTTGGGGTTGTTGGATAGTGAGGAGATCAGGGTGGTGAAGTAGGTCTGTTTGGCGAGGTGAAGGGCAGAGTTATATGTCCTTAACATAAATTTGAAGTGTATGGTTGGTTTCCTGTCCCCATAGGGAACCTACAGACTTACCATCGGAGCCGGAGCCGACCAGTCTGGAGGATGACAGCAGGAGCCCCCTGTCCCGGCTGGGGCGGTTACCCGAGGCGCCACCACTGGGGTCAGCGAGCCTCCAGGGTGTGTGGAGGGAGAGGCGGCAGAAGCGCTTCCAGAAGACCGCCTCTCCCGAGATAGCGTCCTCCCAATGTGCTGCTGTGGTGGCCCTGGGCCGGAGCAGGTACCGGCGTGGGAGAGCGTCAGCGGGCGCGGTATCCCCCATGCGTGCCGGAAGCTTGAGGAGATGCCGCCGGCCTCGGCGCAATGCATCACTGGGAGCCGGGGGTGGCGACAGTGCGCGGGGCTTGGCCAAGGCGACGTCACACGCCGCAAGGCATCTCTGGGTAGGCCGGGCCAGTGCGCACGCTCGGGGGGGGGGGGGGGCGGGCGCCACCGGATGACGTGGGCAGCGCAAAGCATCTCTGGGAGCCGATTAGAGATGCACAGGAGTCGCACACCAGGGGGGGGGGAGGCACATTAGATGTCAGGAGATGCCTAATTGGATACCTAGCGGCCACCAGGGAGTGTAGGAAGGATAGGTCTCTTTTTGTCTGTTTCCAGGAGCCAAAGAAAGGGCGAAAGGCATCAAAGAGCACGCTGGCCAGGTGGATAAGAGACGCCATTACCTTGTCGTACTCGTCTCAGGGTGCGGACATTCCAGGCAGAACAGCCCATTCCACGAGAGCAGTGTCTACTTCCTGGGCAGAGAGAGCAGGCGTCTCCATTGAACAGATATGTAGAGCCGCCACTTGGTCCTCTCCTTCGACTTTCTTTAACCACGATCGGCTGGACCTAGCCACCTCCTCATATCTAACCTTTGGTAGAAGGGTGCTGGAGTCAGTGGTCCCCCCCTAATAGATAGTCTCTGCAATTCTCTCCGTGGTGCCGTCATGGGGGAAGAAGAAAATCGTAGTTACTTACCGTTAACGGTATTTCTCTGAGCCCATGACGGCACCCGTATATTCCCTCCCTACACGCGTGGGGTGCGCACTTATTGTAAATACAGTTTAGTCAGAGAGTCACGTGGTGTCTCCTCTACGCAGTTTAATAATTATAGAAATTTTTTCTTAAAGTTGTTGTGTTAGTATTAGGCTGAAGTTCCGTTAATGCTCTGTAAAACACCTGATGTGGGGGAGAGGTACCGCCTTTTTATCTGTAGGTTTCCTGTCCCCGTGGGGCGGATCCCCTCTCTCCGTGGTGCCGTCATGGGCTCAGAGAAATACCGTTAACGGGAAGTAACTGATTTTCGGCACGTTTCACCATGTGCATTGGAAAGTGTGACATCCGTAGCAAAGTAAAAAAAAAATATATATATCAAATTTAAAATAGTAAACGGAATCCAATGAAATGTTTAGTATAAGAGATCTGGGCAGGTGATTGCGGCGCTGCTGCTGACGTCTCGTGTCACCCGGCAGTGATTGGAATTAGCGATTTACGAGGCCCTGATTAATAACGCAGAACGCGCTCTCGGGCTGCAAAACAAAAGACCTTGAGGGTGTAGGACACGCTGACAGCTTGTAGTGGGATTAATGCATTACAGGATTACATAAACTGCTAAGACGTGGCAGGTGACGTCAGAGCACATTGAGGAGAGTGAGAGGGGGGCAATTACATGACAGGGGTAATTAACCCAGCTGGATGGTATCCCAATTACCATTGTTTCACTAGGCAACAAGGATGTGCGTTTAAAGCGGCGTCCCTCCTGCGATGAATGCAGACCTCACTAATAGCACGGCAACGCCACTGTCACGGCGAGGCTGGGCGGGCTGGTGCGTTTGTGTATACGCTCTGTATGTATAGCTTATGTTCTTGGTCCATTTATACTGTCATAGCTGCTTGTTTTAGGTCGTGGGCGCTGATTTTAGTGCAAGAATTACCCCCAATTTTTAGATCTTAAAGGGACATTCAACGCAACTGCTATAAATGTAAAAAAAAACAAAAAACAATGCCATGTGAGGGTAAAATATGAGTTGTTGATGTTGTCTTCCTTTGCTGCAAAAACTACAACTCCCAACATCCTCTCTGGTAGTTGCAACAGGTTGGAGACTGCTGCTGTACAGGACCTAGATAGTTTGGCAGGAAAGCTGCCAGCTGTGCACACAGATGGCGTCGATATGAGTTGTCCCCAAAATGTCAGACCCTCACCTACCTGAGTATACTCGTACAGCTCTGCTGCCTTGACTTAATACGTACAGGTATGTGTATTTTTGCAACCACTTATTTTAATGACCTTAATGCTTCTAAAACCAAAAATAAATAACTAGTTTTGAAGTTTTTTTTTTAAATCTACCGTTTTGAGTACACAGCTCCAGTCCAGACCTATGCGTCTCTATGGTTACACTGCAAGTAACTGATCTTGCAGACACTTTTTGAGATCATTGTCGGCAACTTGGCAACAAGAGTAGAGTAACACCATGACTGCAGGGTCAGAGCAGAATTTGGGTAATCTGTAACTGTGGAGATATATAGATCTGCATGGGAGCTGTATACACAATTATGGCATGTTTTAAAATCTGCATGGACTATTTGCAGGATAGCAAGGAAACAGGGCAGAAGACTGCAGGATCAGACCTGACACTGTTAGTAGTTGTAACCATAGAGAACCATAGATCTGCAGAGGAGCTGTATACACAAAACATTAGGATATAGTAAAGGCAAGACTATTTCCATTGTTGGTAATTTTTTATTTTTTTTTATTTTGTCGGCACAGGGGCAATGGAATATATGGTGGGAAACATGTACATCACATTTGGGGTCTGTTCACTGCGGGTGGTCTGCAGTTAATATTTTCTGTGGGAATCTACACTTAGGCCAGGAACTGTGCAGAAAATATAGCAGTAATCTGCATTTTAGGAGCAGAAAAAAAACTTTTTTTTTTTTTTTTTGACGCAGAGATCTGACCCATTAGAAAATGTTTCCCTGCAAGACGGTTCACTGCTGGACTTCTTAGAGGTAATGGTAGCTATTAGAGAATCTCCTTCTGGCCACGACACGAGTGACAGATGACTGGAAGTGTTTGTAAAAAGTGGAGGAAAGTTTCAGAAATGTTTGTCTTACTACAGCTCGACACCCAAGGTCCAAACGCATTACTAATAAAGATATATATTTTTAATTAATCTCGTCTTTCATAGTCTCATACTATTCCCAGCCAGTGGTCTCCTCCATTACTATGTCTTTGTTCAGCCTGAGCCTCCTGGTTCACAAACAGAAATATTCAAGTAAGCTGAATTACATATAGTCAGAACTTTGCCAAACCGTGAAAAAATGCATAAGGCTGGAGTCACACACAACATAGAGAATTACGGACCGTATTTTACGGCCGTAATAAGCATAAATGGTCCCTAAATAGTGCTCCGTATGTTATCCGTTGTCAGGGTGTGGCCGCGTATTTTTCTCATGTAACCATCCGTATGTAATCCGTATAGTGTTTTTTTCTCGGAGACTTGCAAAATAGAATATATGTGTATATAATATGTGTTCTATGTGTATATATCTATCCTTTTTTTTCTTTATTAAACCTGTCATTTTCTGTATCTCGCACTGAATTGCCGGCTTTTCTAAAGGACACCTGGTACGTATTTCTCGCAAGTCACATGTGTGGTCCGTGTGTAATCCGTATTTTTTTGCGCACCCATAGACTTGCATTGGCGTACTACGGTCGTACTACCCTGACAATCGCAGCATGCTGCAATTGGCACGGAGCGTATAAAATACGCGACAAAAATACGGCTGATGGGAGCCACCCCATAGAGAATCATTGGTCCGTGTGCAATGCGTTTTTTTAACGCCTCTCACTCGTCCGTATTCCTTTCTAGTGTGACGCCGGCCTAATTGTGATATCCACGGTGGGTTTAATAATGGCGGCAGTACCAAGTGCAACATGCCATCCAGTAGCTGCCTACTTGCCAAAAACAGTTTTGCTCAGACATCCCTACTAAATGAGCAACAAAGGGATGGAGTTTATGCAAACCCTTACCAAAAAGTGGGCATTTCTGGTCAATCCAGGGATGGGATTCAAAGTCCTGACTTGGGGCACTAAAATATTGGCCAGTAGGTTACCTGGAAACCTACCATCAATGGCTGAAAGGTGCACTTCCCCAGTAATCTGGTAGGTATCTCTTTTCCCTGAGACTCCATGGGAGTAGACCTGTATGAATTCTTTGATTTTATGGACAGCAAAATCTGCATCAAATACGCAACATGTGAACTGTGAACCTAAAAGGGACGATTAGAACTTCTCAATACTTTATTTTTCGTTAGGTGTAAATTATGTAACCGTCCTTAATAATATCGAGTCGGCTCATGTCATTATCGAATATAATAATGTCCCATAAATAAGTTTGGCAGCTTATCCCTCTCCGATTGAGGAAGTTGGGGGCCAGCATAGCTTATAGTGAAATGTCCCACTTTGGTCATGTTTTGATGCCAGGCCCAGGGGAGACGGCTGACAATGGCGGCTTGCTCGCATGACAGCAAATACTTGTCTTCAGCGCATAACTTGTGAAAGCCACGTGCTGCCGAGTCTTGTGAGAAAATCTCCTCTAGTGATTAACCCCATTGATACTACATACACGACTCGGGGCTTGCCTTGTCCGCATTTTTATTCAAACACCTCCCCCCCCCCTTTTTTTTTTTTTTTTTTTTGTTTCTTAACCTGTAGGTAACTTTGTTCATCCTGATCACCCTGATTCATGTATATGATACCAATGCTAGAGAATTGCCAAAAATACTGTGACACAGGCTGCTTTCTTTTCACCCAGATGCTCATTTTAAAAGCACTCCAAACATACATTTTTTATTTTTGGGTCTTGCCATATCCGTAGCGACTTGCTGTTGTCCAGTGTGACCCCAGTCTTGGCGCTACATGAGCCCAATATCACGGTTTACAATTCCCTCCCACCAGCCTTCCTACATCACCCTAAGAATAAATGACATTTTCTGAATGAGCGAAGCTTACTTTTCCAACGCGCTTCGCATACGAGGCTTCATTGCGTGAAGGGCTTGGAATACGATCTATCATCCCCCCCCCCCCCCATCTACACTTTTGTACTCCGTTCACTTTTATTAAGCGCCCCCTATTCTCTAAGTCTCCATGGAAACCCTACTCCTATAGTGTGCGCTCACTGCCAGATGAAATGTTCTCCATTCAAAGAGAGAGAAAAAACAACATAATAATCACATACATCAGATTGGGGAATATAGGGGAGAAGCATCCCATCATCGCTTATTCTATGTTATTGATTCGGTATTTTTTCCGCAGGTATAACCTGTTCTCTTTGCAGTAAGAAACTTGCTTCAAAAAAGCAGATTTTGATTAGTTTTTGGTGCATTTTTTTCCCTTAGTTTTTGTCATGCTACGTTTGTGTCTTGTGCATGCTTCATCAGGTTTTGGCACAAAAAAACGCAATAAAAACTGCTGAAAATAAACACTGAAAAAAGTGACATGCCGCATTTGGTAAAAATCAAGATATTGCATACAAGACCATGATTAAGGCTCCTAGGTGAAACGCGTCAGTTATGTACTTTGAATTTCTCATGGTGACCAGTGCATTCACTTTTTAATACTGCAATGATAAAGATGTTGTTTGTAAACTTTTTTTTTATGTGACTTTGCTGGAGGAGCTTCCCCCCCTTTGCATTTGTTGATAAAGTTTAGTGCATCCCCCCAAAAAAAATCTGTTCCTACTTCATGAGGTTTTGGCACAAAAAAATGCAATGAAAACTGATACCTGTGTTTTTTCAGCGTTTCTTGCACCACCCATTCATTGCTTTCAATGGGTGTAAAATGCAGATAAAAAAAACACTGAAAGAAGCGACATGCTGCATTTGACAAAAACCAAGGTATTTCACAAAATACTGAGGACAAAAAAAACCTGCATGAGATTTCTGAAATCTCAGACTTTGCTGGTACTGTAAAATGCAGCTGAAAATTTGCATAAAGAAACACAATTTGTGACCATAGATTCATGAGACAAAAAAAAAGTAAAATCCAAATCTGTGCACAGCAATTGTGCATGATCCAAATACGGCACTATAGGGGGAAAAAAAAAGTCAGAAAAAAAATAAAAAGTTTGCTATTCATTCAGAATACTGCAAAATTAGAAGTAATATTGCCACCATTACAACTGTTAGCAATAAGCTTTCTAACTTCACAAGTTGCAGATTCGTTGTGCTTTTTTTTTTTTTCGCCGCTGATCTGCATCAAAATCCACACTTTTTGGGTATGTGTACACATTGCGGATTCGTCTGCGGAATTTTCCACGCAGAATCCGCAGGTCAAAATACCCGCGTTTTTACTGTGGATTACCTGTGGATTTATTGTGGTTTTTCTTCGGATTGGCCTGCGGTTTTACACCTGCGATTTCCTATAATGGAATAGATGTAAAAACGCTGCGGAATCCGCAGAAAGAAAATAAACTGCTGTGTTTCCGCGCTGATTTTTCTGCAGCATGTGCACAGCGGTTTGTTTTTTTTTCCATAGGATAACATGGTACTGTACATCCCTTGGTAAACTGCTGCGGATCCGCAGTGCCAGATCCGCAGATGAATCCGCAACGTGTGCACTTACCCTTAAGATGCAGATTTCACCCTTTATGCACAAATAATTGACATGCTTCAGATTTAGGGTGTGTGCACACGCTGTGGATTCTGCTGCGGATCCGCAGTTCCGCAGGCAGGGTACAGTATAATGTTATCCTATGGGTTTTCAAATCCGCAGTGCACATGCTGCGGACTTTTCCGTGTGGAAAAGCTGCGGTTTGAAATCCGCAGCATGTCAATTCTTTCTGCGGATTCCGCTGCGGTTTGACACCTGTTCCATTGTCCAGGTGTCAAACCCCAGGGGAAAAAACGCAGGAAAACCGCAGGTCACTTTACCTGCGGATCCGCACGGAAAAATCTGCAGCGTGTGCACGCAGCATTAGGCTTAATTCACACGTTTATATACATATTAGTCCTTAAAACCCAAAACCAACTATGGGTACATTCCGCAAGGATAAATGAACACTAAATGCCACTAGAAGGAATAAAGAAATGGCACAAGGAATGTAGAATACAAAATGTAAACAATTTTATTCATATTAGAATTCATATATCATACAATCACTTATAGATGCCTCAAATTACCGGCATGCCCCCGGAAGAAGAAGAGGCGAAACGCGCGTCGGGGTAGATTGCGGTGATAGTGTGGACATTATATACAGGTATTACTATTTTACTTTTGGTAGCAATTGTTATGGTTTACCCTGAATTGCTAAAGAATGTGATCCGCTTCTGTTAGGT
Source organism: Dendrobates tinctorius (assembly GCF_039654945.1). Lineage (NCBI taxonomy): Eukaryota > Metazoa > Chordata > Amphibia > Anura > Dendrobatidae > Dendrobates > Dendrobates tinctorius. The sequence continues at coordinate 6,866,011 of NW_027361709.1, forward strand.
CCAGGGACTAAATGTAGGAGTAATGTGTCAGTTGGGGCACTTATTATAACCTGGTCTATAGCGGTTTCACTATATACCATAGCGCAGCACCACTATTGGTTTATTTTTAATAATGTAGTGATTTATTCTGTCCATATATCCAGCAGCTTTTTGGTACTTTGAGGCATCTATATGTGATTGTATGATATATGAATGAAATTGTTTACATTTTGTATTCTACATTCCTTCTGCCATCTGTTTACTCCTTCTAGTGGCATTTAATAATTCACACGTTGCAGATTTGGTGTAGATTTTTTTTTAATGTTGATTTGCGTTCAGAAAATTCACGGAGTAATACAGCACCAGGTAACTAGATTTGACTCAAAACAATCGTTTCTGAAAATTTCTCCACAGAAATGACAGAAGGTGAGGCAAGTCAGTTCTTTGGGCTACTTTCACCCTTTTTTTTTTTTTTTTTTTATTTTGCAAACTAAAAGGTGAAATCTGCAACTAATCTGAATGTACAGTAAAGAAGCTGCAGAAAAATCAACACTAAATATGTAAGGTGTGACCTTAGCCTAGGAATCATCCCGGCGGGTCAAGTTACACTTAGAAAATCCCATCTACTTGTCTGGTGCTGTGATACGCAGCAGATTTTCTGCATCCACATCTGCGCAGAAAACCACCGCAAATGCGAAAAACTCTGCTGTTGTGGATTTTCCACACGTTTTTACCTCCTGATGCCTGACAAGCGGTCCGGCGCCTCATGACGTCAGACATGTCCCTCACCTCCAGATTGAGTTATCGAAAGAAGAAGAAAAAAAAAAATAAAGGGCCTCATGTCTCTGCCGCCATTTTATAAAATTCTGTTTGGATTCCTGGCGTATTTTACGTCCCATTTGACGCTGCCTGTACGCGGTAATCACATCCAGCCTGGAGCAGACGCCATTAGACACGTCTAAATTAGCAGTTATGTCGCATTTTTCGCACATAGCTTCCACACATAAATGAATTCTCGGCAGCGGCGGTGTTATCCATCTGCCGTTCATTGTTATCGTGTTGGTTTTTTTTTTATTCTTTATGTTCAACCGAAGCCGAGGAGGGTATATCAGGAGCCCATATAAAAGACATGGTGACACAGAGTCGCTATGGCAACCAGGAAAATGTCACTGCACATGAAGCCTTCATAATTAGGCCTTGTTTTTTTTTCTACTTGGGTGTCCCAATAAAGGGATGTCGAAAGACAAGATGGTGTTAATTTCTCGGGCTACCATGCTCCTATATGGTACCCAGGCATAATTCATGGGTGATTATGGATACAACAGCAGTGAGGCCTAGTGTAAACAGGTAGAAAGGCCGCCATTTTTCGCTGAGGTGTAGCCACGGTGCGGCCAAAATCTACCCCCCGACACTTAGTTTTACCACAAAATTTACCACAAAATTTCAAAATGAAGTCCTACTGGGTCACATGAATGCATGTTAGGTACTGTCCTGCCATATTTAGCCACAATAATCACCAAGATGTGCAAGTTTAACGACCTCAAAAAATCCAGAAATACCACACTCCCCCTCAAAAAATAAAAATTGGGGGCCAGAAATTGTTGTCCAATTGTAGGTTTTCCTGTAATTCGTGACTATACAGGGTGGGCCATTTATATGGATACACCTAAATAAAATGGGAATGGTTGGTGATATCAACTTCCTGTTTGTGGCACATTTAGTATATGGGAGGGGGGAAACTTTTCAAGATGGGTGGTGACCATGGCGGCCATTTTGAAGTCGGCCATTTTGGATCCAACTTTCTTTTTTCCAGTGGGGAAGAGGGTCATGTGACCCATCAAACTTATTGAGAATTTCACAAGAAAAACAATGGTGTGCTTGGTTTTAACGTAAAATTATTGTTTCATGAGTTATTTACAAGTTTATGACCACTTATAAAATGTGTTCAAAGTGCTGCCCATTGTGTCGGATTGTCAATGCAACCCTCTTCTCCCACTCTTGACACACTGATGGCTCCACCGCAGAAGAATTGCTAGCACAGGCTTCCAGTGTCCGTTGTTTCAGATGCTGCACATCTCGTATCTTCACAGCATAGACAATTGCCTTCAGATGACCCCCCGAGTGCTGGCGGCAGGGCCGTGCATTGAGGAGCGAGACTTGTGCGAGTTTCTCACATGTCTGACCCCGGCCTTCAGTGGAGAAAAAAAAAACACTAAGTGCAAGATTTTCAATGAAACCCAATTCCACACATTATTTCTTCATTTTAGACAATGCTCGGCCTCCCGTGAGGCCACGTTCACACGTTCAGTATTTTACATCAGTGGTGAATCCAGTTTAAGGCTATGTGCACACACTGCAGATTCACCTGCAGGTTTTTTCCCGCGGAACCGCAGGTAAAACCGCAGGTAAAGTGACCTGCGGTTTTGCTGCGGTTTTGCCTGCGGTTTTGCCCTGCGGTTTCACACCTCTACTATGTTAAAGGTGTGAAACCGCAGCAGAATCCGCAGAAATAATTGACATGCTGCGAAAAAAAAAAACGCGTGGAAAAAACCGCAGCGTGAGCACTGCGGTTTTGAAAACCCATAGGCTAACATGGTAAGGTACCATGTCTGCGGAACTGCTGCTGTTCCGCAGGGCCAAAACCGCAGTGGAACCGCAGCAAAAACCGCAGCGTGTGCACATAGCCTTATTCTTCAGAATCTTCCTTTATATTAAAAAAATAAATACTCAAACTTGCCGTTTCCGCTCACTTTTTTTTTTTTTTTTTTTTAAGGAAGGTTTTGGAGAGTTATTGCTTCAAAACCTCAGCAAAAAGACTGTGTGAACAAATACACCCTAAAAAAACACCTTCCAAGGGCGTTTGAAGTGTTTTTTTAATGTGGATTTTAGAGCAAAATCTGTACAGTGTCCTCCATGCTGCGATTTGTGACCATGTGCTACGTATAGACAGGAGACCAGGAATCCCTCATAGCTGCCTGCACTGTATATTGAAGACATCATAGCAAGTAGTCTCCACCTAGTAGCTCAGAGACAACTAAAAAGTAGAGACAGAGAATGCAGAGAGGATAACTGGTGAAAAATACAGGATACAAATCATAATGGACAGAAATGGTGTTTTTCATGACAGCTTATTCGGAATAGTCCCTGAAACATCAGACAGGTACACATTAATTTGGAGCTGCCCTTTTTAATATTTTTTTTTATTTTTTTTTATCAGAAACACAGATTAAAATCACAAGACCTCAACCGCTTGAGACTGGAACACTAGAGAAGTGCACATTATTTAATCCAATTTTTGAGAATAGCCTAGGGAAAAGGCGAGCAAACCTGTCCGACACATCAAAGGGAGGAATCATCAAAGTAAGAAAGGGTTTAATTTTCAAACTAAAAGAGAACAAATACAGCAACAGACTCTAGAGCAGAGCAACGTATAGAAAAGGGCACGTTCACAGGTCTCTGTTACATCCAGACATGACTAACGGATTATATTCAGGGTCACAGATGAGAAGTTTTCATGCAAAGTCTAGAAGACGCCGCCATCAGCGAATGTTCAGATAGTCTTCCGTCTGTTTAAGTATCTGTATACTTCCCTACTTTGGAAAAATGGGAGCCTATAAAAGACATGGCTTAAGACCCTTAAATAAATACAGACCCCAGACTCCAAAAATAAATTCAGGCAAAAGACCCCTCAAACAGATACAGACACCTAACCACAGCCATTAAATAACGGCTCCTCCCCCAACTAATCTAAACATACAGACCCCAAACCAGGCTCCCTAAACAAATACGGATCCCAAACCAGACTCCCTAAACAAATACGGACCCCAAACCAGACTCCCTAAACAAATACGGACCCCAAACCAGACTCCCTAAACAAATACGGACCCCAAACCAGACTCCCTAAACAAATACGGACCCCAAACCAGACTCCCTAAACAAATACGGACCCCAAACCAGACTCCCTAAACAAATAAAGACCGCAAAGCAGACTCTGTAAAGAAATACAGACCCAGATCCATTACATAAAAATGTACACTATATCAAACCCCTAAATAAATACATACCCTTAAACAAATGCAGGCTTCAGAACAAACCCACAAAATAGACCCCAAACCAGACCCTAGAGCTGCTAAGTACAGCTATACACCAGACCAAACTCCTAAATAAATAGACTCCATAAACAAATGCAGGCTTCAGAACAAACCCACTAAACAGACCCCAAACCAGACCCCCAAAATAAATACAGACTCTAGTACAGAAGCGCTAAATGAATAATACCCCACACCAGTAATCTAAATAAATACAACCCCCCCCCGACCAATATCCATCAATAAATAGAGACCGGAGAATAGACCTCCTGAGCAAATACAGACCCTCAAACCAGACCCTTAAATAGACAGAATCCCTAAATACACCCCCTAGATCAGCCAAAACAAATCAAAACTCCAGACCTGACTTTCTAAATATGAAAATACCCCAGACAAGACCCCTTAATACAGACCCAGTACCAAAATCTGACAAAAAATGCTGGAGAGTGAAAATAACAATGTAGTGCCCGAGAGACTTGACAGCCCTTCGAGGGGATCTCCTATTTTTACTGGCAGCTTTCTCTTTTGCAGGGAAACATGGCAAGTGTGCCAATATAGCCGATATCACAAATATAACGTTTCAGAGCTGGCTGACAACCTGTAATAACAGCCATATTGGTTGTCAAACAGTTTTTTTTTTTTTTTTATTGGGGGAGGGTAGTCATTCAATAATGCAAATATTGAGTTTTTGTGCATACACCTTGTGTGTGTTGGCATCCTGGCTTGGCAGACATGTGAGCAGTTTTGCTGCAGGGGCAGGCGTGTTCTTCAATTTCGAAAGGTTTGGAAATGTTCTAAAGACGTTGTAATATCCCGATTTACATGGGTTATTGTATCTGGTGCAATAATTGTATCAATGTTCCTTGTGTCTACGGTATCAATATGATAGTTATCCATGAATAAAAATCAGCTACAAACACACCCATTATCTGGGGCTCCATTTCCTTCATATATTCAACAGTTTTCCAGCTGAGCTTCTCTTGGGCTTGTACTAACACTCAGCAGCCAATCCGAACAGGCAGAGCTGCAGTTTGTGCATTTCAGCCAACCGCAGACCCCAGTAGACAATGCAGTTAAGTTGGAGCTACTGATACTGGCTATGACCTAATGTACCAGAAGTTATTAGATAAAAGCCACGCAAAAGGTACTGACTCAAACCACACTGACTGCACTGAGAATTCTGTCTGTGGCAGCAGGAATGGCCGACCTTCTTATGTGTATGAAGGTGTTTCCCGATTCTTCCCAATGACAGTAAGAAGCATTGTCAATATGTTCAATCTTTCAGTTCTTCACGAAACTAACCCATAGCTATTCATGTCTCAAAAGGACATGCTTCCTACTAAACACATGCATGCTAAACTGAGCCAAGCATACATGTCAAAACATTTCGTTGTGGAGAAAGAGAAAAAGCAGGATGGCACTCACCGTTCATGTGAATCAAATCACTTTATTTCACATACACAGGGCATCGGCATAGGCGCGGGAGCAATGTGCTGGAAGATGGACAACAGCCGTTTCGCGCTGCCGTGTTTGTTGCGCCAGAACTGATAGACCTTGTAATGAGCCGATTTGTTGACTCTGATATTTTGCCTGGATGTCCACCTTTTGGCTTCTGAATGGATGGACGGAATTCCTTTCATAATCTTCTAATCTGTCATGGAGCTCGTATGATGAAGTTTGGTAATTTTCTTGGCCAAGACACACTATCGATGAGCTGGATGACGCTGTTTCTCTTTTCTTGGAAAAGCTTCATGGCTGCTCCTGACCCATTTTTGGCCACAAATAGAATTACAATGGTTAATTTCAGTAACCTGATCTTGAAACCAAAAACTGCTTGGGTAACTCAGACTGATGTTTGTTCCCATGGTGTTTCCCAATTTAATGTAAATTATTCTCCTGACATGTTTAATGCAGCCGGGAATCCCATCAATTTCCCAAACAAATCCTCCCTTCTGATCTCTCCAACATGAAAGACTTTTTGAACTGCTCAGATATTTTCATCAATGGAAATCACCAACAAAATGAGCGAGCCCCCAAAGCCGAATACAATGATAGAAATCAGCAAGGAGTGCCGGAGACTTTCCAAGGGTCAAAGGGGTTCAGTGATCTTGGGCTCGCCAGCTCGAATGAATGAAGGATGTAGCTTCTGGACGCCCACCTGAATCATATTCTGACTTATTTGGGGCAAAATATTTTTTGCAAGGGACCTACTTGATGTGAGCACTGGAGAGTTCAACCTTCTTCTATCAGAACTCTTTGTGCTTTACTGGTGGTATATTTAGACACCACATTCAATCATATGGCGTCGGCCTCAGCGACAACACAAGTGACTATTGTTCAGCGCAGGGTAGAAGGCCGCCTTTATTGAATACTCTAGAGTTCTGTGAAGCCGAGGTTGACAGGTGATCTCCACATTCTCATTTTTCCCACCAGATAAGGTGCATGCCGTTGGCTTTATTACTGTTGACAGGTGACTTGACAGATTTGTTGAGCAAGCACTGGCAAAGTGAGTGGAGTCGCTTGCTTTGTCGAGTTCAGTCTTTGATGTCACAGTTTAAAGGTTAATTGTAGATGAACTGCTCAAACGTAGGTTTCTGCCTTCCAACAGAAAACATTTTTTTTTTGTCTTTGCAGTTTTCTTTGGCCGACTTGACGGTAAAGAGCTGCATCATGACGACGTGTCATTTAGTGGAAAACAACAGTCAAAAGTATTAAAATAGTAGCAGTGAAAGTTGTAGAATTTTTTACTATTCGTTCCATCATGGACAAAGCTAAGAAAAAAAATATTGTCTCTTTTTATTAGGGAGAGCATAAATACAACCACACAAGGCAATCGCCATGTCACAGTGCTCACCTTATACCTCATTCAGAGATAATAAATAAATAATAGAGCTATACACTGCAGTGTTCAATAATACTGCCATGTAGTGTTCACGTCATACCCTGAATACAGTGCCCAAATAACAATATAACAGTCAAAAAAAATCAAAATTTGACAGTATCCAAGTGATAACATCATATTGTGCCATAATATTTCCATTGTAGATCACAATAGTGCTATACACTGCCATATTCAATAATACAGCCATGTAGTGTGCATACAGCACCCAAATAACAATATAAAACACAACAAAAAATCACCACTTGATAGTGTCCAGATGATTACCATATTCGATAACACTGCTAAGCAGTGTCCAAATAATACCATCTATTCATTGCCCAGATAACACTATCATAAAAGCCTATATAACAGTACTGTACTGAACCAAAACACCACCACTATTCTGTGTCCAAGTTCTATCATATTATGCCATAGATCAGCAGAGCTGAACAATGATACCACCATACTAAACAATGCCCTGCATACACCGCACAGATTACATCACCATAATATGCCCAAATAACAAGACTACTGCTATACAGTGCCCAAATCAAATTGTAGTCCTACACACTGAATGAAAAATAATACCACGTGGAGTCATAATATAACCAATATAGAGCAAAAAATGTCACCAAGCAATAATCAATAATTCTGCCAGGAAGCGTCCATATGCTATCCCATATACAACATCCAAATAATGCCGCCAGTTCCAAATTATCACTACTATGCACTGTCCAAATCAAATTATAATACAGCACTATAGTATCACCATGCTATAGTCAATAATGGAGTTATGTAGTATCTGTCTCAACTCTGTCGCGTGTCCCAGGACCAGGAGCTCACTCCCTGTCCCTAACGCTAAGGGCACTCTAGCTTGCCCTGTTCCCCGGATTACTGGTGATGGTGAAGAGGCCAGGGCCACGTACCTTGTCCTTAGCTCCTGAATTCGCCCTTAGTCTGTACCATTCCCCCACTCAGGCAAGAGCGGAGTAGTAGTGTAGAGTAATACACCAACCAGACTAACATGGTAATACAAACGAGGATAAAGGAAAATGCCAATCATACAAATATACTCACACAAACAACAGAGGTAATGGCTTTGACAAAGACCGTCTGGTCGAAATGCGTAGCCTGTCATCTCTGTTGTGGTGTGGTTACATGGAGAGTCTTCACCATTGTATGTTTTAATGGTTTTTCATTAAAGAAGATTTTAATAGCAGCTGGAGCAGAACTTTCCTTCTATGGTCTATGACGTTGGTCCGCACGGAGCTCCGAGTTTCTGCGCTTGATCTCTGGTGAGCTGGCTATTTCTTTCTATTTCTATTTGAACAGAGGTAAACACCTGGGAGTGGAGGATGGGGTTAAGTCATAGTAGGAGAAGAAAGGGAATTATCACACACGCAAAACCTAGCAACAGTCACAGATAAATCCACCAAACGCTTTCTCCAATAATAACCAACAACAACCATCATCCATGCAGCATAGGCTAGAGGACAATGAGTGCTAGCCAGGGCCCAGATTATATAGGAGATGGGAGTAGCTAACAGTGCACAGCCGAGAGCCTTAATGCTGGAAAGCTTCCAGGAGCTCTCAGCTGAGCAGAGTAACCCCTGCACGGCTAAAAGAAACCTGCACCGTTTAATATGAAGGTGAAGTGCTTTTAAACAGTGCAGGAGTAGGAGAAATCAGGCACTGCAGTCTTCTGGCTCCTCTCTGTCATGGTAAACCCGTGACATTATCCAAATATTACTACACATATAATGCTCAAGTAATGCTGTACATGAATAAAAGACCACCGCTATACAGTTCCCAAATTATAGTGCAACACCGAGCTTATACAATACCATTATATGGTGCAAGAGCCCAACTTATACTATGATAAATAACTAAAGTAGTACCATGTAGTACCGAATTAACACTGCTATACAGTGCTCAAGTATTCAGGATCCCAGATCTGTCTATGCTAACCTTAGTTAACCCTTTCTTGAAGAATCTAGAGGAATTGGTGGCAGTGCAGTAATTTCTCTCTATCTCAAACCTTATCTGGGGAACATGGAGCCCAGTGTTTAGTATTATGGGTCAGGGGTCAGGCTCCGAGGCTGACAGTGGACAACTTTTCCCATTTCCCCTTGGCTCCTTGCCCCCTGTGCTGTCACATTGGTTCCTTTTTCTCAATGGCCAATATGAGATCTGCACATCCGCCATAAGGCTTAGGCCACGGAGTCGTTAGGAATTTTTTTTTTTTTTTTTTAGTAAAGCCCCGTCTGCAGCCAAGTTTGCTGCTCGTGTGTTATTTTTTCTGTTGCTGCCAAGGGTTCTTTGGAAACAATCTGGGAGATAATCATTTCCTTCTTTGTTTTATGAACACAAATGATGATATTTATACTCGGTGCGCTGGCTTACCACGGGTCTGTGCTGTTCTCTCTGCGCACAGTCTGCTTGGCACCTCTCCATGCCTCTCTGGCTTCAAAGTTTCACTCTGGGTGATGAGAGGAAGGGAAGTCCATGTCATAGTCAAAATAAAACTGGTTAATGCAAGTCAGTTCCTCCTATGTGCTGAGAATTGCAATCTAAAGGGCTTATCCACTGATGGCAAGTTATTATATATCTGCCGGAACTCCACCTGCGGCTGTTAACCAATTAAATCCCGCTTTCAATCTCTCACAGTGGTATTTAATACGCGCCAGCCGTAAGAAATCCCGCCTATCAGTGCCTCTGTCATGTGATCGGGAGGCGCCAGTAGGTTGGCATGACAACCGGGGGTCTGCAGAAGACCCCAGTGCCTGTCATTGTGAATCTCCTGTGAACGCCGGCTTGTGGCCGACGTTCATAGGAGATTGTGATTTTCGCTATGCATAGCAGTTCTGATACAATTCTATATATAGCACATAGTTTCTAACTTGTAGCTTGATTCAGCAGCGCTGAAAGAGCAGCAGGATTCTCTGATCTGAGCTAGGAAATAGTAGTTGGATGCAGGAAAGCAGGAACGAGTTTCAGGGAGGATAATTAAAAAAGTCTAGACTAGTGCCTAAGGCTAGTTTCACATTAGCGTTTACGGCCGCAGCGTCGGGCTGTGCACGGCCGCCGCTAAGCCCCGCCCCCTGCCGCGCCTCCGCCGGTAGCTCCGCCTACGGACGCATGACGCTGCATGCGTCCTGCGTCCCCTTTTTTTAACACTGGGGACGCAGGCCGTGCGCAGTATGCGTTTGGCGGCGCATGCGTCCTTTTGACGCTGCGTCGACCAGCGCCAAACGAAACAGGTTGCAATTTGGTGCGCTCGGCGCAGCGTCAAAAGGACGCATGTGCTGCCAAACGCATACTGCGCACGGCCTGCGTCCCCAGTGCTAAAGATAGGGGACACATGCAGCATCATGCGTCCGTAGGCGGAGCTACGGTGGAGGCGCAGCAGGGGGCGGGGCTTAGCGGCGGCCGTGCGCAGCCCGACGCTGCGGCCGTAAACGCTAATGTGAAACTAGCTTAACTCTTGCAAAAGCACTTGGTAGCACGGTGGTGTACTTACCTGAATACTCAGGTTGCCCGGGCCGGCCTTAAAAGACCTTGGCTGTTGATATCAGAGATGGGACTAATCCAGAGGGAGTTGGCCACATGAGAAGGGCGCAAGGCCCAGTGCTGGAGCCAGGACAGGTGAATCACACTAACCTTCAGTGGCAGTGATTCTATAGCATAATAGGAGTCAAATGAGCTCCATTCTCCCTTTGTTCACATTTACATTTGAGGCTCCGCTGCAAAATTGGATTTGACATAAAGAATAGCGCTGTGCATGTGCTATCATTCTTCCTGTCATTTATTGGGATTTGTCCAGGCCTGTTAGGCATCCGTGATGTAATGAAACTCGACAACAAAGCTTCTTTCTATATTTGAAGAGGAAAACTTCCTAGTTCTGAATTCTAAATCCTTTGCATAGACATAACAATTAAAATATAACATGCTGACTGCATGCAGCCACCAGTAGGGGGAGCTCAAGAGCAAACTGTATACTGAAGTACATTGAGCCTAACAATAAACTTTGCCTAAATCAATAATACAGGTGTGTATAAGAAACTTATTACATACTGGATTATATAAATCTGCATTTTTTCTCATCATTGGCCACTTATTCCCTCTCCTATTGAATTCATTATTTATTCTGAAAAAAAAAACCTGGCTTGCTCGAGACATGGACTGCCAGCTTACTGAGGGATCAGAATACAGCTGTTAATTGGAGATGGAGGAAAGAACAGAGAGAATGGCACAGATATGCACAGGTCTAGTAAGCGTTTAATTCACCCTAGAGCTGGATTCCCAGTTACACTGCGCAGTACACTGCTATATAATGTCATCCAAGCTGCTGGTTCCAGTGTTTCCTTCACAACTACACTGCTGTATAATGTTCTTTTCGTGCTTCGTTCTAGTGTTTTATCTTACCCTGGTGCTAGATTCACATCTGTGCTGCTAAGTAATGCTGTAGAATATCCACCATGCTGCTGCTTCTGGACATGTATTATTTAGAGACAGTAAAGCAGGAATCGCTCATGTCTGTGTGTGCTGTGTATGGGAGACCTCATAGCAGCTTGTCTACGCCCACTAGCTCAGAGACAACTGAAAATTGAGAGATAGAGCCTGGAGAGGACAGAAGTAGTGCTATTCCGCATGTACACACACAGGACAGCTAATCCTGAAATGTGGATTTATCTTCAATAGTAAGGCAGGCTCCAGAGCTCCCACTAGTGGTGACTGTCGGCATATTTTACTTTACATCTCTGCAGGGGATTTGGAGCAATGAATCAGAAAAAAATTGGAGGCGCCTGGATATTTGGGAAGACGTTTCTTCCTTATAACTAATAATAATAATCTGGATTTAATATCAATAGAAACACAGAGAGCCAAAAAATTCATTTTATAAACCATCGCGGTGGTCAGATTTGACTTGACTTATTGCTCTCTTTTGTCACCCGTCTAGAAAACCTTTTTTTTCTTCCCCCATTCATTCGATTACGATTGAATGAGACAACTGAATTAAAGCATACGGCCCGAGAGCAAATCCATTCACTAAAAAGCATCCTGTGCATCAAACATGTATGATGTTCTTTTTATTAATAATAAATAGACAGAATGCATTTTTCATGATTTCTAATGTCCTCCCATAATCCTTCACTGTAGTCGGTCGGATGGTAAAAATGCTAAGTAATGGTGGTGGGCATTGTGAATGGGGGATGAGGGCACTAAGGATGGGTTTGCATGAGCACAGGGGGTCTTTTTTTTTTTTTTTGTATGGCATACTGTATACAGTGTAATGCTAATGACTCGCTGGTACACTGTAACGATGCCTGCACCTGTGTAAGCAGGACAGTTTTTCAGCCTTCGGATATACATACTGATTCAAAAGTATATACGTAAACTAGATAATTGCAAAACATGTCATCATACAATTATTTCATAGAATCATAGAATGGTAGAGTTGGAAGGGACCTCCTGGGCCATCTGGTCCAACCCCCTGCTCAAAGCAGGATTCGCTAAATCATCCCAGTCAGATGTCTGTCCAGCCTCTGTTTGAAGACTTCCATTGAAGGAGAACTCACCACTTCTCATGGCAGCCTGTTCCACTCATTGATCACTCTCACTGTCAAAAAGCTTTTTCTAATATCTAATCTGTGTCTCCTCCCCTTCAGTTTCATCCCATTGCTTCTAGTCTTTCCTTGTGCAAATGAGAATAAAGTTGATCCTTCTACAATGTGACAGCCCTTTAGATATTTGTAGACAGCTATTAAGTCTCCTCTCAGTCTTCTCTTTTGCAAACTAAACAATCCCAAATCCTGCAACCTTTCCTCATAAGACAGGGTTTGCAGACCGGTCACCATTCTGGTTGCTCTTTTCTGAACTTGCTCCAGTTTGTTGATGTCTTTTTTAAAATGTGGCGCCCAAAACTGGACACAATATTCCAGATGAGGTCTGACCAAAGAGGAGTAGAGGGAAATAATGACTTCACGTGATCTAGACTGTATGCTTCTGTTAATACATCCTAGAATTGCATTTGCCTTTTTTGCTGCTGCATCACACTGTTGACTCATATGCAGTCTGTGATCTATTAGTATACCCAAGTCTTTTTCACATGTGCTGTTGCTTAGGCCTATTCCTCCCATTCTGTATATGCTTTTTTCATTTTTATTGCCTAGATGTAGTACTTTGCATTTTTCCCTGTTAAAATCCATTCTGTTAGTTGCTGCCCACTTCTCCAGTTTATTTATATCTTTTTGAATCCTTTCTCTCTCTTCTCTAGTATTAGCTATCCCTCCTAGCTTTGTGTCATCAGCAAATTTAATCAGTTTACCCTCAATTCCTTCATCTAAATCGTTGATAAAGATGTTGAACAATACAGGGCCCAGGACAGAGCCCTGTGGTACCCCACTTGAGACATTCTTCCAACTGGATGTGCAGCCATTTATGACCACTCTTTGGGTCCGATCACTAAGCCAGTTATGAATCCACCTAACAGTTGCCTTGTCCATTCCATACTTAGTCATTTTTTCAATAAGGATTGTATGAGAGACTTTGTCAAATGCTTTGCTGAAGTCAAGATATACTATATCTACAGCATTTCCTTGATCCACCCAATCAGTGATTCCGTCATAGAAGGAAATTAAGTTAGTCGACATGACTTGTTAGTTACAAACCCATGCTGACTCTGTTTAATCACTTCATTCTTATCCAGGTACTGACATACATGTTGTTTAATTATTTGTTCAAATATCTTTCCTGGTATAGAAGTCAGACTCACCGGCCTATAGTTGCCTGGGTCCACCTTCTTCCCCTTTTTGAAGATAGGAACAACATTTGCTCTTCTCCAGTCTTCTGGCACTTCTGTTCTCCAATGTTCTTTCAATGTCCTCCTAGATTATAAAAAAAAAAAATACATTAATAAATACCTTATTAGGTAGCTCTGATTAATATCGGGGGGGCTCCTGATTCAGGACCCTCGGCTATTAGCAGAGAATGTATGCTTTATATTAACAACCCATTGATTTCTTTAGATGCTTTGTAATTCTTCGTTTCACCTGATGATGGCGCTGCAGTGAGAGTGAAAACTTGGTGCACAGATCACAGTTGATTGCTGGTAGTCCCAGTGACAATCTGTAATCGGTTAATTACTGGGGGACGCTACTAGATACTTTAAAGTGTACAACTTCATTAATTAAAAAGATATGGACACCTTTGGGGTAAACGTTTGTTTGTTTGTTATTTAATTTCATATTTTTTGGGCTAAAAATAATTTTTCTGAATGGGTTTCATGACAAGTTTAGCATTGTTTGTCCTCCATAGTCTCTGTGTTGCTGGCTGTAGAATGAGTTAACTGAGAATCCAATAGTGAGCGCATTATGGTGAGAGAGTTAAGACCTCTTATCTTGTTTGTGAGCTCCTCTTGGCTGATTTATGACCTAAAGGTTCAGTTCACCTTTGTAAGGTCATCAATTAGCAGAGAGGAGCTCAGTAGAAGACAAGAGTTAAAGAGTCAGAAAGAGCTCACTCATGGATTCCCAGTTAACTCTTTCTGAAGCCAGCAATACAAGAATACAGAGGCACAGAAGGTGTCTATATCCTTTCAGCACAAATCCTGTGAACAAACAGTATTGCTAAATCTAAGGCCTCATGGATTCACCCTGCAAACAACAAGGACGAGTGAAGCTGCTGGATAAATAGTGGCTTAATATCTGTGCTGCTTAGGGAAAAACACAGAATGGTGCAACAGATAATGAGTGTTTAGTAGTAAATAATGTCGGTGTTGTGTGGGAAGGCAGCTTTTATTTCGACTGCCAAAGTTGTGAAATGCTTTTTATTCTTTTGCAGAAAATAATGATGTCCAGACACAATTGCTGCACTTCACGCGCAAAGTGAATATCCAAAAATATTTAGCATTTTATTTAACTTGAAAACAAAAATGAAAAAAAGAAAACTTTTTATAACCTGCAACTGCCAGAAGTCACCACCAGGGGGAGCTTACTGCATACTGCTTTTACATTGAGATGAATAAAGACACAGTATGCAGTTTGCTCCTGAGCTCCCCCTAGTGGTGGCTGCCTGTAGTCAACAGGTTATCTTACCAACTTATGTCCATACAGGGAGTTTGGAACTCAGTATTAGAAAAACTACGTTATAACATTCACTTTTAAGAATATTGTCAGTCACACATAGGGTACACAAATATATTGGGGCCCCCCCTTACAGGATCATCTTTTTCACTTTTTTTTTCCCCTTTATGATTCTGTAACCAAAACACAACGTGGAGAAACAGACGGAAGATTAGAGATGTTTCCACAACAATGGGTCAGAGAGCAGGGAGGGACCGGCCGTAATTATTATTTAGTGTTTTAATTCCACTTGGCTGCAACTAATAATTACATAAAACAGGAGTAAAGGACGTTCAAACGCCGTCCTCAAGCGCCTCATATTTTAGGTTAATTGTTTTGGTCCTGTTTTCTTTACTGTTTATAAAAGTCTGTCGTTTTTGATCATCGGCTGTTGGAAAGTTCGAAGGGGTTGTCCAAGATTGAGAAAAACATGGCCGTCTTTAAAAAAAACCACAATAAAAAAAAAAAGAAAAAGCGCCACATCTGTACATAGGTTGTATAGGGTATTGCAACACCAATAAAGTAAGTAGGACTGGGGTGTAATACTAGACACAGCCTGTTGATAGATGTGGCGCTGTAGTTCTCGTAGTACCAAATTCTACCTCCGTGGTACCTGCAGCAGTAATGTGCAGGCGTTAAGTGTCGCTCCATTCACTTCTATGAGAGCAGGAGTGCGCACCCGTGATCTCTGTACTGACAGTAAATGAAGTGGTGGTCATGCTTTCTTTAATTTATAGACAGGTACCGCCCTGCCCTGCCATTACTATGTATGAATGTATATTTATGTCTTAAAGGGGCTGTCTGGGCAAAAAGAAAAGTTTCCCAGGGACTTAGATCTATTAAAAAAAATAATAATAATTGATATCCATCTACCGACACCAACTTGGATCCAGCGTGTGCCTCTCGGTGGTCTGCACTGACATAGGAAGCCGATACGCTACTGTTCCCCCAGCAGCATGAGTGCTGCAGCAGTCAGATAACTTGAACAGTGTGTCATTGCTTCTCACCTGTGATTGGCTGTAGTGGTCGGATGACATGAACAGTGCATAACTGGTTATGACCTGTGATTGGCCGCAGCGGTCAAGTAGCTTGAGCAGCACATTATCAGTTATTTTTCTGCTGCTCAAGTCATCTGACTGCTGCAGCCAATCACAGGCCACACACCTCTCCTGCTGCTAGTGGAACGGTAACTTCTCCTCTTCCTGTGTCAGTGCAGACTATAGGAGTAGCCTGTGCTGAGTCCTCCAGATGGAGACCATAGGAATAGCCTGCGCTTAGTCCAGGTGGATGCCAGTAGGTGAGAATTATATATATTTTTTTTTACAGGTCCAACTGTTCTCATTGCACAGACAACCCCTTTAATTGTATGACACTATGTTTGCACTACATGGAAGTTTAATAGTATTGATAACTTGAGCTATATGGTAGCATTATGTAAACACTAGACACAAGAGGATCTGTGCAATGCTTCATTTCCCCTGTGGTGGCGCTGCAGAATAATGAAACACTGATATTTTCACTGCTGATCACCGTGATCATGTATTGCCAAAATACCTCTTCCAAGGAAACTAGAAGTGGACCACTATGTAATACTGCCATTTAACCACATAGATACATACATACAGTCATGGCCCAAAGTGCTGGCACCCTTGAAACTGTTCAAGAAAATAAAGTATTTCTCACAGAAAATTATTGCAATTACACATGTTTTGTTATACACATGTTTATTTCCTTTGTGTGTATTGGAACAACAACAGCAAAAAAAAAAAGGAAAATTGGACATAATTTCACACAAAACCCCCAAAATGGGCCAGACAAAATTGTTGGCACTTTTTTTAAATTGTGGTTAAACAAGTTTGTTCCAAGCATTTGATGCTTGTTCAAAACCACCTGTGGCAAGTAACAGGTGCAGGTAATAAGAAAATCACACCTGAAGCCAGATAAAAAGGGGAAAAGTTGACTCAGTCTTTATATTGTGTGTCTATGTGTGCCACACTAAGCATGGAGAACAGAAAGAGGAGAAGAGAACTGTCCGAGGACTTGATAACCAAAATTGTTCCTTTGTCCATGGTGCAAAACATAATGAAAAAGTTTATTACCCATGGCAATGAATCTATTCTCCCTGGATGTTGATGACATAGAAAAATTGATGAAAGGTTGCAGCGCAGGATAGTCCGGATGGTGGATAAGCAGCCTCAATCAAATTGCAAAGCGATTCAGGGTGTCCTGCAGGATCAGGGTGCATTTGTGTCAGCCCGAACTATCCGTCCACATTTGAATTAAATTAAACGCTATGGCAGGAGACACAGACACATAAGAAAGCTAGATTGCAGTTTGCCAAAATGTGAGTAAGCCAAAATCCTTCTGGGAAATTAAGATAGAGCTTTTTGGTAAAGCACATCATTCTACTGTTTACGGAAAACGGAATGAGGCTTACAAAGATAAGAACACAGTACCTACAGTCAAATATGGTGGAGGGTTCAAAGATGTTTTGGCTGTTGTTTTGCTGCCTCTGGCACTGGGTGCTCTGACTGTGTGCAAGGTATCATGAAATCTGAAGATTACTAAAGGATTTTGGGTCACAATATAGTGCCCAGTGTCCAAAAGCTGTGTCTGCTTCCTAGGTCATGGGCCTTCAAGCAGGACAATTACCCCAAAAATAATTGCAAGAAGGATGCAAAGGTGGCATTCTCTGTGCCAAAATACTTTTCATTTTCTGGAAGAATTTCAAGGGTGCCAATACTTTCGGTATTTCATCTGCAGGTAACACAATGTAGCAGCCGTCTCTATCAGAATTTCTTTATGTTGCACATTTCTCATTCATGACTCAGTAAGTGAAAACAGAGGATGTTTCTGTAAATGTTGCAGGGCAGAATCCCACTCTCTAATTACCGTGGTTACTAATGCAAGTTCTTATCTGGAAGGTGCAGAAAGGCTTCCGTGGTTTGCGGTTACGAGGTCTCGCCAGTAAACATTACTGGGCCCTGATAATTCCAGTTTAGTTACAAAGTGTGGAGAACGGATAACGAAGAGCCATACAACCGCGCAACTCTTTCCCATCACGCCCCAATACAGCCGTGCAGACATTTGTCCCTTTAAAGGTATGTTCACACGTGCGACTGTTCCCAGGTGCATGGAGTTGGAAGAAAGCTCCCCACCTGCTGCAGTTGCCAAATTTTGCAACTTTTGGAAACAATTGTTATCGTAGTTGCACCAAAATGTGATGCAAGTTTCAACCTTTCATTATTTTATTATTGTTTTACTCCATTTTGTTTAGTATCTTTGCCCAATCTTAAAAATGCCAAGAAAGGTGGTGGTGGGGGAGATAATTAACCCTTTGGTGTGAAGCGCAGCATATTTATAATTGCAGAAAAGCTGCGTATTCTACAGGGGCCACAGTGTTCTTAAAAAAGGAATGGATTGAATTTGCAGAAAATTACACCAAATGCAAGTTTTTAATCAACATTTTACACTTTCGAATGTTAGAAAAGAGCAGGAGACCAATGGGTGAAATGTCAGACTGCGATGTAGAATTTGTTTTTCAAACGATCACTGGGTTTTGGCGGTTGCAGCTGAAAAGAGGAAATCGGAAAACCAGGGGAAGAGTCTTGAGGAGATCATTTGCATATTCCCAGTGCCTTCTGGGATAAGTGAAGAGTCTCCGCGAGCTCAACGATCACTGGGTTTTGGCGGTTGCAGCTGAAAAGAGGAAATCGGAAAACCAGGGGAAGAGTCTTGAGGAGATCATTTGCATATTCCCAGTGCCTTCTGGGATAAGTGAAGAGTCTCCGCGAGCTCAACGATCACTGGGTTTTGGCGGTTGCAGCTGAAAAGAGGAAATCGGAAAACCAGGGGAAGAGTCTTGAGGAGATCATTTGCATATTCCCAGTGCCTTCTGGGATAAGTGAAGAGTCTCCGCGAGCTCAACGATCACTGGGTTTTGGCGGTTGCAGCTGAAAAGAGGAAATCGGAAAACCAGGGGAAGAGTCTTGAGGAGATCATTTGCATATTCCCAGTGCCTTCTGGGATAAGTGAAGAGTCTCCACGAGCTCAACGATCACTGGGTTTTGGCGGTTGCAGCTGAAAAGAGGAAATCGGAAAACCAGGGGAAGAGTCTTGAGGAGATCATTTGCGAAATTTGGCTCATCTTTCATCGTTTTTAAGAAATCTCAAGATGGAAGAGGCCAGGAGCCATTTGGTGAGCTGCATTTCTTGCTACATGTTCACAGATTTACCAGTGGAAAAGCCAAACTTCACATGCCACAAATGCAAGCTTGTGTCCCTGTTGGAGGAAAAGTTGCAAAATCTCGAAGAGAGGTTAGCTACGTTGAAGATCATTAAGGAAGGTGAAGAGTTCTTGGACAGAGCAGAATTATCTCTTCATGTTACAGAAAGAGAAGAAATTCGAAGTGCACCTGAAGAAACAGAGGAATGGAGACATGTGACCCAGAGAAGCAGGAGGATCAGGAGGCAGTCAGCACCCATACTGCTCAGAAACCAGTACCAGGCTCTCACGCAGGAAAACAATGAAGAAATACATCAGGATAAGACTTTGCCAACAAACAGCAACCTTGTACGCCCTCAGAGTCCTCCTGGATGGAGAAAGAAAAATGTTGTGAAGAAGAAACGGAGAGTGGTGGTCATGGGGGATTCCCTGCTGAGAGGAACAGAGGCCGCTATCTGCAGACCGGATATAACTACACGAGAAATGTGCTGTCTTCCAGGTGCAAAAATTAAAGATGTGTCTGACAGGATATCAGGACTCTTCAGACCTACAGATGACTACCCATTCCTGCTACTACATGTGGGGGCAAATGACACCGCAAGAAACGACCTGGAAATCATCTGCAGAGACTTTGAAGACTTAGGCAAGAAAGTGAAAGAACTGGGAGCGCAGGTGGTCTTCTCTTCCATCCTCCCAGTGGATGGCCATGGAACAAGGAGGTGGAATAAGATTCTGCAGGTAAACAACTGGCTACGTCGATGGTGCCGTCAGCAATGATTTGGATTTCTGGATCACGGAGTGAACTACTTATACGATGGACTACTTGCTAGAGATGGGGTGCACCTTACGAAGACTGGAAAGCATGTATTTGGAAGTCGCCTTGCTACACTTGTAAGGAGAGCTTTAAACTAGAACAACATGGGAAGGGAAGCAAAAGACCAGAAAAAGCCATACACCTGACAAATGCTATTGAGAACTCTGCTATTAGAAGTGGAAAGGAAGAACAAAGACGAAAGAATCTAATTAATAAAAATATTGGAGAAAGAGAAACCAATCACAAACTAAAATGTTTCTATACTAATGCACAAAGCATGGGCAACAAACAAGGAGAATTGGAACTACTAACACAAGAACAGAAATATGATGTCATTGGAATCACTGAAACTTGGTGGGACAATACACATGATTGGAATACAAGACTAGAAGGATACAACTTATTTGCAAGAAACAGACTTGATAAACGAGGAGGGGGTGTCGCATTGTATGTTCGAAACGCGTATATCTGCACAGAGATTGAAGCTTCAGAGACTGGGAGTTCTGTGGAAACTGTTTGGGTAAGAATACAAGGACAGAACAATGGAAAGGACACCATTGTAGGCATTTACTACAGGCCGCCTGTGCAAGCCGAAGATATAGATGAACTCTTTATGCATCAGATGGCCAAGTTCTCCAAAAAATATGACATAGTTGTCATGGGAGATTTCAACTATCCAGACATTTGTTGGGAATCTCTCTTAGGCAAAACTAACAGGTCAAGGAAATTCTTATCCTCTCTTGCTGACAACTTTATCTTCCAAAAGGTAAGGGAGAAAACAAGGGGAACTGCTACCTTGGATCTAATCCTTATAAACAGGGAGGAAATGGTTGAGGAGGTAAAAGTGGCTGGGACCCTAGGAGGTAGCGACCATGCTATTTTAGAATTTTGGATTACTAGAGGTGGAAGACCTGTGAAGACTCAGACGTCAAGGTTAGATTTCAGAAAGGCAGATTTTAAGGGATTCAGAAAGAGAATTGGAGGGATCCAATGGCTGGATATCCTTAAAGACAAAAATGTCCAGGAAGGATGGGAAATCTTGAAAAATGAAATTCTTAAAGCACAGTTGTTAACAATTCCGAAAAGAGGGAAGAATAGGAAGCATTTAAGGAAACCAGGATGGATGAACACAGAACTTAAGCACATGCTAAAAAGGAAGAAAAAAATGTTTATAAAATGGAAAGAGGGAGGCATATCTAAAGAAGAATATAATGCTGTCTGCAGAACCTGCAGGGCACAAATCAGATTAGCTAAAGCTGAAAATGAACTGAGGCTTGCAAGAGATGTCAAAAGCAATAATAAAGGATTTTGGGGATATGTCAAAAGTAAAAGAAAAGTCAAAGATGCTATAGGATTTTTACAGGATGAAAATGATGAAATGGTAAGACAGGATGTTGAGAAGGCTGAACTTTTAAATTCCTATTTTGCATCTGTTTTCTCTCAGAAAGGAAATGCAACATCAACTGTTATTCACTGTCCTATTAAGGGAATAGAAGAATCCAGGATATCTATAAACAGAAAGATAGTGAGGAAACACTTAGCTAACCTAAATGAATTCAAGTCTCCAGGTCCAGATGAATTACACCCCAGAGTACTGAAGGAGATAGCAGAAGAAATTTTTGAACCCCTCTCCATAATCTTTGAAAATTCTTGGAGAACAGGAGAAGTGCCAGAAGACTGGAGAAGAGCAAATGTTGTTCCTATCTTCAAAAAGGGGAAGAAGGTGGACCCAGGCAACTATAGGCCGGTGAGTCTGACTTCTATACCAGGAAAGATCTTTGAACAAATTATTAAACAACATGTATGTCAATACCTGGATAAGAATGAAGTGATTAAACAGAGTCAGCATGGGTTTCTAACTAATAAGTCATGTCAGACTAACTTAATTTCCTTCTATGACGGTATCACTGATTGGGTGGATCAAGGAAATGCTGTAGATATAGTATATCTTGACTTCAGCAAAGCATTTGACAAAGTCTCTCATACAATCCTTATTGAAAAAATGACTAAGTATGGAATGGACAAGGCAACTGTTAGGTGGATTCATAAC
Source organism: Dendrobates tinctorius (assembly GCF_039654945.1). NCBI lineage: Eukaryota > Metazoa > Chordata > Amphibia > Anura > Dendrobatidae > Dendrobates > Dendrobates tinctorius. Next base: position 6,888,171 of record NW_027361709.1, read on the forward strand.
TGGCTTAGTGATCGGACCCAAAGAGTGGTTGTAAATGGCTGCACATCCAGTTGGAAGAATGTCTCAAGTGGGGTACCACAGGGCTCTGTCCTGGGCCCTGTATTGTTCAACATCTTTATCAACGATTTAGATGAAGGAATTGAGGGTAAACTGATTAAATTTGCTGATGACACAAAGCTAGGAGGGATAGCTAATACTAGAGAAGAGAGAGAGAGGATTCAAAAAGATTTAAATAAACTGGAGAAGTGGGCAGCAACTAACAGAATGGTTTTTAACAGGGAGAAATGCAAAGTACTACATCTGGGCAATAAAAATGAAAAAAGCATATATAGAATGGGAGGAATAGGGCTAAGTGACAGCACATGTGAAAAAGACTTGGGTATACTAATAGATCACAGACTGAATATGAGTCAACAGTGTGATGCAGCAGCAAAAAAGGCAAATGCAATTCTAGGATGTATTAACAGAAGCATACAGTCTAGATCACGTGAAGTCATTATTTCCCTCTACTCCTCTTTGGTCAGACCTCATCTGGAATATTGTGTCCAGTTTTGGGCACCACATTTTAAAAAAGACATCAACAAACTGGAGCAAGTTCAGAAAAGAGCGACCAGAATGGTGACCGGTCTGCAAACCCTGTCTTATGAGGAAAGGTTGCAGGATTTGGGAATGTTTAGTTTGCAAAAGAGAAGACTGAGAGGAGACTTAATAGCTGTCTACAAATATCTAAAGGGCTGTCACATTGTAGAAGGATCAACTTTATTCTCATTTGCACAAGGAAAGACTAGAAGCAATGGGATGAAACTGAATGGGAAGAGACACAGATTAGATATTAGAAAAAACTTTTTGACAGTTAGAGTGATCAATGAGTGGAACAGGCTGCCACGAGAAGTGGTGAGTTCTCCTTCAATGGAAGTCTTCAAACAGAGGCTGGACAGACATCTGACTGGGATGATTTAGCGAATCCTGCTTTGAGCAGGGGGTTGGACCAGATGGCCCAGGAGGTCCCTTCCAACTCTACGATTCTATGATTCTATGATTCTATGATTCTATGAATAAAAAGTTGCAAATTTTGCAAAACAAATTCTACATTGCTGTCCCACATTTCACCCGTTGGTCTCCTGCTCTTTTCTAACATTTGAAAGTGTAAAATGTTGGTTAAAAAGTTGCATTGGCGTAATTTGCCGCAAATTTACCCTGAAATATGAAGTGGCGGAGCTGAAATGGGAACAATATAAAAAACTGGCACAGATAACTTCATTTTAAATGTTGCAAATTGCACAAAAGTGTTGACGCAATGGTGAAAGTCCCCCTGTGAGTTTCAGTTTTCCCGATTTTTTTTTTTTCTAAATCAATGCTTGCTTTACACCTGGACATGGAGACCTGCTCGGGTAATGTCCGACTGGCAGAAGTGTAAGGCTTGTCATTGAGGGAGCTCTGATCCGATGTAACGCGCCCTGCTCCGGACTGGTTTTCAGCCTTTGGGCTTTAAACAAGCATGTTTCCATTGATTGACAGCAAGATAAGATATTAGGGGATTGAACCACAGGGTATATGAGAAAACTGCAGAACTTACCACAGTACAGTCATTAAAGAGAGTGATGGCAATAGTGCAAGGAAATGGCGCCAGCGTCCAAAACTTAAAATTAAAGGGGTGGTCTGAAACTAACATTTATTTTAATTCTAAATGTGGCAGTGGCAAGAGGCAAGCAGGATTCCAGTGATGTCATGGCGAAGAGAAGGAAGCAGCCTGAGGAAGCATCTTTTCGCACTTGTGTGCACACGTCCATTCCTCTTCCTATATAACGCTGTTTTCGCTTATTTTCTGGATGTGCATTTCCTGAGAGGCTCCGTTGGGGTGCGACTACTCTTCTCTAGCACGTTTATGGACCCCAGCTTTGGAATGACAATAAAGGGCTACTCTACTATACCATCTTTCCCTGCATTCAGACACTGTAAAATTGGGTTACTCAAATGTGAAGTTTTACTTTAGGCACATCATAAAGGATATACTCTAGAAGAAAGTCCTGTTGGAGTATATAGAGGTAAGTCGGCACACTGGTTCCCCTTTTATGAACCAGAGTAATGTCAAATTTGAGCTGCACGTTACATGGTTAACCATTCATTTAATGACCGCCATGCAATACTACATTTCTCCTCTAGTGGCCGCTGTAGGGGAATTATCTAGCTGACTGAGGTTTCTCTTGATAGAAGCAGATCGCAACCAGATCACTAGAGCGGCTCCGATCTATAAGACTTGTGCTTGATGAGAGATCCCCTTTAAGTTGGAGTTATGATAATGGCACCTTGTCCTGGTGATCTGATCAAACCTTCTATTCTTTCTGCGTATCCCTTTAAACAAACAGATTAATTTCATTCTATAAACTCTCAGCTACTAAAAATACATTGGGCCGTTGTTCAGAAGGTGAAACTTACTGGAAATGTGCAAGAGCTGGTAAAACAAAGAAGAGGCAGAGGTCATGGTAAAAATGCAACAGAAAGAATTCGACAGGATCAAAAAAACGACACAAAGATCTGCAGCCTGTGACATCTGCGAAATATGTATCTATCACTCCTTTTGCAATTTTCACTTAGTTTTTTTTGTTTATTTTTAATCTATCCTCTTTAGCACCTTAAAGGGAAGCGCCAGCTCCTATCACTGCTGCATCGGGAGGCAAGGTTGACGTGACATCGTCTTCTTCATGCCAAGCAGATATTAGGCACTTGGCCAACTAATTAAAATATGACATGTAGACTTCGAATACAACGTCAGCAGCGTCTCTCACCTCTCGATGCTGATGTGAGAAGCACTGGAGGATGCCTTTAATCAGGGGCGTAATAATTGTGGCTCTGTGGGGAGGGGGTCCTGCCGATACTGGCACCGGCCTATTGCAGATGGAAGTGTGTCCAAGGACGCACATTCAGCTGAAATGTATTGCGGCACAGAGGCTCGCTGAGTCCAGAAGAAAATGCCACACGTGGTGGGAGCAGGGGAAGGTGAGTAGAAAGTTGTTTTTTTTTTAATGCATTGGAGAAGAGCAGCAGAACGGGGCATATATACCAGGAAGGGGTCCAGGATGAGGGACCTATATACCAGGATGGAAGACATATATATCAGGAAGGTTTCCAGGATGGGGGGCATATATACCAGGATGGGCCCAAAATGGGGGCATATATACCAGGAAAGGGCCCAGGATTGGAGGCATACAGTGGGTATGGAAAGTATTCAGACCCCTTTAAATTTTTCACTTTTTCATTGCAGCCAATTGGTAAATTAAAAAAAAGTTCATTTTTTTTTCTCATTAATGTACACTCTGCACCCCATCTTGGCGGAAAAAAAACCAGAAATGTAGAAATATTTGCAAATTTACTAAAAAATAAAAACTGAAATATCACATGATGATGAGGGACATATAAACCAGGAAGGGGCCCAGGAGGGGAAACATACTGTATATACCAGGAAGGGGCCCAGGAGGGGAAATATACTGTATATACCAGGAAGGGGCCCATGATGGACGACATATATACCAGGAAGGGGTTCAGGATGGGGGACACTACGAGGGCCCATACATCTGACCAAAATGCCGGGGCGGGGGCCAGATCTAAATTTTGCCCTGGGGCCCATTGGACTCTAGTTGAGCCTCTGCCTTTAATTCTCCTTAGATGCCCAGCTCATTAACATATTAATAACTAGGTATTAAGCTCTTAATAATAGATTATGGATTAGGTCTGCCTGCTGGCTCTGCGGGGAGGACCGCAGGGAGCCACATCTCTCATCTCCCTCTAATGAGAAAGTGCTAGCAAGTTCCATTGCATTGCAGTGTATTACTTTGCATTGGTGGGAAAAACTGATTATTTTTATATTACTTTTGATACTTTTCTGACAATATTTAATAGTTCAGAATATCTGATGATCTAGAATATTGGATAGTTCAACTCCTTCACGACACTTCTTGCTTTAAAGTTTTCCATGTTGCAATCCTCCTTACTCAGCCGAGGCCGGGCTATAATTTCGCCTTGTACATTATTATTATTATTATTATTACTGTATGATGAAATCATCGGGACAGACGTGGGAGCTGTTCCCGAGGAGTCCGCTGAGGCTGATGCAGGCTTCCTGATTAGCACAGAACATGTCATTTATCCTAGAGAACCTATTCCCAGCGGCTCCCTCAGCCGACGTGCTGATAGTCATTGGCCGTTTCCTGTGCGGTGTGATTGAAGATCTTTTATCAGATATGAGATCCGGTTATGTCCTAGCACGGTCTACAGAGAATTACAAGGGAAGATGTTCTTTGCGACGCCACTGATTAGAGATCACCCAAATTATGATAAAAAACAAATATTAGTCATTTCTGCCCTCCCCAATCATTTTCAGCCATGGTCGATCTTGGATCATTACACTCTCCCGGCATTTGAAAATATTAGTATTTCCCCAGCAATTCAAATAGATCAATGTGCTGTTCTCGTTATTTCTCCTGGATAGGTATACATATATTGACAACTGGGCGTTACCATTCCCCTTGTCTTTGGAGCTGGATTCACACATCCGACATTCAGAATGTAAGTAGGGAGCAGCCACAAGTCAGGAGAACCAGAGCCGGTCCGTACTCCGACCGTGAATGTCGGATGTATGAAGCTGACTCATAGTATACCTTATTAATTAGAGCTATCAATGTGTTCATTCTCCTGATTTTTCCATGCTACCATTTATTAAAATCATCTCATCCCAAGTCGCGAAAAAAGAACAAAAACGATGAAACCTAAAAAGTATAAACAGAGAACATAGTGAACCGGGCGTGAGCGGGGCTGGATGTAAATCACCATGGCATGACACTTAAATGCTAGACATAAACCCTTCATCTACTCTGCCAAATCTCTGTGCAGATCTTCCAGACTGCAGCGGCAGAACGTAGCGCTGCTTCCCTGACTGTCCTTTGTAAAGCGAAACTGTCACTTCAGGTGACTTTAAGAATAAGCTTCATGCATGTATAATTAAAGAAGCACCCAGACAACTGCCAGACATAGTCCTACACCGATCGATCTGGGTGATGACCCAACTCCAAAATACATGGGGCTGTCGAAAAGGGTCATCATATCTGCATACAGATTCTACAAACTTTTTTTATCTTTATACCCGAGAATCCTAAAATAGAATCATAGAATCATAGAATCGTAGAGTTGGAAGGGACCTCCTGGGCCATCTGGTCCAACCCCCTGCTCAAAGCAGGATTCGCTAAATCATCCCAGTCAGATGTCTGTCCAGCCTCTGTTTGAAGACTTCCATTGAAGGAGAACTCACCACTTCTCCCGGCAGCCTGTTCCACTCATTGATCACTCTAACTGTCAAAAAGTTTTTTCTAATATCTAATCTGTGTCTCCTCCCATTCAGTTTCATCCCATTGCTTCTAGTCTTTCCTTGTGCAAATGAGAATAAAGTTGATCCTTCTACAATGTGACAGCCCTTTAGATATTTGTAGACAGCTATTAAGTCTCCTCTCAGTCTTCTCTTTTGCAAACTAAACATTCCCAAATCCTGCAACCTTTCCTCATAAGACAGGGTTTGCAGACCGGTCACCATTCTGGTTGCTCTTTTCTGAACTTGCTCCAGTTTGTTGATGTCTTTTTTAAAATGTGGTGCCCAAAACTGGACACAATATTCCAGATGAGGTCTGACCAAAGAGGAGTAGAGGGAAATAATGACTTCACGTGATCTAGACTGTATGCTTCTGTTAATACATCCTAGAATTGCATTTGCCTTTTTTGCTGCTGCATCACACTGTTGACTCATATTCAGTCTGTGATCTATTAGTATACCCAAGTCTTTTTCACATGTGCTGTCACTTAGCCCTATTCCTCCCATTCTATATATGCTTTTTTCATTTTTATTGCCCAGATGTAGTACTTTGCATTTCTCCCTGTTAAAAACCATTCTGTTAGTTGCTGCCCACTTCTCCAGTTTATTTAAATCTTTTTGAATCCTCTCTCTCTCTTCTCTAGTATTAGCTATCCCTCCTAGCTTTGTGTCATCAGCAAATTTAATCAGTTTACCCTCAATTCCTTCATCTAAATCGTTGATAAAGATGTTGAACAATACAGGGCCCAGGACAGAGCCCTGTGGTACTCCACTTGAGACATTCTTCCAACTGGATGTGCAGCCATTTACGACCACTCTTTGGGTCCGATCACTAAGCCAGTTATGAGTCCACCTAACAGTTGCCTTGTCCATTCCATACTTAGTCATTTTTTCAATAAGGATTGTATGAGAGACTTTGTCAAATGCTTTGCTGAAGTCAAGATATACTATATCTACAGCATTTCCTTGATCCACCCAATCAGTGATACCGTCATAGAAGGAAATTAAGTTAGTCTGACATGACTTATTAGTTACAAACCCATGCTGACTCTGTTTAATCACTTCATTCTTATCCAGGTATTGACATACATGTTGTTTAATAATTTGTTCAAAGATCTTTCCTGGTATAGAAGTCAGACTCACCGGCCTATAGTTCCCTGGGTCCACCTTCTTCCCCTTTTTGAAGATAGGAACAACATTTGCTCTTCTCCAGTCTTCTGGCACTTCTCCTGTTCTCCAAGAATTTTCAAAGATTATGGAGAGGGGTTCAAAAATTTCTTCTGCTATCTCCTTCAGTACTCTGGGGTGTAATTCATCTGGACCTGGAGACTTGAATTCATTTAGGTTAGCTAAGTGTTTCCTCACTATCTTTCTGTTTATAGATATCCTGGATTCTTCTATTCCCTTAATAGGACAGTGAATAACCGTTGATGTTACATTTCCTTTCTGAGAGAAAACAGATGCAAAATAGGAATTTAAAAGTTCAGCCTTCTCAACATCCTGTCTTACCATTTCATCATTTTCATCCTGTAAAAATCCTATAGCATCTTTGACTTTTCTTTTACTTTTGACATATCCCCAAAATCCTTTATTATTGTTTTTGACATCTCTTGCAAGCCTCAATTCATTTTCAGCTTTAGCTAATCTGATTTGTGCCCTGCAGGTTCTGCAGACAGCATTATATTCTTCTTTAGATATGCCTCCCTCTTTCCATTTTATAAACATTTTTTTCTTCCTTTTTAGCATGTGCTTAAGTTCTGTGTTCATCCATCCTGGTTTCCTTAAATGCTTCCTATTCTTCCCTCTTTTCGGAATTGTTAACAACTGTGCTTTGAGAATTTCATTTTTCAAGATTTCCCATCCCTCCTGGACATTTTTGTCTTTTAGGATATCCAGCCATTGGATCCCTCCAATTCTCTTTCTGAATCCCTTAAAATCTGCCTTTCTGAAATCTAACCTTGACGTCTGAGTCTTCACAGGTCTTCCGCCTCTAGTTATCCAAAATTCTAAAATAGCATGGTCACTACCTCCTAGGGTCCCAGCCACTTTTACCTCCTCAACCATTTCCTCCCTGTTTATAAGGATTAGATCCAAGGTAGCAGTTCCCCTTGTTTTCTCCCTTACCTTTTGGAAGATAAAGTTGTCAGCAAGAGAGGATAAGAATTTCCTTGACCTGTTAGTTTTGCCTGAGAGAGATTCCCAACAAATGTCTGGATAGTTGAAATCTCCCATGACAACTATGTCATATTTTTTGGAGAACTTGGCCATTTGATGCATAAAGAGTTCATCCATATCTTCAGCTTGCACAGGCGGCCTGTAGTAAATGCCTACAATGGTGTCCTTTCCATTATTCTGTCCTTGTATTCTTACCCAAACAGTTTCCACAGAACTCCCAGTCTCTGAAGCTTCAATCTCTGTGCAGATATACGCGCTTCTAACATACAATGCGACACCCCCTCCTCATTTATCAAGTCTGTTTCTTGCAAATAAGTTGTATCCTTCTAGTCTTGTATTCCAATCATGTGTATTGTCCCACCAAGTTTCAGTGATTCCAATGACATCATATTTCTTTTCCTGTGTTAGTAGTTCCAATTCTCCTTGTTTGTTGCCCATGCTTTGTGCATTAGTATAGAAGCATTTTAGTTTGTGATTGGTTTCTCTTTCTCCAATATTTTTATTATTTAGCTTCTTTTGCCTTTGTTCTTCCTTTCCACTTCTAATAGCAGAGTTCTCAATAGCATTTGTCAGGTGTATGGCTTTTTCTGGTCTTTTGCTTCCCTTCCCATGTTGTTCTAGTTTAAAGCTCTCCTTACAAGTGTAGCAAGGCGACTTCCAAATACATGCTCTCCAGTCTTCGTAAGGTGCACCCCATCTCTAGCAAGTAGTCCATCGTATAAGTAGTTCACTCCGTGATCCAGAAATCCAAATCGTTGCTGACGGCACCATCGACGTAGCCAGTTGTTCACCTGCAGAATCTTATTCCACCTCCTTGTTCCATGGCCATCCACTGGGAGGATGGAAGAGAAGACCACCTGCGCTCCCAGTTCTTTCACTTTCTTGCCTAAGTCTTCAAAGTCTCTGCAGATGGTTTCCAGGTCGTTTCTTGCAGTGTCATTTGTCCCCACATGTAGTAGCAGGAATGGGTAGTCATCTGTAGGTCTGAAGAGTCCTGCTATCCTGTCAGACACATCTTTAATTTTTGCACCTGGAAGACAGCACATTTCTCTTGAAGTTATATCCGGTCTGCAGATAGCGGCCTCTGTTCCTCTCAACAGGGAATCCCCCATGACCACTACTCTCCGTTTCTTCTTCACAACATTTTTCTTTCTCCATCCAGGAGGACTCTGAAGGCGTACAAGGTTGCTGTTTGTGGGCAAAGTCTTATCCTGATGTATTTCTTCATCGTTTTCCTGCGTGAGAGCCTGGTACTGGTTCCTGAGCAGTATGGGTGCTGACTGCCTCCTGATCCTCTTGCTTCTCTGGGTCACATGTCTCCATTCCTCTGTTTCTTCAGGTGCACTTCGAATTTCTTCTCTTTCTGTAACATGAAGAGATAATATGAAGAGATAATTCTCTTTCTAAATAGAAATGTTCTATCTGCTTTCAAAGATTCATAAGCCAGCAACCCAGGGAGCCAATATACAGGACACCAAGGACCTTTTGTAAAAGCTATCTACAATAAGTCCCCCTCCCCAAGGTGTCATCTTAGCCATCGTGTAGAAACTCTATATTCTAACATCCCACATGAAGATGGACTAACCACCTGCCAAATGTTTCTTGAAGCCAATGGGATCCTTTCGGAGTCTGTATTAGGACTCACCATATTTATCCTCATGCATAACTTTTTCTCGTTCGGTGAGGAGCTACACACGTGGTCAAAGTTGTTGGCACCCCTCGTTTAATGACAGAAAAACCCACAATGGTGACAGAAATAACATGAATCTGACAAAATAATAAATCAAAAATCTATTAAAATGAACAAATGAAAGTCAGACATTGCTTTTCAACCGTGCTTCCACCGAATTTTATTTTAAAATAAAACTCATGAAATAGGCCTCCCGAGGAAGCCCATGCGAAACGCGCGTAGGGGCTGAATTTTGCCGCTCTCTCACAAGGATTACCGTGGCTGATTACTTGATCCCCAATCTTCATTCAGGAGGCTTAATTTTACTTTGTATTACCCTGTATTGGGTTTACATATACCTTCTTACTTTTTTGCCATGTGCCGAGCATATTTAATACCAATATTATTATATGCTGGATATTTGACCAATTAGCATATATTATCTATGGGGACATTTTTTTACCCATGCCCTATACTCTAGTATGCAAGTTAGCATTTTTTGTGATGCCCTGTGCCATCACTTTCATCCTGTCTTACTCTTTACATTTGTATTATTATGTCTTTTTCTATGTATTTATATGTGAAATAAATTTTGGTACATTTTTATCTGTTTGGTTTTTGGGCTTTTTTGTTTATCTCTTAAATATGTTTTATTGTTTGGATATTATTATTATTTTGTTGCCATCAGTGTTGTATCTTCTGCGTATTTAATACTGTCAATACCATGTCCAGCAATTTTGATTCCTTCTTTTTCGGCAAGTTCAGCCGCCCTGAAAATAGCTGCTGTATATAAATTGCAGAAAAAAAACGACGCAGCCTTGTCTGACGCTTCGCTTTACTTTGAACCATACAGTGTCGCCATGGTCAGTTTGAACTGTTGCTTCTTGGTCGATGTAAAGGTTCCTTATGAAGCTGATCAGATGGTTCGGCACACCAGTATAGTTTATGGTATTCCAAAGTTTCTGGTGATCAACACAATCGAAGCCTTTGCTGTTGTCAATGAAGCAAAAATAGATCTCCTACTACTTGTTGTATTGTTTAGTCTTTTCCATCCAATGTTGGTAATCACATCTCTCGTTCCTCTGTTTTTGTTATATATTTTGTGTTTGTTGTGTGTTTGTGTATTTGTTGTTTTTTTTTTTGTTTTGATGAACACCCCAGGCAGACAGGTTTCAACTGAGGAAATTGCCCATTTCCAGCGTTGGCATCAGGACAATGCTGATTCAGTGTGGCTTCTTCACAGGTGCCACATTACTGCCTGGAAGAAAGGCCTGGAAATTTACTTCCGTATTATGCCAAGGAAACTTGAGTCTGAAAAAGAACTTATAAAATTCCATTAAAGATTCAATACATTTCATCCCACCATAAAACCTGACAATGGATCACTCAAATACAGAAATAAACTCTTCGGATAAAATCATAAAAATTCTAAACGGTTCAATCCAGACTTTGATGTATCGGAAACCAATTGACCAGCTCCCACCTGAAACACATTACAAAAGTCCATTGTCTACAGCCGGAAACTCAGATATGATCTTATCAGTTCCAACCCAAAAGACAGGGATGAGCACAACGCGTCTAAAAAGACATTTTTAAACCAAGGCCATCACCCCAACTTCATTGATGATTAGATCCTTAGAGCCACAAGGATCCCTAGAAGTCAGCTACTTCAATATGGAGATAGAGAGGAAAACAATCATGTTCCTCTGTTGGTGACCTACAGACCACAGCAAGAAGTGCTGAGAAAAACTGCTAGAAAACTTCACCATATCCTACACATGATGACCGGCTAAAGATAATATTCAAAGATTCTCCCCTAAAGAAAACCTCGAAATGTACAAAATATTGTGATCAGAAGCTCAATACCCTCTGATACACAAAGAGGAACCTATCCCTGCATTGTGAAGAGGTGCAAAACCTGCACTCAAGTAAAGACCACAGACAGGATACAGATCCCCACCGCGCAGGCGGGATACAGATCCCCACCGCGCAGGCGGGATACAGATCCCCACCGCGCAGGCGGGATACAGATCCCCACCGCGCAGGCGGGATACAGATCCCCACCGCGCAGGCGGGATACAGATCCCAACCGCGCAGGCAAGATAAAGAGCCCACCGCACAGGCAAGATACAGAGCCCCACCGCACAGGCAAGATACAGAGCCCCACCGCACAGGCAAGATACAGATCCCCACCGCACAGGCAGGATACAGATCCCCACCGCACAGGCAGGATACAGATCCCCACCGCACAGGCAGGATACAGATCCCCACCGCACAGACAGGATACAGATCCACACATTAAAGAACAGCGGCAGGACGGGTGACATACATATATATTATACATATACACACACACATAATCAGAATGGGGGGGGAAAGCCCAGTCCAAATCTTGCACTAGGGCCATGAGACTCCAGTTACACCACTGATTTAAGCCTTAGGCCAGGGTCACACATGCGAGAAACTCGTACGAATCTCGTGCAAGTCTCTCGCATGAACACCCGGCACTGCCGCCGGCATTCGGACCAGAGTGTGCGGCTGCATAGAAATACATGCTGCTGCACGGCAGTGCCCGGTGTTCATGTGAGAGACTCGCACAAGAATCGTATGAGTTTCTCGCATGTGTGACCCCGGCCTTACAACAAAATATGAGGAATCTGCTCCAGAGACAGTGAGGGCATCAGGTCTCTCATCTTACATGGATAATGGGACAATAAAACTTTCATACCACTTATCTGAGCTAATTAAGGATTCACTCTCTGAGCACACTTTGTTCTTTTTATTTTAAATGTCCATTTATTCTGGTGTGTGTGTTTGTTTCTTCAGATACTTTGTTTTACCTTGCCTAATGAAGAGACCTAAGTAGTCTTGTCAATTGCTTGTAATAACGCCACATTTTTTTTACTAGCCATTGAAAGGTCTCATAATGATAAGATTATTACTTTGTTTCTCCCACTGAGAGCAATCAATCTTTGTGCATGAGGAATAACACCATTTCTGGCCATTACGAAGACCCTGTCCCAAGGAAAACTGGTGACAAATTCAGGATACATCTATACTTTTAATTTGTCTCAGAGGTACTGGGTAGAGACTAGCTGCTATGATTTCTCCCATGCACAGAACACACAGACATGAGGGACTCCTGCTCTCCTGTCTCTATGTAGCATATGGTCAGAAGAGGCAGAATGTTGGAAATACAGCATTACAGCTGTGAATCCAGCTTTGGTATAAGATAAAATACCTACTAGAAATCAGCAACATACATTAAATTATACAGCAGTGCTGTGCAGTGCAGGTGAGGATCCAGCTTTGGTATTTGATAAAATGCTTACTCGAAAGCAGCGTGGAGGACATTATACAGCAGTGCTGAGAAGTGTAACTGTGAAGACAGCTCTAGGGTGAAGTCAAACACTTACCAGAAAACAGTAACACAATCTGTTTATATCTCCCTCTGACTTTTTGTCACCATGCTCCCCCCTCCACAGACTTCAATAAGGAGCTGTAATCTGACTCCTCAGTGAAAAGGCAATCCATCTTATCTTGAGAATTGGGTTTTAGCAGGTTTTTTTCCCCAGAGTTAACTATTCACTCAGGGGAGATGGTGTCTGGCAGCCACCGATACCCTTCTGCCCATTCACAACCTTTTCCCCATCGGCCAGGCAGTAACTGTGTATGGAGGGTTCAGACAAATGAGCTGACAGCTAAGGAATATGGCTACCTTTGTAGGCAGAACAGACTTCACTCACAATGCCTCTTCCCTAGCGAGCAGAAATCTTGCATGTTTTTAGGTGACCAAATACTTATTTTCCACCATAATTTGCAAAATAAATCTTTCTAAATCAGACAAGGTGATTTTCTGGATTTCTTTTCTTATTCTGACTCTCATAGTTGTGGTCTACCTATGATGTCAATTACAGACCTCTCTCATCTTTTTAAGTGGGAGAACTTGCAGAATTGGTGGCTAACTAAATACTTTTTTTCCCCACTGTAGTAGATGTTCATAAGCAGCAACCTGGAGGACATTCTACCGCAGTCTGAGCAGTGTAGCTGTGAAACCAGCATCGGGGTGAGATAAACACTTGCTAGAAAGCAGCAGCAAAAATAACTACCTGTTATGATGTCTCCCAAACACAGTACACACAGACATGAGGAATTCCTGCCTCTATGTAGCAGAAGAGGCAGCAACATAAAGAACATTACACAGCAGTACTGAACAATGCAGCTTTGAATCCAGCTCTTGGGTTATATTTACACTTACTAGAAAGCAGCACTATCTGCCTATATTTCCCAGACCTTTACAATCTGGATGCTCAACAACTGCCCAACAGCAATCATTTTGCCATTCGGTGTGTTCTGCTCAGCGATGTGGTCTTGGCAGTTTTTCTTATGATTTTCAGACCTATCGCATCAATAATTGGGATTATGACTAAAATTTTGCTGCTTTCCTGAAATAAACAGCTGCCTCCTCAGCTCTGCTCACCGCGTGATGGACATTTTATTTCTGCGTGATGTCACAGCGTGGATAACGCTCGGGGTAATGGGCAATTTGTATTCACTCTCAACCTGATAATTGCTTATGGTAAGCAGCTGCTCGCTACCGCTCTCCCACTACCTAGTGCACAATATTGGAATAGATGGGAATAAAGCTTCCCGCAGACTGCTGGTCTGAGACATGATGTGAGTTTTATGAGATCGGTATCTACTGCTCCAGCAGGATTGCTTGTAAAAAATGCATTAAACCGGGTTCACATAAGGTAGGTGAGTGTCGCGCCAAAAAAAAAATATATATACTGTTATCTATGAATATAGGAATTTATATACTCAATGTCTGGGAGGATAAGAGGGACAATTCTCAGTAGAGAGGAGCAGGCACTGCATGAGATGAGGGGGCACTGTACAATGTCAGGTTAGTGATCCGTGTCACATCCATGATACCAGGACACATCACACGGCCTCTGCTAGCTTGTCTTTCTCCAAAGGTGCATTCATTCCGGCGCCATTTCTTCCTCAAATATGTGACGCACCCGGCCGTCCTAAGGATGGAGAACATGATTCATCAGAATCATGCCCTCTTCTTTTATTCCATAGTCCAGGTCTGGTGATTACGTGCCCATTGTAGGCACTTTCAGTGGTGGTCAGGGGTCAGCACGGGCAATCTGAAAAGTCTGTGGATCCACAGTGCGCTGCGACGCTCTAAGTGTTTACTCCCAACAACCAGACCTGGTCAACCAAGACCCTGTCGCTGGTTCTCACACCACCAGTGCACAGAGGAATGCCCCACAAGACCAACCGTACAGCAGAAATGCCCCACAAGAAACAACAGATATCTGGAACACACCACTAGACCCACCATACAGAAGAGACACCCCACTGTATACTGGGAGAGCCCCCCTCCCCCCACAAGGAACGCCCCTCAAGATCTGCAATACTTCAGGAATACCCAAGACCCGACATATATTGGTGACACCCCACAAGACCTACCATACAGTATACCGGGGATACTCCACAAGACCCGCCGTATACCGGAGACACCCCACAAGACATGCCATAGACCGGGGACATCCACCAAGTCCTGCCATAGACCGGGGACATCCAACAAGACCTGCCATATACCAGGGACATCCAACAAGACCTGCCATAGACAGGGGACATCCAACAAGTCCTGCCATAGACCAGGGACATCCAACAAGTCCTGCCATAGACCGGGGACATCCAACAAGACCTGCCATAGACCGGGGACATCCAACAAGTCCTGCCATAGACCGGGTACATCCAACAAGACCTGCCATATACCAGGGACATCCAACAAGACCTGCCATATACCAGGGACATCCAACAAGACCTGCCATAGACAGGGGACATCCAACAAGTCCTGCCATAGACCGGGGACATCCAACAAGACCTACCATATACCAGGGACATCCAACAAGACCTGCCATAGATCGGGGACATCCAACAAGACCTGCCATAGACCGGGGACATCCAACAAGACCTGCCATTGACCGGGGACATCCAACAAGACCTGCCATATACCGGGGACATCCAACAAGACCTGCCATAGACCGGGGACATCCAACAAGACCTGCCATAGACCGGGGACATCCAACAAGACCTGCCATATACCAGGGACATCCAACAAGACCTGCCATAGACCGGGGACACTCCACAAGACCTGCCATAGACCAGGAACACTCCACAAGACCTGCCATACACCGGGGACATCCAACAAGACCTGTCATATACCATGGAGATCCAACAAGACCTGCCATATACCGGGGACATCCAACAAGACCTGCCATATATCGGGAACACTCCACAAGACCTGAATATACCAGGGACATCCAACAAGACCTGCCATAGACCGGGGACACCCCACAAGACCTGCCATATACCGAGGAGATTCAAAAAGACCTGCCATATACCGGGGACATCCAACAAGACCTGCCATATACCGGGAACACTCCACAAGACCTGAATATACCAGGGACATCCAACAAGACCTGCCATAGACCGGGGACGCCCCACAAGACCTGCCATATACAGAGGACATCCAACAAGACCTGCCATATACCAGGGACACTCCCACAAGACCTGCCATAGACTGGGGACATCCAACAAGACCTGCCATAGACTGGGGACATCCAACAAGACCTGCCATAGACCGGGGACATCCAACAAGTCCTGCCATATACCAGGGACATCCAAAAAGTCCTGCCATATACCAGGGACATCCAACAAGACCTGCCATATACCAGGGACACTCCACAAGACCTGCCATATACCAGGGACATATGTTGTGAGTTCATTTTCCGGTCCACCAGTTGTGAGTTCTCCTTCCAGGCTCCCTCTGGTGGTAACTGGAGGTAGTGAGGCTGATTTAATCAGTAGTGATCTGCCACCTGATAATGAGGATGACGATTGGACCTCAGGAATCTCAGACTGGATTTAAGAAAGCCGACGCCCTAGTCTGGTGCTGGTGATTTCATCTGGCTTGTCAGGTCTTTGTTTTCAGCTCTGTTCCAGTCATCTAAAGCTAAGTTTTTCTGCTATTGTTCACACTTGATTTTGTTGGTCTATTCAGTTTTTTGTGTGGTCAGCCAGCCCTGGCTGGGACTGTGCTAAATTTCCACTCTTATTTATCTGTATTTGCCAATTTGCTTTTTGTCACTTATTAGATTGGCCTCTTTTGCCCTGTCTCAGAATATTTCAGAGTGCTGATATAGTGGGAGAAGTCTAATGACTTCAGGGTTAATTTTGCTATCAGAAGTGTTGGACTTTATTTTTGTAGGGTTTTTTGCAGATTGCAGACAGTGTCTTTCCTTTCTACTTAGTTTGGGCCCCATCCTTTGCTCAACCTATTTTCCTGCCTGTGTTTGTGCTTTCATCTTGTTTCACCGTCAATACATGTGTGGGGGCTGTCTTTCCTTTGGGGTCTGCTCTGCGGCAGTTAGTTTTCCCCTTTACTTGCTTCAGGCTTATTTAGTCCTCCGGCTGTGACAAAGCATCTAGGACCATCGTAGGTACGCTCCACGGCTACTGCTAGTTGCGTGGTTAGGATCAGGGATCTGCAATCTGCATAGTTACCGACCTCTCTGGTTTTCTGTGACTTAGCTTGTTTTGTTTTTCTCTCCTCGGTGACCCATTCATAACAGACATCCAACAAGACCTGCCATATACCGGGGACATCCAAAAAGACCTGCCATAGACCGGGAACACTCCACAAGACCTGCCATAGACCGGGGACATCCAACAAGACCTGCCATATACCATGGACATCCTGCAAGACCTGCCATAGACCGGGGACATCCAACAAGACCTGCCATATACCAGGGACTTGCAACAAGACCTGCCATAGACCGGGGACATCCAACAAGACCTGCCATATACCAGAGACATCCAACAAGACCTGCCATATACCAGAGACATCCAACAAGACCTGCCATATACCAGAGACATCCAACAAGACCTGCCATATACCATGGACATCTAACAAGACCTGCCATATACCAGGGACATCCAACAAGACCTGCCATATACCATGGACATCTAACAAGACCTGCCATATACCAGGGACATCTAACAAGACCTGCCATATACCAGGGACATCTAACAAGACCTGCCATATACCATGGACATCTAACAAGACCTGCCATATACCGGGGACATCCAACAAGACCTGCCATATACCGGGGACATCCAACAAGACCTGCCATATACCATGGACATCTAACAAGACCTGCCATATACCGGGGACATCCAACAAGACCTGCCATATACCATGGACATCTAACAAGACCTGCCATATACCAGGGACATCCAACAAGACCTGCCATATACCGGGGACATCTAACAAGACCTGCCATATGCCAGGGACATCTAACAAGACCTGCCATATACCATGGACATCTAACAAGACCTGCCATATACCATGGACATCTAACAAGACCTGCCATATACCATGGACATCTAACAAGACCTGCCATATACCATGGACATCTAACAAGACCTGCCATATACCATGGACATCTAACAAGACCTGCCATATACCGGGGACATCCAACAAGACCTGCCATATACCATGGACATCCAACAAGACCTGCCATATACCAGGGACATCCAACAAGACCTGCCATATACCATGGACATCTAACAAGACCTGCCATATACCAGGGACATCTAACAAGACCTGCCATATACCATGGACATCTAACAAGACCTGCCATATACCAGGGACATCCAACAAGTCCTGCCATATACCGGGGACATCCAACAAGACCTGCCATATACCGGGGACATCCAACAAGACCTGCCATATACCGGGGACATCCAACAAGACCTGCCATATACCGGGGACATCCAACAAGTCCTGCCATATACCGGGGACATCTAACAAGACCTGCCATATACCGGGGACATCCAACAAGACCTGCCATATACCAGGGACATCCAACAAGACCTGCCATATACCATGGACATCTAACAAGACCTGCCATATACCGGGGACATCTAACTAGACCTGCCATATACCATGGACATCTAACAAGACCTGCCATATACCAGGGACATCCAACAAGTCCTGCCATATACCAGGGACATCCAACAAGACCTGCCATATACCGGGGACATCCAACAAGACCTGCCATATACCGGGGACATCCAACAAGACCTGCCATATACCAGGGACATCCAACAAGTCCTGCCATATACCGGGGACATCTAACAAGACCTGCCATATACCGGGGACATCCAACAAGACCTGCCATATACCGGGGACATCCAACAAGACCTGCCATATACCAGGGACATCCAACAAGACCTGCCATATACCATGGACATCTAACAAGACCTGCCATATACCATGGACATCCAACAAGTCCTGCCATATACCAGGGACATCCAACAAGACCTGCCATATACCGGGGACATCCAACAAGACCTGCCATATACCGGGGACATCCTGCAAGTCCTGCCATATACCAGGGACATCCAACAAGTCCTGCCATATACCAGGGACATCCAACAAGACCTGCCATATACCAGGGACATCCAACAAGACCTGCCATATACCAGGGACATCTAACAAGACCTGCCATATACCAGGGACATCCAACAAGACCTGCCATATACCGGGGACATCCAACAAGACCTGCCATATACCAGGGACATCCAACAAGACCTGCCATATACCAGGGACATCCAACAAGACCTGCCATATACCGGGGACATCCAACAAGTCCTGCCATATACCGGGGACATCTAACAAGACCTGCCATATACCGGGGACATCCAACAAGACCTGCCATATACCAGGGACATCCAACAAGACCTGCCATATACCAGGGACATCCAACAAGTCCTGCCATATACCGGGGACATCTAACAAGACCTGCCATATACCGGGGACATCCAACAAGACCTGCCATATACCGGGGACATCTAACAAGACCTGCCATATACCAGGGACATCCAACAAGACCTGCCATATACCATGGACATCTAACAAGACCTGCCATATACCATGGACATCCAACAAGTCCTGCCATATACCAGGGACATCCAACAAGACCTGCCATATACCGGGGACATCCAACAAGACCTGCCATATACCGGGGACATCCTGCAAGACCTGCCATATACCAGGGACATCCAACAAGACCTGCCATATACCAGGGACATCCAACAAGACCTGCCATATACCAGGGACATCCAACAAGACCTGCCATATACCAGGGACATCTAACAAGACCTGCCATATACCAGGGACATCCAACAAGACCTGCCATATACCAGGGACATCCAACAAGACCTGCCATATACCGGGGACATCCAACAAGACCTGCCATATACCAGGGACATCCAACAAGACCTGCCATATACCGGGGACATCCAACAAGACCTGCCATATACCAGGGACATCCAACAAGACCTGCCATATACCAGGGACATCCAACAAGACCTGCCATATACCGGGGACATCCTGCAAGACAATTTTTGACAGCGGAAATTTGTGACAACTGACATCATATGACAAGTTATCAGCACTTATTGTAGGGTGGGGATGACTCTGGCCCACATCCAGGCCCTAACTCTCCACTATACTCTCAGGTACCGCCATATAATACTATTGCTCGCCCCCCTCACGTCCCGCCACTGCCTCGTCCCTCCTCTGCCCACACGACCGCAACCCACACTGACTGACTACACATCTCTCTCTCTCTCTCAAGGCCAAACGCTAGTGATGACGTCAAATAGGCGTGGTTATTCGCCAGTGGCCCATGATGATTGGTTCAGTTGGAGAAGGCGGTGTCTTTTCATGCAAATACACCCAGACGTGCCACGCCCAATAAAAAAAAATAAGTCCCTGCGGAAGAAAAGCTCATGACGTCAGCGCTACGTCCCTCCCTCTCCTCCAATAGGCCAGCCCTCTTTTTCCCGCCCTCTTGCTGCGCGCACACCCCGAGCCGCTCCACCTCCTGGGTTTAGCAGGATTAGTGCGCCGGTGCTTCTTCTCGGCTGTGTGTGAGGTGAATCCCGGAGCCGCCGCCGCCTCCTCAGCCTCCCCCAGCGGCCGCTGTGCGTGTGTGACGGGGGCAGGGAGGGAGGGGGGTTCTCCGCTGGAAGAAGGGAGGGTGCGGTGCGTGTCTGTACGGAGCCGGTGACGGAGCAGCCCCCCGGGGGACGATGAGCATCGAGATCCCGCCCGGCCTGACGGAGTTGCTGCAGGGTTACACGGTGGAGGTTCTGCGGCAGCGGCCTCACGATCTGGTCGATTTCGCCGTGTGCTACTTCACCCGACTCCAGGAGAAACGGCTGCAGGATGGCGCCGGGGCCGCCGAGCAACGGCCTCACGGCCGCGGGGTCAACTTTGACGGGGAACCGATGCAGACCGAGTCCAACGGGGACGAAGACGACGAGGAGGAGGACGACTCCGACTTCGAACGTAAGAGCCCGAGCACCTAGGCCCGACCGCGGCTGCTGCAGCACCTCACCGCTGTCACTCACCTGTCACATACGGCCTCTCTTAAAGGGGACGTGCAGCCCTCATTTAAAGGCGTGTTGGGTGCATTTCTCCTTTACATTTGCTCCCCCCCCCCCCCTCGATCTTATATCATTGCACCCCGAGCCCATCTCCAAGTAATAAGATGTCAGGGAGGTCTGGCTGCAGTTAAAGGCATTTTGTAGAAGGATTTTTCACTGTTCAGGGGGGATTCCCAATAAATTGTCAGGAGCCTTCCTTGTTTGTTGCAGTGTGTTCTGTCCTCTGTGGAGGGCGCTGCAGGGGGAATGAACACTGGGGTCTCAGGAAACGACCCGGAAACATTAGATGATAAATGTCCGCTCTTGCCAGTATCCGCCCACTCTCTAGCATGTATGGGGGTCCCCGCTCTTGCCAGTATCCGCCGACTCTAGCATGCATGGGGGTCCCCGCTCCTGCCAGTATCCGCCCACTCTCTAGCATGCATGGGGGTCCCCGCTCCTGCCAGTATCCGCCCACTCTCTAGCATGCATGGGGGTCCCCGCTCTTGCCAGTATCCGCCGACTCTAGCATGCATGGGGGTCCCCGCTCCTGCCAGTATCCGCCGACTCTAGCATGCATGGGGGTCCCCGCTCCTGCCAGTATCCGCCCACTCTCTAGCATGCATGGGGGTCCCCGCTCCTGCCAGTATCCGCCGACTCTAGCATGCATGGGGGTCCCCGCTCCTGCCAGTATCCACTGAGTCTAGCATGTGTGGGGGTCCCCGCTCCTGCCAGTGTCCACCGACTCTAGTATGTGTGGGGGTCCCCACTCTTGCCAGTATCCGCCGACTCTAGCATGTGTGGGGGTCCCCGCTCTTGCCAGTATCCGCTCACTCTCTAGCATGTGTGGGGGTCCCCGCTCTTAACAGTATCTGCTCACTCTCTAGCATGTATGGGGGTCCCCGCTCTTGCCAGTATCCTCCGACTCTCTAGCATGTATGGGGGTCCCCGCTCTTGCCAGTATCCGCCGACTCTCTAGCATGTATGGGGGTCCCCGCTCTTGCCAGTATCCTCCAACTCTCTAACATGTGTGGGGGTCCCCGCTCCTGCCAGTATCCGCTCACTCTCTAGCATGTATGGGGGTCCCTGCTCTTGCCAGTATCCGCCGACACTCTAGCATGTATGGGGGTCCCCGTTCTTGCCAGTATCCTCCAACTCTCTAGCATGTGTGGGGGTCCCCGCTCCTGCCAGTATCCGCTCACTCTCTAGCATGTATGGGGGTCCCTGCTCTTGCCAGTATCCGCCCACTCTCTAGCATGTATGGGGGTCCACGCTCTTGCCAGTATCCGCCAATTCTCTAGCATGTGGGGGGGGGTCCCCGAACTGATGGCGTCAGAGGATTTAAGGATCGGGCAGATGGTCCTGGCGGCTGGAGATCAGCTGCTGCCGTATGATTTTGGGATGTATAGTATCGGGGAACTTTGTAACAAAATGAACTTGTCCATTGTTTATCGTACAGGAGACGGGAGAATTTATCTTTGTTAGTGGAGTCTCCCTTTAAAATGACCTATGTGTATATAGAACTGTCACAACGATTTCTGCAAAGGGTCATCACTTCATAGTCACTGGGGGTCTGACCTCTGATCACCACCATCCTTAGAATGAAGGCTCTGCAGGGACCTGATGCCTGGTCCCATTGAAGTGAATGGATGGTGCTAATGTGCAGCGCTGTGATCACTTCATCCCTTGGAGGGGGGAGGGGGCTCTTCCTGGTAATGGGAAAACCCCTCTTCAGAGTTTATGGTGAGAGACTGGCCTTTGTCTTGGCGCATAGGCACACGGCCACAGCTGGCATCGTGAGGATGCTACGGGTTGGTAGCATTGAAGGCTGATGCCAGGCTACATAAATGGAGGTCTAGTTGCAATTGAATGGCCGCTGTGGCCTTGTGGTTTATATAATGTGACAGCATTGATCTGTATCACACCAGTGACTACTGCTCCTGTCATCCTCTGCCCGTGACTTAGTTTGAAAGGGAGTAGCGGTGTACGTATAATCACCCCCCCACCTGTAATGTGACGTCTCTACAGCGAGTGAAACCTGTAGATGCCTACAGTATATCTAGTGTTGTTCAGATTGTGGATCCACTACTCTTGCCTGGGATCTGACGATCCTGTGCTGTTGTGGGCCACAGTATAACATACTGCATTGCAATTGTGGGGACCTGGCCTCACATGATCCTCCGTGTCCTAGCGCTCGAAGCCCTGGAACTTGGCTCTGTCCACCTCTCGTCTGAATGTGTGGAGTAAAGCTGTGGATCCGCAGCGGATTTGGCGCTGCAGATCCGCAACAATTTCTGCTGCGTTGTACAGTACCTTATTTTCTATGGAAAATGAAAACCGCAGTGCACATGCTGCGGATTTTTCAGCGCAGATTTGCTGCGGTTTTAAATCGGCAGCATGTCACTTTTGTGCGGATTCCGCAGCGGTTTGACACCTACTCCATTGTACAGGTGTCAAACTGCAGGGGAAAACCGCAGGCTAATCCACAGATAAAACGCAGGTCTTTTGACCTGCGTATTTTGCAAAATCTGCACGGAAAAGTCCGCAGCAGAATCCACAACGTGTGCACACACCCTTATTCTTCCCATAGATGTTCTGTGCCCATAGTCTTTTCGTCTGTGCAGTGGCCGATGTGCAGTTTAGCCGGAGGGGGCTTTGATATTGGGGTCTGTTCCCTCCTTAAGGGGGTTTTACACATGGCGATATCGCTATGTGTGATACTTACCTCCGACCGGCTCCCCCGCTGTCCATCGCTGATCGCGCGAGAATGTCCGGCTCCATTTCTCGTCGGGCGCTTCCTGCTGGCGCCGACGAGCGACGCTGGAGGCGGGCGGGAGGACGTCTTCATCGCTGTGTGTGAAAGGTGAGTATCGTGCGCTGCGTCGCTGCTGCATCGCTGTGAGATCTTTCTATGTGAAAGCTCACTAGCGATTATATAGCGATGCACCAGCGATCCTGACCGGGTCGGATCGCTGGTGCATCGCTAAATGTAAAAGGGCCTTTAGGGTCTTGTATTGTGACCATGTAGTAGCTCTTTGGTACTGATAAATGCTGGGATAGGTATCAATTGGGGTAAGATGGCAACTGAACATCTCCACTGGGGATTAGACAGATTAAATTGCTAATCTTATTAGTGAGGTGAAGGAAGCCCACTACCAGCCCTAATGTAATGCTGCTTGGCATGGTCATACAGGAAATATGCGGCCGGCCATGGCTTCTCTCCGCATTATCTGTTCATTTTCCAGGGCTTGTTTGGACCCCTCGGCTGTGCTCATACACATTATATAGAACAGGGTCTTCTCGGGATAAGCGTTGCTCGCTCTTTTTTTTTTTTGTCTGTCGGTGGCATCATACTTCCTGTGCAGCGCTGTGTACCATTACCAGGTTGGATAGGTGATCAGTAATATATTGTTATCCATGAGGGTCACTGTGAGGGTGATTCTGTTCTTTGTTGTGGGCCTCATGTCCTCTTCTCATCACCTTTTTGTGATATGTGTAACATCAGTCTCCCAGCCGGTTGGCATGTTAATAATTAAAGGGCTTGGCAGCATAGTGGCATATGGTAATCGGTAATTATATTATTTGCTTGTATCCATGCTCATAATTCCCTCAGATGAAGTGGAATGTGCGTCTGCAGCCTTAACCATTTGTGCGTTCTCCCATTCACCACATGTCCATTCTTAGGCCTTTTTCACACACCAGTTTTTTCTGTCAGTCCAAATCCGCCAAAATAGCGGAAAACGGATCTGCAGGCGGACTGACAGAAACGTGTGCCAGCGGATCGGCGGATGTATGGATCCGCCGATCTTGCAAATTTAAAGGAACTGTGCCCGGTTAAAAAAATAAATAAATAAATACCGGTGATGTAATGTTATCCATGTCGCTTCCGAGTTCTCGCAGGAGCCGGGGTGGGAGTAATGGCGCGGCTGAGATCTTGCGGGAGCCGGGACCAGGGGACATGAGCAGGTGTGATGGATCGCGGGAGGGATAACCTGGGGATTATCGTAGGAGGTTAGCGCCAACCATCGCGCGATGTGGGGAGCAGACATCGCGGGAAGTGAGCGGTCATTATCGCAGGATGTTTGGAGCGATTGCGCGATGTGAGGGGCAGGGATGCCATCATCGCGGGAAGTGTGGAGCTGCGGTGACCATGGAAGAGAGAGGGTTTTTTTCTTCTTCTACCGGCAGCCAGACAGAATTGGGGGTTAAATCACTACATGGCGGATCCGCGGCCCGAAAAAACGTTGCAGAGTCCGTCCGGTCATGTCAACGGACGCCAAAATCTCGGCGGATCCGCTGACATGCGGATGCAACGGACGACCATCAGTCAAAATCCGCCAATAATGCTAGTCAATGGCGGATCCGTTTTTTTCTCCAAAACGGCGGATTTTGACGGTCAAAAACGGATGTGTGAAACAGGCCTTAGTCAGTGAGGCTGGGTGCACATTACCCTTGTGGTTATTGTTGGGTGCATACTCAGGTTTGGGCCTAGCGGTTGCCGCTGTCAGGACGTATGGCGAGGAATACCCACTGTAACATAAAAAAAGCATGCTTCTTTGCTGTAGCCCAGTCTGCTTCACTTTCCTATACAGTTAAACAAGCTTTATACAGAGTCCAAAAAGAACAGTTTTGGCCTCCATCTGGCGAATGAGGTCTATGCAACATAGTAGTATTCATTGGGAAAAGCTCCTGATGTATAAATAAGCTAAGTGCAAAGACATGTTATGGACCCATCCTAACACTAACCAGGGTGTTTACCCGCTGTTGGGCCTGGCATATGGCTCTAATTCCAGGAATGCAGCTGGCATGATACCCCAGCTTGCCCTGCTCACGATCATGAGCAAGGCTGTGTTAATTGGGTATGTGACATTTTCGAGATAAAGGCTGGCATACGGCGTGCACATTGACCATACAAAGAGCGCTGGCATTCTGTTAGCACAAGCTCTTGCAGGTCAGGAGGGAGCTGCCATGTGCTAGGACCTCTGCTGCGTCTTATTCTACGCCGGGCCTATAGAGGAAGGACAGGATGTTCTTATAAATATTTAGGTCTGTTTTGTACATTGTGTAAACACAGGAGACGGCGGAATCAGCCGGGATCATGTTTACAAAGCTCTAAAGTGAGAGGCCGACGTCCTTAAGGGGCTGTGACTGTGGCTAAATATCCTGTCCTTTTCACATTCACCCTTGTACAAAGCAAAACAAGTTAGTGTTCTTCCTGCAGATGGAAATGCCATTTTTCAGGTGGCTCTCTGGTACCGTCCAGGACTGGCCTGATATCAGAAAATGCAAGTGGATGAATTCTACCCACAGATTGTTTTACTGGTCTCTGAACTACGATATGAAGCATATGATCGATCCAGGGCAGTCCAAATTCACTCCCCGATGGACGCTCAAAAGCGAACATTAGTCCAGTTTCGCACATTTTATTTACTTTGACACAGAAATCAGTATTGACTGCTGCAAGCTTTCACCTTCCAGTATATGGTTTAAATTTACAAGTCTGCAGCAAATCCTCTGCACATAACACAATCTGCCAGAATTTTTTTCCATTTTCTTTGTGCACCCCTAGGCAAACAGCTCTCCTTGAATTAATGGGACCCCCTGTATTTTACATGTCATGCCCTGTATGCTAAGTAGAGCTGCAAAATAGTGGAGTAGATCGTTGTCCTGGACGTTGGGTGGTTGGTGACGCAATGGACCTTCTTCAAATAAATGTTTTTTTTGTTTTGTATTTTTTCCTGTTTATCTGCCCTGTAAGTGACCAGTGAAATAATGCATCTCCTATTGCATTCCTACTGTGTGGTGACGTCAGGAGCTCAGGTCTAGTGGTATGTAGCTGAGCTTGTGCAGTAAAGGAGCATCGAGCATTCATACATCTGAGAAACCAGAGCTATAGCTGTAACTGGAGACCTTGTGTTAATTTCCTTGTATAAGAAGCTGCGTCATTGTTTATGGTCCTTACTACGATACTGTTAGTTGCTCTGTTTCTAAAGGCTCCATCTGTTCTTTTTTAGCTCTAAAGGCCCCGTTACACATAACGATGTCCCAGCGATCCCATCAACGATCTGACATGGATAGGATCGCTGGGACATCGTTAGGCTGATCGCTGGTGAGCTGTCACATAAATAGCCCCTCCAGCGATCAGGACCAGCAAGCAAGCTGGTTTCCAATGTAAACAGCGGGTATCTAAGAGTCGCGCGGCTCCTAGATACCCGCTGTTTACCTTGGAAACCAGCGTGCAGCGTCGCTGATCGTTGCTCTCCCGCTGCCACACGCAGCGATGCGTGCTGGCCAGCGGGAGACCAACGATCAAAAAATGGCCGAGGACGATCCTGCACGATCAGCGATTCCCGGCGGGGGGGTCGCTGATCCATGTCACACACAGCGATTTTGCTGGCGAGATTGCTGTGGCGTCACAAAATCCGCAATCTCGCTGGCGATATCGCTGTGTGTGACGGGGCCTTAAAAGGGTGTCCCACACCTCTTCTGTATTGGAAGGTGCTGACTTGCGTTAACATATACCTGCCACCAGGCGTGGAGCTACATCAGTGCCTACCAATATGAAGTGAGAGGTGCCGGAGAACCGGTTTATTTGAATGGTAGGAGATGGTTTGACTAGTGGCCGGGCATAAAAAGTTCATTGGCTTCAATAGTAAATGGACCTAAAAGTTAAGATGGTCACACGCTAAGGATTTTAGATTGGTGGTTTGTGCATGGGATCCTTATGAAGGTCATCATCTTGGGTGATAAAGCTGCGAGTTATAGCTTCTGATCGCTCCCTGCTGTAGCCTGTCCAGGCTTCCTTTCATGGGATGCAAACATGTTATGTGGCTTGAATTACTTTTTAACTACAATAAATAATCATTACCGCCAGATAAACTTTCTAGTAGATATTACTTGGGTTGTGTCGTGCTCATTTGTGGAGAGCAGGGACTTCATGTAGCATTGGTTATCGTGCTGGCTGGACGGACCCGATCCTGGTGCAGCAAAGGCTCAGAAGTAAGGAACAGGATTTGGGATTATAGCAGCTTCGCAAGATGTAAAATCACTCTCAGCTATAGGGGGAATGTGTAAGGGTGCTTCCACATTGTGCTTACCTTCGCGGGTCCCATCAGGGCTTGCAAAACGGGATACGGATGTTTTTCTCAGACTGGGCCATAGTCTATGCCGGCAGAGCCAACGAGCCCTCTGACATGCATCATTTTTCGGTGTATACCCCTACTGGAGGCCGACACTTAGAAGAAGCAGACAGTGGCGGCAGTAAATCCTGTGTAATCTGGGCTTCAGTCCTTGTGGGACACAAATGACTTATCGTTAACATGTTTGCATATTTGTAGAGGGATAGGGTCATGTATTCACCCAGCGTCTTCTCGCTGTTATGCCGGGATCACACATTTGAGAAACTCAGATGAGTCTCGCATCTTAATACCTGGCACTGGATTTCGAATGATACTCAAAATCAAGGTGGAAAATCAAATTACAGGCTGATCCAACTTCAGTGGAAATACCTCATGACAAGGAAATAATGCTCAGTAGTGTGTGTGGCCTCCATATACCTGTACGACCTCCCTACAATGCCTGGGAATGGTCCTGATGAGGCGGCGGATGGTCTCCTGAGGGATCTCCTCCCAGACCTGGATTAAAGCAAGACAACTCCTGGACAGTCTGTGGTGCATAGTGGCATTGGTGGATGGAACCAGTCATGATGTCACAGATGTGCATGATTGGATTCAGGACTGGGGAACGGGCAGGCCAGTCCATAGCTTCAATGCCTTCATCATGCAGGAACTGCTGACACACTTCAGCCACATGAGGCTTAGCATTGTCATGCATCAGAAGGAACCCAGGACCCAGTGTGCCTGCATGTGGTTTCAAAATGGGTCTGAGGATCTCATCCTGGTACCTAATGCAGACAAGGGTACCTCTGGCTAGCACATAGAGGGCTGTGGTGCCCTTCAAAGAAATGCCTCCTCACACCATTACTGACGGCCAAACCAGTCATGCTGGAGGATGTTGCAGGCAGCAGAACATTCTCCACTGTGTCTCCAGACTCTGTCATGTCTATTACAAGTGCTCAGTATGAACCTGCTCTCATCTGTGAAGAGCACAGGGCGTCAATGTCAAATCTGCCAAACACTGTGTTCTCTGGCAAATGCCAATCGTCCTGCACAGTGTTGGGCTGTGAGCACAACCCCCATCTGTGGATGTCGGGCTCTCAAACCATTCTCATGGAGTTGGTTTCTAACCGTTTGTGCAGACACATGCACACTTGTGGCCTGCTGGAGGTCATTTTGCAGGGCTCTGGCAGTGTTCCTCCTGTTCCTCCTTGCACAAAGGCTGAGGTAGCGGTCCTGCTGCTGGGTTGTTGCCCTCCTACGGCCCCCTCCACGTCTCCTGGTGTACTGGCCTGTCTCCTGGTACGCCTCTTTACACTACGCTGAAAGACACAGTAAACCTTCTTGCCACAGCTCGCATTGATGTGCCATCCTGGATGAGCCGCACTACCTGAGCCACTTGTGTGGGTTGTAGAGTCCGTCTCATGCTACCACGTGTGTGAAAGCACAACCAACATTCAAAAGTGACCAAAACATCAGCTAGAAAGCATTGGTACTGAGATGTGGTGTGTGGTCCCCACCTGCAGAACCCCTCCTTTATTGAGGGTGTCTTGATAATTGCCAATAATTTCCATCTATTCCATTTGCACAACAGCATGTGAAATTGATTGTCAATTAGTGTTGCTTCCTAAGTGGACAGTTTGATTTCACAGAAGTTTGATTTACTTGGACTTATCTTCTGTTTAAGTGTTCCCTTTATTTTTTTTGAGCAGTGTATTTTTGGAGTCGGACCATTTTATACGACTCCAACTCCACAGCCTTGGTTTTTATGGGCTGTCTCTCATAGCGCTGGGACTTGAGCATTTTGTGTAATTCCACATGTAAATCCAAAATAAAATATAATGCAACTTTGCAAATGGTCTTAGAATGTAAAACACCTTTATTATTAAAAAAAAAAAGTGGACTCCAAACCCTCTTATACACCTATAATAACAGAGCACGTATTAACCCTCCCTGGGGCCACTGCCGGCTCCCTGCTGCTGCTTCGGTGATGTCACGTTGACAGCACACATCACTGCCCGAGATGTGGGGAACCGATGCTGCCCAAAGGAGGATTAGCGCATGCTTAAGGCTACTTTCACACATCAGTTTTTTGCCGTCAGGCAGGATCCGGCTTTTTTTAGAAAAAACGGATCCGGCATAAATTTTGGAGAACTGTAGAAACGGATCCGTTTTTTTGCTGGATCCGTCTCTGTTCCTGGCGGCTGGCCAATTGGATCTGAGCATGCGCAGACTTAAAAAAACCGGATCCGGTTGCTGGATCCGTCTTTTTCTGGATCCGGCGCATTCCGGCGCCCATAGACTTTCATTGTAGCAAAAAGCTGGAAGCGCCGGATTCGGCGCTTCCGGCTTTTTCGCCGGAGGCAAAAAACGTTACAGTAGACGTTTTTTCAAGACGCCGGAATGAGACAAGTTGCCGGATCCGGCAAAAAACGGATGAAACGCAATGCCATCCGGCGCTAATGCAAGTCAATGGGGAAAAAACGGATCCGGCATTGCATTTTGCCGGATCCGTTTTTTCCAAAAAAAGCCGGATCGCGCCTGAAGGCAAAAAACTGATGTGTGAAAGAGGCCTAATTTGTTATTTTAGGTACATAATATCGCTTGGGCGTCTTTCCTGAAAGTAGTATAACTGCTTTTAAAAATGTCCACCCCTTTCTGTGTACAGCTCTTATGCAGCGCTACACACTTTGCCATTTCAGATTTTTTTTTTTTAAATGTGGCTTTAGTGCCATCATATTCTGTAGCTCTCTACTGTACATACATCATTACTGTCCCCATTAGGGCTCACATTTTAGATTCCCTATCAGTATATCTTTGGAGTGTGATGGGAAATGAGAATGTGAAGGAAACCCCCACAAACATGGTGAGAACATACCAACTCCTTGCAGATGTTGTCCTTGGTGGCATCTTTACACTGGACCACAGCACTGCACAGCGGCAGTCACGGTGCGGCGCCATCCTGCTTTTCTTTGGCAAATGTCCGTTTTGCATTTCTGCCACAATTGGTCAGGTAGCGTTGTCAGTTGTGTGGGAGTATCAGCTAGGGAGGACAATGGTTGATCTGCAAGCGTTCCTATATACTTGTTAGATATGTTAGTGGTTGATCAGCACATTGTGTGGGTGGCTGCAGGTCAGTCTGTGGATTGCAATCACATTGTGTCCTCCACCTGGAGCTGTCTAATGTATATTACCTTTTATACTTTGAGCAGATGAGGGTTGCTGGCATGTCTCCCTGAGGGAATTATCGACACACCAGCAGTAATAATGATGTAGCAGTGATTTACATACACTTCTTAGATAACTGCACAAAGACTTCAGCAATAAACCTGGACTGCTGTGTTCCTCAGTCATTGGCTTTGTTGAGCAAGCACAGCGATAAGCAGCTGCCATGAAGACTCTCTTCTCAGGGAACTATAGGAAAGACCCAGGAGCGCATGTGCCATCTATTTCTAAGAAAATTCAAGTAAAGCCGCTACAGGCGGCCAGTGCATGCTACGAGATGTACTT
The DNA here is from genome assembly GCF_039654945.1 of Dendrobates tinctorius. NCBI lineage: Eukaryota > Metazoa > Chordata > Amphibia > Anura > Dendrobatidae > Dendrobates > Dendrobates tinctorius. Next base: position 6,919,513 of record NW_027361709.1, read on the forward strand.
TTGAAACCAGTAAGACGTTGCAGGTAATAGATCAGTGCTCTATAGACTTCTGCAGTGTAGTCCCCCTTAGACTAGCGTCATCCAAAAGAAAAGAAAAAGTCCTGACACTTAGGCTGTGTGCCCACGATGCGATTTTTAAGCGTTTTTGGCGCGAAAACGCTGCAAAAACGTTTAAAAAAACTCGGACAGAACGCACCCCATGCATTCCTATGGCATTCCGCACATGCTGTGCTAATGCTGTGCTTTTGTCCGCAGCGGAATCGCATCACGGAAAAAAAACGCAGCATGCTCATTCTTTTTGCGGAATCGCAAAGAATTGCTGCGATTCCGCACCCATAGGAATGCATGAGAACCGCTTACTTCCCGCATGTGGCTCTGTCCACCATGCGCAAAGTTAAGCGTCTCATGGGCGGATGGTACCCACGGTGTGGATGAGAGGAGACTGTCCTCCAGGCCCTGGGTACCATACCCCTGTAAAAAAAAATAAAAAAAAATCGGGGTATATTTACATTCCGGCGTCACACGCAGCCTTCCTGGGCCTCGGCGTTCCCAGTAATGCCTTGCGGCAAGGACCTGTGATGACGTAGTCTCGCGTTACTCTAGCAGTCTCGTGAGATCGCTATAGCAATGTGAGACCAACGTCATCACAGGTCTCGCAAGGCATCGCTAGGAACGGGAGCGTCGCTGAGACTGCTCGGGACGTCGGAAGGTAAATATACCCCGATTTTTTTTTTTTTATCATTTTTAACATTCTATCTTTTACTATTGATGCCGCATAGGCAGCCTCAATAGTAAAAAGCTGGTCACACTTGTCAAACACTGTTTGACGAGTGTGACCAACCTGTCAATCACTTTCCAAGCAATGCTTCAAATTGCTTGGAAAGTGCTTGAATTTCGCACGCGAAAATCTCAAACATAATCGCGCGGAAAAAAACGCGCGTTTTCTGGGAAGGAGTCCGGTTTTGAGTGTCCGGTTTAAAACGCTACGTGGGCACATAGCCTAAATCTCTTTTTTGCTGTTGTCCAGTGATAAAATGTATAATACAAGGAGCTGTTGGTATATGTCTGTTCTGGATGTGAGTACCCGGCAGTAAGGCCTTAGTTACAAGAGCCATAGTGCGCAAATGAGGGCGGGCCATTCCAGCTGCATTTTTGCCTCTCCATGGCAACCAGGTATTTGTTCGGCCCAAGACGGAAGTGGGAATCTATAAAGGCAAATATTGACCTTTAAAATGGGAAGGATGGGTGCTACGTCTGGACAAACCGTATGTATCTCTGTAGGCTCTGCACATAAGTCACATAGAAATAAAGTAACAGACGAGCGGCATTAAAGGGGATTGTAAGACTGTCATCACATGCGTTCCTTCCTATAGACATCTACAAAACCGATGAGACAAATGCCGGGGGGCTGTTCGCATTGTGCCTCAGAGGCACGTGGTGGTGATGTCTTATTTCAAAGGGTCGCTCACTACTTGCAGATTTATGGCTTTCCTTAGATTAGGCTGTTAATAAGATCTGAACTGATATACTTTAAAACGGCCACTGTACAGTGTATGGAGCTGTGGTGCTCTGGGTGTTAAGCCTGTCCTCCACAGCAGCAGCTGCAGACAGGTGATTGGTGGGCTGCCAGATGTCGCATCCCCTCCGATCCAATAATGATGAATCCTAAGGATCAGGTCATACCTAAACCCTGGATACTCCCTTTACAATGCTTCTTCACCCCTTGATGTAAGTTCAGCACCTAAAATCCGTGTACTGGTATATAACTTGTCGTGGAAGTTGTGTATCTGCACTGAATATGTCTACAATATGTAGATGAGATTTTTAAAGGGGAAGTTAAATCGCCCCCTCCTCCAACCAGGGTGTGTAGTCTGCGTCCATTTTGGTGGAGTCAATATAAAATGGACTCCTAAAATAATAAATTGGGTGCAGTAGTTCAGCGCAAGATGTGATGAGTATTTTTTCATACAAATTTGGGAAAGTTATGAAATGTCCTGTTCCCGATCTAGGGTTTTAGTGGAGATGAATCTGTGCTGCACTGTATGCACATGCTCAGTACTGACCATTGCTGTGGAGTCAGAAGTCAGGGAAATTGAGGAGTCAGAGGTTTGGCTTACCAACTCCACGGCTCTGCCTCCAACTGCATGCAGGTCTTTGAAATGTGCAGCCATTGACAGCTTTTATATCTTCCATCTGTTGCTGCGTCCTCGAGAAATTAGTGTTTTAATCCACAGCCTTTGCCTCCTGAGCTCTTTTCTGTGCTAGGCATCAGCCTCTTTAGCGTGATTGATCGCTCAATGGTATGGTTTCCTAGCCTGGTACCTGACATGTCGCAGACCGTGAGCGTTCAATCAAGCTACTTGGCTATTAATGTAATGTGCTGCTGATTTTCCCAATGCAAATACGCACCGTATGCATTTATTTTAATGCTATGACCACATGGGACTGACAGACCACAGATTTTCCATAGCTGTACAGACCATACCAATATGTGCTTTATTTTTGCAAATCCACAGCATTTTGGCATACCACAAGGTCTATTTCCTACATCTCAATGGGCTTTGTTCCGCTTGGTGCACGTATTCTCAGTAGTCGCTCTGAGGATGAAGATAAAATGATCAATAGATGCTCAGTGTCCGAAGTGCAACAACTCCGCCTCGTGTGTGGCCGCTCATCCTGCTCTGTGGATTCTGCTCTGCTCAAGTGCATATTTCCCAGGTGGAATAAATTCTGAAAACTTCACTCATCTCCTCGCTTCCCATCATGTGAATGACTCATTAGCTGTAAATGGTGCAATTATATCTTCACTTTCTTCCTTCTCGCGGCTGTGTCAAACATGTTATTCTCAGGAGCAAAAAACACGGAGCATTAATTCTGACCTGTAAAACATTGATCGCTCCAGCGAAACTGCAGTGTGCCGGATCCATCCGTGATCGCTGATGTCATCGGCTTTCGAGTGTCATACCTTTTTTTTTTTTTTTTTTTTAATCGTGTGTTTTACATTACTCATTCTTCACCCCGGCGCTATCGCTCATCAGTTTTGTTCTCGTGTTTCCCAGGTAACTCATCCGCTATGGATCAGTATAATGTATGTGGTTAGATGTTATTTTCTCCTCTAGTATTCCTCATATGTCTGTTCAGAAGGTATCTATCATATTATGCTGAAATACAGCTCAACTGGATCAGCGCCAGGTCATGTATGGTACACTGTACATGTGCAGCGTCTTTAGTTTTTTTGATACAAGAAAAAGTTGGTACCTGGCAGCACTGACATCACAGTAATGGTTCAGGAGGTGCGCTGCTATGTGTGTGTTCCCGCAGGCTGCATAGTACTGGTGTGGAGCCCAAAAGACACACAAGCTCCCCTAAAAAATGATTGTAAATGCTGCAAGTTTGCATGGCTGTTCTGTTGCCGATCTCGGCTTTGTAAACATGAGCGTCTGGCCCCCTGTTCGGTATTTAAGGGAAGGTTCATGGCTGCGGTGTTACTGGCCTTAGATGGTGCGTTCCCCTTCACTTGGAGGGCTGAGAGCCGTCCATCCCTCGTAAGCGGTGTGCTTATTCTGTACAAGGGGAAACCCCTCATACTTGTGTCAGGGATCTCCGGATATCGAGTCAGACTTCTGAAACTGAACTATCAGCTGCAATAAAACAAGTTGCAAAAATATTTAAAGAGGACCTGTCACCCTGCAGAAGTGGCCAGTTCTTGGTCATGTTTTAGTCCCGCTGCTTTCCTGAGTACTCGTTTTTTTCATACAATTCTAGAGATTTTGCCTTTTTATTTAATGTATGATATTAAACAAAAATGTTATGATCAGCAGCAGATCTGAAACAAGCAAAAACTGATCACTTTTGATCTGGTGACAGGAGTAGCTTTAACCCTGGTAACTAACAGAACCCACAGGCAAGAGTGGCTCTAATTTTGGGAGATGGCAGCCATATTATTCTGATCTCATACAACCCCTTTCAGATGATTAAAGATGTCCAGATATGTAAGGTTAGAATGGGGCTACGTCTGCGTTCAGTTACTTTCCTGTAATAATCTCATAATCTGTTCTAACTGTAGGGATTTGTAATCCTGCATTTTGTGTGTTTGCAGGTTACTCTCTGTCCTCCTCTGGCTTATTTCATTTGTGGTTTTTGTTTTGCAGCTCCGGTCATCAATCGGTACAGTAGAAGAGTTTCAGGTGAGTGTCCGCAGCTCTGACTGGATTATAACTGTGATGGCATCATATGGGTGCAGGTCTGGAGTCCTCCACTCTCCTCATCTGTTTCTTTATCTGATACTTTGTGGCGTACATGCTACTTTATACCAGAGATGAGCAGATAGATTTGGTGCTGGCCAGCGGAAATGTTAGTAGTCCGTGGCCAAGAGTCCTTCAAACCTCCTACTTGCTGGCATCCCCTACACTTCTGATTCGTTGGCCTTGCGGCCTCATGCACAACAGTGTCATCATGCTGGGACTACAAATCAGAAGTGGTTCCAGCAGGTAGGAGGATGGTCGCAGGACTCGTCCTCCAGTCACAGACTACTAACATGTCTGCGGCACAGGGTCATGAGAATCAATTTGCTCCTCTTTATTAATCACGTTTATACTCTATATACCATAGACATACGCTGTCATTGACTCCCATTGTAGAAAAAGTATTTTTTTAGTAGATTCTGTGGTTTCCCTTCCTGCCTGGTCTACTGTGCTGGACTGGCTGGTAATAACAGACTTGTATTTTTGGCTTTTAATGCAGTTTTGCCATGTGATTTTTCTTGAAAAGTTTCTGGATTTGCTGGTTATTGTTTAAATGCATGAAATAATTTCATAACACTGGGCAACTTCCAGCCCGATTCTGACCTTGCTGAGAAAATTAGTTTCTTGGCACTCAAGGCCGATACAAAGGGAAAATATCAGTCTGTTCTGTCGCCACAGAATCCTGAGGTCGTGATAACAGCTGGAGTGACCTTCCATTCCTGCACGGCCTTCAATTAAGAAAAAACAAAAACAAATACTGCAAAGATGGAGACGCTTTCCTGCTCACTGTGGAGGAGCCGCTTCTATCAGCGGTCTGTTAGTGTGACCCAATGCGTTTCATGGGACATTTATGGTCCTGTCCTGGAATGATTCTGATTAAATGCACATCTCGAGTTACTAACGAAAGGGTTACAGCTGATAAATGGCAAGCAGAGCTCATCCAGCACAGCAAGACCCAGCATGTGGTTAAGTAGCAGCTAAACGTCTGGAAAATTACATTATAATCAGTACACCTGCATGTGGCAGTACCTATACACTGCCGATGTGCTCGCTATCCTGTCAGATTTTATTCCTTAATCCCCATCCTGTGAACAGAACCTCGATTGGTGTTGACAACCCTTAGGTATTAGATTAATGGTTGACACCAGTGAATACAGCAGAGCTCTAATGTGTATGAGATGCTAATATAGCTAGGATAACCATGGGATTGATGGAGGTCCTAGCATGCGGGGGGGGGGGGGGGGGTAACGTCTAATCTTGGTAAATTTCCTTTAATAATTGTCAGTGCCTCAAACCCAGGAATAAATCAGTTTTAATTTTTCCTCCAATTACCGTAGTTTGTGCTGAAGCCTTTAACCCAGATGAAGATGAGGAGGACACAGAACCTCGGGTAAATCTAAACTCATTCCTACTTTATGTCCTGTAATTTACCGTATGTTGATTTTGTGCATTGGTACATGTCAATTTTGTGTGTTTTTGTTTTTTTCTTTTTTTTTTTTTTTTTTTTTCTTTAGGTAGTTCACCCGAAAACAGATGAGCAGAGATGTAGATTACAGGAGGCTTGTAAAGATATTCTTATCTTTAAAAACCTCGACCAGGTAAGATTTCACATCGGGGTGTGTGTGTGTAAAGGTACTGTCACACTTAGCGATGTACCAGCGATCCCGACCAGCGATATGACGCGGTCAGGATCGCTGGTACATTGCTAAGTGGTCGCTAGTGAGCTGCCACATAGGCAGATATCACCAGCGACATCGCTGGGGACAGGGTTCGCTACTTACCTGTCACACTAGGCGATCCTGCGTCCTCCCGCCCGGCTCCACGCGTCGCTCGTCCTCACAGCAGGAAGCGCCACAGGAAGCTGACGACGAGAAACAGTCCTGAACGTTCTCGCGCGATCAGCGATAACCAGCGGGGGAGCCGGTCGTAGGTAAGTATCAGACATAGCGATATCGCTAGCAATATCGCTATAACGTCACTAGTTACAGCGATATTGCTAGCGATATCTTAGTGTGACATGCCCTTAAGTGTAGCTCATCACTTGAAATGTTCACTTTGTGTGTTTTCTGCTGTACACACAGACCATATAGACCAGAAGAGCGCATGAAATAACGGAGAGCTCCTGCACCCGTTTGCATTGCAGATGAGTGCAGGTAGCGGGTTAACGCATGGTTCTTTGTAGATACTTGGTGTCCTGTCTCCGGCTCCATTGATGGTTCCTGTATAACGCTGCTGTACATTTGATCTCTCTTTAGGAGCAGCTCTCTCAGGTTCTTGATGCAATGTTTGAGCGGAGAGTAGAACCTCAGGAACATGTGATCGACCAGGGGGATGACGGCGATAACTTCTATGTTATTGAGCGGTAAGTTGCTCTCTAGCCTGATGTAATGAACGTGTGCAGGGGTTTCATTTCTTGCAGCCACTTCTCAGTCCATTTAGGTCGATACTGCTAGAGATGTAACAAAATAATAGATTCTGAAACTATAATGACTGTCTCTTTGGCTTTCTTCTCCAGGGGGCTGTATGACATTTTTGTAGCTAGAGATGGACAGTCTCGCTGCGTAGGAAGATACGATAATCATGGCAGCTTTGGTGAGCTCGCCTTGATGTACAACACTCCGAGGGCTGCAACGATTGTAGCCACAACTGATGGAGCTCTGTGGGGGCTGGTGAGTAAAGAGACGCCTGGCTATCTGAGGTGGTCTATCTGACTTACTAACCGCAAGTGGCCTTTATGCCTAAATACTGATATTATCTGTAACACAGACCATAAATCTTCAGAGAGGAAATTGTGCAGAAGACGTGAAGTCATGGTGGCCACAAAAGCACCTGAGGCTTTTTCAGGCAGCTTCTGGGGGAACATTCTTTACATATATATTATTTTAATATTCTGTCTTTGTTCTTTAGATTGTCCTAATTCTAAAAGCTTTAGGACACCTTTGAATCTTTTTTTTTTTTTTTGCATTATACATATTGAGCTTAAAGAAAAATGCATTTGTCCTCTGAAGTCGGCAATGGATAACGTTGTAGCTTTTTTAATTCATCTTTAAAGCAAATGCATGAGAGGTTGGTGCATGTTTAAGCTGTGGAAGGTAACAGACTTACAGGACTTGTGCCAAGATTTAAAGGACCACGCCAGCGTTTTTTGCCCCTTCTCTTAGCAGTGAGTAACGTGTAGTGCGTGCAATAACATTCTTACCAGTTGCTGTCTTCTGCCGTTTTCAGCACTGCTCTGGTCAGCTCCTGCATTGTGACTGCACTTTTTTCTGGCTGTCTTGCAGTTCGTTCCTTTCTTAGTGTAAACCTATGAGAGCTTTCTCAATGCAAGTCTATGAGACTTGAAATGGCAGAAGACTGCAAGCAGTATTTTAATCCATGTGCTGTACATAATTGCTGATTGCGAACGAGGGTGACAAGTAAAAAAAAAACAAAAAAAACCCTTCTGGAGTGTTTTTTTAACGTTATCTGAAAATTATTGGATGGGGTAACATTTTCTGCTCACTGGGGGTCCAACAATAGGGGTCCCAAATGGGGCTCTGCAGAGCTACTACCAGTTCTCTGACCCCCGGGGGAGCTCTTTCCTGACCCCCATGCTTGCAGCTGTATACCTGCACAGCCGGGCAGTTGAGGGTCTTTGCTCTTATTCTATCTGTGGGTTAGCCCTATATGTTCAATATTGCTATTGCCCATTACATTGTGCCAGCAGTGCATCCTCGTTGGTATTGTGTGCCCACGGCCTCGCATCCTCCCGCGCTCTGCTTCCAGAGGGGCAGGTTGTGTTGTGCCTGTGAACAGTAGATCCATTGTATTCTTACCATTTTTGTGTGGAATCAGAATGAATGAAGTGGTTCAGTTCCTGCTATTGTGGAGGAGAGCCTTTGTTAACGTCAAATAATCAGAAACGGGACAGATTTGTACAAGACGAACTGGAGGGTGATGTCCCGGTGTTTCAGAGTAATGTAGACCATATCCTGGGTCTGTTAACATTGGTAGTTTCCACTTACTTTATTAGAGCATGAGGTCCCTGCTCGTTAACAGCTCCCTTATCAGCATACCCCAGTCTGTTAGGCTATGTGCACCGGTAGTTTTCGGTGGTGCGGATTTTGGAAACCTGCGGTTTAGGCTGCGGTTTAGCCTGCGGTTTCACACCTCTACAATGGAGATGTGAAACCGCAGCGGATTCCGCACAAAAAATTGACATGCTGCGGATTGTAACCTGCAGCATGTGCACAGCGTTTTCTCTCTCACCCATGACAGCACCACGGAGAGAGGGGATCCGCCCTTCAGGGACAGAAACCTACAGATAAAAAAAGGGCGGTACCTCTCCTCCGCCTTCAGTTGGGTTTTCTGTCCCTGACGGGGGACCCACAGTACGGCGTACCTGCGTTCGAGTCCGAATCCGGGGCAGGCCTGTCCGGTATTCGGCAGCGCGGATGCCCCTGTCGCGGCAGGAACGGTGCCCGAAGCCGCCACCGCTGGGGCCGATGCGGGCTACCGGGTGAGTGGGGGGGAGACGCCGGAGTCGCCGCTCCGGAAAGGAGATTGGGGCTCGCGGGGACCCGGTGGAAGTGCGGGCAGCGCCATGGTACGGAGAGTACAAAGATGGCCGCTGCCCCGGAAGTAGAGGCAGACTTCCGGGTCCCTGAGTCAGGCGCATGCGCGCGCTCCCCGACCAGCGCGATGCAGGATGGGAGCAGTGACGCCACGGGGGCGGCAAATTTAAAGATGGTGGCTGCAGAAACTCCTGGCTGGAAGCGATCCTAATAATGGAGGATAGCGACCAGCAACAGGAGCAGCATGCCAGACAGCAGCTCAAGCAGCAGCAGCAGCAGCACCACCACCACCGACAAAAGGAACGAAACAGAGAGGGCCGTTCCAGCAGTCACTCCACGCGGCGTAGTACGTCAGCAGCAAGGAGCAAATCGCCACCTGGAGGTCTGCCTATACAGGGCCTGACTCCGTCTCCCAAACTGGTACCTGCAGCCGCGCACCTTTTGGGGTAAGTGATCTTCGTGAATGTTCAACCTTGTAATACAAATCCCTCTCCCTTAGGGAAAGAAGAAAGCGAAAAAGAACAGGGAATGCCCCACTTGCACTAGACCCCTACCGGTATCATGGGAGAAAAAACTATGTGAGTCCTGCACAAAAGAGATTCTTTGTCAGGAGACTCCGGATTTCGCATCCGACCTAAGGGCCTCAATCAAATCAGAGGTCCAGAGCGCCCTGGTATCCCTTAAGCATAGGGACAAAACGAGGAAGAAAGACGATAGAAACCTCCGAGTCAGACTCTTCCATGTCCGGAGAAATCTCGTCTAAATCCTCAGAATCCGGCTCCTCATGCTCAGACGAGGAAACAGGAGGGCGTCACTGTTTTCCCCTAGAAGAGGTAGACAAACTAGTAAAAGCTGTAAGGTCTACCATGGGGGTATTGGACCCCAGGCCGGATAAAACAGTCCAGGACATAATGTTCGGGGGACTGGGCCAGAAAAATGGAGAGGAGAGTATTTCCGCTTAACGAAATTGTCAGGGGTCTAATCAAAAAGGAATGGGATAAGCCAGACAGGAAAAATACTACGGTCCCTTCCCTTAAAAGAAAATATCTCTTTGAAGAGGAGGCATCTTCGATCCCCAAAGCTCAACGTAGCAAAGGCCTCAAAGAAATTTTCCCTTCCCTTTGAGGACATGGGCACCCTCAGGGACCCCCTAGATAAAAAGGCAGATACCTTTCTAAAGGGGGCATGGGAGTCAGCAGGCGGTAACCTCAGGCCAGCCATAGCGGCGACATGTACTTCAAGGGCCCTAATGGTGTGGGTGGACCAACTTGAGAAACAGCTGAGGGAAGGGACACCAAGGGAAAAGATCTTAGATTCTATCCCAGTAATAAGGGGAGCGGCTGCCTTCTTAGCAGATTCATCAGCCGATTCAGTCAGTTTATCGTCCAAAACGGCAGCACTTTCAAACGCGGCCCGAAGAACACTATGGCTTAAAAGCTGGCCAGGGGACCTACAGACCAAAATGAAATTATGTTCAATCCCCTGTGAAGGGAAATTCCTTTTTGGGGAGACATTAGATGACATCCTCCAGAAAGCAGGGGATAAGAAGAAAGGGTTCCCAAATGTGGGGCCAGCAGCATTTAAAAGACCCTTTCGGAATAGGAGTTTTTTTTCAGAGGAGACCACCGAGGGAACAAAAATGGGATGACAAGAGAGAGAGGGTTCTTCTTTAGTAACTCCTCCCTGGACAAAAAGCCCCCCAAGTGACAGTACGCCCTGGGTGGGGGGAAGGTTAACCCTCTTTCTTCCAGCCTGGAGGAGTATCTCAAACAACCCATGGATAGTAAACCTAATCCAGGAGGGCCTAAAAATAGACTTTCTCTCTCTTTCACCCCAAAAGTATGTAATAACGCCGCTGAAATCCAGTATGAGAGAACAGGAAGCGCTGGAAAGCGAGGTCCTAGGCCTAGTAAAAAAAGGAGTCCTCCAGGAGGTTCCCCTGCAAGATATGGGCAGAGGGTTCTACTCCCCGCTTTTTTTAGTAACCAAACCGGACGGCACCTTTCGAACGATCATAAACCTGAAAAAGTTAAACGAATACGTCAGGAATCAGAGCTTCAAAATTGAGTCTATCAGGTCCACCACCAAAATCCTGTTCCCAAACTGCTACATGACGGGGTTAGATCTAAGTGACGCCTATTATCACGTCCCTATACACAAAGACTCCAGAAAATATATCAGGTTAGCCGTCTCAATGAAGGGCAAGGTCAAAGAATTCCAGTACAGAGCCCTGCCGTTCGGAATATCGATAGCCCCGTGGGTATTTACCAAAATAGTAGCAGAGATGATGGCTCATACAAGGGAACAAGACAGAATCCCGTATCTAGACGATTTCCTAATAGCAGGCAACTCGGCACAAAAATGCAGAGAACAGAGGGACAGGGTGGTGGACACTCTACAAGGTCTAGGCTGGCTTCTAAATCTAAAAAAATCAAGATTGGAGCCCAGCAGGGTACAAGAATTCTTGGGCCTAATACTGGACTCAAACATTCAGGAGTGTCGCCTCCCAGACCACAAGAAGGAGAAAATCGCTCAAATTACAGCAAGAGCAATCCAAAATCCCTCTATGACATTAAGGAAAGCTATGTCACTGCTGGGTTCCCTATCCGCCTGCCTGCCAGCAGTTCAATGGGCTCAGTTACACACGAGAGATCTCCAGTGGGACGTATTAGCCAACCAGGCAGCAATAGGGGGATACCTAGAGGGTTGTTTTATCCTAAATTCAAGAACTATTCATTCCCTAGCTTGGTGGGGAAACCAGGAAAATCTGTCCAAAGGGATTCCCTGGGTAACAAAGGTAACACACATAGTGACAACGGATGCCAGTCCCACGGGATGGGGAGCACACATGAGCAACGAGGTAGCTCAGGACGTGTGGGGAGATCAAGAATTACAAGCCTCCTCAAACCAAAAAGAGCTTTTAGCAGTAGGCTATGCACTAACACACTTCCTAGCCCTGCTCCAGAATCACCATGTCCGCATTCTTTCGGACAATTGAGTCACAGTGGCCTATATAAATCATCATGGGGGAACCAGGTCCCAAGCCCTAATGGACACATCCGCCAGAGTCAAACTAGCGGAGGCAAACCTGCTATCTCTATCAGCTCTACACATCCGGGGTGCAGAGAATCAAAGGGCAGACTTTCTGAGCCGCACCCAATTACGACAAGGGGAATGGGTACTAAAGGGGTCCATTTTTCGGCAGATTGTAAAAATGTAGGGGACCCGGATATAGATCTGTTTGCCGACTTCAAAAACAAAAAAGTAGAAACCTTTTGCTCCCTAGATCCCAGAGGGAATCCTCTAACTCTGGATGCGTTTATGCTCCCGTGGACACAGTCTAGCATATGCCTTTCCCCCAATCATGCTCATTCCAGCGGTCCTAAGGAAAGTCAGGGAGGACGGGGCAAGAATGATACTGATAGCCCCTTTCTGGCCCAAAAGAACCTGGTTTTCCTGGCTAAGAATGCTCTCAGTAACCGACCCATGGATCCTACCAGATCTTCCAGACCTGCTATCGCAGGGCCCAGTGTTACATCCTCGGGCACCGAACCTCCATTTAACAGCATGGAATTTGAGGGGGCACTGATGAGGGACAGGGGGTTTTCAGAGAAACTTTTAACTACATTACAAAAAAGTAGGAAACCGGTTACAATGAGAGCTTACGGCAGGACATGGAAAAAATTCCTATCCACTTCTAGGGCAAAGGTCCAGGACGGAGTGCAGATTGATAAGATCCTAGAATTTCTACAAAAGGGCCTAGAACAGGGTCTGGCGGTTAACACATTAAAAGTACAAATAGCGGCGTTAGGCGCCTTCTATAACCATGATGTGGCAGGTGACCCTTGGGTAGCATGATTTATTAAGGCCGCAACCAGATTTAGGCCAATAGGCAGTCAAAGGTTACCGTCATGGGACCTGAATCTTGTACTATCAACACTGACGGGCCCTCCGTTCGAACCAATTCACTCGGCACCCCTAAAAATCCTATCTCTTAAAACGGTGCTTCTGTTGGCGCTAACATCAGCCCAGAGAGTGAGCGATATTCAAGCCTTATCAGCAGGGCCACCTTTTACAAAAATTCTAGAGGATAGGATCATCCTAAAACCTGACCCGGCCTATTTACCTAAAGTGTCATCACATTTCCACAGGTCCCAAGAGGTAGTCCTTCCTTCCTTCCTTCTGCCCAAATCCAAAAAATAAGGGGGAAGAAAAATTCCACACTTTAGATGTTGAAAGGTGCCTAGTACAGTACTTAGAGGCCACCAAAAATTGTAGGAAGGAAGGCTCTTTGTGTTTACAGGGTCCTCGGAAGGGGCTCAAGGCATCCAAGAGTACCCTGGCAAGGTGGATAAGGGATGGGATTGCCCTGGCATACTCATCCAGTGGAAATACCAACCCGGAGGGGCTGAGAGCCCATTCCACAAGGGCAATGGTGACCTCATGGGCTGAAAGATCTGAGGTATCAATAGAACAAATCTGTAAGGTGGCCACCTGGTCATCACCTTCGACCTTTTTCAGGCACTATAGATTAGATCTAGCCTCTACGTCTGACCTGACCTTCGGGAGAAAGGTCCTTCAGGCGGTGGTCCCTCCCCAAGCTACCAATCTCTGTAATTCTCTCCGTGGTGCTGTCATGGGTGAGAGAGAATAGCTTAGTTACTCACAGATAACGGTGTTTCTCGGAACCCATGACAGCACCCGCTTATTCCCCTCCCCTTCACGAGTGTGGTGAGCACGTTTTACTGTTCGTAGAGTGTTTCCATTTAGGCACGGTGTTTCTGATAATAAGCAATATTATAATGTTGTGTATATATTTTTGTTGTCTAACTAACCTGGAGACCCTCTGATGCTCTGTAACCAACTGAAGGTGGAGGAGAGGTACCGCCCTTTTTATCCTTTTTATCTGTAGGTTCCTGTCCCTGAAGGGCGGATCCCCTCTCTCCGTGGTGCTGTCATGGGTTCCGAGAAACACCGTTATCGGTGAGTAACTATGCTATTCTCCTTCGCGTCATTGGGGGACACAGATACTGTGGTGTATGCTTCTGCTGTTAGGAGGCTGACACTAAGTGGAAAAAAAGAGGTTAGCTCCTCCTCCGCAGTATACACCCTCGCCCCTATTGCGGGCGGAAATCAGTTTTTTGCTTGGTGTCTTTGGAGGCTCATGTGTCTGGTTTTCTCCAGACTTTTTTTTTTTTTTTTCTTCCATGAAGATAAGACAGGGGCGACGGATCCTATTGAAAGGGTCCGATCTCCCCAAACCAACATGTAAATCAAGAGCCATGGAGACACCATCACATGTTTCTCAACGCAAGCAATGACTAGCCAGGTCTTTCACCGGGAAGGAACAACCACGGGAAGGGCAGTCTCCAATGAAGGAAGCCACCTATGCCAAAACATGGTATCCATCCCCAGACAGCTGTTTCGGGGTATTGCCCCTCATCAGTGTGGAGTAGGAAACTGGCTAGTAGGAGCAATGCCTAGTAAAAGACTGTGGAAAAATGAGGATGAATGAACTCATGGAGATCAACATCCAACACTGCGGAGACACAATCACATGTTTCTCAACGCAGTGATTCTAGAGCAATGCCCCCATCCCTTATGGGAAATATGCAAAAGCATGCAAAACACTGATGAGGGGCAATTCCCCGAAACAGCTGTCTGTGGATGGATACCATGTTTCGGCATAGGTGGCTTCCTTCATTGGAGACTGCCCTTCCCGTGGTTGTTCCTTCCCGGTGAAAGACCTGGCTAGTCATTGCTTGCGTTGAGAAACGTGATGGTGTCTCCGCGGCTCTTGATTTACATGTTTTTGCATATTTCCCATAAGGGATGGGGGCAATGCTCTAGCATCACTGCGTTGAGAAACGTGATGGTGTCGCCGCAGTGTTGGATGTAGATCTCCATGAGTTCATTCATCCTCATTTTTCACTCCCCAAACCAACAACGGGCGAGCACGTGTTGAGTATCGTCTCCACGTATCATTTCCCGCACCGAGGGACATATCTGGTTTTTTTTCCCCAGACGTCTTATTTTTGTTTGTTTTTTGAAGAAGAGACAGGGGCAACGGATCCTATTGAAAGGGTCCGATTTCCCCAAACCAACAACGGGCGAGCACGTGCGAATGTCCCTCCACGTATCCTCTTCCGCGACGTGGGACATGATGCCGGAACTAGCCCTGTCCACCCCTAGGTATAGAAACCATGGCCTTGTACAGAGGCACAAGACTAGTCTGTGCGGCCCCCACTGCTCCACCAACGCTAGATGGCGGTGCTGCAAGGCGGCGGACGGTCCCTCTCCTCACCCCCTGAAGGGGTTACATGGAGTTAAGGTGCCTGCACCGTCCAGAAACTAACTCCATCCCCTCTACCTGGTGGCAACAGGCGTCGGCGAGGACGCGGTGTGTTAGAGCCGGAGTCAGGTATGGAGGGCTGGGGAGGGCCTGCGGCAGCGTTCCAGGGGGCTCCAGGGATCTTAGGAAGTGTAGGGCAATCCTCCTTCCCTCTCCTCCCTCCTTCCACCAGGAGTGGGCGCCGGGTTCCGGCGGCAGGGACTGGAGCCTTCGGCCTGCGGGCCTCCGGCCTGCTCCCCCCCTTCTCTCCTCCTGCGGCGGGCGTGCAGGCAGAATTTAGTCCGCGGGCAGAAGTCTCGCCTCCGGCGTGACGTCCTTCCCGGCGCTGCCCCCTGGCTAGGGCGGACGCCGAACAAATTGAGCCCCTGGCTTCATGGCAGGTAGGCCGCAGCTGGGAGAGGGACGTCCCGCCCTACCCGGAGGAAAGGAGCGCGGGGCAGCGCAGAGGCAGCGAAAGGAGCATGTGGGTCACAGGACGGGGTAAGTGTGACTCCGATGTTGGAGGCTCGCTACGATTAAAGGTGGTGTTGTTTCCCCTCCTCCCTTCTCCTCAACCCTCATATGAATTAGGCCTGGCTGCAATATGATTGGAAAAGGTAAATCGCGTTCCCTTATGCCGCATGCATTTCTGGAGGGGTTAATTTTTTGCCACATGCCAGAGCCAAAAATTATGCGAAGGCAGCGAGCCCGATCGCACCCAGGAGCCCTCCCCTGTGACGCGACCATTGTGAAAGGGCCCACTCCGGGGGGCTATCACTGTCACAGTACGAGGGCAATCGAGTTCCGTCAGGCCCCAGATAGGGGCAGGGACAGTGGCTAGTCGGCCTTAGAGGGGACCTCCACCTCACTAGAGCCTTCGGCCTGCAGGGGCCGCTCTCACTCCAGGCACACCTGGTGGAAGGGAATCCACACACTGTCGCCCAGTCCATCCGGTGCTTTGGCATCTGTAAGTCCTGCTTCTCGCTCCCCGTCACCAGTGGTTGATAGCGAGTAGACCTCGGGTCGACTCAGACAAACCCCTTGACCTGGATGCTCCGGGGTCATGTGAGATAGTGGACAGGCGCATAGAAGCCGTCAGACCTTGAGGATTGAGGATGGTTTCACCGCGGCTTTTAGGCAATAAGGGGGCGTTTAAGCGAGTGAAGCGGCCGCACGGATTGGGTTCCTCTTATCCTGAGTTTGAGGACGTAGTGCAGCGACTCAGGGAACGACTCGACGGGGGTTTCTCGGGTCAAAAGGCACTCAAAGTAAGGTATCCATTTGCCGGACATCCGTAAGAGATGGATGAAGTCTCCGATGGTGGTTCCACCGGTGTCGCGTCTAGCCACTAAAACCCTGTTTCGTTTCTAGTGGTTCCTCTATTAAGGATTCCACGGATCGCCTCATAAAGAGCTTCTTGCTCAGTAAGTGAGGTGTCAGGATCAGCGCTCTCTCCCTCATTCGCAGCAACTTGGGCAGCCAAGGCCATGATCTTATGGTCAGAATCGTTAAACAGGGTCGCACAGAAGCGAGAGCTACCTGCTGAGATATCGTAGATCGCGAGGCAGATGGCGATGGGCCTGGGACTATGTAATCAATGCGTCTTTGGATGCGGCCAATTGCTCGGCACTTGCTGCCGCTAACGCAATTTCTATCAGAAGAGCTCTATGGATGGCGGGCCGATTCTGCTTTCAAAAAGTCCTTGACTTCTCTACCTTATCAGTGCGGCCGTTTATTTGGAGAGAAGTTGGATAAGCTGACTCCACAGGAGGAAAGAGCGTTTTTTCTCCCTCAACAAAGGGTCAAATCGCCGTTTTCGATCTTTTCGCAACCCCGGGTGGACCACAGCGGCCAACTCCGCCGCTTCAGGCCGCCTCAACCAGGATAGGGAGCGGCAGGTCTCCTATAGATCCAAACCATTGGGGGGGAATGTGAACTCAGCAGCCCAGATCAAGGGGATCCAGATCCCAAAGATAGTCAGCTAAATGACTCGAGGCGTTTGCCAGACGACACCAGCAAGGTGGGCGGCCGTCTACTCTGGTTCCGCCACGTCTGGTTCAGTGTTGCACGCGACACGTGGGTAAAGGAGTTGGTGGCCTCAGGTTTTCAAAATAGAATTTGTCAGATGCCCTTCAAGACGGTTTTTCCTTTTCTCGTCTTCCCAGGGTGGATACCTAGGCAAGGGCTCTATTAGGGGCCACCAAATCGCTCCTGCACAATGGAGTCATTGTTTCCGTGCCAGAACACGAAAGAGCTCAGGGTTTCGATTCCAATCTGTTTGCGGTTCACAAAAAGGAAACGGGTCTGTCAGACCTGTTTTGGACCTGAAGCTTCTGAACAGGTTCGTCAGCATCAGACATTTCTGGATGGAGTCTCTCCGGTCAGTCATATCGGCCATGGAGCAGAGAGAATACTTGGCCTCAATAGATATCCAGAACGCATATCTGCACGTTTCCACTGGCTATTCTAGGCTGAGCATGAGTGCATTCATCAGCTGGCGAGCCCATTTTTCCTCCTCATTAGTTTTTCTGCGCTTCGACATCAATGGTCGACATTTTCAGTTCATAGCACTACCCTTCGGGCTAGCCAAGGCTCCCAGAGTGTTCACAAAGGTTATGACAGTTGTCATGGCCATACTACATTCTTGAGGCATAGTCATTTTGCCTTACTTGGATGACCTCTTAGTTAAGGGCCCTTCAATACAGGCATGCGAGGAAAATGTCAACATCACGCTGGATACTCTTGGCCGCTTAGGGTGGTTGGTCAGCGCGAGGTAGTCATCTCTTGTGCCAGCTCAGAGGTTTTTTCTTCTTAGGAAGGATCTTCGACACTTGCCGAGGGTTCGTAATTATCCCTCAAAAAAAGGCGCTTACTCTTCGGCAGGGAGTCTGGACACTTCGCCAACCAGTCCCTCATTCCATCCGGTTCGGGATGAGGATTCTAGGAAAAATGGTGGCGGCAATAGAAGCGTTACCATTCGCCAGTTCCATCTTCGCCCCCGGCAGCACGCCCTCTTGTCAGCCTGGGACAAGAATTCCGTTCACGTTCGTTCAGCGGGGCCGGCGGTCCTGTCAAGTCAGGGAGTCGCTCGAAGGGTGGATAACCAGTTCTTCTCTGTCCCAGGGGAAACCCTTTTTCAAAAACCCAGACCATTGGTTGGTGATGACAACCAAAGCCAGTCTCCTTAACTGGGGAGCAGGGTTTTTCGCCACCACACGACCCAGGGGCGGTGGTCCCTGCAGGAGGCTCACCTCCCGACTAAGCTAGTGGAGATACGGGCAATTTGGCTGGCTCTGCAACAGTTTCATCACTTTCTAGCAGGCCGCCTTGTCCGAATTTAATCTATGTAGGCCACCGCCGTGGCTTTGTCTGATCATCAAGGGTGCACCCGCATCAGAGCAGCCATGCGCGGGGTGGGGCACGTTCTTCAGTGGGTCAGACAAACCACTTGGTGATCTCGGCAGCTCACATCCCTAGCGAGGAAAAATGGGCGGCAGACTTTCTCAGGGTCTTGTGTCCGGAGGGTGATCTCTACATCCCGAAGTCTTCCAGCAAATTTTTTAACTGCGGGGAACACCAGATGTGGATCTGTTGGCTTCCAGAGTGAATGCCAAGGTGCCCACATGCGTCGCTCGGGCCAGGGATCCGCAGGCAATCGCTGTGGACGCATTAGTTCTGTCATGGAACCAGTGTCGCCTCCCATATCTATTTCCCCCGCTGTCACTACTGCCGAGAGTCATCAAAAGGATCAAGATGGAAGGGGTTCCGGCGATCCTGCTGGCCCCAGACTGGTCCTGTTGAGCGTAGTACGCAGATCTAATGCACCTGCTCGCCAATGTTCCTTGGCGACTGCCAGAGCTACTTTCTCAAGGGCCAGTGTGCCACTCGAACTCAGTGGCCCTGTGTTTGACGGCATGGCCAGTTAATCTTGGATTCTAACCCAGGCAGGGTTTGGGAGCAAGGTGGTCGCTACAATAGTTAGCGCCTTGAAGTCGACTTCAGCACGAATTTACCACCACACCTGGAAGGTGTTCTTCGCATGGCGTCGAGGATGCGGTGTTTCTACGCTGAGATTCTCGATCCCCAACATCTTGATGTATCTCCAGTTGGGCCTGGCCCCAAGTTCCCTCAGGAGACAAATATCGGCTTTATCCGTCCTGGTCCAGTGCGGAATTGCTACCAGGTTACAGGTAAAGACTTTCATCCAGGGTCTCTCCCACTTGGTACCTCCCTATAAGGCGCCAATGGATGCCTGGGACCTTGACCTGGTCCTAAGGGTTCTGCAGGAAGCTCCATTTGGACCGCTTCAGAAGGTTTTCGGAGAGGGTCCTTTCCTGGAAGGTGGAGTTCCTAGTGGCCATCACTTTTGTCAGGCGGGTTTTCAGAGCTGACAGCACTATCCGGCCGAGCTCCATTCCTCACTTTCCATAAGGATTAGGGGTGCTCATTCCAACCCCTCCTTTACTGCCGAAAGTCGTGTCCTCTTTTCACATTAATGAAGATGTTGTTTTGCCTTCATTT
Organism: Dendrobates tinctorius; assembly: GCF_039654945.1. Taxonomy (NCBI): domain Eukaryota; kingdom Metazoa; phylum Chordata; class Amphibia; order Anura; family Dendrobatidae; genus Dendrobates; species Dendrobates tinctorius. Next base: position 6,939,162 of record NW_027361709.1, read on the forward strand.
TGGCCAGCCGTGTGGAAGAGGCTCGTCACATGTTGGACTTGGTAAGAGCCCTCCGGAGCAGGGCTGTGGAGTCGATAAGCCAAACCTGCGACTCCGACTCCTCAATTTCCCTTACACTGACTCCAACTCCGACTCCACGACTCTGACTCCACATATATTGCTTATATTTAAGTGAAAAAATTATTCTAGTACAATGTGAACATCAGACATTTAATCATTTCTATGATCCAATAATCAAGATATTTAGATCATAATATCTATTTATTGGAATACAGCTTTAGAACAAAAACTGTAATAAACTAATTATGTAATACACTGTATACATGTACATGTATACGGTACAGACCAAAGTTTGGACACACCTTCTCATTCAAAGAGTTTTCTTTATTTTCATGACTATGAAAATTGTAGATTCATTCTGAAGGCATCAAAACAATGAATTAACACGTGGAATTATATAAATAAAGTGTGAAACAACTGAAAATAAGTCTTATATTCTAGATTCTTCAAAGTAGCCACCTTTTGCTTTGATTACTGCTTTGCACACTCTTGGCATTCTCTTGAGGAGCTTCAAGTGGTAGTCACCAGAAATGGTCTTTCAACAGTCTTGAAGGAGTTCCCAGAGATGCTTAGCACTTGTTGGCCCTTTTGCCTTCACTCTGCGGTCCAGCTCACCCCAAACCATCTCGATTGGGTTCAGGTCTGGTGACTGTGGCGACCAGGTCATCTGGCGTAGCACCCCATTACTCTCCCTCTTGGTCAAATAGCCCTTACACAGCCTGGAGGTGTGTTTGAGGCCATTGAAAAATAAATGATGGTCCAACTAAACACAAACCGGATGGAATAGCATGCCGCTGCAAGATGCTGTGGTAGCCATGCTGGTTCAGTATACCTTCAATTTTGAATAAATCCCCAACAGTGTCACCAGCAAAGCCCCCCCCCCCACACCATCACACCTCCTCCTCCATGCTTCACGGTGGGAACCAGGCATGTAGAGTCCATCCATTTCACCTTTTCTGCGTCGCACAAAGACATGGTGGTTGGAACCAAAGATCTCAAATTTGAACTCATCAGACCAAAGCACAGATTTCCACTGGTCTAATGTCCATTCCTTGTGTTCTCTAGTCCAAACAAGTCTCTTCTGCTTGTTGCCTGTCCTTAGCAGTGGTTTCCTAGCAGCTATTTTACCATGAAGGCCTGCTGCACAAAGTCTCCTCTTAACAGTTGTTGTAGAGATGTGTCTGCTGCTAGAACTCTGTGTGGCATTGACCTGGTCTCTATTCTGAACTGCTGTTAACCTGCGATTTCTGAGGCTGGTGACTCGGATGAACTTATCCTCCGCAGCAGAGGTGACTCTTGGTCTTTCATTCCTGGGGCGGTCCTCATGTGAGCCAGTTTCTTTGTAGCGCTTGATGGTTTTTGCCAATGCACTTGGGGACACTTTCAAAGTTTTCCCAATTTTTCGGACTGACTAACCTTCATTTCTTAAAGTAATGATGGCCACTCGTTTTTCTTTACTCAGCTGCTTTTTTCTTGCCATAATACAAATTCTAACAGTCTATTCAGTAGGACTATCACCTGTGTATCCACCAGACTTCTGCACAACACATCTGATGGTCCCAACCTCATTTATAAGGCAAGAAATCCCACTTATTAAACCTGACAGGGCACACCTGTGAAGTGAAAACCATTTCTGGTGACTACCTCTTGAAGCTCATCAAGAGAATGCCAAGAGTGTGCAAAGCAGAAATCAAAGCAAAAAGTGGCTACTTTGAAGAACCTAGAATATAAGACATACAGTATTTTCAGTTGTTTCACACTTTTGTTAATTATATAATTTCACATGTGTTAATTCATAGTTTTGATGCCTTCAGAGAGAAGAAAACGCTTTGATTGAGAAGGTGTGTCCAAACTTTTGGTCTGCACTGTATGTGTGTGTGTCTATTCTCTCTCTCTCTCTCTCTCTCTCTCTCTCTCTCCTATGGGCGTAGCCAGCATCAAACCTGGGGGGGGGGCGGGCAGAATCTCATACTGTTCCGCAGAATTTCATACTTCACACCTCTACCCTTGAAAATAAAGCCTGCACCTTAAGAAGATGTGGTGATGAATGCAGTCTTTATTCCAACTATCTGTTGATGTTACTGAAGATGAGCAATGCCTGTCCTGGGCGTCCTTTTGGGCAGCTATGAGGTGTACCTGACTGGTGCTAAAAGAAAGAGTGTTAGTCTGTGTGCTATCCGGCTTTCATTCTTTTTGGTACAGATATGATATGTATAAATGGATATATAGAGCAGATTTCTAATCTGCTTTTGCTATTGAAAACATTATCTATGAGCTCAAAAACCTTTCAGGTAATGCGGTTTTTTAAAAAGCTGATCTGCTTTTGCAACTGAAAAACGTATCCTCAAAAAACGCAGCAAAAACGCTGTGTGTGAATGTAGCCTTAGATCAGGTATAGAACAGTCATTTATAGGACATTTCATAACTTTCCTAAATTCCTATGAAAAAATATTCAGCACATTCTGCATTGAACTACCGTACCCAATTTATTATAAATTTTAGGAGTCGGAGTCTGTCCATTTTATACCGACTCCGACTCCACAGCCTTGCTCCGGAGGTACGGGTCGAGGACGGCTCCCTTTCGTCAGACGAACACGCTCGCTGTTCGTGCTCCCCGAAGGGCGCAGAAAGGGACTCGCTGCCTCAAAATCGACCATAGCCAGATGATTTTTTTGTTTGACTTTTTAGGAGTCCTACCGCATTAGAGACACGCCGATTCCAGCAGGGATCAGAGCGCACTCTACTTGTGCAGTGGGCGCCTCTTGGGTGCTTCGGCATCAGGCTTCGACAGAACAGGTTTGCAAAGCAGCAACCTGGTCCAGCCTGCACACATTTGCCAGACATTGTAATAGTCATACTCAGGCCTCGGCGGATGCGAGCCTGGGTAGAAGGATTCTCCAAGCAGCGGTGGCGCGCCTTTAAACAAAAGGTGCATGTAGCTTGGACCGGTGAGTCAATCTCCCACCCAGGGACTGCTTTAGGACGTCACACAGTACCTGTGTCCCCCAATGAGGCGAAGGAGAAACATGGATTTTTGTGAGTACTCACCGTAAAATTCTTATCTCCGAGGCGCTCATTGGGGGACACAGCACCCACCCTAATAGCCAGTTGGCTCTTGTTTTGTTAAAATTTATGTGCATTTACTAATTTGAGATAAGGGTGGTGGTTTTTTTTTTTGACTTGTTGTATCTGTATTAAGGCTGATTTGTTGTCCTCCTACTGCTTTGGCACCCAACTGATTTCCGCCAGCAATAGGGGCGAGGGTGTATACTGCAGAGGAGGAGCTAGCCTTTTTTTTCACTTGGTGTCAGCCTCCTAGCGGCAGAAGCATACACCACAGTATGTGTCCCCCAATGAGCATCTCGGAGGATTTTACGGTGAGTTATCACAAAAATCCATGTTTTGGTTTTACCATTGGAAACAATGGTACTGTACAACGCAGCAGAAACGCTGCGGAACCGCAGCAGAATCCGCACCGTGTGCACATAGCCTCACAATATTCACATCGATGTAAAGTGTGTTGTCAAAGATGAAGCTTCACTTCACATCTACTGTGCTGGCAATTTCCAGCCCCTGCAGCAACGCCGCTACTTAATAATAAGGCACCAGTGTGCAGAATTGGCATTGATGGGATATAGGAAAAAACCCTCTGATATTCCACATCTGGAAATTATCTATAAGCACATGAGCTGCTGCAATGTGTGTGGGGTCACCTGACGGGACTCCGGCTTCTCTGCGCATTATACCATCACATGTGTGATAGAACAGAGCCACCTGGTGGACGACTAATGAAACTACCCTTGCAACGTGACGAAAGGCGGCAGGATTTAATGCTTTCAGCATATGGTATTTTCTTTAATTTTATCAGGTTCCTTTCCTTAAATGCTATAGGCAACAACAGCACTGGTAAGTACAGCAATAAATACAGGTCACCCATAAATCAGGTTGATTGTCTAGATCGGCAGTCTCTACTAAAGAATATAGGTTGTACATTAGTTTGAAATATTCTACATTTCTGTGTGTGTATAATATATATATATATATATATATATATATATATATATATATATATATATATATATATATATATTTCTTTTTTTTTTTTTATTTATTTTTTTTTTTTTTTTATGTTAGCATAAATTTAATGTTTTTATTTTCCTTTATAGGATAGAGTCACTTTCAGAAGAATAATTCTGAAAAACAATGCCAAAAAAAGGAAGATGTATGAGATCTTTGTAGAATCTGTGCCCGTTCTAAAGTCATTAGAGGTGAGACCCGGGTCACCTCTCTTCTATATTTCGGTGAATCATTTCCTGCATTGTCTACATTATTTTTTTTCCTCCCCAAGCCTTCTGAGCGAATGAAAATTGTAGATGTAATAGGTGAGAAGACTTATAAAGACGGAGACCGCATTATCGCCCAGGTGAGAGCTGCCTGCCTTTGCACCGCAAGCCTGGGGAGAATGAGGGTCATCTGCGATCCTAAGCTTGTGTTTTATTCTGCAGGGTGACAAGGCGGACTGCTTCTACATCGTCGAATCTGGAGAAGTAAAAATAATGATGAAAAGCAAAGTGAGTGGGGGAGGGATTGTATATCTCCTCCCCAGAGAGAAAACAATGTAAAAAGTTAAACTCTTTTACATACAACACACTATTATGGTGCAATTAAGGTCCCCATCATTAATAGGATCGTTTGGCATCATTCTCTTCAGTCCTTTCAGATGTGGATTATTACACTTTGTGCGCTCTATAAAGTCACTTTTATTTCTCTAGGAACTGGATTAGAGGAATGAAAGCTATGCTAACAAAATATAAATGTCCATGTGATCTGAGGAGTTTTCTCATTGTTATCTCCTTCCTTGTCACAATTATCTATGCCAGAAACTGATGTCAGATGAAAGCTTTTCTTGTACCCCAGGATGGTGCGGTGACGTCACTTGTAATGTGCTGTTCTCTTTTAGACAAAGTCCGGCCAAGAAAGCAACCAAGAAGTGGAGCTCACGCGCTGTAGGAGAGGCCAGTATTTCGGAGAACTTGCTCTTGTTACCAATAAGCCCCGTGCTGCCTCTGCATATGCCGTAGATAATGTCAAGTGTTTAGGTAAGAACTGTAAAGAAGATTAAATCTGCACACCTCTGCTAAAAGGGCTTTTATATTGATGATCTAAGCTTAGGATTGCTTATCGATATCAGATCTGTGGGAGTCAAATATCCCCAATAATCAGCGGTTATTAGCTTTAGCCAAATATAAACCGTGTACAGAGCTGAGCACCACTGCAGTAGCCACAGGCTGTGCTGCAGATCAGCTGCTTTCTTGTATGGTGTGATGGAGCGGCCGTGGCCCACTCTGTACATGGCTTGCAGCTGATAAGAATGGATCGGGGTATCGGACCCTTATTGATCTGATATTCATGAGCTATCCTATGATTTTCTTCATGTTTTGTCCAAAGATTTCATTGGGACAATTTCTTCTTGGAGATTTTGATCCAGGTCAGTATTAACAAAGTTGAGTGAATTTGTTTGGGACCTTGCTCATTCGTCAAATTATAGCGCTTACCAAATATAAACTACAGTATGAACCTGGATACATGGAGCGTGCCAGTTGATCGGCCCCGCTCCTGCATGTGTTGCGGCCGTGTCACAGTGACGACACATGCATGGAGAGCCTGTGTGTTGGGCTCTGCATGCATGTGCTGCGACTGTGACACAGCTGCAATACATGCAGGAGCGGGGCCGATAAACTGGCACGCTCCATGTATCCAGGTTCATACTGTAGTTTATATTTGGTAAGCGCTATAGTTTGACGAATAAGCAAGGTCCCAAACAAATTCACTCAACTTTGTTAATACTGATCTGGATCAAAATCTCCAAGAAGAAATTGTCCCAATGAAATCTTTGGACAAAACATGAAGAAAATCATAGGATAGCTCATGAATATCAGATCAATAAGGGTCCGATACCACGATCCATTCTTATCAGCTGCAATAAGGATAATTCGTTGGGAGTTATTGACATGCAATACTGTATGTTGTAAGAGGGCGACATGTGGAGAGGGTGGCACAACTTTCATTAGGTGACACATGGACTGTCCCACCTGTAGTCTACAAAATGTACCAATTTGGGACTTAAAGTGGCATGTAAAAGTTTAGGCTTCCCTGATCAAAATTTACTGTTATTGTGAACAGTTAAAGGGAACCTGTCACCCCCCCCCCCCCCCCGGGCGTTCTTAAGTGAAAGAGCCACCTTCAGCGGCACTAAGGCTGCATTCTGTTAAGGTGGCTCTTCTGTTTCTGATCCCTAGTAACGCAGAAATATTGACTTTTATAAATAGGTCCTCATACCTGTAATGCGTCCCATAGGTATGGTGTGTCCCCCTGTATCAGGCGCCGCCTCCCAGCCGTCCATCATGCCCCTTGTCTTGCGTCTGGGCGCCGCCTCCCAGCCGTCCGTCATGCCCCTTGTCTTGCCTCTGGGCGCCTCCTTCCAGCCGTCCATCATGCCCCTTGTCTTGCGTCTGGGCGCCGCCTCCCAGCCGTCCATCATGCCCCTTGTCTTGCCCAGCCGTCCATCATGCCCCTTGTCTTGCCTCTGGGCGCTGCCTCCCAGCCGTCCATCATGCCCCTTGTCTTGCGTCTGGGCGCCGCCTCCCAGCCGTCCATCATGCCCCTTGTCTTGTGTCTGGGCGCCACCTCCCAGCCGTCTATCATGCCCCTTGTCTTGCGTCTGGGCGCCGCCTCCCAGCCGTCCATCATGCCCCTTGTCTTGCGTCTGGGTGCCGCCTCCCAGCCGTCCATCATGCCCATTGTCTTGCGTCTGGGTGCCGCCTCCCAGCCGTCCATCATGCCCCTGTGCGTCGCCGCCTCCTGTGTAGTATGTCGGCGCCTGCACAGGAGGAGGAGGCGATGCACAGGGGCATGATGGACGGATGGGAGGCGGCACACAGACACAAGACGGGCATGATGGACGGATGGGAGGCGGCGCCCAGACGCGAGACAAGGGGCATGATGGACAGATGGGAGGTGGCGCCCAGACGCAAGACAAGGGGCATGATGGATGGCTGGGAGGCGGCGCCCAGACACAATAGGGGTATGATGGCCGGCTGGGAGGCGCCTGATACAGGGGGACACACCATACCTATGGGACGCATTACAGGTATGAGGACCTATTTATAAAAGTCAATATTTCTGCGTTACTACTAGGGGTCAGAAACAGAAGAGCCACCTTCACAGAATGCAGCCTTAGTGCTGCTGAAGGTGGCTCTTTCACTTAAAAATGCCCGGGGGGGGGGGGGGGGGTTGACAGGTTCCCTTTTGTGTTTTAGGGTTGATGCAAAAGTTTGGGCACCCTAGGAAATTTGTGTGCTCAGACAACTTTGAACAAGGTTTCAGACCTTAATTAGCTTGTTAGGGTTATGGCTTGTTCACTGTCCTCGTTAAAAAAGCCCAGGTGATGCCAATTTTCCAGCTTTATAAAAATCTAGCCTTTTCTAACCTTGTGCTAAAAAACAGCAGCCATGGGTTCTACTAAGCAGCTGCCGAGCACTCTGAAAATGGTGGAGGCCCACAAAGCAGGAGAAAGCTACAAGAAGATAGCAAAGCCTTTTCAAGTTGCCTTTCCTCAGTTCCAAATGTAAGAAATTGCTGTTAACAGGAACAGTGGAGGTCAAGATAAGGTCTGGAGGCCAAGCAAAATTTCAGTGGTAGCTGCTCTTAAAATTGCTAGAGAGAGGCAAATCAGAACCTTGCTCGACTGCAAAAGCCCTTCAGAAAGGTTTGGCAGACTCTGGAGTTGTGGTACATTGTTCTACTGTTCAGAGACACCTGGATAAATATGGCCTTCATAGAAGTCATGAGAAGAAAACCTCTCCTTTGTCCTCACCATAAAATTAAGTGCCAGAAAACTGCAAAATAACATTTAAACAAGCCTGATGCGTTTTGGAAACAAGTCCTGTGCACCAGTGAGGTTAGAAGCATAGAGCTCTTTGGCCACAATGATCAAAGGTATATGTGAAGAGAAAAGGGCACAGTATTTCAGGAAAAGAACTCTCCAACCATTAAGCATGGGCGTGAATCAGTCATGCTTTGGGGTTGTGTTGCAGCCCGTGGCACAGGGAACATGTCACTGGTAGAGGGAAGAATGGATTCAATGAATTTTCAACCAATTTTTGATGCAAACACAACACAATCTGTAAAAAAGCTGAAGGTGAAAAGAGGAAGAGGATGGCTTCTACAAATAAACAATTACCCTAAACACACATCACAATCCATAATAGATGATCTCGAAAGGTGTAATCTGAAGGTTTTACATTGCCCCTCACAGTCCCCTGATCTGAGCATCATTGAAAATCTGTGGCTAGACCTCAAAATAGCAGAGGATGGAAGATGACCCAGGAATATCACAGAATGGGAGGAATTCTCCAAGGAGGAATGGATGAAAATCCCTCAAACAAGAATTGAAAGACTCTTGTCTGGCTACAAATAGCATTTACAAGCTGTGATACTTGAAAAGAAGTGCTACTAGATACTCACCATGCAGGGTGCCCAAACTTTTTTGCATTGGTCCAGTTTCCTTTTTATCATTTTTTAAAAGGGGAAAGATGAAAATGTATATAATTTTTTTTGCCTAAAATACAGAGGAAATGTGTCCTCTTCAACTTGTTTAACTGTTCACAATAACAGTAATTTTGACTAAACTTTTACATGCCACTGTATGTCCTTGGTGCAACATACTTTAACACCGTACCTGGTGCACATGTGGACCTGCCAGAAACTAGAAGGATTCTGAAAGGGGGTGAGGGACTGATATCAATAGAGATGAGTGACTTGGTTTGCAGGAACCTTGTTCCCTGGCTGGGTCAGTAGTCTGTGTGTGCTGGACATTAGCCCTGTCAACCACCTCCTACCTGCCGGCATCCCCGGCTCCTCTTTTATTTAACCAGCATGGCGCAATGTTGTGTGCCACGTTGCAACAATCGCGCCACTCCAGAACTACAGCTTAGAGGATTTGGGGACGCTGACAATTAGGAGGGGGCTCCCATACAGCGATTATTGACCTGGCTGATGCCCCAGGGTCCTGAGAAGCAATTTGCCAATCTATAGTGTTCATTACAGTAATATCGTTCTCGCCTTCTGTATGTTGGGATGCTTAGAGTATTTGGAAACTAATGAATCAGGAAAGATTTCCATAGCAATAATACTTTATAGGGCAATGGCATGGATGAGATGACCGACTGAGAGTTTGTCACGAAGATAAACTGCTAACTCTAGAGGAGGTGGTATATACGAAATGGGGGAGCAAGTGGGAAAGGGAAAAATGGTGGGTGCTTTGGATAGAGACCCCAGGAATAGGATGGCGTGGAGATCGGACCCTATCACATGTTGCTACCGTTAGGGCTTCTATAGGGTATTCAGGACTTTTTGCTCTCGATCAATTTTGGAGCTATAGAGTAAACACTGCACTTGGAGCCACAGTGTGTAGTAATGGGTCAGAAATGTGGTGTGTATACGCTGCCATAACACATTATGGTGATATTGAGAAATTTGATCACGGACCACCTGTCTGACAGGCCACAGTCTGTACAGATGGTAGCGGTTGTGTCTGGCAGATTATTGAGCAGTGTAGGGGTCCCTCGGGGACGGTGCTTTCACCTTTTCTATTCATGATATATACAGTAGATTTTCAGTATAAATCTAATTTTTGCCACTTTCAAAAATTCTTGGATGAGTCTGTGGTAGTTGGATGTATTAGGGGGGCCGGGGTGATGAGGAATATATAGAAGGGTGGTGTCAGATTTTGGGGATTGATGCCAATCTAACTATTTACAATTGAAGATGAAGAAAACTAGGAAGCTGGTGGTGAAGAATAACAGGAGAAAGGTGGAAGGTTCACCCGTCACTACAGCTGGTCAGGAAGTGGAGCAGATGGACAGTTACAAATTCGGGGGGGCTGCTTGAACCGTAAACTTACTTGGAGGTGTCATACAGAGTGGGTTTACAAGAAGGGGATGAGCAAACTGTACGTCCTACGGAAAAGAAGGTTAATATGTGCAGCAAAATGTTAGCAATGTTCTACCAGTCTGTAGTGGCAAGTGCCATCCTTTTTGCAATCCTATGCTGGGGATGTAGCATGTGGGTGTCTGATGCGAATAAGCTTATCGAGAAGGAAAGCTCGACTGTTGGCCTCCATCTTGACACTTGGGGAGGTAGTGGAGGAAAGCACTCTTAAGGATATGGAAGCGACAGAGGAGCACCATCAGTAACCGTCTAATCCTACTAATGTGTAAGAAGGAACGATACAAGAAATCTTTGGCTGACTGCTATGGGAATGTATAACAATCACCTATGTGGAAAATCCACAAAGTGAATTCTTTTATTGGATACGAAGTGTGGATAAGGCTAGGTTCACATTGCGTTAGGGGCATCTGTTAAACGGATGCACTAACGCAGATGTCATCTTTGACATCTTTTGTGCACCTAGTGCTAATGTATGCGCTAAGGCTAGGTTCAGATTGCGTTAGAGCAGTCCGTTCAACACATGCGTTAAATGGACTGTGCTAATAAAACTCCTTATTTATGAACGCGTTATGCGATCGCGCTAGCGGTGATGGACCTTCGAAAGCTGCAGACTGTGCCCGAGGGGCCGTCACAGAATGACGGCACATCGCTAACGCATGCCGATTATGACATGAGCTAGCGATGCGCTACATAATGGCAGTCTATGGGTGCATTAACGCATCGCATTACAGATCATTAATGCCGCTATGTAACGGATGTGTTAAACGCAGCGCAATAACGCAATCTAAACCCAGACCAACGCATGGTAGCATTTTGTTACCATGCGTTAGCCATACAGGCCTATGCACAGCGAACGCATCCGTCCTAGGCCCAACGCACCCGAAAACGCTGTAGACCCCGTTCTTGGGTGTGTCCCAAATGCATCATCGCTAACACATGCCGAATTTGGCATACGTTAGTATAATTGCGGCCAATGGGTGCGTTAACGTATGTTACATAGCGTTAGTGCCGCTATGTAACGGATGCGTTAAACGCATACCCATAATACAATGTGAACCCAGCCTAACCTGTGGATAATTGTGTATGAGCGTGTGTAACTTGTCAGAAGACTGTCATCCATTCCATTGCTGTGATACTACACTTCCCCTCAGGATCAATAATAGTATTTTTATATTCTGCTGCTTTCTAATTTAACGATGCACAACGTGTAACCAGTTATTAGATTTAAAGGGGTTGTCCGGGCTTTTCACATAATCTCAGTACATATCTGGGCTGCAGAATTATGACAATAAGTAATTTACTTTCTGTCACTAGTTTGCACGGTTTTCTAGATATTCTGAACAGAACGTCCAAGGGGGGGGTGGGTGTTAGGGCATTGAAATGAGAACTAGTCGTAACCTCCTACTCTACTCCAAACATGCCCTCTATAGCAACAACCCCACCCTCCATTGCTACAGGCCCTCCCTGTCCACATGAAGAAGCCTATCCCTCCTCACACAGTAAGGGTACCGTTACACCTAGCGATGCACCAGCGATCCCGACTAGCGATATGACGCGGTCAGGATCGCTGGTGCATCGCTAGGTGGTTGCTAGTGAGCTGCCACTCAGGCAGATCTCACTATCGACATCGCTGGGGACGGGGATCGCTACTTACCTGTCAGACGCGGCGATCCTGCGTCCTCCCGCCCGGCTCCACGCGTCGCTCGTCGTCACAGCAGGAAGCGCCGCAGGAAGTGGACGACGAGGAATGGTCCAGGAGCTTCTCGCGCGATCGGCGATAACCAGCGGGGGAGCCGGTCGGAGGTAAGTATCACATGCAGCGATATCGCTAGCAATATCGCTGCAACGTCACAAAATCGGTGACTTTGCAGCGATATTGCTAGCGATATCGCAGTGTGTAACGGGGGCTTTACGAATTCTTCCCCTCCAGCAGCCTCAGTGCAGAGAGCTGCTCCTCCCCCAGACACAGTTATCTATATCTATGGAAAGTGAAACCAGTGAGGAGGAGGGAAAATCGTCCTGTATTCTAATCGCACAGGGGGTGGCAGTCATTGATGTAGTCTGTTGTGTGACAAAGCCTCTGCTGTGTGAATGAGACCGCTCTGTCACTGATGTCTTCACACAGCAGATTTGGTGCAGTGTATGTGTGAAGCTCCTCCAAGCTCCAGTGACCAGCACCACCCACTGCCTACTCATTGGCTGGCAGTAAACTGCACCAGCACTCATCTTTATCATCATTCCAGCATTGGAAAGAACACAGCAGTGATCCTGTATTTGTGAAATCAGAACAATAAATACATACACCCCCCAACACTTCACACTGTTACAGCTGCTGATTGGACAGGCTGCTCCCATCAGTATTTGTCATTAGAGACACAGTGCTCACACATACACTGCACCAAATCTGCTGCTGTGTGAAGACATCAGTGACACAGAGCTGTCTCCTTCACACAGCAGAGGCTTTGTCACACAACAGATTACATTAGTTACTGCCATCCCCTGTGCAGATTAGAATACAGGACGATTTTCCCTCCTCACTGGTTTCACTTTCCATAGGTAACTGTTCAGTGTGTGTCTGGGGGAGGAGCAGCTCTCTGCACTGAGGCTGCTGGAGGGGGAGGATTTGTTACTGTGTGTTGATGGCTTCATGTGGACGGGGAGAGCCTGTAGCTATGGAGGGTGGGGTTGTTGCTATAGAGGGCATGTTTGGAGTAGAGTAGGAGGTTACGACTAGTTCTCATTTCAATGCCATAACGCCCCCACCCCTTGGACGTTCTGTTCAGAATATCTAGAAAACCGTGCAAACTAGTGACAAAGTAAATTACTTATTGTCATAATTCTGCAGCCCAGATATGTACTGACATTATGTGAAAAGTCCGGACAACCCCTTTAATGGGGAGTTGAGCTTTGTTCTGTATAATCTTATTTTATTTTTTTTTGTGAATTTTTATTTATTTTATGTACAATTTTCAAAAAACGTTTTAAAGTCACTCTCTTGGGATTGATATGGCTGATAACAGAGAACAGTAAATTTAAATTGAGAAAACATTTTTTTTGTTTTTACTGTAATCTGTGTTTTCCTTTCTCAGTTATGGATGTACAGGCCTTTGAGCGATTGCTGGGCCCCTGCATGGACATTATGAAGAGAAACATCAGTCATTACGAGGAGCAGCTGGTGGCATTATTTGGTTCTAGTATGGACCTCCGGGATCCCGGAAAGTAGGCACCTTGTTACCTCCGTGCCTTCTCTGTTCAAGACACAGACACAAGCCTCCTGTGAGCTGTACAACAAGGGACAAAGCGCCGCCATGGACACACTGCTGCTGTCGTCTTGGGCATTTTTTTTTTTTCTTTTTTTAATATTAGGAAACCATTTACAAATGGAAGAATTCAGCACCAGAGGCTGGGGTAGAAACCCAATCTGTGTGATCATTTTGCTGCTGAGATCCCATTATAAGACCATCTATAAATGTGCCTTTTATAAAAGAGTATACTGCCCTGCTCAGAATGATGGGTCTCAGAATAACCCCCTGCAGACCCCCAGCTCCCTGCTGCTTCACCGTCCCTACGGGCTTGTTAGAATTGCTTTTGCTTGGCCTTGTGACTCAATTTTGAGTCAAGATTCCCTCCCCCTAATTCCTCTCCCACCACATCCACCTTTAATATTTGTTTCAAAGGGAACCTATCATTTTCAAAACTTTACCCATGTCATAAGTTGCTATCTGTAGGAACCAAGTGCTGAAAACCCCCCACCGATCTGACACAAAGGGGCAGAAGCGCTCTGCTAGGTATCGGGCCGGTGGATGTTTGGGCTTACCTCTCACCACACCAAAGGGGCACAGTGCTCCTCTAAGCACTTCTGCCACTTAGCGTTTTACCACAAAGACCCTCTCTGATTTAGATTTGACATGTCCATTTTATGAAATGATGGGTTCCATTTAATAGCTCTTTGTTAAATACTAAAATTATCACCTTATGTTGGCACTTTTTTTTCCCCCCAGATTTTATCAAGTCAGCATTTTAGCAGACTTCCCTCCAAAGGCCAGAAACCTAAACCATCTGATAAGAGGAAACCAGTGTTTTTATTTAATGTTTCCCTGTAACGTTGTCTTACGGCCGTGACTTTGTGCCACCCGGTGGGGGTCCTGCATCCCGTGGAGCGCAGTGACAGCTCTGCTCATCCTGCAGGGGTTGGCGTACTATTTTAGAACACTTTTAAACTTGAAAGTATTTATTAAAGTCAGATTGCTAGCTCTCCCTTCCCCGTCCTTGGTTTTTGTATGGTACGCATTTTATCTGGCAGGATTTGTTGCTCCGTTTTCACTGCATTCCTCTTCTTTTTTTTTTTTTTTTTTTTCTTTTTTTTTTTTGTCCCCCTTTGGGTCAAGTATTAATATAAGTAATAAATTTACATTTTTTGGTCACGCCGTCACACTGTGCAGTATTTCCAGGAATCGAATTCCCCGCCATATTGTCTTGGGTTAGCTGGAGATGATTGGTAAAGGCTCGGGTGCTGACATTACAGGTATTGCGTAGGCACTATTACATGAAGGTGAAGACTGTCCCTGCCGTGGTGACATTGTCAGTGCAGCCACATACTGACCCCATAAGATGGGGGCGCACCTGTTCCTGCGCTTCTCTGATGGGATCCCTTCCTCCTTGTGTTCCTAAGCTGCCTGACTGCATATTACAATTTTCCCTAGTGCCTTATGCAGACTTCTAAGCCTTTCCATTTCTTTGTTAGGCTTCTTCAGGATGTAACATAGACCGGCAACTAAGAGCCAACCAACTAGTGCATGTAGTACTGAAAATGCAGTCCCGGAGCTTAGGACCACCCATATTCTGTCCTGGAGAACGTATGAGTATTAATGAGGTACGTGGTGACCCTCATGTGCAAGGATTGACAGCCACAACAGAATTTAATGCTGTGGCCAGCTTGCCTCTTCACTTAGAGGTGCACCAGGTAAAACAAAGACTACGTCCTGTTCAGTGCTGGAGCATGATGCAGTCCTTGTGTCCACCCTTCCCAGACATGTCTGCTTATTATTTATTCCTGGATGACTCCTTTGCTAACATTCCCTTTTTAAAAGAAAAAAAAAAAAAAAAAGCTTAAATAGAATATCCCTATAACTGCAACTGCATCGGTCAACCACCGTGATAGAGGTGTTCACACTCCGCATTGCTTTCTGCACGGCTTTTTTGTTTTTCTTTGCAGTTTTGTGATTTAATTAGTTGGGGACACGATGGCTTCAGAAACACCAGAGAGGTCAATAGGGAGAACTCAGCAGCAAAAAGTGTCTCTGGGGGAGGGGAAATATCCAGCCGTTCTTGCTGTTGGTGGAAGGAGTTATTTTTTTTATATATATTTTTTATTTTCCCCCTTCTTAGGATTCACGGATTCACACGTTTTTCTGGCCGATCGCACTTCTGTTTTTTATTTTTTTGTCGCCGCACAGATTTCACATTTTAACAATTTAGTATATAAAGTTTGCTCTTGTTGAAACACAAACTGTTCTGCACAGATAAAAAGTTGAAAAGAAAAGAATTACAACTCTGAATGTCACCTTCATTCTTCTCCTGTTTTCAGATGAACTTGTGATTTTCATTTTTTTTTTTTTTTTGGCGTTATCGACATGAGTATGTTTAACAGTTTTGCCAAAGTAGATTTTTTTTTTTTTTTGGTGGGGGGGGGGGGATGTTAAAGTTCCATTCAGCTATCCAGGGGGGTCTTGCAGCGTTGGTTTTGCTGTGTTTTCCACTGCAGGATGTTTTTACATGGTCACCTTTTCTTTTCTCCTTGAGGCCTTCCTTTTGGTTTCTAGCGATCGTTTTAGTTCTTGCTACAGGGCTATATCGAGGGATGCGGGGACGGCTCCGCATAATCCGTAATCTTAGTGTGCGTTTTGAGGGGAAAAAACTAAAAGTGGAAATGCACTATACAATTTTTACCTTCCCCCGTTTGCTTATACCAACACACAACTGACTTTTTGCCTAAAAGAAGCTACCTCAAGGTGTTAAGTGCTTTGCAAAATGATCTCACCTGTGAATGCGCCCCACGTGTTACTACTCATTTCTGTGTTGCATTGCTATGTACCTATCATTAGAGCACAACGCAGGCGGCCATCGGGCTTAATGCACTGGTATTTGGCCATTGAGTAGGGGGTCTGATCACCAGGACAGACTCGCTTTATGGACTGATTTTGCTGGTCCAGTTGTTGGGTTGACCAGGATTGTGGCATTGCAACTGCTACCCATTCACATCATTGCAACTGGTCTGCAATACCTGCCACAATCCATAGAGATGCGCACTTCTGTCTTCTGAAGAAAGCAGCCATTTTTTTCAAATTCTGGACAATTCCTTTAAATTGGGCAGCCTCCAACCTGATGCTATTGTAAAAATGCTAAGTATAACTGCCGGGGAAACTTTGGGGTAAGACATTGTTGCCTTAAAGGGATTGTCCAGTAATCTATTAACACAGTTGTCTACAAAAACAGCGCCATACATGTTTACAGGGTGTCTGGTATTGCACCTCAGCTCTTAAAGGAAATGAGGCTGAGCTGCAATATCTCACACAACCTGTGGACAGGTGAGATGCTGGTTTTTGGAGAAAGGCAGCCATGTTTTTCTAACTCTTAAAGAGACAGCTGTGGGGTCAGGTGACTGCGTTTTGGTCTTTAATTTGGCTTTATGAGAAAGTTAGGTGTCATTCCCAATTTTAAAGGGGTCTGTCCTGGTGATTTTCCGCTAAGTCCTAGCAGATTGTTGGCCGACGTTGTCCACTCCGGCACGATGGCTGCCTACACGGCGTGCATGTGACCGACCCTCTTTAAGAAAAGAAAGTTTGGTTCTGTTCTGGGATTTTTATGTCCTTTTCACTCCAACAGTATTTACCAGAGAAAGGGAAGCGATGGAGAATCCTCAGTATTGAACTTTTTGCGCCATCATGTGACCGCTCCTTTCCATGGGATTTATGCGATTTTAAGTTTTATTAATAAATGGCAAAATTCTTATCGAGCCACCTGGTCCATGGTCTCATTCAGCTCCTCCAATCTCTGGATACACTACACTGTGCGACGCTGTCTTCGGTTGGGGGATTTTTGGGGTGTATTGGACACTGTGCGGTCACTCGGCTCCCAGTATAGCTGTGCGCCATTTTCTGTTACATTTGGTTATGCAATGTTTGATTATTAAAATAAAGCAAGCTGATAACTTGAGGTTTTGTGCTCCATCCCTCTGGCTTTTAAACCTTTTACTGATGAGAGGAAGAACTGATGTCCGTATCGTGAACATCCGGTGGGGAATGTTGCCAGCTCAATGTGGAGCAATTACCAAAAGAAAAAATTTTTTAATTGCCTAAAAACGACCCTTCTGCTTTGGATGAATATGCGCCCATGGGGACCTGTGAGCAGAGAAAGAGGCGGCTGCCTGTCCGCACATGGCATCCCCTGCTCCATATGTTACAGCTTGGCACCCATAGAAGTCCGAGTGCCCTATAATGGGTGCAGATAAGGCAGATGTCCCTGCCATTCAGCAAAGGCTGTAGTATATTTGGTGCTCAATTACCCTTTTATATGGCCATGGACACAACTTGCAGCATTTAATGTGGTGTGGCTCAATTTACGGTTTTGTAAAATTTTTGCTATGGAAAAATAATCTGCCTTCCCCCATATGCACATACTACTAGGGTCGTTCTAGATGAGCTGATCAGTGGTCATCTGAATGTGCCATTAGGATAAGTTGGTTTTATTGTTTTCAGTCTGTGTCCTGTCCGTCAGCACAAGGCTCTGTGATGGGTGATGCATAAAGGTACCATCACATTTAGCGATGCACCAGCGATCCCGACAACGATATGACGCGGTCAGGATCGCTGGTGCATCGCTAAGTGGTCGCTAGTGAGCTGCCAAACAGTCAGATCTCACCAGCGACATAGCGGCGGTCGCTACTTACTTGTCAGACGCGGCGATGAAGACGTCCTCCCGCCCGCGTCGCTCGTCTCCACAGCAGGAAGCTGACGACGACAAAACGGCCCAGGACGTTCTCGCGCAATCAGCGATAATCAGCGGGGGAGCCGGTCGGAGGTAAGTATCACACATAGCGATATTGCTAGTGATATCGCTTAGTGTGACGGGGCCTTAAGTCACAAAGATGGCGTTTTATTCCCTTCTGCAATGTGCACAGACCCAGTCTCCACCGCTAATTGCAGACGTGACTGCTCCGATAGTTTCAGCACGTAGCCTTGTGCTGCCATTTGAAGGACGCTCACTTTTCGTCCTTATGCTGCGATCACACCCAGCTCTCGAAGAAGGTGAGAATGGATACTCTCATTGATTTCTATAGGTTTGCATCTGGCACTTATCAAAGCTGCAAAATACTCAATAGCTTAACTTATAAAGCAAAAAAAGCCCTTCCTGAAGTGTGATTGATGCAGATTGTGGTTCTCAGGGTTCTTCCCTGTTCACTTCTTTCATATTCTTGCAGGATAAGGGACCTTTGCTTATGTGACCATAATATCACTAAAGGTCCTTCTACACTATTAACCATGGAAAATGCACTTATTTTAACCCCTTACTGCCAGCTGACGGAATATTACGTCAGCTAGCAGTAGCACCTGCGTTGAGGTGGGCTCCGGCAGTGAGCCCACCTCAAAGCTGCGACATGTCAGCTGTTTTTAACAGCTGACATGTGCCCGCAATAGGCGCAAGCGGAATCGCGATACGCCGGTGCCTATTAAATAGTAGTTAAATGCAGCTGTCAAACTCTGACAGCGGGCATTTAAATGCACTTCCGGGGGCCGGTCCAGAAATGGGCACAGCGACGACCCCCCGTCACGTGATCGGGGGTCATCGAGGTGTTGCCATCACAACCAGAGGTCTCCTCGAGACCTCTATGGTTGTTGATGGCAGATTGCGATGAGCGCCATCCTGTGGTCAGCGCTCATAGCAAGCCTGTAATTCTGCTGCATAGAGGTGATCTGAGCATCACCTCTATGTAGTAGAGGCGATCGTGCTATGGCAGCTTCTAGCCTCCTATGGAGGCTATTGAAGCATGCCAAAAGTTAAAAAAAAAAAAAAAAGTTTAAAAATATAAAAAAAAGTTCGAATCGCCCTCCTTTCTCTATTCCCCCATGACAGCACCACAGAGAGAGGGGATCTGCTCTTCAGGGATAGGAACCTACAGATAAAATTGTGGTACCTCTCCTCCCCCAGTTGGGTTCCTGTCCCTGACGGGTAATCTACAGCATTGTGGTACCTGACAGATGAAGATCCGGGGCCGACCTGTCCGGATGCTGGCAGCGGGGCGGCCCCTGTCACAGCGGGTGCGTTTCCCGAAGCTGCCACCGATGGGTCTGTGGGGGGGGGCGGAGCCGCTGCTCCGAATAGGAGGCTGGGGCTTGCTGGGTCCCAGAACAGATGCGCGGTTGCAGCGTCGTGGTACAGAGGGTGGACCAAGATGGCTGCTGCCCTGGGAATAGATGACTCCTTCCGGGTCCCTGAGTCGGTGCATGCGCGGTGCACGCTCCCCGGGTAAGCACGGTGCAGAATGGAAGGAAGTGATGGCAGGAAATTTAAAAATGGGCATTAGAAAATGCTCCTGGCTGGAAGCGTCCTGAGCAAAATGGAGGATAGCGACCAGGAGCAGAAGCATCGCTACCGACAGAAGGGCCGGGACAGGCGAGACACCTGATCCAGTAGTCACTCCACACAGCAAAGCAGATCAGCTGCAAGGAGCAAGTCACCATCCTTGGATCATCCTATACAGGATCCGAATCCACCTCCCGAACCGTTACCTGCGACCGCATCCATCTGGTGAGTGATCTTCGAGAATGTTCACCATTGTAATAGGCTTCTTTTCCCTTATTAGGGAAAGAAGGGGAAAGGAAGAACAGGGAATGCCCCACTTGTAACAGAGCCTTGCCAGAATCATGGGATAAGAAGCTTTGTGAATCTTGTATACAAGAAGTGCTCTGCGAGGAAACCATGGATATCACCTCAGATCTTAGAGCTGTAATTAGATCAGAAGTTCAGAGTGTCCTTACATCTTTAAAACAGGGAGATAAAGTAAAAAAAAGGACACCTTAGTGTGTTCCCAATCAGATCCGGCTACAGCTGGAGAAGTTATCTCGGATACATCGGACTCTTTCTCCTCAGACGAGGAAGCAGGGGGATGTCACTGTTTTCCCCTAGATGAGGTAGACACACTAGTGAAAGCTGTGAGATCTACCATGGGGGCGTCGGACCCTCGTCCTGATAGGTCGGTTCAGGACATAATGTTCGGGGGACTGGGCCAAAAGAAACGCAGGGTGTTTCTGCTAAATGAAAATGTACAGAGCCTGATCAAAAAAAGAATGGAAGAAGCTGGACAGGAAGAACTCCATGGTCTCTTCCCTTTAAGAGGAAATATCTCTTCGATGAGGAGGCGTCCACATCTTGGGACAAGGCCTTGAAACTTGCTGTGGCCAAGGCCTCAAAGTTCACCCTGCCCTTTTATAGCTGTCTACAAATATCTAAAGGGCTGTCACATTGTAGAAGGATCAACTTTATTCTCATTTGCACAAGGAAAGACTAGAAGCAATGGGATGAAGCTGAATGGGAGGAGACACAGATTAGATATTAGAAAAAACTTTTTGACAGTTAGAGTGATCAATGAGTGGAACAGGCTGCCACGAGAAGTGGTGAGTTCTCCTTCAATGGAAGTCTTCAAACAAACAGAGGCTGGACAGACATCTAACTGGGATGATTTAGCGAATCCTGCTTTGAGCAGGGGGTTGGACCAGATGGCCCAGGAGGTCCCTTCCAACTCTACGATTCTATGATTCTAGGACATGGGTACACTTAAGGACCCCTAAGGCCTGTTTCACACTTCCGTTTTTGACCATCAGTCAAAATCTGCCGGTTTTGCAAAAAAAAACCGGATCCGCCATTTTTTTCGGCGGATCCGTTTTTTCACCATTGATTTGCATTAACGGCGGATCTTGACGGATGGCCATCCGTTGGAACTTTTTTTTTGCGGATAGGTCAATTTTTTTGCGTCCGCCGAGATGCCTGGACGGACCATGCAACGTTTTTTGGGCTGCAGGATCCGCATTTTTATAGTGCGCATGCCCGGAGGAATGAAGTCAGGTGGAAATTTAACCCTGAAATCATGTCTGGCGGACACACAAAATTCTCTCTCTCTCTCGCAGCGGTTCCTTTAAAATTCTTCATTCGGCGGATCCGTCAAAAAAAAGTCCGGTGGCATCCGTTCACATCAGTTACCAACGGATCCGCTTTCCACCATTTCGGCGGATTTTAACTGACACAAAAAAACTGATGTGTGAAACAGGCCTTAGATAAAAAAGCTGACATCTTCCTCAAGGGGGCCTGGGAATTAGACCGGCCATAGCGGCAACATGTACCTCCAGATCCCTAATGATATGGGTGGATCAACTCGAAACAACTGAGGGAGGGCACACCTAGAGATAAGATTCTAGAATCTATCCCAGCGATAAGGGGAGCTGCAGCCTTCTTGGCGGACTCATCGGCTGACTCAGTCCGTTTAACAGCTAAAGCGGCAGCCCTCTCGAACGCAGCCCGGAGAGCATTATGGGTCAAATGCTGGACAGGGCTTACAAACTAAAATGAAATCATGTTCAATCCCATGCGAGGGAAAATTCTTATTCAGAGAGACACTGGATGATATCCTCCAGAAGGCAGGGGATAAGAAAAAGGGCTTTCCGAACCTGGGGCCTGTGGCGTTTAAACGGTCCTTTCGGAAGAAAAAGTTTTTTTCGTAAAAGGCCATCAAGGGAACAGAACAGATGGGATGAGGGGAGAAAGAGGGATAGAGGTTTCCTCTTAGGATTTTCGGCAGTTCTTCCCGGGACAAAAAATCCTAAGTGAAAGTTTGTCCAGGGTGGGGGGGAGATTAACCCTTTTCCTTCCGGCCTGGGGAAAAATCTCGAACAGCCCTTGGATATTTAATCTATTCGAGTCAGGCCTGAGGATAGACTTTCTCTCCCACCTCAAAAATATGTGGTAAACTCCACTAAGATCCTCTACACGAGAACAAAAAGCTCTAGAATGTGAGGTCCCAAATCTAGTAAAAAAAAAAAAAAAAGTCCTTCAGGAGGTTCCCCCTCAGGAGATGGGCAAAGGGTTCTACTCCCCACTTTTTCTAGTGTCCAAACCAGATGGCACATATCGAACAAATATCCATTTAGTTTCCGTAAATTTATAAGTCAAAAATTCAAAATGGAATCAAATCCACCATCAAAATCCTGTTCCCGAATGGTTTCATGACCGTATTAGATCTCAGCGATGCGTACTATCACATCCCCATTCACAAAGACTCCCGGAAATTCCTCAGACTAGCGGTTTCCATAGAGGGCGAGATAAGGCAATTCCAATACAGAGCCCTGCCTTTCGTAATATCTATAGCCCCACGCGTGTTCACAAAATTAGTAGCAGTGATGATGGCCCAACAAAGAGAGCAGGACATCCTAATATTCCCATACTTGGACGATTTCTTAATAGCAAGCAACTCTGCCCAAAGCTGCAAAAAAAGGGACAGTGATGGACACTCTACAGAACCTCAGCTGACTTCTAAACCTGAAAAAATCAAGGCTGGAGCCCAGCAAAGTGCAGGCATTCCTAGGGCTCACATTGGACTCAAACAAGCAAGAGTGCTGACTCCCAAGCCACAAAAAAGAAAAAATTGCACAGATAGTAGTGGCAAAAGCCATACGGAACCCCTCCATGACACTAAGTGATGTCACTGCTGGGTTCCTTTTCCGCCTGCTTATCGACAGTCCAGTGGGCGCAACTACATACAAGGGATCTCCAATGGGATATATTACCATACCAGTTGGCAATAAGGGGTCACTTAGAAGGTCACATAACCCTAGATTCGAGAACTATTCATTCCCTATCCTGGTGGAGGAATACCAACAACCTATCCAAGGGGATCCCCTGGGTAATACAAATATCACGTATAATCACCACGGATGCCAGTCCCATGGGATGGGGAGCACACATGGACAGCAGGGATGCTCAGGAGTCAGGGGGAATGGGAGGGGTCAGGAACTAGAAGCCTCCTCAAACCAGAAGGATCTTTGGGAAATAGGTTAAACACTATCACGCTTCCTACCTTCGCTACGGGGTCATCATGTCCGCATATTCTCTGACAACCAAGTGACGGTGGCCTATATAAACGATCGGGGGAACCAGGTCCTAAGCCCTAATGGATACCTCCTCCAAAATCCTCTGCCTGGCAGACGAAAATCTGCTATCCCTCCACACTACACATTCGGGAGAACCAAAAAGCAGACTTTCTGAGCCGCACTCAATTGAGGCAGGGCGAGTGGGTCCTAAAGCAGTCCATTTTTCGGCAGATTGTAAAGATGTAGAGAACCCCGGACATAGATCTGTACGCCGATTTCAAAAACAAAAAAGTGGAAGCATTCTGTTCTCTAGACCCCAGGGGGAATCCTTGGGCCCTGGATGCCTTTATGCTTACTTGGACTTAGAAAAACCAAAGGAAAAAAACAATGTGTGTATATACCCTAATGAAAATAAATAAAAAAAAGCAAGTGCATTAAATAACATAGGGTACTTGGTAAACACTATTTTGATCAAAAAAGTATAAAGCTGTCCCACCACGGCATTCAAGTCTACTCCAGTTCAGTTTTTTTAGTTTTACTTGGACTTAGAACCTGACATATGCCTTTTCCCCCAGATCATCCTCATTCCTGCAGTCATAAAGAAAGTCATGGAGGACAAAACAAGAATGATATTAATAGCCCCTTTCTGGCCAAAAAGAACTTGGTTCTCCTGACTGAGGATGCTATTGATCACCGACCCTTGGATCCTACCGGATCTCCCAGACCTACTATCTCAGGGACTGGTATCAAACTCTCGGGCAGTGAACCTCCATTTAACAGCATGGAATTTGAATGGGCACTGCTGAGGGGAAGGGGGATTTCAGAGAACTTAATTACTACATTACTAAAAAGTAGGAAATCGGTCATGACAAAGGCTTATGGGAAAACCTGGAAAAAATTCCTGTCCACCGCCGGGGTAAGAGTCCAGGATGGGGTCCCGGTTACTAAAATTCTCGAATTTTTACAGTAGGGCCTAGAACAAGGCTTAGCAGTCAATACATTAAGGTACAGGTAGTGGCTTTAGGTGCGCTATATAACCATGATGTGGCAGGTAACCCATGGATAGCACAATTCATTAAAGCTGCAGCTAGGTCTAGGCCGATAATTAGTCGAAAATTACCATAGTGGGATCTGAATCTGGTACTAACAGGTTCCCCATTGGAGCCTATTGAGTCAGCCCCTCTAAAAATCTTATCATTAAAAACTGTTCTACTGGTAGCACTAACATCGGCTTGTAGGGTGAGCGATATTCAGGATCTAGCTGCAGTACCACCATTTGCAAAAATTTTGGAAGATAGTCATCCTAAAGCCTGACCCGGCCTACTTATCTAAAGTAGCATCGCACTTCCATAGGTCCCAAGAAGTAGTCCTTGCTTCTGCCCAAATCCAAGGAATAGGGAAGAAGAGAGGTTTCACACCTTAGACGTGAAGAGATGCCTAATTCAATACTTGGAGGTTACCAAGGGGTGTAGGAAGGAAGGTTCTGTTTGTATGTTTCCAGGGGCCCAGGAAGGGACTCAAAGCATCCAAGAGTACCCTGGCAAGATGGATGCAGGATGCGATTGCCCTGGCCTGTTCTTCCAGCAGGAATACCATCCCGGAAGAGTTGAGAGCCCATTCCACAAGAGCAATGGCGACCTCATGGGCTGAGAGATCTGAGGTATCGATGGAACAGATCTGTAAGGCGGCCACCTGGTCATCACCTTCAACCTTTTTTTTAGACACTATCGATTAGATCTAGCCTCTGCGTCTGACTTGACCTTCGGAGAAGGGTCCTTCAGGCTGTGGTCCCTCCCTAAATTACCAGTCTCTAATTCTCTCCGTGGTGCTGTCATGGGGGATAGAGAAAAACGTAGTTACTTACAGATAACTGTATTTCTCAGAGCCCATGACAGCACCCTCTTATTCCCCCCCATCACGTGTGCGGTGAGCACGTTTACTGTTCGTAGAGTGTCTTTGTATAGGCACGGTGTGCTTTGATAATAAGCAGTATTATAATGTTATATATTTCTGTTTAACAAATCTGGAGACCCTCTGATAATCTGAAACCAACTGGGGGCGTAGGAGAGGTTCCTCCCTTTTAGCTGTAGGTTTCCTGTCCCTGAAGGGCGGATCCCCTCTCTCCGTGGTGCTGTAGGTTTCCTGTCCCTGAAGGGCGGATCCCCTCTCTCCGTGGTGCTGTAGGTTTCCTGTCCCTGAAGGGTGGATCCCCTCGCTCCGTGGTGCTGTAGGTTTCCTGTCCCTGAAGGGCGGGATCCCATATCTCTGTGGTGCTGTAGGTTTCCTGTCCCTGAAGGGCGGGATCCCATCTGTGGTGCTGTAGGTTTCCTGTCCCTGAAGGGCGGATCCCCTCTCTCCGTGGTGCTGTAGGTTTCCTGTCCCTGAAGGGCGGATCCCCTCTCTCCGTGGTGCTGTACGTTTCCTGTCCCTGAAGGGCGGATCCCCTCTCTCCGTGGTGCTGTACGTTTCCTGTCCCTGAAGGGCGGATCCCCTCTCTCCGTGGTGCTGTACGTTTCCTGTCCCTGAAGGGCGGATCCCCTCTCTCCGTGGTGCTGTACGTTTCCTGTCCCTGTAGGGCGGATCCCCTCTCTCCGTGGTGCTGTACGTTTCCTGTCCCTGAAGGGCGGATCCCCTCTCTCTCCGTGGTGCTGTACGTTTCCTGTCCCTGAAGGGCGGATCCCCTCTCTCTCCGTGGTGCTGTACGTTTCCTGTCCCTGAAGGGCGGATCCCCTCTCTCTCCGTGGTGCTGTAGGTTTCCTGTCCCTGAAGGGCGGATCCCCTCTCCGTGGTGCTGTAGGTTTCCTGTCCATGAAGGGCGGATCCCCTCTCTCCGTGGTGCTGTCATGGGCTCTGAGAAATACCGTTATCGGTAAGTAACTACGTTTTTCACCCCAATCATAATAAAATTAAAAAAAAAACCCTACACATATTTGGTATCGCCGCGTTCAGAATCGCCCAATAAAAAAAAAGAATTAACCTAATTGCTAAACGGCGTAGCGATAAAAATCAAAAAGCCAGAATTACGGTGTTTTTTTTGTCGCCGAGACATTGCATTAAAATGCAATAACGGGCAATCAAAAGATCGTATCTGCACACAAATGGTATCATTAAAAATGTCAGCTCGGCACGCAAAAAATAAGCCCGCACCCAACCCGAGATCACGAAAAATGGAGAACGCTCTGGGTCTTGGAAAATCAAGGAGGTTTTTTTTTTTTTTTGTTTATAGCAGACTTTGGAATTTTTTTTTCATCACTAAGGCAGCTCCGCCTACGTCGGCATGCGGCCTGCGTACCCTATCTATAGCATTGGGTACGCTGGCCATGCCGATGTATGCGGATGCCTCTGCATGCGTCGTTTTGACGGTGCAGCGACCACAACAAAATCCAACACATTGCGTTCAGCGCAGGTCGCCACACTGTCAAAACGACGCATTAACGTATTTTTGTTAATGTTTATGATTATGGCTTACAGCCAACGAAAACCCAAAAGTCATCATCTCAGTAAATTAGAATAATTAGGAAGCCTTTACAGGTGTTTTTTAAGTGTTTATAAAGGTCCCTTAGTCTGTTTCTGTAGGCTCCACAATCATGGGGAAGACTGCTGTCCTGACAGATGTCCAGAAGGCAGTCACTGACACTCCACAAGGAGGGGAAGCCACAAATGGTCATTGCTCAAGAAGTCGGCTGTTCACACAGTGCTGTATCCAAGCAGATTAATGGAAAGTTGAGTTGAAGGAAAAAGTGTGGTAGAAAAAGGTGCACAAGCAACCGGGATAACCGCAGCCTGGAAAGGATTAAGAAAAGGCCATTCAAAAATTTGGGGGAGATTCACAAGGAGTGGACTGCTGCTGGAGTCATTGCTTCACACCACACACAGACGTATCCAGGACATGGGCTACAAGTGTCACATTCCTTGTGTCAGCCACTCATGACCAATAGACAACGCCAGAAGCGTCTTACCTGGGCCAAGGAGAAAGAGAGCTGGACTGTTGTCAGTGGTCCTAGGTGTTATTTTCAGATGAAGGTAAATTTTGCATTTCATTTAGAAATCGCAGTCCCAGAGTCTGGAGGAAGAGTGGAGAGGCCACAATCCAAGCTGCTGGAGGTCTAGTGTGAAGTCTCCACCATCAGTGATGGTTTGGGGAGCCATGTCATCTGCTGGTGTAGGTCCACTGTGTTTTACCAAGACCAAAGTCAGCACAGCCGTCTACCAGGACATTTTAGAGCTTTTCATGCTTCCCTCTGCCGACAAGCTTTATGGAGATGGAAATGTCATTCTCCAGCAGGACTTGGCCCCTGTCCACACTGCCAAAAGTACCAATACCTGGTGTACACACAACAGTATCACTGGGCTTGATTGGCAGCAAACTCACCTGACCTTAACCCCATAGAGAATCTATGGGGTATTGTGAAGAGGAAGACGAGACACCAGACCCAACAATGCAGACGAGCTGAAGGCTGCTATCAAAGCAACCTGGGCTTCCATAACCCCTCAGCAGTGCCACAGGCTTATCGTCTCCATGCAACACCACATTGATGCAGTAATTGATGCCAAAGGAGCCCCGACCAAGTATTGAGTGCATTTACTGAACAGACATTTCAGTAGGCAAACATTTAGGATTTTAAAGTCATTTTTCAAGCTGGTGTTATAAAGTATTCTTATTTACTGAGATAATGACTTTTGGGTTTTTCATTGGCTGTAAGCCATAATCATCAACACTAACAGAAATAAACACGTAAAATAGATCTCTCTGTGTGTAATGACTAATATGAGCTTCACTTTTTGCATTGAACAACTGAAATTAACTTTTTGATCTAATTTAGTGAGCAGCACCTGTGTGTGGCAAGTTTTCCCATCTACAAAGAATGGAGAGGTCTGTAATTTTGTACACTTCATCTGTGAGACTGAATCTAAATATAAAATCACGTATGACTTACATATTTCATGCAATTTATTGCAAATTAATTATTTAGTACAATAAAAAATTAGAACTTAATATTTGGTGCAGAAACCGTTGCAATTACAGAGGTCAGACATTTCCTGTAGTTCTTGACCAGGTTTGCACACACTGCAGCAGGGATTTTGGCCCCTTCCTCCATACAGATCTTTCACAGATCTTTCAGGTTTCGGGGCTGTCGCTGGGCAACATTGAGTTTCAGCTCCTCCAAAGGTTTTCTATTGTGTACAGGGCTGGAGACTGACTAGGCCACTCCAGGACCTTGAAATTCTTCTTATGGAGACACTCTTTAGTTGCCCTGGCTTCAATGGTCTTGCTGAGGGAAGGAGGTTGTTAGCCAAAATCTAGTGATACATGACCCCATCCATCCTCCCTTCAATATTGTGCACTTGTCCTGTCCCTTTTTGCAGAAAACCATCCCCAAAGTATATTTCCCCACCATGCTTCACAGTTTGTACGGTGTTCTTGGGGTTGTACTCATCCTTCTTCCTCTAAAAACGGCGAGTGGTGTTGATACCAGTAAGTTCTATTTTTGTCTCATCTGACCACGACCTTCTCCCATGCCTCCTCTGGATCACCCAGATGGTCACTGTCTAATATGAAATGAGCCTGGACATGAGCTGGTGAGCAGGATTTTAATCCATGATGGCATAGTGTGTTTCTAACAGTAATATTTAAGACTATGGTCCCAGCTCTCTTCAGGTCATTGACCAGGTCCTCCCGTGTAGCTCTGGGCTGATTCCTGAGCTTTCTCAGAATCATCCTTACCCCACGAGGTGAGACCTTACACGGAGCCCCAGACCGAGGAAGATTGACCATCATCTTGTGTTTCTTCCATTTTCTAATAATTGTGCCCACAGTTGTTGCCTTCTCACCAAGCTGCTTGCCTATTGTCCTGTAGCCCATCCCAGCCTTGTGCAGGTCTACAATTTTGTCCCTGGTGTCCTTAGACTGCTCTTTGGGCTTGGCCATGGTGGAGAGGTGGCTTTTATACAGGTACCGAGGTCAAACAGCTGCAATTAATACAGGTAATGATTGCAGAGTAGGAGGCTTCATACAGAAAAACTAACAGGTCTGTGAGAGCAGAATTCTTGCTGGTTGGTCGGTGATCAAATATTTAAGGCTACTTTCAGACTTGCGTTCTGAGGCACAGCGCAGGGCTGCCCGCTAAGCTCCACCCCCGCCGCGCCTCCTCCGGTCAGCTCCTCCTATGAGCGCATGACGCTGCATGCGACCGGCATACCCTATATTTAGTGTTGGGCATGCTAGCCTTGCACTGGTATGTTTTTGCCGGCGCATGCGCCCTTTTTGTGCTATGCCGACGTGCGCCAAACGCACCGTGTTGCATTTTTGTGCGCTCGGAGCAGCGCAAAGAGGGCGAATGCGCCGGCAGAAACATGCCAGCGTACCCAACGCTAAATACAGGGTACGCCGGTCGCATGCAGCGTCATGCGCCCATAGGAGGAGCTGACCGGAAGAGGCGCGGCCGGGGACTGAGCTTAGCCGCGGCCCTGCGCCTCAGAACGCAAGTCTGAAAGTAGCCTAAAAAGCAAATTAATTATTGCATGAAATATGTAAAAATCATACAATATGATCTGTTTTTTATTCTTAGATTGTTTCTCACAGGTGCAGTGTACCAACGATAAAAATTACAGAGCTCGCCATTCTTTGCTGATTTTCCAAGTTTTCCCACCTACAGAGTATCAAATAGTTATTTTCACACGGTATATGTATCCCGATCCTGGTATATATGTCCCTTATACTGGGCCCAACTATGTCTCTATCCAGGATGCCCCTGAAATCTTGCATCGGGGCCCACTGGACTGCAGTTCCACCACTGACTGTAGGGGACCTGGTTATATTCTGCGGTGCAGTGATCTGTGTTGCAAAGTCGTGGCTGGAAGATCTGACCTGATGAAAAAGAAACAAGAAAATTATTAATCATGCGCTATCATGAGATATTACTGGTGTAAATATTTATCTGTATCTACATTACATGACTTGCAGAGTAAAGCACTATCCCTTAATACATTGTGTACTTTCTAGTGTATAGCGCGATCCTGTTATTACGCAGCCCCGTCTCTTATTATACAGCGTCCTCTCATTATGAATTGCGCTGTACATTTTTAGTGTCCGCTTTTATTATATATAAGGTCGTGCCTTTTTGCATAGCGTCCTCTAATTGTGTTGTGCCATCCACTATTACACAGTGTCGTCTTATTACTTCTAATTATGTATAGTGCCTTCTCTTATTGCAATGTGCTCTTCTCTCTAATTGTGTATGCACCATCTCTTATTTCACAGTCCTCTCGTCATGTATAGCGCTCTCCCTTACTAGCTCCTCTCATGTATAGTGCCTTCCCTTATTACACAGCATTTTCTTTTATGTATAGTGTTATCTTTTATTGCATAGCATCCTCTTATCCATAGCGTCATCCCTTATTACGTAACTTCCTTTTATGTACACTGCTATCAATTATCAAACGTCTTCCTATAATGCATAGTCTCCTCTTAATACGTATAGTGCCGTCCCTTATTACACAGCATCCTCTTTTGTTATCTATAGCGTCATCCCTTATTGCATAGCTATTTTCTTCTCATGCATATCGCATCCTATATTGCATGGTCTCCTCTTAATACGTATAGTGCTGTCCTTTCTGACACTGTATTCTCTCGTTCAATATAGCTGTCCCTTAGTACATAGCATCAGCTTGTTACGTTTAGTGCTCTCTTAATTTATAGTGTCCTCCATTATGTATAGCGCTGTCCCTTATTAGTGTCCTCTCTTGTTATGCTTGGTGTCCTCTGTTTCATGCATCCCTTATTAGTGTCCTCCCTTACGTATAGCGCTGTCTTTTATTAGTGATCTCTCTTGCTATGCATAGCGTCCTCTCATTATGTATCATGCATCCCTTATTATAGTGTCCTCTCTTGTTCTGTATAGCGCTGTCTCCTATCAAAAAATTTTATACAATCTGTCACTTTTTGATCAATACCAGATGACTTATTTGACTGCATCTATCAGTGACCACTAGAGGGCAGTATGTGTCCATCCTGATTCACTACTTCCATTGTGCACTTTGACAAACATGGGGAACGAATGCTAATCCGTGCAGTCTGATGTATTTTTGCATTATCTGTAACAATATCGGGGTGCAGTTCTCTGTACGTCTTCCTCCATTATAAATGGATGCTCAAATAGACAAAGCCACCGACCCCTCTCTGTGATCTCAGGCCTCCACCCTAGCTGGCTGTGCAGGGTCCTCTAGTCACTGCCTGATGTCATGTAAGTGTCATCCCCACCCGAATCATCCAGCAAAATGCATTAACAGCTCCTCAACTGCAAAACAAGGATCCCTAATCTCACATCCTAGGCTCCACTGTGTGCCGACCCCAGAGGAAACACCTGCACCCCAATCCTTTGTCCCCGAAGGTCTGGTACAAGAATAGAGGGTCTGGATGTTTTCTGTAGTGTTTTGCTCCATTTTAGTGACTTTAGTATTTGCAATTTATTCTTATATTTTGTGCCACTTTTTAAGTGTTTTTTTTGCTTGACAACTTTGCTTATCCAGATGTCGTAGACAGATTCCTGAAATGGAACTTTTATCAAATGTCCCATTTTAGTTTGAGTCCCACGCCAGTCCCTGTCTGGAGGATTTGTCAATTTGGAGCATTTTTGTGACTTTGGAAGCTGAGCAGCAGGTTAAAGAAGAATAAAGAGCTTTTATTTTTTTTAATTTTGCACCAAATGTATGACCTACATGCACCACCTTTGAAGTCACTTTTCTCTTTTTTTTTTTTTTTTTTTGTCTTTTGGTATTTGCTCATCATTTTTGCACCAAGTTCTTCAAAGAATCCCAAAATGAAGAATCTGTCCCAACATCCAAAAAGCAAAATCATTCTGAAAGCTGAAGATGTCAAAGTAAAATAATGCGAGATGTATAGTAATAAAAATAGTGGTAACGAGAGGGGAGGAAACTTTGGCTCCTGATTCCACGATGAGTGGAAGAAATTGCCATCTAGGACTCTAAAAAAGCCGGATTATTATAGCGATGCCCCCTGGGACGATTCCTGCCGCTTATTCATTAGGTATGAATTCCCTTCCAAGTCCAGAGTGACTTTTTCCCTTTCGGCAGTGCCTGGATGCCCCTTCCTGCGCCCCCCGTCTTGTTCCCAAGAATAATACATGACGACTGATCACAGGAGCGGCTGAACCAAGCGAGACCAAACTGATCCCACTCCTGACCCCAGAAGAGCGGCGCTCCCTACTGCGGTTCTCAGGCCTGGCACGTACGCCACGATGACGGAACAAAAAGCTCAAAACATCAATGCTTTTCCCAGATTACCGCTCTGTAACAATCTCATGTTATCGTCCATCGCGTTTCATGTCAATTACATCCCTTAATTTCCAAAATGCTTTATGTTCCTCACTTTTCTTTTAAAGACCTCTGCTTGCTGTCAGTGGATGGAAACATTCTTAAAACCATGTGGCTAAAAACCTGCACAGAGCCAAAACTGCTCACAGCTGAGAGTTTGCTACAATGATATCCAGAATGCTAAACAGCCTGGAATTCAGACTGATACATTGTAACAAACGAAGTACAGAAGATTTTTGCAGGGATGTGATTGACCTAAGGCTCCTGCGCATGTTCGATTCACAGTGGTTGTCCAGGGCAGGCATTGTGGGTCCTGCAGCTCCGCTCCCATTGTAGTGAATGTGACTTGAGCCGCAGCACCCAAGAACGGCCGCTACTCAGTGTACGGAGCCATGTACTGCTCTGAGACCGGCACCGATCCTAAGGAAAGGAAACCCCTTTTAAATCAGCTGCACCCACTAATCTGAGACCCTTATGCAGGGGGCACAGCTCATTTGACCCTATTTAATAGCCGGAACCATGGATCTCTTCTCTCTTTTAAGAAATGGGAAGGGAGCACAAATATTGGGCCTTATTGTTCCCTGCGGTAGATTAGATAATGAGAACCAGCAGGAGGGAGGGGGCCATCTTTTTTTTTTTTTTTATCTATACCCCTTTAATAACTAACTTGCTATGTGTAAAGTAATTACCACTTCACGTAATATAAAACCTAAAACAAATTTGCAGGCGACATTCATTACCCCACGCTCCATCACCGGTGTTTGTCAGGTATTGTGCAAACATCTGCATGTTGTTTGTTTATTTTTCTTTAACCCCTTAACCCCTGGCCTTACAGGTGCGGGATGGGGTGGGGGGTGACGGGACATGAGAACTCAATGTTATTTGCCTAGGTGGTCACTGGTAAAGGGGGGCACCATTCCTTTTTGCTGGGGAAAGGGATTAGGAGAGGGGGAAATCTAATAACTTTGGATAATGGAGAACCAGAACCTTTTGTCTGCAAGGTCTCCGAATCATCCACGTGTGGTATATGCCTTATTCTTGTAGATGGGGGAGCCATGGTGCCCGCTGAGGATAAGCCTCTGAATCGAGTATGATAGGGGGTCCCCATCTACTCATGCCTTGTAGTGTGGCTATACCACAAGGCCACCCTCTGTAGCACTGGGTGCGGGGACCGTCCCATACGTGTGCTCCGTGCCCTCCCTGTGATCGGAGTCCTGTCCTGATGTCGCCTCTGCTGATCGTACCGTACACAGATCAGCAGGAACATTGTGTGTGAGCGGCGATCCATTCACAGCAGAAGAAATAATGTTCTCTATCTGAACAATGCACCATGCCCAATCCTCCTCTGCATGGGGGTGTATATACTTTAGCAACCATTTTTTTAAGTGCTTAATGTCCCCCATCTGCACCACAGAAACATTCATATTTATGGCTCTTGGTGGGGGAGTAATGTGTCCGGGGACCCTCAGACACGCATCTTATTGACCTCTAACTTCCCTTAATCTGTCCCTTTTTACTGGACATGCCACCTGGGTGGTCCGCCATAGTTTTCAGGTGAACATAAATTACTTTGTGGCCTGGAAAGAACATCAGAGAACTGGGCCTGAAGACTGGAGCGGCGGTGAGCCTGGACTGCCAATTTCTCGGAGGAATGAGATCAGCATTAGGTAGTGGCTTTGGCTCACATTTTTCTGCTGGATATTTTTGACTGAGGCCGAAAGGTGACATCTACGGTTTCTAGCAGCGGATCTTCCCAGAAGGTTATTCTCTGTAATGGGTCCACCATCGGACAGGATCCAAAGAAACTGCTCACCGGTGCCGCATATAAGGGGCCGAGCTGGTGAGGAAATCCGCCGGCGGTTAGAACAGTGTGCTGTCGAGACTCTAAAATCATGAATGAGCTGAGGAACTTCAGAGCCCAAGTCTGTGTTTTCCCTGGTTGGTGAGGGGAGAAGTTGTTTGGCCGCTCCTTGTATGTGTCGAGGGGAGGTCCATGTTTTGTGCCTTCTGATGGCAGCTTAGTCTCGAGTGCCACCACCAGAGGATGGTATTGCTCCTCTGGAGATCCAACTGTGCCACTTATTATAAAGGCGCTGTCACACTTAGCGATGCACCAGGGATATGACGCGGTCAGGATCGCTGGTGCATTGCTAAGTGGTCGCTAGTGAGCTGCCACACAGGCAGATCTCACCAGCGACATCGCTGGGGACGGGGGTCGCTACTTACGTGTCAGACGAGGCGATCCTGACATCCTCCCGCCCGCGTCCACGCATCGCTTGTCGGCGCCACAGGAAGCCCAGCAGGAAGCTGACTACGAAAAATGGCCCAGGACGTTCTGGCGCGATTAGCGATAACCAGCGGGGGAGCCGGTTGGCGGTAAGTATCAGACATAGCGATATCGCTGCTACGTCACAAAAACCAGTGACATTATAGCGCTATCGATTAGTGTGACGGGCCCTTAACCGGGCCAGTAGATGGCCGCTTGTACCCAATGCCCATTGTGGCTACAGTTAGGTGGAGGGATATCGAACATGACAACCCCTCTCCGTATACTGGCGGCATATTCCCTATTGCTTCACATCACACCTGTAGGAAGTGGCGGCTTTATTAGCGGCATGCGCCTCCAAGAAACGAGTATTATGCCAGAACATTGCCCGCTTCTTCCATGCACAGGCTGCTGCCGTCTCTGGACACACGATGTGATATAACAAGGATTAGCCCATGGATCGGGGGTGTAATCCCAGCACAATATTCAGCTTTGGGCATTTTTAGAAAGGATATTTCTGCTTTTAGCTTGAGCCGGATTACCCAGACTTGCCTAATTATCCTGTCCTCTTGGAACCTCTGATTTTTAATCATTAATAGTGGTTCCTTCGCTTTGTGACAGCCAATCTGAGGACTAATTTCACTGCTCATAGTGCTTATGTAAGTAGCAGAAGATGCCCGACCCGGGAAAGTAAAGTGATTGCTGAGCAAATGTTATATACTCTATGTTTTGGCTTATGAGGTTCAATGTGGAGAAATTTGAAGTTATGCACATGGGCATCAATAATATGTGGCCATCATATGTTCTAGGAGTAAACTAGGAGAGTCACTTGTAGAGAAGGGTCTGGGTATAATATGTGGCCATCACATGTTCTAAGGCAGTGATGGCGAACCTTTTAGAGACCGAGTGCCCAAACTGTAATCCAAAACCCACTTATTTTTCGCCAAGTGCCCGGAATACCAAGGTTTTAGATTAGAAAGACAACTCGTACATTAGCGCGCTAGAGAGTCAATATCCAAGAGCTTGTTGAATGCAGTTCAGTGCAGAACCCGGTCTTGAAGGAGCGCAAAGAGTAAATTTGGGTAGTAAAATTCTTCTTTATTAGGTGTCCACAACGCGTTTCAACAGAATGATCTGTCTTCCTCAGGTGGCAGTACAAATCACGTGGGGAGGGGAGAGTATATATAGGGACGATAGCCAATGAAAAGTCGCTACTAACTAATTAAAACATCACAAACAATTTTTTACCTTCTCCATTAAAATATAAGAAATGGGTACCTGCTGCATAGTTTATCTAAACATTTTCTGCTCACACATAACAAGGATCCTAAGGCGTTGAAACTGACGATTATAGAACCCATTAGAGAGGACGCTAGTAACCGCTATGAGAGCCTGATCAGGAGGGAAAGTTTCTGGATTTTTAAATTGGGGACATTAGCACCTGAGGGGTTAAACCTCATGATTGAGAAACCATTCTGATATCTTTCTCTCCCTGTTGTTTTTATTTTTTATTGTTTTATAAAAATACTGAGTTTCATTGTACTTGTTATGTCTGCTATTTATTTATACACTGTTTTTACTTTTTGTATTATAACTTTATTGCTGCCATGATGTTTTAATTAGCAGCCATTTTTCATTGGCTATCATCCCTATATATACTCTCCCCTCCCCACGTGATTTGTACTGCCACCTGAGGAAGACAGATCATTCTGTTGAAACGCGTTGTGGACACCTAATAAAGAAGAATTTTACTACCCAAATTTACTCTTTGCGCTCCTTCAAAACCGGGTTCTGCACTGAACTGCATTCAACGGTTTCACTTTCTCCTCATTTGAGGTGCCCGGCAGGAGCAGCATTTCCCTTACCCACGCACGGCTGGCGCTCTATTTTTTTGACCGTCCCTATACCTTTGTTAATATCAAAGAGCTTGTAAGCGCTGCACTCCAAGCCTAAAATACCTGCCACCGATTGTAGGGAAGGTCTGTTCTTGAGAATAGAGAGGATTTTTAATCAAAAGTAATATTGAAAAGTTGTTTGTTTTTACAACCTCTTTCCAATTGTAACCCTTTATCATGATGAGAACAAACCCTTTGAGGCAGGGATATCAAATCCAAATACACAGAGGGCCAAAGTTAAAAGCTTGTAGAAAGTTGCAGGCTAACCTTGATATTTGTTAAGGAAAAACTTCCTCAATTGTATACATTTTTTAAATCAAATAATTCGATTAACTTTTGGAATTATAGTGGAATAATAATGTTATGTAACAGCAGTAAAAAGCATATGGCCCAATGGCCTAATTTAAATATGTAATAACAAAGGATAAAGAAAAACTTCAATAAATCAGATAATAAAGTATGATGCAAACAAAAGTGCTCCCAACACAGTATGATACCCCCACAGTGCACTCCTCCACACGCACAGTACAATGACCTTACTGTACCCCCCCAACAAATGGTGACCCCATGATAGTATGATTCTTCAACTATAATCCTCACACAGCCCTCCATACAGTATAACGGGTACACAAAGTCCTCCATACAGTGTATTGGCCCCCACATAGTGCTCCATACAGTATAATGGCCCCACATAGTGCTCCATACAGTATAATAGCTCCACATAGTGCTCCATACAGTATAATGGCCCCACATAGTGCTCCATACAGTATAATGGCCCCACATAGTGCTCCATACAGTATAATAGCTCCACATAATGCTCCATACAGTATAATGGCCCCACATAGTGCTCCATACAGTATAATGGCCCCACATAGTGCTCCATACAGTATAATGGCCCCACATAGTGCTCCATACAGTATAATGGCCCCACATAGTGCTCCATACAGTATAATAGCTCCACATAGTGCTCCATACAGTATAATGGCCCCACATAGTGCTCCATACAGTATAATGGCCCCACATAGTGCTCCATACAGTATAATGGCTCCACATAGTGCTCCATACAGTATAATGGCCCCACATATTGCTCCATATAGTATAATGGCCCCATATGATGCTCCATACATTATAATGTCCCTACATAGTGCTCCATACATTATAATGGCCCCACATAGTGCTCCATACATTATAATGGCCCCACATAGTGCTCCATACAGTATAATAGCTCCACATAGTGCTCCATACAGTATAATGGCCCCACATATTGCTCCATATAGTATAATGGCCCCATATGATGCTCCATACTGTATAATGTCCCCACATAGTGCTCCATACATTATAATGTCCCCACATAGTGCTCCATACATTATAATGGCCCCACATAGTGCTCTGTGCAGTATAATGGCCCCACATGATGCTCCATACTGTATAATGGCCCCACATGATGCTCCATACTGTATAATGGCCCCACATGATGCTCCATACTGTATAATGGCCCCACATGATGCTCCATACTGTATAATGGCCCCACATGATGCTCCATACTGTATAATGAACCCACATAGTGCTCCATACAGTATAATGGCCCCATATTAAAAACAAATAAATATTATATACTCATGTATAAGCCGACCTGAGTATAAGCCAAGGCACCTAATTTTGCCACGAAAAACTGGAAAAACATATTGACTATAAGCTGGGTATGCATTGTCCCCTAATCCCTATTCTGGTATGCATGGCTCCTTATCCCCATCATTGTCTGCATGGATCCTCATCCCTGTCCTGGTATGTATGGCTTCCATGCTAAAAGCATTAAAAAAAACATCCTACTTACCTTCACTGCACAACCTCGCAGCATCTGTGGCCGAGTGATCACGTGTCCCTGCCCCTGCTCATTAAGGTAATGAATATTCTCCTCTCTCCACGCCTATGTGTAATAATATGCAGACTTCATATGTTCTAGGGGGAGAAAAACTAGGAGAGTCACTTGTAGAGAAGGATCTGGTTGTATTTGTAGACCACGGAGTAACAACGTGCAATGTCAGTCAGCAGCTTCGGAGGCCGGCAGGATGTTGCCATGTATTATACAAGGTGTGGACCTGTGGTTCAGGCATATCATACTACCACATTACAAAGCATTCGTGCATCTGGAATATGCAGTTCAGTTCTGGGCACAAGTTCATAGAAAGGAGAACCTGGAGCTAGAAAATCGACTAAGAGCCACAAAACTGATAATTGGCCTGGAGGACCTTAGTTATGAGGAAAGATGAAAATAATTACATTTATATAATCTTCAGAAGAGACCCCTAAGGGGAAACGTTATTAACATGTGCAGGCACATGAATGGCCCAGGAGAGGCTTCATATAAAACTCCGTCAAAAGACAATGGAGGCACTCCCTCCCCCGAGAGAGGTTAAATCTCCAGAGGATGAGAGGCTTCTTTACTGTAAGAACTATTAATGTGTAGAATATTCAACATCAGCATCTGGTTCTTCACTGTAAGAGCAGTGACTATATGAAAAGTCAGGGTCTGGTCACAGCGGGAACCGAAGATGGTTTCAAAAAAGGTTTCCATACTCTTTTTTTTTTTTTTTTTTTTAGAAGAAAATTGTATAAATACTCATGTACTTGTCTAATATTCTTGTTCTGAATGATGATCCAATCGACACTCGGGATCAGGAGGGGGAATATAGGCCCTTTTAGTGCGGACTGGATCATGTATTGTGGTGGTGCCTATGCCCAGTCCCCATATTCTCTCCCATGCCTCAGTTGAAGGTGATGGACGTGTGCTTTTATGGAAGTGTATAATGTAACTATGTTACCATTTTTTTTTGGGGGGGGCACCGTTGTAACACAAAGGTTTTTCGGAAACAGACATCACGGTTCTGTTGCTCTCACACGGATGTGATCAATCGATGGAGTTAATTGGTGAAGGCGCTTGGGATTTGGAAGCCGTGTTCCTCATTATTCTAGGGATTAAAAAGACCCCCAATGTATTTTTTATATCGGGGCTCACACCTCTGAAGTCCTTGTTACAATATATCAGATGGCCGGACCAAACACATTGGAGACAGAGGATCTGTGTGTAAACAGCTGACGCCGCACAATCTTTGAGATCCATCCGTTTACTTGGCAAACACAAGTATCAGGGCGAGGGCGATAAGAGACTGATAGGAATATGTTTCTTTTTACATTTTCCCCTCGCCTAGGAGAGAACCCAGTGACCCTGTAGCATCATGTCAGGTAGAAATTAAGCGTGTAAACGTGTTTCTGTGTCCTGGGGCTGAAATTCATGTGGCCCATAAAAATGGAGCCTCCAGGGCCCCACACCTGCCTGCACAATGTATAGGTGTCACAAGCACAGTACTAAAGGGGAGCGGAGCTCTAGGGTGTAGATGTAGCGGAGCTGAGCGATCTAACATGGAGCTTCCCATGGAGGCAAACCGTCTGTGTCTAAAAGTTCTTGTGATATGATGTCTTGCCGAATTCCCAAACCCCTTTTGTCATCATCACCAATTACAGCTCATTTTATTGACTTGAAATCCCTAGGTCCAAATGCAAAATGTGGCGGGGTGGCCCCACCGTGCCCCCCTGTCTTGGTACAACTGCTAGCTTTGCACCCCTATAACTACATCCGCAAATTAAGGGGTATTTACAAGATGCATTTAGGGGTGTCCTTTTTAACTGTGGCAAAACTACAATCCCCATCAGGCTCAGACAGAGACAGCCTGTGATTGTCAGGCCATGATGGGACTTGTAGTTTTGCAGTAGCTAGAGAGCTGCAAGGTTGAAGATAAAGGGTCACTTAAAATCAATGGCCGCTCATCCTGTTGCACTGGAAATGGCCATTAGTTGTAGCTAAAAGACAGGGACCTGAAACACTAGACAAGAATGGCCCCCATCAGATCATTTCTTTAAGTGTCTGATTTTACAAGCCGCTGTGGACCCCAAACCATATTATATTTCCTTTTCTGAACCGATGTTGCCACATTCAGCACATCACCCCAATAATTTGATTGTACTTTTTCCTTAGAAAGAATTTAAAAAAAAAAAGTTATTGGTAAGTCTTAAATGTTGAGATCGTCACCATTCCTGAAAAATTAGTCAAGATCATTTCCCCTTAAAGAGACATAACCCACAGTTTAACTTACAGCCGCCATCCGGGCCCTGAAAGGTGTAATGTGCCTGTGTTCCATATTGGCCTTTGGGACCCCCGTGACCAGGACCCTGATACAACTGCTAGCTTTGTACCCACCCCATGGCCACTACAACCGGCCGAAGGCTAAAAAGACCCTTTTTATCACATTGTTGGGTCAATGGCGGAGCCTGGATATTTTTAGCCTATATGGAGGGAGCTTTCCCTGGCCGTACAGCAAGCAGAGACTGGAACCACACCGTAAGAGGAGCTGAAGGACACAGAAGCATCTTCTCCCTTTGCTGACTTGAAACCAGTCTTGGTGAAAAAACGAGAACAGAGCAGACGGGCGCTGGTCCGTGTAGGTTATTGTCTGGTCTGTGTGTTGGAAATACCTGTGATTGTAGATATAACATGTATGTAAATCTGGAAAGTACAGACTGACGTGTCTTCTTACTGCTGTTGCTACCAATAATGATGAAGCTACATGCAGTGCAGACCACTAAATAGGGTCACTGTGCCTTTAAATATAAGATGCATCACATTTAGAATCTTGATACATTTCAATGTTTCTTTTTTTTGCAAACAAAACTTTTCTTGGTTGTTGCTATAGAAACCCCACCACCATTATATGTACGACAGACGCATTAGTCAATAGAAGGAATGAACCTCTGACATTCTGGTAGGGATCTGTGGTCTTCATAGTCGCACAGACTTTCAAGCCGTTCCTCCCTCAGCCTGAGTACTGAACATTGGGCTATGAAACAAGATATTTATTAACTAATTCATTATTTAAAGGGTATGTACACTTTTGCAAACATTGTTCTAACGCATGAAAAAAAAAATTCTTTGATCAAAATACTCCTAATTTGTGTATATGGCTCCTATGCAGACCTATGTGTCTCCATGGTTACAGACTACAAACAAACCCTGTGTAGTCTGATCCTGAGTTACTCCACTCCAGCAGGATCATGCTGCAGGATCAGAATACAGAGGGTTTAGGTTGTAGTCTGTAACCATGGAGACACATAGGTCTGCAAGGGAGCTGTAGACACAAGTTGTAGGGTGTAATAACTTTCAGGAATTATTGAGTTTAGACATCTTTTAAATCACATATAAGGGAAATTTTAGTAATAGAAGGAGTAAAGGAAAACTGCACTACCCCAATAAACCAATGCGGAGAGCTGCCCTACTTCTATGATAATAGCTCCTGAAAATATGGCGCTCTATGGTAAGGAGGAGCTCTGCGATAAGGAGGAGCTCTGCGATAAGGAGGAGCTTTGCGATAAGGAGGGAGCGGTGATAAGGAGCTCTGATAAGGAGGAGCTGTGTGATAAGGTGGATCTCTGCGATAAGGAGGAGCTCTGATAAGGAGGAGCTCTGATAAGGAGGAGCTCTGATAAGGAGGGAGTGCTGTGATAAGGAGGAGCTATGTGACAAGGAGGATCTTTGTGATAAGGAGGAGTGTTGTGATAAGGAGTAGCTCTAATAAGGAGGGAGCTCTGCGATTAGGAGGAGCGCTGCAGTGAGGAGCTCTGCGATAAGGAAGCGCTCTGTGATAAGGAGGAGCTCTGCAATAAGGAGCAGTTCTGCGATAAGGAGAAGCTCTGTGATAAGGAGGAGCTGTGTGATAAGGAGGAACTCTGCGATAAGGTGGATCTCTGTGATAAGGTGGATCTCTGTGATAAGGTGGATCTCTGTGATAAGGAGGAGCTCTGATGAGGAGCTCTGATAAGGAGGGAGCGC
Organism: Dendrobates tinctorius; assembly: GCF_039654945.1. Classification (NCBI taxonomy): domain Eukaryota; kingdom Metazoa; phylum Chordata; class Amphibia; order Anura; family Dendrobatidae; genus Dendrobates; species Dendrobates tinctorius. The sequence goes on from NW_027361709.1 coordinate 6,981,747, forward strand.
AGTGATAAGGAGGAGCTCTGTGATAAGGATGAGATCTGATAAGGAGGGAGCTCTGTGATAAGGAGGAGTGCTGTGATAAGGGGGAGCGCTGTTGTAAGGAGCATCTCTGTGATAAGGAGGATCTCTGTGATAAGGAGGATCTCTGTGATAAGGAGGATCTCTGTGATAAGGAGGATCTCTGTGATAAGGAGGATCTCTGTGATAAGGAGGATCTCTGTGATAAGGAGGATCTCTGTGATAAGGAGGATCTCTGTGATAAGGAGAATCTCTGTGATAAAGAGGAGCTCTGTGATAAAGAGGGAGCGCTGACAAGGAGGAGCTCTGTGATAAGGATGAGATCTGATGAGCTCTGTGATAAGGAGGATCTCTGTGATAAGGATGAGATCTGATAAGGAAGATCTCTGTGACAAGGAGGAGCTCTGTGATAAGGATGAGATCTGATGAGGAGCTCTGTGATGAGGAGTTCTGTGATAAGGGAGAGCGCTGTGATAAGGAGGATCTATGTGACAAGGAGGATCTTTGTGATAAGGATGAGATCTGATAAGGTGGAGCTCTGTGATAAGGAGGGATCGCTGTGATAAGGGGGAGCGCTGTGATCAGAACAGAAATAGAAAAGCAAAGTCAGCTCCCCCATCAGTTGTTACTGGACTCCGAGCATGGAAACTGTAGCGCAGTACGAAAAGCAATAGTCCAAGGTATAATCCAGCTCAAACAAGTTCGTTAAAAAAATTTTATTGAAAAAATATTTTCCATAAAACAATGGTCACACAGTGTAAAAAAATCACAACCCCCATGTGGGAATAGTAGAGTGGGCAGACGCGTTTCGAACAATAGCTCTTAGTCTTTGCATACCATTCAATACTAAGTTCCCCCTTAAATACCACATCCTATCCCAACCATGGGTCTAATTACACACAATCACGTATAAAATTCTAATGATAGAACCCTAACCCTATCCCTAGATAAGCAAAAAAAAAAACACAAGAAAAAACAAACAAAAACAAAACACACTCGTGTAATGGTACGCCAAATCATGTTTGACATTCACTCCCATAGGGGCTCTGGTTTGCAAAGTATAAATCCACCATGATTTCCTATTTATAACAGCTTTCTATAGTGGTCTCCCCCTCTAAAAGGTTTAAACACCCTTTCAATGCCAGTGATCCTACACATTGTAGTGTTCCCATTGTGCTGCTGAGCATTTAACTATTTATTGTCGGCTGCATGGGAGAGATGCCGTCTGATTCTCACTTTTAATTGATTAGTTGAACTCTGCATATCAAACAGGATATTAAATATACTACAAAGGTACTGTTACAGTTAATAAATTATTTCATCTTGTAAATAAAAGGGGTAATAAATTAATAATCAATCTACGTTCTCCATTTTGTTTTCTGATTGTTTTGCTCCTTTACACTTGTCCCATTTTTTGCTGTTTTACTATTTTCCTGACCACTAGGTGGAGCCAGGACCTGAATACAAGCTGCACCGCTGAGGTGGGGAGCAGAGGGTTAAACCCTGGGATTGCTGCGGATTATTTGGAAGACATGACTCCAGTTAATTATTCCTCTGACTACAAAACAGAAAATATTTCCTTTTAAAGCGAAGTGTGCACGGATAATCCCACGTGAGGCGGCACAATATAGATTTTAATACAGATACCGATAGATAATATCCATTTGGATATCCAAAGACGCCCCAGAGGCTACGATTACACAGGCTGCATTGCTTACTGACTTGTTAACACGATTCTTCTTTCACCCGCTGCACTGCAGCAAAGTCGCATTTAAAACCTGGATGAGTCCTGTGCTCATCCTGGGCCCCCTGGTGCATGAATAAAATTCAAGAAGTTCAGTAGGGACTGACAATGTCACAGAGAAGCGTGAGCTGAACAAATAAATGGTGCTGATTTGGATGCCTTTGGGTCCCTGTTAATAGCTGGAATTATCGCCGCCATTCAGCCCATGTAAGAGGTCGAGAGAACTGATTGAATACAATAAACTAAGAGGACGAAAAACTGACGAATTCAGGATTATTTGGCATTTGAAATTTTTGGACATAAGCCATACAGCCATTGATAGAAAGCACACACCTTTTATCCCTTCTCTTTTTTGACTCCTCACTTTTGCAGCCGCTGAATATAGTAATATTATACACTGGGCTGCCAGGAAAACCTAGACACACTGGACCCCAAGAGTCTGGGGCGCACATACAAAGCATGGGACACCATAGCAAAAGTCCTAATTAGATCATCTGCACCCCCAAATAATTGACTACAATACCCCTTTCCACGGATCCCATAGAGTATGATGTCCCCAAAAATGCTTCTACAATAAATTTGCCAACAAAATTTGACCCCACAGTACCCCTCACACACATGATAACCCCATAGTCCCCTACACAGTATTATACCGCACAGCCCCTCACCACATACAGTATGATGACCCCATAGTCGCCCACACAGCCCCCAACATGCAGTTTGATGCCCCCACATCAGACCCCCACCAACTCACAGGCCCCCTTACGGCCGCCTGGCCTGCCATATTACTGGTGTGCCACAGCCCTGAGTGAAATTAAGCCACATTGTACCCTCTGAAAAATAGGTTGAACCCCTCTGTGCCCCCTGAGTAGATGTCATACATGGCAGAACAGGGAAACTTTCAGAGACCTTGAATTTCTGGGAGATTTTGGCAGCGCCCTGAACATTTGCCAGTTCTTCCTGGGTTTAAGGAGCGCTCCTTTTTCTGGAATCTCCCGTATTTTCTAAATATAATTTGGGAAACCGGCTCATCCTAAACTAGTGAAGACGATGAGTTCCTATCCAAATATAGGGGTGTAAATGTGGGGATGGGATCTGGAGGTCCCTCAGTCTCATTAACAGGGGGGTCCGGCTACATATTTTGCATTGTGGCCAAGGAGCTCTACGTTACTTACACCTAACATGTATCCGTAGAGCCCGAAGATTAACTTGACCCCCAAAGCAAAATCAGGAACCAGGGCCCCCACCTACCATGGGCCACTTATAACAATAATGTCTTCTCATGTAACTGAGGGGCTGTGATGTAACCGCCACCTTCGAAGCCCCTTATACAGCTCCTGACATGTTGGCTTCATGTCTCATGGCAATTAGACAGCCTAACAATCTCCGTGTTGCAGCTGTCGAAGAGCCACAGGGATTCGAGCATATTATTCGAGCACGCCGAAGACACTCTGGTAGCACCCGAGCATGCTCAGATAACACCTTATCCCAGCACATTCGCTCATCACTAGTAGAGGGAATATACGTATAAAAAAGTTGTCGATCTGTGTCCAACAGTTTCTAGGAAAATGGAGAATAAACTGGTCTGAAGATTGATCAAGCCTGGATGAGGAAATATCTCCCCAAACAAAAGGCAGAGAACAGCGAGTCCTGGCCGGCGGACAATCGCGCTCTCATCGCTGGTTATTTCATGTCCATAGAGACATTGTGGCTTCTAATAAATAAGCCCAGGCAGCGGAGGTCACAGCGTGGAAGAGAGGAAACTGGAGAGACTGGTTGAGTAATACATAAATAACCAGAAATGTAATAATAAAACTGCCAGGTGCTTATACAGCTTCTTGTTCTGTCGAATTGTATTGTTTGCGCTGAATTAAAGGGGTTGTCACATGTTGGTATCTTCAGGAGAGCGCCGCTCCTCTGCCGTTGGATGGAAGCTGCTGGCCTGAACTCTGCATTCTCCCAAGCAAAGCATGCAAGAAGTGTTGTGCTCAGCTTCAGAGCAGCGCTGACAAGCTGTATAGCAAGCAGCTGGTAAGTGTGTACTTCTTGCTTAGGACACTGACCACCTGAGGTTGGACATTACAAAGTGACGCTTCCCTTCATTCTTGAAAAGCGAGAGGATTTTTAATAAAAAAGGAAATTGCAAAACTTTCTTGTTTTCCTTTGCAATTTCACATATGTAATAACATGAGGCAACTCATTTAAATCTTTGTCCTTTGCTATTAAGGCATGCTGGGTGTTACAGTCCTTCCAGTACCAAACAAACACCGGCTACGTTTCTTTACTGCCGGGACACATTATAGCCACACGCGTGCTCTTAATATAGGCCAGTACACATTCGTAAGTCCAGGAATACTAGCGGGTAACATGTCCCGCCATGTGGGGCAGCGCCTATAGTAACAGCTGATGGGGGGTCCGACTATTACACAATGTAGACACGTTTGTGCGTTGGATCTTATTACGGTTACAGTTTCCTAATCGTTACTAGTTGTGTGGGAACAGGATATTTATATCCGCGCTGATACATTGTAACTCTCCGCAAAGCACAAGATTACTTTCTGTTTTCTAAAATCAGATTTAGGTTTTATCCTCTGCTGGACAGGGGTCCGCTATTGTGTCAGATCGCCTCGTACTCTGGTGGCCCAGCCAAAATATGTCTCCCCCTTTTTTTTTTTTTTTTTACCGGGAACCACCTTGATATTTGAGTAGTATGCCATACTGCATCAGCCCTGATCCTGAGGAGCAGCCGCCCAATTCCCCTGGTCCATCCCAGACCGAGGCCTCTATTGCCTAATACCAGCCCTGGGCGTATTAAGGTTTTACCATGGTTTGCTAATTGTTGTTTCCTTTTACAGCCCTGGTTCAAGGGAAATGTTCTTGTTGAAAAGTCTGCGTCACTGACAAAGATAGCAATGTGGAGCACTTGACTCCCATAGACAATGAATGTGAAAGTGTGAGCGGACGCTTCGCTCAACTCTGAATGCCTCAATTCTCTGAGTTATCATCAAGGTAATCTGTGTTCAGTATTCTGATTGATTTTATTTTCTGCCCTCTACCTATGTGATTTTACACCATTGTTAGCTGGTTTCTAGCAGAGCTCAGTTCTCCTGCACTGCACACCTCCACCTACGCTTGTCATTATTAGGCTGCTGTGTTGGTTGTCTGACATAAAAGTGATGGTAAAGAAGTTGCCAACTACTTGAACAACCTCCTAAATGCCTGAGTGCTCTAAGTAAAATAAAGAGAACTTTATACTCGCCTCCGGCACCAGCAAATGCTGCTTTGTTGATGCTTATGGTAGAGGATTTTCTTCTGCCATATGCATCAACAGAGCAGCATTAGCACGTTCACATTATTGATCTGTCACCCGCAGGCAATAAACGAAGCACTGCTTAGTAATTACAAGCTCCATTGTGGAGGAGTGCAGCAGAATTGACCTCTGCTAAAAACCAGCAATGATGTAAAAGTACACTGCAGCTATGTTGATATAGATGGCTGAAGATAAAATGGGCCAGGCAGGGTACAGTACAGTAGTAGACAGCAAAGAAGTAGAAAGTGTAACATAAAGGTACAATACACTAAGTCAGAGGATGACGCAGAGTAGAGCTGTCCTGGCGGGAAGCAAAGGAGAGACGGTAAATACGGTAAATACTTTTTACATGCACAGCAAAGAGCATGGGGACTACAGCAGGATGGTAACAGGGGGAAGTGGAGCCTAGAGGGGCACCCTTTGGGGGGTAGGGTGATACTGTATGTGCAAAATGGGAGAGAAGTACAAATGAGCTATACAGGATAGATGATAGCTTGTTTTCATCAGACCCCTTTAAGTCACAAATAGATGGCCTTCCTTAAGGGAATGTATATTATTCCAGTGTCCTGGCGGTTGAGACATCACATGAACTCTGCCCGGCGAGGACTGAGCAGCACAACAATCAACAGCAAGTTTGTTTCTCAGAAATAAAGTCAGCAATTCTCAGCAAAAGAACAGGGCGATCAGCCAATCACCGGGCTTCCAAGCTGCGCAAAAACACAAAGCAGCGGGAATAATTCCCAGTCACCCGGCACATTCTCCACAGCTGCTTACAGCATGTCCTGGCTCGGAGCATTAGTGGAGCCGGAGCGGCGGCTGTCGTATTGTGGGGACATTACAAGAGCTGTGCTGCATACGACGCCACAATTACGCCACCGAATGCAGCGAGTGTGCGGCACACGGGCAATCCCATGACTATCCGAACTCCAGAGAGGATTGTAAATGGGATGAATAGTCATTACGTGTGAGAAAACGGTTTTAGGCTATGTGCCCACGTTAGCGTTTTTAAACGCTCAGGAAACTGATCCCCTTCCCAGAAAACGCGCGTTTTATTTCCGCGCGTTTCTTGCGCGTGTTTTGCACAAAAGACTCCCGTTTTTGACGCGTTTTTGGGAACACTGGAAAAGGCTAAAAATGCTCAGCAATGCAGAAATTAATGAGCATGCTGTGTTTTTAGCCGCTAAGCGATTCCTGAGCGTTTAAAAACGCATGCATTGGCACAAAAAGCCAAAACCGCATGCAATTTAATGTGAAGCTTCTTTTAAACGTTTCTGCAGCATCTGATCTGGCACAAACGCCGCGGAAACGCTTAAAAAAACGCAACGTGGGCACACAGCCTAAGGGTTCTCCATTTTGTACAGTTTCTGATAGGCTGTGTTCACATTGCCATTTGGAGCTTCTTTTCAGCAGTTCCATCACTTCTGGCAGCCCCATCAATAAGTCAATGGTGTCATCAAGAGCCATTTGGTTCTGTTGTCTGACAGATCTGACACAGTGTTGTAACATTTGTTTTGAACGGAGCTCGAAACGACAATGTGAACATAGCCTAAAGGTGGTCACCACAGTAAAGGCACCTGCCAGGCAATGTAGGCTACCCAACCCGTGGGCATCATGTATCGCTGCCTGGTGCGTTTCAGACACAATATACTTGTCGTCCAGCTCTTTCCAGCACCACGGCAGGCCTTCCCTTGCGTGTACATAGAGACATGTCAATCACGTCTCTATGTATAATAGAGAAGGCAATAAATAACAAGAACAAGGCATTTAGGAAGCTAAAACAAGAAGGCAATGAAGAAGCGTTAAAAAGTTCTAGAGAAAAAAATAAAATGTGTAAAAAACAAATACATTTAGCAAAAGTGGAAACTGAGAGACTCATTGCTAAGGAAAGTAAAACAATCCCCAAACTATTCTTTAATTATATAAACAGTAAAAAGATTAAAATTGATGGTGTCGGCCCTTTAAAGAACAATGAGGGTGAAATCATAGAGAGCGATGTGGGAAAAGAAAATGTTTTAAATACTTTTTTCTCAACAGTGTTCACACAGGAAAAGGATTTGCCAGGGGAAATGCAGAGTGATAATGTAAACTCCCCATTAAGTATTACCTGCCTAACCCAGGAAGAAGTGCAGAACCGCCTTAGTAAGATTAAAACTGACAAATCACCAGGCCCTGATGGCATTCACCCTCAGGTATTAAGGGAGTTAAGTCATGTGATAGACAGGCCTCTATTCCTTATATTTAAAGACTCTATAGAAACAGGGTCTGTTCCTTTTGATTGGCGGCAAGCAAATGTGGTGCCAATATTCAAAAAGGGGTGGAAAAGGGAACCTGGAAACTATAGGCCGGTAAGCTTAACATCTGTGGTGGGTAAAATTTTTGAAGGGTTTCTAAGGCATACCATTATGGAATATCTGAATGTTAATAAATGTTTAACTCCATATCAACATGGATTTATGAAGGATCGCTCCTGTCAGACTAACCTGATCAGCTTCTATGAGGATGTGAGATCTGAAATGGACCAAGGAGAATCATTGGATGTCATTTATCTCGACTTCTCTAAAGCATTTGACACTGTCCCACATAAAAGATTGGTCAGTAAGATGAGAAAGCTTGGGCTAGGGGAAAATGTGTGTAGATGGGTAGGGAGCTGGCTTAGTGATAGAAAACAAAGAGTGGTTATTAATGGGGCATCCTCAGATAGGGCCAGGGTTACTAGTGGGGGACCACAGGGGTCTGTATTAGGCCCCCTACTATTTAATATATTTATTAATGATCTAGTGGATGGCTTACACAGTAAAATATCAGTATTTGCAGATGACACAAAACTATGTAAGGTAGTTAACACAAAGGAGGACAGTTTGCAACTACAGACAGATTTGAGTAAATTGGAGAATTGGGCTGAAAAATGGCAAATGAGGTTTAACACAGATAAGTGTAAGGTTATGCACATGGGAAGGAGAAACAGAGGCTACAATTACTTACTAAATGGGAAACTGCTGGGGAAATCAGACATGGAAAAAGACTTAGGCATCTTAGTCAATAAGAAGCTAAATTGGAGTGCCCAGTGTCAGGCAGCTGCCACCAAAGCAGATAGGGTCATGGGATGCATTAGAAGAGGTCTGGGGACACGAGATGAAAACATAATTCTCCCTCTGTACAAATCACTCGTCAGACCACACTTGGAGGATTGTGTGCAATTTTGGACGCCGGTGCTCAAGAAAGACATTACTGAACTTGAAAGGGTTCAAAGGCGGGCTACTAAAATGATAAATGGAGTTGGTTCACTACAATACCCAGAAAGGTTATCAAAATTAGGTCTATTTACCTAGAAAAGAGAAGACTTAGGGGAGACCTAATATATATGTACAAGTATATCAGAGGGCAATACAGAGATCTCTCCAATGAACTGTTTGTACCAAGGACTGTGACAAGAACAAGGGGGAATTCTCTTTGTTTGGAGGAAAGACAATTTCTGCACCAGCATAGAAGAGGGTTCTTCACGGTAAGAGCAGTGAGGCTCTGGAATTCTCTTCTTGAGGAAGTGGTGATGGCCAACTCACTGAATGAATGTAAGAAAGGAATGGAGGCTTTTCTTGTGAGTAACAGTATAGAAGGTTACGAATAACAGAATATTATAGGTAGATGGGTGACCCAGCTTAGGGGAAGGAATTTTCTTCCCTATGGAGAAAATTGGCTTCTCCTCTGTGGGTTTTTTGCCTTCCCCAGGATCAACAATGCAGAACAGCTGCACTAAAAATAGGCTGAACTAGATGGACATAAGGTCTTCCTTCAGCCTTCAAAACTATGTTACTATGTTACGTGCAGCGGCGCTGAGAAGAGCCGGCCAGGGCTTGGCACCGGACAAGGCTGGTCTCCAGCTGTGCTCGGATGTTGAAAGTGTATTCTTTGTGCCTGGCTGCAATCGTTCAGCCGTGCTGTGATTCATGCTGCCCACAGTTTGGACAGCATGAATCACCTGCCAGGTTCCCTATCCTTTTATTATTGGCTAAAAATTTTCTTGGCGCTTGGAACAGAAGCTGGAATTGGGCAAATCTTAAAATGATGATCGATTGCAGCCTGATCTCTGACCCGCCAGGTCTATTCAGCCGTCACCCCCTACAGAAAAGATCAGGAGCTAGTATTGTGCCGCAGAGAATCTGCCATCAACTGCTGGAATCATAGACTTGGGACCCTTCATACTCAAAAACAGAACAGATCCAGAAGCTGGACCACCGCGCCTTCCGTACTTCTGTGACCTCTCGTTGGAGGAGAAGGTTCACACCTTGAGTGTTTGGTGCAGATTTGTGTGCAGTAAATACATTACACAGCAGAGGCTAAACAGAGGAGAGTCAAGCAAATCCTGTATACACCCTGCTAGATATTTCTGCACGGTTGGATTTCTGAGATTCGGATTTTCAAACCCTGCAGCGTACCAACCCTTTACATATGGAAAAAGGGAAACCTTCGCAACAGAGTCCACAAGTAACAGGTGCAGATATTCGTGCAGAGAAGCTGCGGATACACTGCGGAACATCCTGCAAAATACAACGTGAACTTACCCTTAGTAATATATTGTGGGATGTGATATTTGTGACACGGAATTTAGTTTGATAAAAGTTGGGGTTAATTTCACTCCTTTTTTTTTTATTTACGTTATTAAAGTTGGGATCAGGGGGTCATAAAGCTTCTTGTTCTCTGTGTTTAGATCTGCTGGTTACATAAAATGCGGAGATTAGTAGTCTGGCCGTCGGTGAACAGTGGCGGAGCGGTGCAGCTCTGTATACATCAGATCCCTGTACTGTAATATGGAGCCGGGACCACGAAGAGTTATTTCTGTTTGACGTCTCAGTGTAAAGCTCCCGGCACCATATGGTAAAGACGTCTGCGGCTATGATTATACACAATGGAGACGTAGGGCCATTCACAGCCCCCTGTCCAAGTGTACTTCTCCCTAAAGTGCATCAAAATAAGCAACTTGTGTCATTTATCTCACTTCCGAGACATTGTTTATTGGGAAACAACCAATATGGCTGCCGTTACCGCCTCAATTTGTGGCTCTCTCAGATTCCTGAATGTAGTGATACAGGATCGGGCATTTACGATCCCAAGGGGCGGGAAATTAAAATAAAGAAATGCGGCCGTACAAATAATCCCTCTTGGGCTATGTTCATACCTTGCGTTTTTGCTGCATTTTTTTAATGCAAATTTTAAGATGCAATTTACATTACCAACAAACGCTATGAAATTCCAGAAAACTCATGATTTGCGTTTTTGCAAACTGCAGCATGTCGCGTCTATCAGCGTTTTATTAGAGTTTTTTCACCCATTTAAAGCAATGAGTAAGTGCAAAAAGCAGCAAAAGCACAGACATCAGGTTGTGCTGCCTTTTTGGTGCAAAAACCTTAAAGGGAATCTGTCACCGGAAGTTGCAGGCCTATGTAAATGGCCTGGGTCTGGTCCGATGGGCGGTGTTTGTTCTTCTTTCTCCACCCCATCCATGGCCCCCGTCCGCGATCTTCTCCGGTATTAGATTAGCTCTTCCCAATAGTTCGCGTGTGCGCAAAGCAATCTTGCTTCGCGCGCGCAGTATGCTTTGCCCAGCTCCGTTCAAAGCCGATAATCATTACTGTGCATGCGCAATACTTCCGGGACATAGTGTACCGGCGCATGCGCAGTAATGATTATCGGCTTTGCCCACAGATGGGCAAAGCATACTGCACGTGCGCAAAGCAAGATTGCTTTGCGCACACGCGAACTATGGAGAAGAACTACTATAATACTGGAGAAGATCGCGGACGGGGGCCACGGATGGGGTGGAGAAAGAAGAACAAACACCACCCATCGGACCAGACCCAGGCCATTTACATAGGCCTGCAACTTCCGGTGACAGATTCCCTTTAAGGAAGTTGCATTATGATTTTTGGGATCATTAAACTTTATCAGCATATGCATAAGAGACAATAAAAACCTGGCAAATACGCAGCAAAACTTGCTTTTTGTACGCAGCGTCTTTACTGCCAGGAGAGCAGGTTTTGACTGCAGAAAAAAAAAACGCAGCAGAAAAGCAACGTGTGAACATAGAATTATTGCTGATGTCTAAGGCATTGTGATCGTAGCTGATGTGATGGTCGCAGAGGTGGTATCACGCCCCGCTGTCAGATATCAGCGCCTCTTATAGTAAGGGGTTGGCTGGGTCACGTCTCTGCTGACTCCATTAACGTCTGGCTAATTATTACTTTGTGCCCTGTAAATAACACTTTCTGCTTTATGATTCCTGGGCATCACAGTAATCCTTCATCTTACTGGAAATACTAAAAGCTTTAATGTAGATTTATTGGGGCTGCATCGCATGAGGCATCATAATAACATCAGGAGTAAATGACTAGGAAACTGACCATACTCAAAAGTGAACCAGAGTAGGACGGGCCGGCACTGGCAAATCCAGGCAAGTGCCAGTGGGACTGCGCCCAGGAGGCTCAGTGAGCCGTGTGCTCAGTGCATGTGTGATACGGTCTCAGGAACTGAGCCCGCTCCATGCATTGCAAGTGCAAGCTGTGTTGCACTGCCGGCGTTCAAGTCTAACTGCTCTGATTGAACCTAGGTCCGTTCGCAGGGATTTAACCCCTTAGATGCCGCTGTCAATTTAATTTGTTGATTGAAAATGGAGTTTCAAAAGGCACGGTTATGTCAACCAAAGGCCTGCTAAAGGCGCCCATATCTGGGTGGGCTTCATAAGAGAAGACGAAGAGGAAAACTCAAAAGCAAAGAGTGGCCCACTAGAACTCCATAAATCCAGAGCCCAATCACAGTTCAGCTTTAATATTATTTATACACAATGGGAAAAAAACACAGATGTAATACCTGAGATCCAATATGGGAGATGTGATTAAGTCGATAACATTAGGACACTTCAAGGTGATAGTAGGAAGCTCTTGGTTCTGTAGAGGTGACTCTGGAGCGATTGCAGCCCCGTAATTGCCAGTCAGTTTATTCAGCTCTAAAGCTAAGAATAACAAGTCCTTATATGTTTATGAAAGCAAAAAAAACAATGACACAGCACTGGTGAGTGTGCGGCCAAAAATGTTATTACTACTGTGACACAGTGTCAGGAAACGGCGTCACAACCCGAATAATGCGAAAACTGAAAGGGAACATGGTGAACCAAGACAGAAGAAAGAAGAATAGGAGCAGTATTATAGTAGTTATATTCTTGTACATAGGGGCAGTATTATAGTAGTTATATTCTTGTACATAGGAGCAGTATTATAGTAGTTATATTCTTGTACATAGGGGGGCAGTATTATAGTAGTTATATCCCTGTATATAGGGGCAGTATTATAGTAGTTATATTCTTGTACATAGGGGGGCAGTATTATAGTAGTTATATTCTTGTACATAGGAGCAGTACTATAGTAGTTATATTCTTGTACATAGGGGCAGTATTATAGTAGCTATATTCTTCTTATACATAGGAACAGTATTTTAGTAGTTATATTCTTGTAAATAGGGGGCAGTATTATAGTAGTTATATCCCTGTATATAGGGGCAGTATTATAGTAGTTATATTCTTGTACATAGGAGCAGTACTATAGTAGTTATATTCTTGTACATAGGGGGCAGTATTATAGTAGTTATATTCTTGTACATAGGAGCAGTATTATAGTAGCTATATTCTTCTTGTACATAGGAACAGTATTTTAGTAGTTATATTCTTGTAAATAGGGGGCAGTATTATAGTAGTTATATTCTTGTACATAGGGGCAGTATTATAGTAGTTATAGTCTTGTACATAGGAGCAGTATTATAGTAGTTATATTCTTTAACATAGGAGGCAGTATTATAGTAGTTATATTCTTGCACATAGGGGGCAGTATTCTAGTAGTTATATTCTTGTACATAGGGGCAGTATTATAGTAGTTATATTCTTGTACATAGGGGGCAGTATTATAGTAGTTATATTCTTGTACATAGGAGCAGTACTATAGTAGCTATATTCTTGTACATAGGAACAGTATTATAGTAGCTATATTCTTGTACATAGGGGACAGTATTATAGTAGTTATATTCTTGTACATAGGAGCAGTATTATAGTAGTTATATTCCTGTATATAGAGGGCAGTATTATAGTAGTTATATTCTTGTACATAGGAGCAGTATTATAGTAGTTATATTCTTGTACATAGGGGCAGTATTATAGTAGTTATATTCTTGTACATAGGGGGGCAGCATTATAGTAGTTATATCCCTGTATATAGGGGCAGTATTATAGTAGTTATATTCTTGTACATAGGTGGGCAGTATTATAGTAGTTATATTCTTGTACATAGGGAGCAGTATTATAGTAGTTATATTCTTGTACATAGGGGGCAGTATTATAGTAGCTATATTCTTGTACATAGGAGCAGTATTTTAGTAGTTATATTCCTGTATAAAGGGGCAGTATTATAATAGTTATATTCTTGTACATAGGAGGCAGTATTATAGTAGTTATATTCTTGTACATAGGAGGCAGTATTATAGTAGTTATATTGTTGTACATAGGAGCAGTACTATAGTAGTTATATTCTTGTACATAGGGGGCAGTATTATAGTAGCTATATTCTTCTTGTACATAGGAACAGTATTTTAGTAGTTATATTCTTGTACATAGGGGGCAGTATTATAGTAGTTATATTCTTGAACATAGGAGGCAGTATTATAGTAGTTATATTCTTGTACATAGGGGGCAGTATTATAGTAGCTATATTCTTGTACATAGGAGTATTATAGTAGTTATATTCTTGTACATAGGGACAGTATTATAGTAGTTATATTCTTGTACATAGGGGGCAGTGTTATAGTAGTTATATTCTTGTACATAGGCGCAGTATTATAGTAGTTATATTCTTGTACATAGGAGCAGTACTATAGTAGCTATATTCTTGTACATAGGAACAGTATTATAGTAGCTATATTCTTGTACATAGGGGGCAGTATTATAGTAGTTATATTCTTGTACATAGGGACAGTATTATAGTAGTTATATTCTTGTACATGGGGGCAGTATTATAGTAGTTATATTCCTGTATATAGAGGGCAGTATTATAGTAGTTATATTCTTGTACATAGGAGCAGTATTATAGTAGTTCTATTCTTGTACATGGGGGCAGTATTATAGTAGTTCTATTCTTGTACATGGGGGCAGTATTATAGTAGTTATATTCTTGTACATGGGGGCAGTATTATAGTAGTTATATTCTTGTACATGGGGGCAGTATTATAGTAGTTATATTCTTGTACATAGGAGCAGTATTATAGTAGTTATATTCCTGTATATAGAGGGCAGTATTATAGTAGTTATATTCCTGTATATAGAGGGCAGTATTATAGTAGTTATATTCTTGTACATAGGAGCAGTATTATAGTAGTTCTATTCATGTACATGGGGGCAGTATTATAGTAGTTATATTCCTGTATATAGAGGGCAGTATTATAGTAGTTATATTCTTGTACATAGGAGCAGTATTATAGTAGTTCTATTCTTGTACATGGGGGCAGTATTATAGTAGTTATATTCTTGTACATGGGGCAGTATTATAGTAGTTATATTCTTGTACATGGGGGCAGTATTATAGTAGTTATATTCTTGTACATAGGAGCAGTATTATAGTAGTTATATTCCTGTATATAGAGGGCAGTATTATAGTAGTTATATTCCTGTACATAGGAGCAGTATTATAGTAGTTATATTCTTGTACATAGGAGCAGTATTATAGTAGTTATATTCCTGTATATATCCTTGTATATACTGACTTGTATTATAATTTTATCTTGTACATAGGATGCAGTAGCTTTGTACATATTGCGGTATATAGATACTGTATATTAGTAGATATATTTTTGTTGTCATTATAATGTGTTTAAGGAGCATTTAGATTAGTTTCGGGGACTTAGAAAAACGTTTAAGAAGTTCTTGCATCTGCTTTATGTGGTTTTATTCGGTTAAGTTAATGTGAAAAACATTATTATTTGCTTTAAATTCCAGTAGAAACCAGTACATCCCAGTTTTCTGGCTGAACTATTTTGGAATTCCTGCAGACATTATTATGATAACTTCATGTTTTATGAGGGTGCGTCCAAAACCGGCGAGATCTTCTGTGGGCATCACATCATCAGATAGTTCCTGGGCTGTACTGGGATCTATAAGGACAATCCTACCCTTCTGCCAGGTGACGGTGGACCCGCCTGGTTCCTCTTGTATGTGACAAAGAAAAAAAATGGGGACCGAATGTCCAAAGAGGAAGTCAGACGGGCAAGAGGGCAGCTCACATGCGGAAAGGTCAGGGGTGTGAAGCTGGGAGGCCTCCAAGAACATAGAACATAGAAGACTGAAATAAATATTGTGAGATTTGATAAGGGAAGGCAATGTGCAATTCTGACACAGATCAACAGCATCTGCTCTGCACGAGACACTTGTCCTTTTCCAAATGTGTCCCGGGGTCACCTAGAAATCTCAGTGCATATCTCACATTACTAGTTTGCATTTTAATGGTCAACTGCATGTAAGAGACTTATTGGGCTTGGACTGAAGTCGACTGTTTGATATCTAGTTCTGTGGAAAATGTAAATCTTAGCTTGTACCAAAGAAAGGATTTGCTTATTTTTGTGCATACAAAATACGGTATGTTACCAGAGCTTGGTTTAAACACCATCATTCCAAAAGTAAAAAAAAAAAAATGGCGATCCCAGTGGCTAAAAGTTCTCCAATATCGGGGGGAAGAAAGAAGGATCTACTATGTTACACTTCTGACCCAATTTTGCCACCAAAGGTGTTTGCGGTGACAGAATATTCTACACGATCTATCGGTTCAGTGATACAATCCTGACTACCAGCAGTGACCACTAGGGGACGCTCACTGTAGACTTATTATTGAGTTTGATGAATGGAGTAGGTTCTTAAAGGGAATCTGTCAGTAAGACCAACCCCCAAAACCATATTGGCATGCAGTTCTTTGAAAGGTAAATCTTTACATCAGCTCTTTTATATCTTCGATCTGTTGCTGCATTCCTGAAAATTATTGTTTTTATTTATAGGCAAATGATGCATTAAGTGCTCTAGGTAAGACATAGCACTTAACCTGGGGAGCCAGGGACTTGTTGCTTCCCGGACTAACACTAGACTGCTGATTGATAGCGCACTGTCTCATATTGTTGCCTGGTGCCGGACGTCACACAGACAGTAAGCTAAAGAGGCTGGTGCTGGGTGGGAAAACAATCTTGCTGTACAAGTCCCCTCTAAAATATGCTGCTAAAAAGTGCTGCAGAATATGCTGGCGCTATGGAAATAAAATTATTATTATTATTAGAAGGTAGTAATTAGTTAAGTGCTTGGTCATGAGCAAAGCAATTACTGATTAATTTGCATGAAAATGCTAAATACTCAGAAATGCAGCAACAGATAGCAGATATAAAGATGTGGTTTGATTTCCATTTCTAAGACCTGCGTGCCTCATATGCGTTTGAGGCTTTGGGTAGGAGAGGTTTCTTACTGGCAGATTCCCTTTGAAGTTTAACTATCATTTCAGGAGAACTTGCAGCAGAATGTCTGTTTGTTCCTCTAGCTCCTCCCCTCTCTGTAGAACTTTATGAGCACCAACTGTCATCTGCTATCTCAGTAATAAGGAAAAATCTATATTCAATTAAAAGACATTTTACCTGTAATTTGAGAGTTGAAGATCAAACCAGGAGTAGAAAAAGCGATTTCTCTGATAAAATGGTATATTCATGTGTACTATTGATTCATGTAACTAAAATTAAAATAGTAACTTTTTAAGCTCCCTCTCTTCTTTCTAGTCCTGGAAAAAAAATCAGAATTATATCTATTTTTCAAGTATTGTATGCAGGCTAGACAGGGGTTTTCTGGCTGTTGTAACATAAGGGTATGTAGGTACCAGGGCCAGTGCAGAGCTGGTGGGACATGATCAGATAGGTTCAGATTTTTTACTTCACCCCCAAAAAACTGTGGAAGACCATCAAAGCCATTGGGGCACACGCTAACGGAATATCTTGAACTGTAAATTGGAGAATCTTATAAGAAATATTAATAAATTCTTTGGAAAATTGAAAAAAAAAACAATGTAGATAATGAAGGGCGGACATTCATCTAAATGCACATCATATGGCATAAATATGTCAGTTTGATGTTTATGTCCGTGAAACATCTTGAGCGTTTCTCATTTCCAGATTCCCATAGGAATAATCTCGTTCTAAGAAAAAGGATTCTAGGAAAAAGCGACGACATCTCCGGAGACCTCAGATGTTACTGGGCACCTCTCGCTGATGTAAATGTGGTTGTCAGGTGCTGGTGTTTTGTTATAAAGATGGGATGTTAGTGAAATGACAGAAGTAAAAAAGATCTAGGACTGGTCCCCACAATATCAATCATATACCTGGACCAGAATTATAGGCTGGGATCAGGCGAAGATGGGGTTTATTCCCAGAGCAATGACACTCTAACACTATGAATGCATGATAACACTGACACTCGGGGTACAGGACAATAACATTGACACTCGGGGTACAGGACAATCACACCGACACCTGGGGTACAGGACAATCACACCGACACCTGGGTTACAGGACAATCACACCGACACCTGATAAAGGACAATAACACTGACACCTGGGGTACAGGACAATAACACCGACACTCAGGGTACAGGACAATAATACTCACACCTTGGGTAAAGGACAATAACACCGACACTCAGGGTACAGGACAATAATACTCACACCTTGGGTAAAGGACAATAACACCGACACTCGGGGTACAGGACAATAACACTGACACCTGGGGTACAGGACAATGACACTGACACCTGGGGTACAGGACAATCACACTGACACCTGGGGTACAGGATAATGACACTGACACCTGGGGTACAGGATAATGACACTGACACTCGGGGTACAGGACAAAGACACTGACACCTGGGGTACCGGACAATGACACTGACACCTGGGGTACAGGACAATGACACTGACACCTTGGGTACAGGACAATCACACTGACACCTGGGATACAGGATAATCACACTGACACCTGGGGTACAGGATAATGACACTGACACTTGGGGTACAGGATAATGACACTGACACCTGGGGTACAGGATAATGACACTGACGCCTGGGGTACAGGATAATGAGACTGACACCTGGGGTACAGGACAATCACACTGACACCTGGGGTACAGGACAATCACACTGACACCTGGGGTACAGGATAATGACACTGACACCTGGGGTACAGGACAGTAACACTGACACCTGGGGTACAGGACAGTAACACTGACATCTGGGGTACAGGACAATAACACAAACACCTAGGGTACAGCACAATGACACCATCACCTGGGGTACTGGACAATTACACTGACACTCGGGGTACAGGACAATAACACTGATACTCGGGTACAGGACAATAACACTGACACTTGGGGTACAGGACAATCACATTGACACCTGGGGTACAAGACAATCACACCGACACCTGGGGTACAGGGCAATAACACCGACACTCAGGGTACAGGACAATCACACACGCCTGGGGTACAAGACAATAACACTGATACCTGGGGTACAGGACAATGACACTTGGGGTAAAGGACAAACACATTGACACCTGGGGTACAGGACAATCACACCGACTCCTGGGGTACAGGACAATGACACTGACACTCGGGGTACAGGACAATAACACCGACACTCGGGGTACAGGACAATCACACTGACACCTGGGGTACAGGACAATAACACTGACACCTGGGGTACAGGACAATGACACTGACACTTGGGGTACAGGACAATGACACTGACACTTGGGGTACAGGACAATAGCACCGACACTTGGGGTACAGGACAATCACACTGACACCTGGGGTACAAGACAATAACACTGACACCTGGGGTACAGGACAATGACACTGACACTTGGGGTACAGGACAATCACACTGACACCTGGGGTACAAGACAATAACACTGACACCTGGGGTACAGGAAAATTACACTGACACTCAGGGTAGAGGACTTTAGGATTAAAGGACAATTTTAAATCACAAAAACATTGCAGGGTTGGGGAATAAAAACTTATTAAAGTCTTTGATTCCCTCCACACAGGACTAATCTGTCAGAAGGATTTATGACTCACTACAGAATCTAAAGAATCTGCTCCAAAGAGGTTGAGGGCACCAGGCCTCTGACCTTACTTGGATATTGGGACTATAAAACTTTCACACCACTAATCTAATCCAATTAAGGATTCAGTCTCTGAGCTCAGTTTGTTTATTCAAAGGTTCATTTATTATACCATGCCTTTTTTTTGCTATTTGTTTATGCATATATTTGTGTTTCTCCAGACACTTTGTTATAACATGCCTGAGGAAGGGGCCTAAGAAGTCCCAAAAGATTGCTTTGTAACATCATTTATTTTATTTTTGTTAGCCATTAAAAGGTATCATAACTACAAGATTATCTTGTTTTTCACACTAAGAGCATTATTACTGGTCCTGTACTAATCCTGAGTTACATCCTGTACTATACTCCAGAGCTGCACTCGTTATTCTGCTGGTGCAGTCACTGTGTACATACATTACATTACTGATCCTGAGTTACATCCTGTATTATACTCCAGAGCTGCACTCACTATTCTGCTGGTGCAGTCACTGTGTACATACATTACTTTACTGATCCTGAGTTACATCCTGTATTATACTCCAGAGCTGCACTCGTTATTCTGCTGGTGCAGTCACTGTGTACATACATTACATATCCTGAGTTACCTCCTGTATTATACTCCAGAGTTGCACTCACTATTCTGCTGGTGCAGTCACTGTGTACATACATTATACAGCCTGTATTATACTCCAGAGCTGCACTCACTATTCTGCTGGTGCAGTCACTGTGTACAGTCATGGCCAAAAGTATTGACACCCCTGCAATTCTGTCAGATAATACTCAGTTTCTTCCTGAAAATGATTGCAAACACAAATTCTTTGGTATTATTATCTTCATTTAATTTGTCTTAAATGAAAAAACACAAAAAGAATTGTCCTAAAGCCAAATTGGATATAATTCCACACCAAACATAAAAAAGAGGGTGGACAAAAGTATTGGCACTGTTCGAAAAATCATGTGATGCTTCTCTAATTTGTGTAATTAACAGCACCTGTAACTTACCTGTGGCACCTAACAGGTGTTAGCAATAACTAAATCACACTTGCAGCCAGTTGACATGGATTAAAGTTGACTCAACCTCTGTCCTGTGTCCTTGTGTGTACCACATTGAGCACGGAGAAAAGAAAGAAGACCAAAGAACTGTCTGAGGACTTGAGAAACCAAATTGTGAGGAAGCATGAGCCATCTCAAGGCTACAAGTCCATCTCCAAAGATCTGAATGTTTCTGTGTCTACCGTGTGCAGTGTCATCGAGAAGTTTAAAGCCCATGGCACTGTGGCTAACCTCCCTAGATGTGGCCGGAAAAGAAAAATTGACAAGAGATTTCAATGCAAGATTGTGCGGATGTTGGATAAAGAACCTCCACTAACATCCAAACAAGTTCAAGCTGCCCTGCAGTCCGAGGGTACAACGGTGTCAATCCTTACTATCCGTCGGCATCTGAATGAAAAGGGACTGTATGGTAGGAGACCCAGGAAGACTCCACTTCTTACCCCGAGACATAAAAAAGCCAGGCTGGATTTTGCCAAAACTTACCTGAAAAAGCCTAAAACATTTTGGAAGAATGTTCTCTGGTCAGATGAGACAAAAGTAGAGCTTTTAGGGCAGAAGCATCAGCATAGAGTTTACAGGAGAAAAAAGAGGCATTCAAAGAAAAGTACACGGTCCCTACAGTCAAACATGGCGGAGGTTCCCTGATGTTTTGGGGTTGCTTTGCTGCCTCTGGCACTGGACTGCTTGACCGTGTGCATGGCTTATGAAGTCAGAAGACTACCAACAAATTTTGCAGCATAATTTAGGGCCCAGTGTGAGAAAGCTGGGTCTACCTCAGAGGTCATGGGTCTTCCAGCAGGACAATAACCCAAAACACACTTCAAAAAGCACTAGAAAATGGTTTGAGAGAAAGCACTGGAGACTTCTAAGGTGGCCAGCAATGAGTCCAGACCTGAATCCCATAGAACACCTGTGGAGAGATCTAAAAATGGCAGTTTGGAGAAGGCACCCTTCAAATATCAGGGACCTGGAGTAGTTTGCCAAAGACGAATGGTCTAAAATTCCAGCAGAGCATTGTAAGAAACTTATTGATGGTTACCGGAAGCGGTTGGTCGCAGTTATTTTGGCTAAAGGTTGTGCAACCAAGTATTAGGCTGAAGGTGCCAATACTTTTGTCCGGCCCATTTTTGGAGTTTTGTGTGAAATAATCAATGTTTTGCTTTTTGCTTCATTCTCTTTTGTGTTTTTTCATTTAAGACAAATTAAATGAAGATAATAATACCAAAGAATTTGTGTTTGCAATCATTTTCAGGAAGAAACTGAATATTATCTGACAGAATTGCAGGGGTGTCAATACTTTTGGCCATGACTGTACATACATTAGTGTTCCCGAGTTACATCCTGTATTATACTCCAGAGCTGCACTCACTATTCTGCTGGTGTAGTCACTGTGTACATATATTACATTACTGATCCTGAGCTACATCCTGTATTATACTCCAGAGCTGCACTCACTATTCTGCTGGTGCAGTCACTGTGTACATACATGATACAGGAAAGATGTATATCTTTGTACCGTGTTAGCCAGTGGATAGAAAAATATTCAGGATTGAGAGTCCTCAGTAGTTGATACCTTTTAATGGCTAACTGAAAAGATGGTAATACATTGCAAGCTTTCGAGACTACTCAGGTCTCTTCATCAGGCTAGACTAGCCTGATGAAGAGACCTGAGTAGTCTCGAAAGCTTGCAATGTATTACCATCTTTTCAGTTAGCCATTAAAAGTTATCAACTACTGAGGACTCTCAATCCTGAATATTTTTGTGTACATACATTACATTACTGATCCTGAGTTACATCCCGTATTATACTCCAGAGCTGCACTCACTATTCTGCTGGTGCAGTCACTGTGTACATACATTAGTGTTCCCGAGTTACATCCTGTATTATACTCCAGAGCTGCACTCACTATTCTGCTGGTGCAGTCACTGTGTACATAAATTACATTACTGATCCTGAGTTACATCCTGTATTATACTCCAGAGATCATAGAATCGTAGAGTTGGAAGGGACCTCCTGGGTCATCTGGTCCAACCCCCTGCTCAAAGCAGGATTCGCTAAATCATCCCAGTCAGATGTCTGTCCAGCCTCTGTTTGAAGACTTCCATTGAAGGAGAACTCACCACTTCTCGTGGCAGCCTGTTCCACTCATTGATCACTCTAACTGTCAAAAAGTTTTTTCTAATATCTAATCTGTGTCTCCTCCCATTCAGTTTCATCCCATTGCTTCTAGTCTTTCCTTGTGCAAATGAGAATAAAGTTGATCCTTCTACAATGTGACAGCCCTTTAGATATTTGTAGACAGCTATTAAGTCTCCTCTCAGTCTTCTCTTTTGCAAACTAAACATTCCCAAATCCTGCAACCTTTCCTCATAAGACAGGGTTTGCAGACCGGTCACCATTCTGGTCGCTCTTTTCTGAACTTGCTCCAGTTTGTTGATGTCTTTTTTAAAATGTGGTGCCCAAAACTGGACACAATATTCCAGATGAGGTCTGACCAAAGAGGAGTAGAGGGAAATAATGACTTCACGTGATCTAGACTGTATGCTTCTGTTAATACATCCTAGAATTGCATTTGCCTTTTTTGCTGCTGCATCACACTGTTGACTCATATTCAGTCTGTGATCTATTAGTATACCCAAGTCTTTTTCACATGTGCTGTCACTTAGCCCTATTCCTCCCATTCTATATATGCTTTTTTCATTTTTATTGCCCAGATGTAGTACTTTGCATTTCTCCCTGTTAAAAACCATTTTGTTAGTTGCTGCCCACTTCTCCAGTTTATGTAAATCTTTTTGAATCCTCTCTCTCTCTTCTCTAGTATTAGCTATCCCTCCTAGCTTTGTGTCATCAGCAAGCTTAATCAGTTTACCCTCAATTCCTTCATCTAAATCGTTGATAAAGATGTTGAACAATACAGGGCCCAGGACAGAGCAGTGTGGTACGCCACTTGAGACATTCTTCCAACTGGATGTGCAGCCATTTACGACCACTCTTTGTGTCCGATCACTAAGCCAGTTATGAATCCACCTAACAGTTGCCTTGTCCATTCCATACTTAGTCATTTTTTCAATAAGGATTGTATGAGAGACTTTGTCAAATGCTTTGCTGAAGTCAAGATATACTATATCTACAGCATTTCCTTGATCCACCCAATCAGTGATACCGTCATAGAAGGAAATTAAGTTAGTCTGACATGACTTATTAGTTACAAACCCATGCTGACTCTGTTTAATCACTTCATTCTTATCCAGGTATTGACATACATGTTGTTTAATAATTTGTTCAAAGATCTTTCCTGGTATAGAAGTCAGACTCACCGGCCTATAGTTGCCAGGGTCCCCCTTCTTCCCCTTTTTGAAGATAGGAACAACATTTGCTCTTCTCCAGTCTTCTGGCACTTCTCCTGTTCTCCAAGAATTTTCAAAGATTATGGAGAGGGGTTCAAAAATTTCTTCTGCTATCTCCTTCAGTACTCTGGGGTGTAATTCATCTGGACCTGGAGACTTGAATTCATTTAGGTTAGCTAAGTGTTTCCTCACTATCTTTCTGTTTATAGATATCCTGGATTCTTCTATTCCCTTAATAGGACAGTGAATAACAGTTGATGTTACATTTCCTTTCTGAGAGAAAACAGATGCAAAATAGGAATTTAAAAGTTCAGCCTTCTCAACATCCTGTCTTACCATTTCATCATTTTCATCCTGTAAAAATCCTATAGCATCTTCGACTTTTCTTTTACTTTTGACATATCCCCAGAATCCTTTATTATTGCTTTTGACATCTCTTGCAAGCCTCAATTCATTTTCAGCTTTAGCTAATCTGATTTGTGCCCTGCAGGTTCTGCAGACAGCATTATATTCTTCTTTAGATATGCCTCCCTCTTTCCATTTTATAAACATTTTTTTCTTCCTTTTTAGCATGTGCTTAAGTTCTGTGTTCATCCATCCTGGTTTCCTTAAATGCTTCCTATTCTTCCCTCTTTTTGGAATTGTTAACAACTGTGCTTTGAGAATTTCATTTTTCAAGATTTCCCATCCTTCCTGGACATTTTTGTCTTTAAGGATATCCAGCCATTGGATCCCTCCAATTCTCTTTCTGAATCCCTTAAAATCTGCCTTTCTGAAATCTAACCTTGACGTCTGAGTCTTCACAGGTCTTCCGCCTCTAGTTATCCAAAATTCTAAAATAGCATGGTCGCTACCTCCTAGGGTCCCAGCCACTTTTACCTCCTCAACCATTTCCTCCCTGTTTATAAGGATTAGATCCAAGGTAGCAGTTCCCCTTGTTTTCTCACTTACCTTTTGGAAGATAAAGTTGTCAGCAAGAGAGGATAAGAATTTCCTTGACCTGTTAGTTTTGCCTGAGAGAGATTCCCAACAAATGTCTGGATAGTTGAAATCTCCCATGACAACTATGTTATATTTTTTGGAGAACTTGGCCATTTGATGCATAAAGAGTTCATCCATATCTTCAGCTTGCACAGGCGGCCTGTAGTAAATGCCTACAATGGTGTCCTTTCCATTGTTCTGTCCTTGTATTCTTACCCAAACAGTTTCCACAGAACTCCCAGTCTCTGAAGCTTCAATCTCTGTGCAGATATACGCGTTTCTAACACACAATGCGACACCCCCTCCTCGTTTATCAAGTCTGTTTCTTGCAAATAAGTTGTATCCTTCTAGTCTTGTATTCCAATCATGTGTATTGTCCCACCAAGTTTCAGTGATTTCAATGACATCATATTTCTTTTCCTGTGTTAGTAGTTCCAATTCTCCTTGTTTGTTGCCCATGCTTTGTGCATTAGTATAGAAACATTTTAGTTTGTGATTGGTTTCTCTTTCTCCAATATTTTTATTAATTAGATTCTTTCGTCTTTGTTCTTCCTTTCCACTTCTAATAGCAGAGTTCTCAATAGCATTTGTCAGGTGTATGGCTTTTTCTGGTCTTTTGCTTCCCTTCCCATGTTGTTCTAGTTTAAAGCTCTCCTTACAAGTGTAGCAAGGCGACTTCCAAATACATGCTTTCCAGTCTTCGTAAGGTGCACCCCATCTCTAGCAAGTAGTCCATCGTATAAGTAGTTCACTCCGTGATCCAGAAATCCAAATCGTTGCTGACGGCACCATCGACGTAGCCAGTTGTTCACCTGCAGAATCTTATTCCACCTCCTTGTTCCATGGCCATCCACTGGGAGGATGGAAGAGAAGACCACCTGCGCTCCCAGTTCTTTCACTTTCTTGCCTAAGTCTTCAAAGTCTCTGCAGATGGTTTCCAGGTCGTTTCTTGCGGTGTCATTTGTCCCCACATGTAGTAGCAGGAATGGGTAGTCATCTGTAGGTCTGAAGAGTCCTGGTATCCTGTCAGACACATCTTTAATTTTTGCACCTGGAAGACAGCACATTTCTCTTGAAGTTATATCCGGTCTGCAGATAGCGGCCTCTGTTCCTCTCAACGGGGAATCCCCCATGACCACCACTCTCCGTTTCTTCTTCACAACATTTTTCTTTCTCCATTCAGGAGGACTCTGAAGGCGTACAAGGTTGCTGTTTGTTGGCAAAGTCTTATCCTGATGTATTTCTTCATCGTTTTCCTGCGTGAGAGCCTGGTACTGGTTTCTGAGCAGTATGGGTGCTGACTGCCTCCTGATCCTCCTGCTTCTCTGGGTCACATGTCTCCATTCCTCTGTTTCTTCAGGTGCACTTCGAATTTCTTCTCTTTCTGTAACATGAAGAGATAATTCTGCTCTGTCCAAGAACTCTTCACCTTCCTTAATGATCTTCAACGTAGCTAACCTCTCTTCGAGATTTTGCAACTTTTCCTCCAACAGGGACACAAGCTTGCATTTGTGGCATGTGAAGTTTGGCTTTTCCACTTGTAAATCTGTGAACATGTAGCAAGAAATGCAGCTCACCAAATGGCTCCTGGCCTCTTCCATCTTGAGATTTCTTAAAAACGATGAAAGATGAGCCAAAATTCGGTTTTTCCGATTTCCTCTTTTCAGCTACAACGGCCAAAACCCAGTGATCGGTGAGCTCGCGGAGACTCTTCACTTATCCCAGAAGGCACTGGGAATATGCAAATGATCTCCTCAAGACTCTTCCCCTGGTTTTGAGATGCACTCACTATTCTGCTGGTGCAGTCACTGTGTAAATACATTACTGATCCTGAGTTGCATCCTGTATTATACTCCAGAGCTGCACTCGTTATTCTGCTGGTGCAGTCACTGTGTACATACAGTACATTACTGATCCTGAGTTACCTCCTGTATTATACTCCAGAGCTGCACTCACTATTCTGCTGGTGCAGTCACTGTGTACATACATTACATTTCTGATCCTGAGTTACATCCTGTATTATACTCCAGAGCTGCACTCACTATTCTGCTGGTGCAGTCACTGTGTACATACATTACATTACTGATCCTGAGTTACATCCTGTATTATACTCCAGAGCTGCACTCACTATTCTGCTGGTGCAGTCACTGTGTACTTACATTACTGATCCTGAGTTACATCCTGTATTATACTCCAGAGCTGCACTCACTATTCTGCTGGTGCAGTCACTGTGTACATACATTACATTACTGATCCAGAGTTACATCCTGTATTATATTCCAGAGCTGCACTCACTATTCTGCTGGTGCAGTCACTGTGTACATTACATTACTGATCCTGAGTTACATCCCGTATTATACCCCAGAGCTGCACTCACTAGTCTGCTGGTGCAGTCACTGTGTACATACATTACATTACTGATCCTGAGTTACATCCTGTATTATACCCCAGAGCTGCACTCACTATTCTGCTGGTGCCGTTACTGTGTACATACATTACTGATCCTTCTGTTTTATACTCCACTGCTGTGTTCACAATTCTACTGAATGTTTTTACAAAGAACAAGCTGCTTGAAGATGAGTTACATTTTATACATTAGTTTACTAATTAGTGTTATTTCAGGTAGTTTTGTTTTCTACCAATCATTACTGGAAATGGAAAGTGCAGAGTGCAGGGAATCTTCTGAATTCTTATGAAACATTCTGACGTGTGGAAATGAATCTTGACTTTCTTCCACTGAAACGATCCTAACAAAAGCACGGCACACCCTATAAGATAAACATGTCCACATACAGCGGCCCCAGCAGTTATAAAGTGTCCGGTTCATTTCCAAAACTTTCCTAGAAACTCCTGAACATTGAGTCTGAGAACAGATACAATCTGCTGAACTTTTGGACTCTGCCAGATTTCCTATTTTCAAACCTCATATTCTTATTCCAGGCTTCTGATGTGATTTTTACATGAAAGTGATGTGTGGATTCCAGCATTCTTCACAATTTACCCCAAAATAAAATGCCGGAAATTCACGTTACTTCCCTTGCAGGACTTGTATGGCGAAAACACTGATTGTCACCATTGTACCAGGCACAGATAGGAGTAATGACATGGAACTATCAATGATTAGAGAATTGTGTCTTCCCTCCGGTTTTGTGTTTGCTACTGGTTGATTTGTTTTTTACATAGTTAACTGATAAGTTATTTATTAATCTCCACAAACTGATGTTTTTGTCTCCTTGTACAGTGATGCACATCGTCAGCTGCATGATGGGCCAGATCTGAAATTAAAGCATCTACTCTAAGTATCAAAATCTACAGATTTTGGTTATCAGTTAACTTTCCCAGATAAAGAAAAATACACCGTATTTTCCGTCGTATAAGACGACTTTTTAACCCCTAAAAATCTTCTCAAAAATCAGGGGTCGTCTTATATGCCGGGTGCCTTTTTTAGCTAAGCAAGCTTCATGTAACCGGGAAACGGGGTATGGAAAAAAGAGAGAGTGCAGCCCGCGCCGCTTAACTGCAGTCCTCAGGAGTAGAGATGAGCCAACCCGAACAGTAAAGTTCCGTACTGTCGGGTTCAGCTGCCCGAACACCGGGCATCGCTTCTCATCGGCAGGGAAATAATCCTCGCCGATCAGAGAGCCACAGCTCCCACGCTGTCAGAAGACTGCATGAGCTCTCAGCTGTGACCGGAGGTATAAAGTTTACCGCTGGTCACTGGTGTCAGCTGATGGGACTACTGCTCCCATCATCCAACACCTGCTACCGCTAATTACAGTGAAAGCAGAAGCGTCCGATGGGAGTATTCATCAACCGCTTCTGCGCTGTAAATAAAGAATTAAAAAAAAAAAACAGCGTGGGTCCCCCTGTATTTTTGATAACCAGCCAGGCAAATCTCACAGCTGGGGGCTGCAACCCTCAGCTGTCAGCTTCAGCAAGGCTGGCTATCAAGAACAGAGGGGTCCCCATGCCGTATTGCTTTTATTTAAATAAATAATTTTAAAAAAATGGTGTGGGGTCCCCCCCATTTTTGACAACCAGCCTTGCTAAAGCAGACAGCTGGGGGCTGGTATTCTCAGGCTGGTAAGGGGCCATGGATATTCGCTCCCCCAAACCTAAAAAATAGCAGCCATTAGCTGCCCAGAAAAGGAACATCTATTAGATGTGACAATTCTGGAGCTTTGCCCGGCTCTTCCCACTTGACCTGTAGTGGTGGAAGTGGGATGATAGTTGTGGGGGTTGATGTCACCCAGAAAAAGTCCTTTAATTGAAAGAAAGACACAGACTGCGTTAATAATCTCAATTAAACCATACATACGACCTCGCCTTTTCCACTGTAGCCCTCGATCTCCTGTAATAAACCAAAAATTAAAAAAAAAAAACAATATACCCTATCTGTCCGTCGTTATGTCCCACGCCATAATCCATGTCTGGGGAATAAATAGTTTTGAACCTGGACAGTGCCAAGATGCGACCTTCCAGGCTGAAAACCACTGGTGAATGAGCTGCTGCGAGCGCTGCGTCAGTGACCAGCGGTGACGTCACTGAGGCTGCATTCCCAGCCGGGCTGAACCGCGGTTACCTTGGTGAGATCCCCGCTAGCACCATGAGAAAAACACTCACAGTGGTAGGAGGGATGTCACCGAGGTCACAGCAGTTCAGCCCGGCTGGAAACGGAGCCTCAGTGATCGGACATAACCTCAATGACATCACCACCGGTCACTGAGGCTGCGCTCGCAGCAGCTCATTCACCAGTGGTTCTCAGCCTGGACGGACGCATCTTGGCACCGTCCAGGTTAAAAACTGTTTATCCCCCAGACATGGATTACGTGGGACAGAACGACGGACAACAGGTGTATGCTATTGCATTTTTATTTGACATTTATTACAGGAGAACGAGGGCTTTGCTGGAATTAGGCATTTAAATAAAAATGGAAAACTGTGTTTTGTTATATTTCTAATAAAGGACTTTATTCTGGCTGTGTCTATTTACCATATAACTATAGGATTAGTAATGGATGGGTGTCTTATAGACGCCTCTCCATTACTAATCTGTGGGCTCGATGTCACCTGACAATACAAAGGTGACATCAACCCCACAAATATGAACCCCTTGCCACCGCTACAGGACAAGTGGGAAGAGCCAGGCAATGCGCCATAATTGGGGCATTTAATAGATGTTTCTTTTCTGGGCAGCTGCAGGCTGCTATTTTTAGGCTGGGAGGGCAATATCCATGGCCTCTTACTAGCCTGAGAATACC
Organism: Dendrobates tinctorius; assembly: GCF_039654945.1. Classification (NCBI taxonomy): domain Eukaryota; kingdom Metazoa; phylum Chordata; class Amphibia; order Anura; family Dendrobatidae; genus Dendrobates; species Dendrobates tinctorius. Next base: position 7,011,672 of record NW_027361709.1, read on the forward strand.
AGCCCCCAACTGTCAGCTTCAGCAAGGCTGGTTGTCAAAAATGGGGGGGACCCCACAATGTTTTTTTTATTATTTAAATAATTAAAAAAAACAGTGTGGAGACCCCTCTATTCTTGATAACTAGCCTTTTGAAGCTGACAGCTGAGGGTTGCTGTGAGTTTTGTCTGGCTAGCCATCAATAATACAGGAAAACCCACGCTGTTTTTTTTTTTTTTTTTAAATTACCGTATTTATTTACAGGGCAAGAGCGGCAGATGGATACTCGCATCTGCTGCTCCTGCTCTCACTGTACTTAGCGGCTGCAGGTGTCGAATGATGGGAGCTGTAGTCCCATCAGCTGACACCAGTGACCGGAGGTAAAGTTTATACCTCCGATCACAGCTGCGGGCTTCATGCTGCCATTTGACAGTGTGGGAACCATGGCTCTCTGAGTGGCGGGGATGATTTCCCCACCGTTCAGAAGCTGTGTTTTCCGCACTGCTATGAATATCACAGTGCAGCAAATACTGGAAGAAGGGTAGTTTTATACGGTGAGTATATCCCAAACTCTATATTTTAACTGGGAAAGTTGGGTCGTCTTATACGCCGGAAAATATGGTAACTACGGACAGATGCAGATGAGCGTATTTTCATTCCGAGTGCGATACGACAAAACATTGGATTGCTCTTGGACCATTCTTAGACTATGGGGAGCACATGCTCACACTCTGAACAAACTCTGATAAAAGTTTGAACATATTTTGCTCCGATTTTCTGGTATGAGGAGAAGATAGAGAAATTTTTTTTTTTCTATCTTCTCCATTGTTTCAGTGCATAGAAATTTGACCACACTCAAATGTCATCCGAGTGCAGTCCGATGTTTTCAGCGCACTCATTGACTTGTATGTCCAGGCGCGATCTGAATACTGGATCAAACTCAGGCATGCAGCGATTTATTTACTCGATCCGCTGTTTTGTCAGACTGCACTCGGACCGATAATACGATTGTCTGCACCTGCCCTAAGGTTCATAATGCTCAGTGAAGAAATCATTGTCTTATTAGTTTACATACTCCTGAGAATACCTCCCACTTTCCCCCTCTCCCGGGAAGGGGACCCTAGGCAATTGCCCAGTTTCCTAAAACAGGTCAGACACAAAACCTGATTGGGGAATGGTCTTTAATTTAAATGTCCTTGTTTGTTGAACAGAAGAATTTGCTGAGACCTTGTTGCATTTCTACTCTGAACATGAAAAACAGCCGGGGGAGAAAATTTCCAGGAAAAATATCAATAATGCATTGTCCATTCATATCCCCAAGCAGAACAGATGCGACCAGCTGGCAGCAGGGAGTACTGGGCAATATTGAGGCTGTGCTGAGCAGTTATGATTGTGAACCTCTCATGGTATATGGAACTTTTTGCTGGATGACGTATAATTAGGCTGAATTCCTAATACTGAAGTCAATAAGCGTCTTGTTGAATTCTCACCCGTTTTTTCCTTGGTGGGTTTGTCATTGTGTATGAGTCAGGGAACCAGGGGAACCATTCACATCAATGAACGGGTGCAAATGTGACCACCATCCCCCCCGCGCGCGCCCAAGCGGCCTGATATACATTACGGCTTAGATTATAACCTCTGGAGGTGTTATTCACTCATCCGGAAACACAGTAACAACTAGTCTTTCTAGAAAATGTACAAGGAGTACAGAGAATGAGATGAGGTCAGATGTGTGAGAAGAAACCATTCATTCCTGCAACATCGCAAACCTAATCTGTTCCCGTCTCATTTTAGTGCAAGACTATGTGAATTTTAAGGTAGTTACAAGATGATTTCTATAATTTGTTTTTTTAACAAAATGTCCCCATTTATTGTCCATTTAATAAATATAATTATATCACACAGCCATAGATATAAATGGTAAAATTCTGGCTGTTCACTAGGGGGAGCTTTGCATGTAACAGCACTAGAGCTCCATCTAGTGGAGGCTGCAAGTAGCCAAAATTTGGAGCTCTGTAACCGAATAATGCAAAAGATGTATTAGCAACTGCACCTAAAAAAGTCCTGATCTTCAAAAGAGGACACACACACTTTTAAAGAATAGTTCCAGTCGTTACTGATAATAAAGGGGATTTTCTGTCTCGAACCAATATGACATATCGACAGAATACCGCTGGGACATGCGTATTTTCTTAAGTATGGGGTCTTGCTTCATGTTGTCTGGAATTGAGTAGCGGCGACTAAAATATTTAATGTTCACGAATATTCTCTTAGGTTTTTCTTCTGCCGAGGGATTATAGGACAAGGGGGATGTTACACTAAAAAAAAAATAATACTGGCGGTTATTATTTTAGAACGTGAAAATCCTGTTCTTCTTAACAACATTGTGAGGATATCAATGGGGAAGAATTTCCCAGCTGTTAGAGGGTCAGTGACAGCCGGAGGGACACCACAATCTGCCTACTATGTGCAGATTGTTTCACCCACGTCAGGACCACAGTGTATGTTTGCATATATAGTATGCTGTATATATAGGAAGATGGGACATATAGAGACCTCAGTGTGTCCGCTAATAAACTGACATCACAGCCGGTCATCTCAAGGAGCCCCATGATGACAACAGCCTTGTATGATATTGCAAATTGTGAAATCCAAACATCTCCACTCCCCATTGGGCATCATGCCTGGACTGGAGTGCAGGAAGGTGAGCAATATAGGTCACAGGCCCAGAGGAGTTGTCAGAGTATTTTTCAGCTCATGAATCTGATTATTAGCGCTTTTATAAGTCATTATATGCGATCAGCTGCTAGGCCCTATAGGGCTATGTTCACATGTAGTGAAAATTATGGATTTTTCTGCATGTTTTCCACAGCGTCCACTCCAATATACGCAATAACAATCTGTTTATTGTGTGTGTGTGGGGGTTATATATGGGTTTGGTTCAGTATTGATCTTTTTAATGCAGAAATGCTGTGAATTCAGTTAAAAATACAATTGTAATTTTTTTTAACGCTTTTTTTCCGTCCGTCTATAGACGTAAACGGGGGGGGGGGGGGGGGGAAGAAAAATACCAAGAGCCGCACATTGGCCATGTTGCTTGGAATTGGTAAAAGTAGTGGATTTTACACACACAAAAAATACTGTAAAATTCTGCATCAATACCTAGAACCTGCACCAAATCTAATGGATTGTGCTGCAAAAATGCTACAGATTTACTGCAGATTTCACCCTGTGCATTGTAGAATCTCATCCACAATGCTAGTAGTATAATAAGCAGCGGAATCTGAGTCCATTCATGTAGCCTTAAATCTGCTCCACCTGGTATCCTTGTAGTTGCACCCTTCTGGAGGTCTTGGGATCCTAATGTTAAAAATCCTTACAGAGTCCTTTACCTATGGTATAAAGCATACGGTAATTTATAATACTGGAGTATATATGACAGATGGCCTATGCCAAATGATTGCTCTCCTAAGTCCGTTTTTTGGCCATTAGTTCCAGAAAGAAGAAATGGAGCGGTCTGAAACTCCAGCTGTAGGGGAACATAATGCCCCTATGACACACGTTCCCCCAAACTGGACACAATCCCAGTTCCTGGTAGGATGACAAACAAAAACAGTCGTTGCCACACAATCCTATCTTATTCTAGGAGCCAAAGTCAATAATTGTTGACATGGAGCATTAATAAGACACTTGCTCGCAGCTTTCCTCACGTGGCTCGGGGTGGGTGGCAGGCATCGAATTCAACAGAAATTGGGAGGATACTCGACTGAAGTTGAAAGCGATGTTGGAAAGTGGTTCATGCCAGATGCTGCAGGCAGGATACACCCATGCTCTTGGGGAGGTGCAGCACCCACGTGTGAACGGCTGCAATGAAAAAACTTTATACTATTGATGATGAGTCAAAATAACCCGTCGGGCAGATTTAATTGGCATTTAATCACGGGCACAAGCAGAGGTGCATGACGAAAAAGCAACATAAAGCGGCCGGTCATCCCCACAGGTACAGAAGGTGGGAGCTGCAGAAGTAGCTACGTTGGTTGTCCGAGTAGTTAGAGACAGAAAGAACTAAAAACTGGATAGAAATAAAGATTAGCAAAAATATAACAAAGTTTCAAAAGTTGAAGGCAATGATGGGGAGAAGGGAGTGATGGGGTGAAGGCAATGATGGGGAGAAGGGAGTGATGGGGTGAAGGCAATGATGGAGAGACAGCAGTGATGGGGTGAAGGCAATGATGGAGAGACAGCAGTGATGGGGTGAAGGCAATGATGGAGAGACAGCAGTGATGGGGTGAAGGCAATGATGGGGAGAAGGGAGTGATGGGGTGAAGGCAATGAAGGAGAGACGGCAGTGATGGGGTGAAGGCAATGATGGGGAGAAGGGAGTGATGGGGTGAAGGCAATGATGGAGAGAAGAGAGTGATGGGGTGAAGGCAATGATGGAGAGAAGAGAGTGATGGGGTGAAGGCAATGATGGAGAGACAGCAGTGATGGGGTGAAGGCAATGATGGGGAGAAGGGAGTGATGGGGTGAAGGCAATGATGGAGAGACAGCAGTGATGGGGTGAAGGCAATGATGGGGAGAAGGGAGTGATGGGGTGAAGGCAATGATGGGGTGAAGGCAATGATGGAGAGACGGCAGTGATGGGGTGAAGGCAATGATGGAGAGACAGTAGTGATGGGGTGAAGGCAATGATGGAGAGACGGCAGTGATGGGGTGAAGGCAATGATGGAGAGACGGCAGTGATGGGGTGAAGGCAATGATGGAGAGACAGCAGTGATGGGGTGAAGGCAATGATGGAGAGACAGCAGTGATGGGGTGAAGGCAATGATGGAGAGACAGCAGTGATGGGGTGAAGGCAATGATGGAGAGACAGCAGTGATGGGGTGAAGGCAATGATGGACAGACAGCAGTGATGGGGTGAAGGCCATGATGGAGAGACAGTAGTGATGGGGTGAAGGCAATGATGGAGAGACAGCAGTGATGGGGTGAAGGCAATGATGGAGAGACAGCAGTGATGGGGTGAAGGCAATGATGGAGAGACAGCAGTGATGGGGTGAAGGCAATGATGGAGAGACAGCAGTCATGGGGTGAAGGCAATGATGGAGAGACAGCAGTGATGGGGTGAAGGCAATGATGGAGAGACAGCAGTGATGGGGTGAAGGCAATGATGGACAGACAGCAGTGATGGGGTGAAGGCAATGATGGAGAGACAGCAGTGATGGGGTGAAGGCCATGATGGAGAGACAGCAGTGATGGGGTGAAGGCCTTGATGGAGAGACAGCAGTGATGGGGTGAAGGCAATGATGGAGAGACAGCAGTGATGGGGTAAAGGCAATGATGGGGAGAAGGGAGTGATGGGGTGAAGGCAGTGATGGAGAGACAGCAGTGATGGGGTGAAGGCAATGATGAAGAGACAGCAGTGATGGGGTGAAGGCAATGATGGGGAGAAGGGAGTGATGGGGTGAAGGCAGTGATGGAGAGACAGCAGTGATGGGGTGAAGGCAATGATGGGGAGAAGGGAGTGATGGGGAGACAGCAGTAATGGGGTGAAGGCAATGATGGAGAGACGGCAGTGATGGGGTGAAGGCAATGATGGAGAGACAGCAGTGATGGGGTGAAGGCAATGATGGAGAGACGGCAGTGATGGGGTGAAGGCAATGATGGGGAGAAGGGAGTGATGGGGTGAAGGCAATGATGGGGAGAAGGGAGTGATGGGGTGAAGGCAATGATGGAGAGACAGCAGTGATGGGTGAAGGCAATGATGGAGAGACAGCAGTGATGGGGTGAAGGCAATGATGGGGAGAAGGGAGTGATGGGGTGAAGGCAGTGATGGAGAGACAGCAGTGATGGGGTGAAGGCAATGATGGAGAGACAGCAGTGATGGGGTGAAGGCAATGATGGAGAGACAGCGGTGATGGGGTGAAGGCAATGATGGAGAGAAGAGAGTGATGGGGTGAAGGCAATGATGGGGAGACAGCAGTGATGGGGTGAAGGCAATGAAGGAGAGACGGCAGTGATGGGGTGAAGGCAATGATGGGGTGAAGGGAGTGATGGGGTGAAGGCAATGATGGGGAGAAGGGAGTGATGGGGTGAAGGCAATGATGGAGAGACAGCAGTGATGGGGTGAAGGCAATGATGGGGAGAAGGGAGTGATGGGGTGAAGGCAGTGATGGAGAGACAGCAGTGATGGGGTGAAGGCAATGATGGAGAGACAGCAGTGATGGGGTGAAGGCAATGATGGAGAGACAGCGGTGATGGGGTGAAGGCAATGATGGAGAGAAGAGAGTGATGGGGTGAAGGCAATGATGGAGAGACAGCAGTGATGGGGTGAAGGCAATGATGGGGAGACAGCAGTGATGGGGTGAAGGCAATGAAGGAGAGACGTTAGTGATGGGGTGAAGGCAATGATGGGGTGAAGGGAGTGATGGGGTGAAGGCAATGATGGGGAGAAGGGAGTGATGGGGTGAAGGCAATGATGGAGAGACAGCAGTGATGGGGTGAAGGCAATGATGGGGAGAAGGGAGTGATGGGGTGAAGGCAGTGATGGAGAGACAGCAGTGATGGGGTGAAGGCAATGATGGAGAGACAGCAGTGATGGGGTGAAGGCAATGATGGAGAGACAGCGGTGATGGGGTGAAGGCAATGATGGAGAGAAGAGAGTGATGGGGTGAAGGCAATGATGGAGAGACAGCAGTGATGGGGTGAAGGCAATGATGGGGAGACAGCAGTGATGGGGTGAAGGCAATGAAGGAGAGACGGCAGTGATGGGGTGAAGGCAATGATGGGGAGAAGGGAGTGATGGGGTGAAGGCAATGATGGGGAGAAGGGAGTGATGGGGTGAAGGCAATGATGGAGAGACAGCAGTGATGGGGTGAAGGCAATGATGGGGAGAAGGGAGTGATGGGGTGAAGGCAATGATGGGGAGAAGGGAGTGATGGGGTGAAGGCAATGATGGGGAGAAGGGAGTGATGGGGTGAACGCAATGATGGAGAGACGGCAGTGATGGGGTGAAGGCAATGATGGGGAGAAGGGAGTGATGGGGTGAAGGCAATGATGGGGAGAAGGGGGTGATGGAGCACTCATTCAAAACCTATGGTGAGTTGAGTCACATTATAAATGTTATTTAATTATAAGTATGCACTGCTACACTACAACCGTGTCCATAGCCCCACCCCCTTATGACCAAAGCCCCGCCCCTGCCACACCTCCATCCCCGCCCTGCCGGGCCATGGAAGAATGGTCTTGCTTGAAACCGGCCCCTGGTGCAAAAAAGGTTGGGGACCACTGCTTTAATCGGACAAAGTGTTACCTAACATTAAAAGGTTCTCTTGAGCCTTATAGTCTCGTCTGGCGAGGAGACCTACTGCCGGTATCGCATGGCACGCAGCTGGAGAACCTGGGTATTAGCTGAACAGCCAACTTGACCTTCTTCCTTTGTGAACTCGGTGCATGGATAATCTCCCTCATTGACTCTATAGGACTCCCCGGGATTAGAGTTGACGTTAATGTCTTTTCACCTGCCTGAAAATAGCGGAGTCTTTAATTTTCCATTGGAGATTTGCCCCGTGTCATACGAGTCCATCTCCTTCCCGGGCGAACATGTCAATTATAGGATTTCGTTAAATAGAAAACCACTTTTGACTCTACTGCTATTTGTGGATGGGAGATGATGGTGTGAAAGGGATTAATCCATCTTATTACACATTTATATGCAATATAGATACTTGTAATTAATGCATCATCTATATTGCTGTCGTTTGGTATCAATATTGTGCAACTCCTTTCAGTGCAAAATTTCGCCCAATCATTCGATCTGCTGAGATATCAAGTCATCCATAAAAGAAACTTGTTGGAAAGGTCAAAAGTGTCCACTTTTTGCAGTTATTAAATTATCCTCAGTCCCCTTAGTATTTTGTCTTTTTTTTTTTTTTAATTTTAGATTCCGCCATACAGTTCCAGAGATATGGGCCCTTTTGTAGCGAAAATTTGTATGGCTTTTACCAACGGCGGCTCACAGGATCCTCAGGGGCGTGTCTTCTGCTTTATTACAATTTGAGCCCGCCCCTTTGTAACGCACTAAATAAAAAGGCCCATATCTCTGGAACTGTACAGCGGATTTAAAAAAAAAAAAAAAAGCTGAATGTGCAGGATCAGAAGCAATAAAGTTTGAGCAAATACTGCTCTTTTTTCACCTGGTAACAGGTCTTTAAGACATGTATCAGCTGATTTTATTGCTAGCTTGTGGCATTTTCAGTTTAAAATAGATTTTTTTATGTTAAATACTCGATAATTACACATTTTTCATTCAGTTATTGGTCGGGGTGTGGGAGAATAATGTGGTTCTTTTGTCCGCACAATGTCAACATAAGAAATATCCTTGTCTGTATATAGGCATAAGGTTTGGGGCTCGCACACGGGCAAGAGTCGTTGAATAGGGCTGTTCAAATAGCAGCTTTTTATCGATATCCATGAAAAAAAAAATCGCATCATGCTCTGGTCTCTTCCGTATTTCAGATGACGACATCTGAAATAGGCGTGAGAACCCTGCTGTAAAAACCCATATTAAAGGTGGCATCTGCTATAGCTGCTTTCTGTTAAAGGGAATCTGTCACCATGCTTCTGCAGCACCATTTGAGAGAACCATGATGTAGGGGCAGAGAGCCTGAATCCAGTGATGTGCAACTTACAGGGCTGCTTGCTGCAGTTTTAATAAAACCACAGTTTTCTCTGCTGTAGATCTAGCAGTTCTCTGAATGTTGAGCTCTGTATAACTCCACCCACACCACTGATTGGCATTTTTTTGTGTACACTGTGCATAGGCAGAAACCTGTCAGTCAGTGGTGGCGGGGTTGGATTATCTAACAGGCCAACTAGTCCTCTAATGATAATCTCCTGCTTATAACACAGTGGTTTTAGAAATGCTACTCAAAGTCCAGTAAGTGACACATCGCTGGAATCAGGGTCTCTGCCCCTACATTCTGCTTCCATCAAAATTAGGTAGCAAAATCCTGGGTCCTCCAGGGGATTTGTCTTATAGATCACTACTTTGATGCTCCATTGGGACGGCAGCAGGATACTGCGCAACCGGTTGATAGAAGGAAATGGGACACAATGCTACACCAACGCGAACCATCACTTTATAAGATGAAAAGTCACCTTTAACTATTGTCCCAAGGAAAACCACTTTCTCAAAATTATTCTTACCTTTCGCGCACGATACAGGACTTTCCTGTACAAATTCCTGGGCAGCTCATAGACCTGAATGTAGGAAAGTCCTTACTGAGAGCTGGAAGAGCTGGGAAAAATATGTAGAAAATCCTCTTAACAAACACATGTAGGAAAACGAGTGCACACAAAAGTCTCATAAAAGCTAACAATTTATTAAATATACTTAAAAAGATTTTTTTTTAAATACAAAAGACATACATATACCAAGTCAGAATGTTCCTAGAAGTGGCACCAGTAACATGTACAAACTAAGAGATGTAAAGTAACACGACAGATTCCAAATAGGGCAAAGGATCCCATCAATGCAATAATCCAAGTCAAATAACAAGTGTCATGACTGGTATAAAAGAATTTAGTGAAAAAATGCCTAAGGCAAGTACTTACATAAAAGCTGGTATGTCAGTGAAAGGGGGTCTAGTACAAGCTTTCTGGTCCACCTGCCCCAACGCACGTTTCACCCAGAAGCTTCGTCAGGGGGCTACTTATTAACTTTTGTATTGGTAATCCTCTTATCAAGCTGAGACTGAAGTTTATTCGGAGATTCGCAGCAGAACAGTTCAATCAAAAGTCAGTGAGACAAAGCATGCAGACACGAACCCCAGACAACGTAACGCTGGGATATCGGGCAATGGACTGGCCATAGCCTGGGGATCGTCTGGCCATGGTTTGAGCATGAGCAGCAAATTGCCAATCATTTTAAGAGGCAAATTTAAGTCGCCTTCATAAATGCGTGTAATTATTCACCACTATAGTCTACAGCATGTATTGGGTTATTTTAGTGTTTAGGTCTTTTTTTTTCTCTTCCCATCCATTATAATTATGCAGAAAATACCAAATTCCTGGCAGTTTTGCAGTGAGCATTCCAGTAAATCATGTTCTTAGTAAAGAGGCTAGAGTTGAATTCTCAAGAAAAAAAAAAAAAAAAGCTAATGTTTCTCAGTTCTCACTCGTCATGATTAGGATTTGTATGACAGTCGATGAGATCAGGTTGCAGAATTTTTGTGCTGAGTTCAACCGAGCGCAGGAAAAATCATATGGTTTCCAATAGGAGAAAACAGACAATTTTCACTGGAAACCATCAACAAGCAGGCTGTCAGCTCTAAACAGATTTCCTATAATAGAGATATATTCTCAGCAGGCCTAGAACTGTTCATGGTTCGTTAACGCGTTAAATAAATGTTCCAGCAAAAAAAAAAAAAAAAAATAATCCACCATCATAACAGAGCTCAACACCCTTGTGCACTGAAGGTACTAAATATAGATATAGCAGCTTGATGATGGTTTCTGGATAGGAAGAGAAGTGACCCCGTTGTTCATTTTAACATCAGTGTAAGGGGGGAAACTCACATGCTTTCCGTGCTGAAATTGGACAGCACACGCTGTAATGTTAATCAATGTCTTCGTGTGAAAAAAATAATTGGTGGCATTAATTACGGTACGTATGTTGTACAAGGTAGAAAACAAGTATAACAAAACACAACTAATCCAAACTAATTTAACAATATGGGCACAAGTAAACTGACTGTCTACTAAATGTGTGTGAATCAGTTTGGATAAGTGAGTATTTTTATAGTAATGTAATACTATTTATGTGTACTATTTGGTGGCATTATTTATGTGTACAGTATGGCAGCACAATCTATGTGAACAATATGGAGACAGAAATAGGAACTGACTGTATCTACCAAATGTGTGTGAATCAGTTTGTATATGTGTATTTTATAGTAATGTGGTTATATTTATGTGTACTGCTTGGTGGTATTATTTATGTGTACAGTATGGCGTCACAATCTACGCAAATTATATGGTGACAGAAATAGGAACTGTGTTTACCAAATATGTGTGATTCAGTTTGTATAAGTGTGTATTTTCCAGTAGGGCAGTGTTATTTATGTGTGCACTATAGCAGCATAAAGTATGTGTTCTATATGGCAACAAATATAGGCTTTGCCTATTAAATGCTTGCACATTTGCTTATATTACAGAATTGCAGTGTTATTTATGTGTACTATCCCACTGCATTATTTACGTGCACAGTATATCAGTATAAAATATGTGCTCTATATGGTGATTAATATAGGCATTGAGTTTGTGTGTCCCTTTATATTACAGCATGAGTGTGATTTCTATGTACTGTTATGTAGCATTAGTTATGTGTACAGTGAGGCGGCACAATCCACGTGTACCATATGGTGGTATTCTGTATTTATTTTATAATGAGGGGGCCGACTGCGTGTATAACTGTGTATTCCTATTCACTTACCTCCTTGATGTTACAATACTCTTTGAAACATGTACAGGATTCTTTTATAGATCCTTCACAAATGTTATATACTTTAATACTGCTTTAAAGAACCACTTTTTTAGTGATGGGGTAAAAAACGTCTACTTCACTTTCGGGCAACTACAGACATTTCCCCAGATCATAGACTTGAAGGTAAGAGCAGCAATATGTCCCCGGCCCTATGACATTTCTTCTGAGTGTTTTCTTGTCTGGTCTTTGCTTGTTTACTTGACTTTGGAACGTGACAAGTCCTAATTTACTTGCGCCGTATTTAGGTGGGGAAGTTGCGATTGCCGAAGCGGTTCCAGTAATGTCTGGCTTTAGCTCCATGTGTGGCCACTAAAATATCCAGACGGTAATTGGATGACAGCTGCAAAAGACGACCCATCATTCCATTAATTAGCACCTATTACTGAAACATGCCTCTGTCTACTTTACTGGCGGCACAAATACCGGCAGATTCTCCATAGATGACACTCCATTTGCTGGAATTATATGCATTAATCTCCTTTTTTATCTGGATCTCTGCACAGTACACAGGTCAGCCATTAGTGAATGTGACGCTCAGAAGCAAACCACGTCCGAGATCCTCTGGGTCGCGGATCTGGAGCCCCTGGGCCGAGCGCGCCAGGTGATGACCAACCCCTATAGAGGGACGGCTCAGGGAGAAGCCAGGCTCGAGGCAGGACAAGGAACTACGGACAAAGACAAGGGTACCTAGGTGGGAGAATCAGAGGAAGGAGGAACCCAGCAGAAAAGCCCGTGGGGCGACGGGACGAGGCACAGCGGGGAGACGGACAGACGAGGAAACCTTAGGGGGAATTAAGCAAGAGCATCCGGACTGGAGTAGACAGGGAGAGCAGGAGGGCAGGGAACAGACCGGGGAAAGAATACCAGCAGGCAGGGACAGACAGGGAGGACAGATCGGACCAGGGGAACCGAGGCAAGGAGGAGGGACGGACACAACACAGAAATAGATGCAGCGACGAGCACCAAGAAGTAGGACACGAAAGTAGGAGTGCGGCCAGAACAGTGCAGGAGATCCACACAATCACCAGGCGCCCTCCTCTTAGGGAGGACGCCTGAAGTACCTTAGCGCCCGGAAGAGCTCCTCAAGCCCGGCCCCTCAGCGCCGCCCACGGCCAGATGCCGCGGACGGACGGTCGCGCGCCCGCAACCTAAGGCCGGTGCGTGCAGCAGGAGGGAAGGCAGGACAGGCGCGCACACGGATGGTGGCGCGCAGGTGAGGAGGGGCTGCGGCGCCTGCCACCGCTGATGGGGCATCGACGGGCACCCCCGCCGATGTCACAGTACCACCCTCCTTACATCCTCCCCTTCTGAGATTGGCCAAAAATTTTTTCAGAATAAGAGGAGCATTAACATTCTCTCGAGGCTCCCAGGACCTCTCCTCGGGGCCAAAACCCCTCCAATCGATAAGAAAAAAAGTTATTCCCTTGACTTTTTTCATGGCCAAAATGTCCTTTACTTCAAAAACGTCATCCAAACCCCTTGGCGAAGGAGGGGATATGGAAGCTGGTTGGAACCGATTGAGAACCACAGGTTTCAGGAGCGAGACATGGAAGGCGTTAGGGAACCGGAGCGAAGCAGGCAACCTCAGTTTATAAGCCACCTCATTAACGCGTCTAAGCACTTCAAAAGGCCCGATGTATCGGGGACTTAACTTGTAAGACAGAATCTTCAGGCGGATATGCTTAGTCAAAAGCCAGATTTTGTCGCCAGGATGATATGGGGGAAGATCCTTCCGTCTTTTGTCCGCATGTTTCTTAATTCGGTTACTGGCCTTCTCGAGCGCCTCCCTGGTCTCCCTCCAGATTTGCGAAAACTCCTTGGCACAAGTATCTGCTGCAGGAACTCCTGACGAAGTGGAAAAGGGCAGCGGAATACCAGGATTTTGTCCTGTTACCACAAGGAACGGCGACTTGGTGGTAGATTCGCTGGAATGATTATTATGCGCGAATTCTGCCCAAGGTAGAAGAGAGACCCAATTGTCCTGATGGGCGTTGGAAAAGTGACGTAAGAAGGCTGTCAAAACTTGATTAATCCGCTCCTCCTGCCCATTGGTCTGAGGATGATACGCCGAGGAGAAGTCGAGAGACGTGCCCATAAGCCGACAGAGAGCATTCCAGAATCGAGAGGTAAACTGGACCCCCCAGTCAGACACGATCCGCTGAGGAAGGCCATGCAGCCTGAAGATCTGGTGGATGAAGATCTCGGCCAACCTCGGGGCGGACGGCAGTCCAGGCAAAGGAATGAAATAAGCCATCTTAGAGAAGCGATCTGCCACGACTAAGATGGTAGTACATCCAGCTGAGCGGGGCAAATCAGTCACAAAATCCATGGCGATTTGCTGCCAAGGAGCTTCCGGAACAGGTAACGTGCGAAGTAGACCGGAAGGCAGGGTCCTAGCAACCTTGTTCTGAGCACAGGTTGTGCAAGAGGCTACATAGTCCATCACGTCTTGGCGAAGGGAGGGCCACAAGTAGTAACGGGAGAGAAGTAAAAGAGTCTTCTTAGTCCCAACATGCCCTGCGACCTTGGAGGAATGCACCCAGTGTAGCACCTTCGAACGCTTGGTCTGGGGAACGAAGGTTTTGCCTGGTGGTGGCGAAGAGAAACTCACCGGAGCCACGGTGATAACTTTAGCAGGCTCGATAATATACGATGGGTCCTCATCTCCCTCCGGTGACTGCAAAGACCTGGAAAGTGCATCCGCTCTGATGTTCTTATTGCCAGGCCGGAAGTGGAGCTTAAAATCAAAACGAGAAAAATACAGAGCCCATCTGGCCTGTCTGGAATTGAGTCTTTGAGCGGACTGCAGATAGGCCAAATTATTATGGTCCATGAAGATAGTAAAGGGATGTACTGCCCCTTCAAGCAGGTATCGCCACTCCTCCAGGTCCATCTTAATGGCTAGCAATTCTCGGTCTCCAATGGAGTAATTGCACTCCGCAGGTGAAAAGGACTTAGAAAAATACCCGCAAGGAACCAGACGTCCGGATGGAGCCTGCTGGGAAAGAACAGCCCCGGCTCCGGTGGAGGAGGCATCCATCTCTAGGACAAAGGGCCTACTGGCTACTGGGCAATGTAAGATTGGGGCTGTTGCAAAAGAGCGTTTCAGAGCAAGGAAGGCGTCCTCAGCTTCGGGAGACCAGCTGTTTGCCCTAGTCCCTTTACGGGTCAGGACCGTGATGGGCTTGGTAACTGTAGAAAAATGAGGCACAAATTGTCGGTAATAGTTAGCGAATCCAAGGAAACGTTGGATGGCCTTTACGCCCACGGGCCGAGGCCACTTGAGTACTGCAGAGTTTCTGTGGGTCCATCTTCAGACCGGAATCAGCGATGATATAACCCAAGAAGGGTAACGACGTTTGCTTAAAGAGGCACTTTTCAATTTTGGCGCAGAGATGATTCTCTCGAAGGCGATGTAGGACCATGCGTACGCTTCTCCGATGGGAGGACAGATCGGGCGAGATGAGAATATCATCTAAGTACACCACCACACAGGAATAGAGTAGATCTCTGAACACCTCGTTAACAAATTCCTGAAATACTGCCGGAGCATTGCAGAGACCGAACGGCATGACTAGATACTCACAATGCCCATCACGGGTATTGAAGGCCGTCTTCCACTCATCCCCGGCGCGGATCCGGATCAGATTGTAGGCTCCCCGCAGATCCAACTTCGTGAAGATCCGAGCCCCTCTCAACCGGTCGAAGAGTTCTGGAATCAGCGGGAGCGGATACCGATTCTTAACGGTGATGTTGTTCAGACCCCGGTAGTCAATACATGGTCGTAGTGAACCGTCTTTCTTCCGGACAAAGAAAAAACCTGCGCCTGCAGGGGATGAGGATTTCCGGATGAACCCCTTGGTCAGGTTTTCCTGTATGTATTCTGTCATAGCCGTGGTCTCTGCTGGGGACAGAGGATATGTTCTCCCTCTGGGAGGGGAGGCTCCGGGGATCAGGTCGATAGGGCAGTCGTAGGACCGGTGCGGCGGCAAGGAATCCGCTTCCTTCTTGCTGAAAACATCTGCGTATGCGTGGTAGGCTGCGGGAAGGCCCGGAAGATTGACTGGCCTAGGCAGGGAGCTAGGACGAACGAGAGCCTGCAGACAGCGTTCTTGACAGGAGTAACCCAAACACAAAATCTCTCCTGAACGCCAGTCGACAACTGGCTCGTGCCGTCTGAGCCAGGGCAATCCTAGGAGAACAGCATGGCACAATCGAGGCAGGACGTAAAAGGCTATTTTCTCGCAGTGGAGTGCCCCAATTTGAAGATCTACTTCGGCGGTGATAGTGGTGACGAGCTCGGGTAGAGGTTTGCCATCAACGGAGGTAATAGCACGCGGGTCTCTTAGGGTGACCACCGGGATCTGGAGTTCATCAACCTCTTCTTGACGAATGAAATTACCGGCTGCGCCCGAGTCCACATACGCCTCCACAGATCTACGCCCCCGACCTGCAATAATCAAAGCTGAAAGGGTAAGGGCCAGAGAGAAATTATGATCACCTAGGAGGTCCTCTCTTACCTGACCTAGGTGGAGGCATTTCCCGGTTTCTCAGGACAGGTACGCACGAAGTGGTTGGCTCCACCGCAGTACAGACAGAGACCATTAGTCATCCTCTCCCTGCGTCGCTGCTCTGACAGCCTGATACGATCTATCTGCATGGGCTCAGGAGCGGTGCTAATAGGGGATGCAGAGGAATGCGGAAAAGGAGCCTGATACAGCCTGAAGGGTCTTTTCTCCCTAGCCGACTCTCGAGCGCGTTCCAAAAACCGCAGATCTATACGGGTAGCCAGATAAATGAGATCTTCCAGGTTTATGGGAGTGTCTCGCCCGGCCAGCTCGTCCTTGATTTTACTTGAGAGACCCCTCCAAAAGGCACCCACAAGAGCCTCGCTATTCCAGCCCAGCTCCGAAGACAGGGTCCGAAAGCGGATGGCGTATTGTCCTACAGTAAGGGAGCCCTGGCGGAGATTGAAAAGAGTCTCAGTAGTGGACGCCAAGCGACCAGGCTCATCAAACACCTTGCGGAATACTTCCAGAAAATTCTGGATACTGGAAACTACCGGGTCATCCCTCTCCCACAAAGGGTTTACCCAAGCCAGAGCCTCACCCTCAAGATGGGACACTATGAACGCCACTTTGGCACGGTCAGTGGGATACTGCTGAGGCACAAGCTCAAAGTGCAATCTGCACTGATTTAGAAAACCCCGACATAGCTTAGGATCCCCGTTATACCTGGGAGGCTTTCCCAGGCGGGGAGGCGGAGACGAATCTGCGTCCCGAGGAAGGGCTGAAGCGGCCGCAGAGGACTGCAGAGCAAGCAGTTGATCGTCAGCGGACGCCATGTACCCCAGGATGTGGGACTGAGCATCGCGCTGTTGCACGAGCTCCTGCTGGAGACTGGCTAAGAGGGGAGCATGCCCTGGGTCAGAGGTCTGTAGGGCGGAGAGCCGGGTGTCCATCGATTTCATGAAGGACATTATCCGGGTCTGATTCTCACATAACAAAGCAGTTCCTTCTGCGTAGCGGCCACGGCACTGGCGGGGTCCATGGCCTGGTGATACTGTGACGCTCAGGAGCAAACCACGTCCGAGAGTTGACCCTCTGGGTCACGGATCTGGAGCCCCTCGGCTGAGTGCGCCAGGTGATGACCAACCCCTATACAGGGATCGTTAGGGGCAAGACCACAGGGGTCAGAACCGCGACAGCCGGTACCAAGAGGGACGGCTCAGGGAGAAGCCAGGCTCGAGGCAGGACAAGGAACTACGGACAAAGACAAGGGTACCTAGGTGGAAGAACCAGAGGAAGGAGGAACCCAGCAGAAAAGCCCGTAGGGCGACGGGGCGAGGCACAGCGGGGAGATGGACAGACGAGGAAACCTTAGGGGGAATTAAGCAAGAGCATTCGGACTGGAGTAGACAGGGAGAGGTGGAGGGCAGGGAACAGACCGGGGAAAGAATACCAGCAGGCAGGGACAGACAGGGAGGACAGATCGGACCAGGGGAACCGAGGCAAGGAGGAGGGACGGACACAACACAGAAATAGATGCAGCGACGAGCACCAAGAAGTAGGACACGAAAGTAGGAGTGCGGCCAGAACAGTGCGGGAGATCCACACAATCACCAGGCGCCCTCCTCTTAGGGAGGACGCCTGAAGTACCTTAGCGCCCGGAAGAGCTCCTCAAGCCCGGCCCCTCAGCGCCGCCCACGGCCAGACGCCGAGCACGGACGGGCGCGCGCCCGCAACCTAAGGCCGGTGCGTGCAGCAGGAGGGAAGGCAGGACAGGCGCGCACACGGACGGTGGCGCGCAGGTGAGGAGGGGCTGCGGTGGCTGCCGCCGCTGATGGGGCATCGACGGGCACGACCGCCGATGTCACAGTGAAGATGACATTGCCTATCAAAGATCCCATGTATCGTTTCTTTTGAATTTCCTAGGAAATTTTGCACATATGTCTACCCAATATTGACCCCCTTTTTCCACCAAGAAACCAAATGGAAGGGGTCTGAGTCCCGGTGAAATTTCTAAACAAAAGAGGTAACAATTAGACTTTGCTGTTTTTTATGTACTTGGCACTTTCAGTATGTGGCCCCCATGTTTTCGGGCCCTTGGGCACTGCTCTAGGATGGCATGCTAGAACTTTGGTCAATAGCAGGAAAATTTATACAGAAGATCGATTTTATTTGCTTCTTGTATATTGGGACTGTGGATACCATAGCAACACATATAATCACCGGCTGGCAATGCTCTGGATGTTCCTTTAAACTTGGTAATTGCAGTTCGCCGGCAGCCGCTCCCATTGAAAAGCCTATTATAGCGACTGCCAGACAAGATGTTCTGATTCAATGTCAGGTTTCATGAACAGAAAATGGATAAATGCAGGAAAATAAAAGAGGAGTAGAAGCCCATTGTGCCGCACATCTATCTATATATCTAGATCTATCTCCGAGACAGCAATTTACTGCAATACAGCTGATATCCGGCACTAAAAGTCATTGGGGAAGCTGGAGCACCCTCTGTGCGCGCCATGCATACTGTAGATGTGCTGCCATATGGTGCCGCAGGAAGAAATACCTCTGTGATACAGCATCCAATCTGATTTGTATCTAAGTGCAACCAGCACCGATAAGCCTACAGCTCATGTTTTAGAGACACTAATCCGAATCTCTGTCTACTCTCATGGGCATTTACCATGGAGTTGATTGTAGGACTTCTCGATAGAAAGAGGGGAGGCAGCGGATGTCGTACCTCCCCTAAGAACAATGGGCAGGTTGAAAATCATCTCCCCAAGTCCGAGTAAAGTCAGGACATCACCATACACAACCCGTGGTTGGTTGGTCCCACCAAAATTGGTGAATTCTGCCGACATTCATCTATTGTGTATGGGCCCCTTAACTAGAAATCTACGTAATTCCCTGACCTTCCTCCTACCATTTCTTATGTACAGAAAATCTCTGGAAAATTTTCCATCCGTGTCTCTGATGGAGAATAATGGCTCGTCTTATCAGGGCAGAGCTTTATGAATATCTCCGGCAGTGTTTGTCTATGGGATCTTGTATGGTTATGTGCGGTGTCATGCCTATGAGATTTGGTGCATGCAAAAAAAATTGCAACAGCGTTCTGATGATTTGTGAAATGGCTATTGCAGTCACGACCAAAGCAGCTAAATTATTATGCATGAGATTGTGCTGCTATTTTGCAATAAAGTACAGCAAATTGCAAATGATATGGAGCTGCCGTACAATCTGCCGACTTTACGTTTAGTGACCCTTTAAAAGTTTGAGCATAACATGGCTGTCATTGATGCAATTGCGTTGCTTGTTTACCATGACTGATTGCTGAGTAGACTGAACCATGTGGGAAGCAATGAATATATTCATAGTTATTTGGCCGCTTTGTGCACCCTCTCCACAGCTGTTGATGGCATTGTCATTAGATGAGATGGCAGAGAACCTGTGGCGGCACATGGAGAGGAGGTGCGGCGATGATCGGAGCATGCACTGAGGAGCTGTTTTGTCTACGAGGGTCCTTCATGTACATGTGCTGCCTCACGTGGGAGAACAGGCCTGTCACCATAACATCTCATATCAGGCTCGTTGTTTGATCCGCGTTTGTGCATTCAGAAATTGTTAACGTTTCCGCCATTAGCATAGATGATTACAATATAAAAGGGATCACATGGATGACACAGGCGCAGCGCCGTGTGGTTCCGGATAAGAGCGCTCCATCATTCACAGCTATATTAATATGCAATCAGTCACGAAACAAATTCACATTTTATAAAAGAAGGAAATACAATTTTTCCTTATCTAAGCCGAGCGCTCATTGATATGGAAGTTCGGGAGGGATAGCTATCTTCATTCAGCCAACAGCTAACTGATGTGTATGGCAAGCTTTAGGCTACTTTTACACATGCCGTTTTTTTTGTGGCCCATTTTTACAGGCCGTTTTTGCGGGCCATATTGCCGTAATTTTTGTGGTCTCCCGCAAAAACGGGCCCCAAAAATCTCTCTCGGATCGCCGTTTTTCCCTGTTGTAACAAATTGCGGGGGAAAAAACAGCGATCCGTAAATACGATGTACCGCAAAAACAAGCTACCGTTGTTTTTGCGGTACCGTTGATTTATATGGAGGCCGTGTCCGTGAGTCGTGAAAAATATCGAGCAAGCGCGTTATTTTTTTTTTACGGCTGTATTTACGGCCCTCATGGCCATACGGGACACAGCGCTCCGATGTATTTTTGCGGGCCGTTTTTGCGGCCCCATAGAAATCTATTGGGGCCGCAAAAACGGCCCGCAAAAACACAGCAAGAGTAAAAAAACGGTTACTCTCTGCGGTGGCCTTATTGTCCCTTACAGCTAGCCATACACATTAGATGGCTGTCAGTCGAAAGATCGTTCGTCCAACATCCATCTCAGCCACAGGAGTGCTTGTTTAGCCGAGTGCTTCTGTACTCTCTAGGAGAAAGACGCCGCCTGAAAAAGCATTCGGCAACTTATTTCAGGGAGAACAATGCAATCGTCAGTCAGCAATCGGATATGCATGATCGACATCTCTCCCATCCATAAGTTGGGCAGCACCCCCGAACACATTAGACCGTCGGCTGAACTAGTCGACATTGGCGGGTTCGGCCTGCGTAAGTCTAAAGTCTATGGCCAGCTTACCACTCTGCAGGTCTCCTCTCACAAAGACCGTATTCAGACGCACAGGTTTATAACTGTAAAGCAGGTGACCGGATGCAACACTCAGACATGGTTCAGGAGGAAATAACCAATTAAACTGTGTATTTCTCTAGCGTGGCAGGAAACTGGGGTAATTGTCGCAACGGTGAATAGTGTAAAGCAGACTGTCCCCCTCCAGTCTGCTGTACTAACCCAGACCAACCCCTATACCGTACGTCAGTGATGGAAGCAACGGCCTGGCTCACTTGCGCTCCAGTTCACCACCGCAGGCATCCACTCCCGAGCAGAGATACCCAACGAATCTTTATTACTTGACCAGCGACGGATGTCTCTGGTACCAGGTGAGATGAGGGCTAGGCCTTAGCTCTTGACAGACTTCATCTGGTCTTCGGACTACCTTTTATTCCTTCCGACACCGTACATATACTCGGATAGACCATATTCTGGTGGATACTTCGGTTCTTCCTAGGTGCGTCTCCTCCAGCATAGGATTTATTACCTGGTCTGACCATGCTCCCATTGTGTTACAGTTAGCGTTAAAACATCATGCGAACCCTGCTTTTCGGTGGCGTCTGAACCCATCTCTTTTACTAAATGAGAAGGTGACGTGTGGTATCTCTACTGAGTTGACTCACTACTTCCATGTTAACGATAATGGGGAAGTTTCAGATGAAACGCTATGGGCTGCGCATAAAGTGGTTATACGGGGATATCTCATACAACAAGCCTCCATACTGAAGCATAATAGAGGGATTCGGGATGACCTCTTAGCTAGACTTGACCAGTTGGAATCACTGAATAAAACTTCACCCTCGCAGGCGGTGTCGGATGAGATATACTGGGTTCGCTTTCAGTTGCGGGAGGTTTTGCTTTCTGCCTATGCCCGTAATTTACGTAAGCTTAAAACTCACTTTTACACCACTGGAGATAGGGCGGGAGCAATACTGGCACGTAGGGTACGTAAACGAGAGGCAAAGTCCAGAATAGATGGTTTACAAGATCAGAATGGGTGTCTGGTTAGGAATCCGACTGACATCGCGGAGACATTTGTAAAGTACTACTCCCATTTATATAAATTACATTCTGACCCGCAGACCCGTCAACCTACTCAGGTAGCAATCGATTCATATCTGCAATCAGTTAATTTACTGCGTGTATCCCAAGAACAATTATTATTGTTAAACGCCCCATTTACAGAAGAGGAGTCCAAAAATCTATTAAAAGCAGTAAGCTACACACCGCGCCTGGTCCGGATGGACTTTCAAATGAATATTATCGCACTTTTCAGGAACTTCTGGCCCCATATCTATTGAGGTTGTTTTCAAGTTGGCGGGATTCAGGCAAAGTTGCTGCCCCTAATTTTGAAGCTACTATTACCACTCTCCCTAAGCCAGGTAAGACCCCTGATAGTCCTGGGAATTTTAGACCCATTGCTTTATTGAATTGTGATTTAAAGATATATACCAAATTGCTAGCCTCCCGCCTTCATTTGATAATCCCCTCTCTTGTCTCTCCTGACCAGGTCGGTTTTGTGGCTGGCCGGGAAACCAAGGATGGTACCCGCCGAATGTTGAATCTCATTAGGGTGGCGGAACTGTCAGGCCTTCCCAGTGCATTCCTGTCCTTGGACGCTGAGAAAGCCTTTGATAGGGTCCACTGGGGATATTTGGGAAGTGTTCTTAGGAAGTTTGGTTTGGAGGGCCCCATCCTTTCGGCGATTTTAGCCATATATTCCACCCTATCTGCCAGAGTCCTAGCCTCTGGGTTTGTATCTACCCCCTTTTTGATCACTAACGGGACGCGACAGGGATGCCCACTATCCCCCATTATATTTACATTATGCATGGAGCCACTGGCTGAGAAAATCCGTCTTAACTCTGATATCTCAGGTCTGATGGTGGGCCCGGCTGCTCACAAGATCGGTCTTTACGCGGACGACATCATCATAGCCTGTGTGGACCTGGAGCGGTCGTTTTAGGCCGTCATGGTTGAACTAGAGGAGTTTGCGTCAGTATCCTATTACAAATTGAATGCAACCAAATCACTGGTATTCCCTGTCGCGGTCCCTTTGATCACCAAAGCTGAATTAGAGAATAAGTTTCCCTTTCGTTGGACTGATCAGGGTATCCCTTACCTTGGTATAAGGCTTACACACTCTCAACATATCATAGAGGCGAACTATACTGCTTTATTCAGACAGATAAAGACTGAGCTGCACACCTTACATCTGTTTATGACCTCCTGGGTGGCTAGAATTAATATTTTCAAGATGAAAATTCTCCCCAAGATATTATATTATTTCAGATGTCTCCCTTTGAGGGTCCCAAGCAAAATTATAACAAACCTTCAGCGCTTAACAAACAAATACATATGGGCCCACAAAACTCCTCGAGTGGCCAAGTCCCTTTTGTATTACCCTTATGATCTGGGAGGAATGGGATTGCCAAATTTGATGGCGTATTATAAGGCCTCAGTGGTAGCGGGGCTGCGGGATTGGTGGCAGCTAGATAAGGATCATAGATGGTTGCAAATCGAAAATTTCTATGCGACTAGAGGCTCCACCCGATTTATGTTAGAGGTTGAAGCCTTTGGGCCGCGGCCTTGTAATCTCCCAATAACAATAATAATAAATTTTATTTTTATAGCGCCGACATATTCCGCAGCACTTTACATTTCAGAGGGGATTTGTACAGGCAATAGACATTACAGCATAACAATAATCACATACAGTAGATTATAACAAATACCAAGAGGAGTGAGGGCCCTGCTCGCAAGCTTACAGTCTATGAGGAAAGAGGTAGACACGAAAGGTGGGTGGTAACAGTTGCCCTGATTGTATGGACCAGCCATAATGTTAAGTGTGTAACAGTACAGACACAGAGGGCTAATGGATGCATAAAGCATGTGGGAACATGATGCGGGGAACCTGGTTATGGTAAAACTTTTGGCTGTGCCACCCAGGGATAGATTAGGTTAATGTGTTGAGGTGATAGGCCAGTCTGAATAAATGCGTTTTCAGGGCACGCTTAAAATTGTGGGGATTGGGGACTAATCGTATTGACCTGGGAAGTGCATTCCAAAGAATTGGCACAGCACGTGTAAAGTCTTGGAGACGGGAGTGGGAGGTTCTGACTATTGAGGATGCTAACCAACCATGTCTACTGCACTGCATTTTTGGAGACAGACGGTCCTGACTCTTATTAAAATCCCATTAACTGAAGTGACACTGAAGGCGCTAGAATTACATATCCCGTATATAGATTTACAGCCATGGGCACTGGCTGGGGTAAAATCACTTCATCAGTTGTGTGACCGCACAGCGATTAAGCTGTTTGACCGCCTAGTTGCAAAACACCCAGATATTCGACATAGATTTTATCAGTTTTTGCAACTAAGACATCTTATACACACTACACAACCATGGTACTTCTTTAATTCTAACCTAGACCGTATAGTAAATGGCCTCTTCCTGGTGCCCGGACCTAGTAGTCACAATGTATCTATCTTGTATAGAGCCCTGAATGATCCTGACCCAGAGGTTAAACTGCAATTCATGAGACAATGGGAGGATGACTTGCCGGTCACCCTAGCGCCTGATAGGTGGCGGGAGGCGGTGTTAGAGGTTCGGAGAGTTTCCTCTTGTTTAAACCATCTGGAACAATTGAAAAAAGTCCACTTACGCTGGTACTATTACCCAGTTAAAGTTGCTCACTTTGGCCCTCAGTGCTCCCCATTGTGTTGGAGAGGCTGCGGTATGTTGGGGACACTTAGCCACATGTGGTGGTCGTGCCCGAAATTACTAAATTTTTGGGCTAGCCTAGAGGACGTGATAGCTGAGGTAACTGGGATCCGGATGGCCTTACAACCCAGTATGGTTTTATTGCATATCGGTTTGGATGAGATCCCGTATGTGTTGAGAGGAGTGTTCTCACATTTGTTTATAGCCGCTAGACTGGCAGTGGCATCCAAATGGAGAGTGGCCAGCGCTCCGACCATACAATTTGTGATTGACAGGATGAACCTTCATTGCCAATACGAAAGGGCTCTGGTATTATCTGCGTCATCTAAAAAGAAAAAGTCCCAGATTTGGGAACCATCGCTTGGTAGCCGTCTCTCCTTCAATCCACCGTGATGATGCTTGTGCTACTTCGATTCAGGGTCTGATATTCCCTGCCCGCGAGGAACCCTGCTATGTGTCTAGCTTATATGCCCGTTTGATATTCAGGAACCTGCACTTTAGCAGGTCAGTTTCTGTTAAGACCTTTGATCTAAGTAATTTACAGTCGTATACTTAGGTGTACCTACCCCCTTTTCTACCCTTATTCCTTGCCTCCTACGTTTGTATGTCTGTTTTCTTGACGTATTATTAATCTACTCTGCACTGTTTGCGGAATTGATGTGTTTTCATGTTTAACTATGTAACATTTCAATAAATATGATTTTGGAAAAAAAAAATAAATCTGGTCTTCGGACCTTGACTGGTGCAGGTCTGGTCCATGGTGTCATGCCCGCCATATCTGTTATGCCGCATGACCCATGGAGCAGTGTGCACCGAACTATCATGCCCGCCATGTCTGGTATGCCACATGACTCCTAGAGAAGTGTGCACGTGTACTGAATTCTCATGCCCGTTATGTCTCATGCTGCAAGATGCCTGGAGCGGTGTGCACGCGCGCCTTACCTCATGGCTGCACGCCGTTGCTAGGTAACCATCCATCTCTGCTCTGATTCTGCAATCCTCTATGTATTCCTGGAACCCCTGATCATGTGACCTTTCCTATGTTCCAACGCTGTCTGATTCTGCAATCCTCTATGTATTCCTGGCCCCCTGATCATGTGACCTTTCCTATGTTCCAGTACTGTCTGATTCTGCAATCCTCTATGTATTCCTGGAGCTCTGATCATGTGACCTTCTCTATGGTTCTGCCCAGTCTGATCTAGCAATGCTCTCTATAATCCTGGAGGATCTTAACCTGGAAGTCCTTCCCTGATCCAGAACTGCAGGTGCTAAAATCAGACCGCCCCTTCCTATGGTCGGGGCCTGAGTATCGTGTTGCTTCCCTGCATGGCTGCTTGGTCTGCTCGGTCGCTCTCTGTATTCTGTGCCCCTGCACTCTGTTCTTTGCCTTTGCCTGTTTCGCCATGTCTGGTCTTTGCTATTCTGAGCCTTGTACTGCTTCTCATGTTTCTTGTCTCTGCCTGGTTTTCCGTATTCTGTCCTATGGTGCTCTCTTGCACATTTCCATGTCTAGTCTCAAGGTGCTCCCTTGACCCGGCTCTGGGCTTCAGCCTACGCTCCGCTGCTAGACTCTGTCCTATTGTGCTCTCTTGCACATTTCCACGCTAGTCTTAAGGTGCTCCCTTGACCCGGCTCTGGGCTTCTGCCTACGCTCCGCTGCTAGCTCTGTTCTCGCTCTGACCTGGCTCTGTTTCTGCCTATGTTCCGCTCTGTGTTCCGTACCCTGTCTTGCCTTATTTCTTGCTTTGCCTTGCCTTGTTTCTTCGTGTGCCCTTTGCATGCGCCTGGCCTTCCTAGCCTCCTGCTTGTGCCTCAGCCGTGCTCGACGGTCAGTGACAGCTGTGTCGCCTGCTATGCCCCAGTCGGGTTCGCTGGAGTCTTACCCGCCTGTCTGTGCTGCAGCCCGTCCAGCTAGCCAGTGCCCCAGCCAGGCTCTCTGTGCTTCCTTGCACCCACGCTGTCTCTGCACAGTGCTCTCCGTGCTTCTCTTAGTACGCGCAGGCCATTGCCTGCCCATGGCATACCTCCCCGTGCTTCTGTAAAAGTACGCGCAGGTCTTGCCATGTCCCCTGTCGTGCCCTCTCGCACGCACAGGTCCTAGCCTGTACTCTGTCCCTGGCGTGTCCTCTGCACGCGCAGGACTCTGCTTTTAACCCTGACCCTGGCGTGTCGCTCTGCACGCGCAGGACTCTGCCTTGAACCCTGACCCTGGCATGTCTCTCTACACGCGCAGGACTCTGCCTTGAACCCTGACCCTGGCGTGTCTCTCTGTACGTGCAGGACTCTGCCTTGAACCTGACCCTGGCATGTCTCTCTGCACGCGCAGGACTCTGCCTTGAACCTGACCCTGGCGTGTCTCTCTGCACGCGCAGGACTCTGCCATGAACCCTGACCCTGGCGTGTCTCTCTGCACACGCAGGACTCTGCCTTGTACCTTGGCGTGTCTCTACACACGCACCCTGTCTTGTTTGTTGAACTTTGAACCCTGGTGTGTCCCCTACACACGCACCTTGCCTTGCATCTTGCCCTGGACCCTGGTGTGCCCCTAGCACGCACCCTGCCTGGAATCCTGCCTTGAACCTCAGTGTTTTCACTAACACGCACCATGCCTGAATATCTGTCGTGCCTCCTTGCCTGTACCCTGGTTTGCCGGATGCCCGGATCCTGCCGATCGCCATCAGAGCTCCGGAACCTGATGACCTTGTTGATCGTTGCCTGCTGTCTGGAGTCCGATGCCATTGAGACCCAGGCGTGCCACCTGGCACGTACCATGCCATGGACCTTTGCGTGCCCTCGCACGCACCTTGCCGTGTTTGCTTGTTCTCACGTTTTTGCACTGAATGTTTTCCTGAAGTTGTCTTAATGAAGATACCTTGAACTTACGTCTTGTCTTGCTTCCTGCTCGTCCTTGTCGTCAGACACTCGTACCTAGTGTCTACCTGAGCCGGCCGACTGGTGCCAGCAGTCGTGGTGGCTCACCCCCTTGGTCTTGCCCCTGACACCCCCTGTATAGGGGGTGGTTCCTCACAAGGTCAGCTCGCCCTAGGTGGGTGGGTGCCACGACCCAGAGGGTCCACTCTAAAGAAAAGTCGACTCAGCGTAAGCTGACCTCGCCACACATGGGCCTTGACTGGCGTAATTTGGATCCCAGAAATTGCCTGGTGCAGGTCTGGTCCATGGGCCTTGACTGGCGTAATTTGGATCCCAGAAATTGCCTGGTGCAGGTCTGGTTCCCGGATGCTGGTCGGTGCAGTCTGGTTTCCAACCTTCACTAGCGTCATCTGGATTCTACTTCCAGATGCACCACAACTTGCTGATTCAAGCTTCCTGTCACAGGCTAGCACCCCAGCCTCAGCTTTTCGTCCACACACATTCTGACTGTCCCTTTTGTTGGAGTCAAAGCCACTCCCATCTTGGATCGCTGGCCTCTTACACCAGGAGACTGCATCATCAAGGTAGCCTGACTCAGTGTTCCGTATAATCTTATCCCTCCTGAAACTTTTCCTCATCCTGCTGGTTTCGCAGAGTCTCATGTGGACATCAGATGGCCTTATACACAAATATCACAGCGCGCTGGGAATTCTCATCTTTTGCGTCATACCCTCTTACATAACCCCTCTGGACTTTCTTATGTAGGGTGTCTGGAAGCAGAAACTCTCTGGTTTCTACTCCACTTTCAGAGCCATTTTATCTCTGGGCCTCACTGGTGTGGCACTTCTTGCCTCGATCACTAGGTAGAGACACAGACAAAAGAGGGCCCCTGTGTAAGAACAATATATGGGCCCTTTGCAGTCCTAAAGCTCATCATGATGCACAATTCTACCTGCGTTAGATTTAGTAGTAGCCCCCTTACCTCTTGGACCCAGGTGTGGTTGCCCAGGTTGCACCAATGGTATGTTTGCCTCCGCAGATTGTACCCTACCTTCTGTTTCCTTTTCGCTGCAGCAAACCAATTACTCTCACTCTCCACAGGCACTGCTAATTGGCTTACATCGGTGGGTATCCTTGGCTCTGCATTTCCTAAGGCGTGGGGGGTCTTTCTTCCTCCTAACCTACAGGCTAGTCGGTCTTCCATGCCCACTCCCCACTTTACTCCATCGCAGCATAAAACTCCAACACAATCATGTGCAACTATGATATTGATCCTGGGTGGCAGGAAACAAGGGCCTTCATACTTTCTAATTATTGGGGTGAGTGCAAATTTTGACCCTATGTTCTTCCCAACCCTTCTCATCACAATTAACCATTGCACATTGTCCTTAAAGAGAGACACTTCAGACAATCATACGCTATGCAGCACCCTAATGGGCATAGTGACCGATGTTTTATCAGTTAGGAGGCACCTGGATCACACCCCAAATCCTCTTTACACTACGTTTTCCAATGGTCACATGCCATAATAAGAATATTTTTTACATCAGCAGTATATCCAATCAAGGACACAGCATCTTCGTATATAATTCAATCAAGGCACTAAACAGTCGGGGCAAAACGGCCCCAATGAGCATGTTCTATGCTCTTGTAAGAGGGTCTGTTTGAAACCCTCTTATACTTCATGCATAAGGAGGCAAATCTTCGAGGAAAGTAAATCTCCTCAATAGGCATCCAGTGCAACATGACACAAACTTTTCGTGTTGGATTCCATATGCCATGTGACATAAAATCGGAGTTACATGGAGGTCCAGACTTTTGTACATGCTGTGAACTAAAGGTCCATAATGTGTAACAATCCAACACTTACCGACACTCTCCCAAAAATGGGGAAGCCTCCTGAACTTCAGGAAGAGTTGGTAAATTTCTGGGCCCAGCTGAAACCTCTGCTTGGACATTTAGGGCGGCAGCGAACAGGCGTGGAAAAAGTGTGACCTCATAATAAGGAGTGGCTATGACCAAAAATTTTCATCTCTGCCCTTTGTCGGGCCCTAACACATATCTCCTGGAGAAGCAACTGCAAGAGCTATGAAAAACCTGTGAAAAATGGGATGGATGGATGGAAGGTGTGGATTAAACTGTTTTTGGTTCTTTCTGCTGCTTTCAGTACAATAAAGGGGTTGTCTCATCTTGTAAAATTGCAAAGTGCTTGTAAAAATAAACAATTTTGAACTGTTTTTCGTCTTAAAAAAAAAACAGGGATTTTTAATTTTATAGTTTACAGCTTATTGCCTACGTTACTGGCTACCTCTGCAGTCTGTCAGCGTTGGCTGGCCTCTTAAGCAACGAGCTTGCGAAAATGCAAGCTGTTTGCTTTAAAGCTTGCAAGTGCTGCTCTGAAGCTGGCCGGTCTCAGTTCCCTCGGAGCTCCTGCAAGATGTCTCTGCTTGCAGCATGAGAAAGCGCACAGGTCTGACTAGTGGTCATGGAGCACCGATTCCAGTGGTCGAACCGTCAATCATCAGGAGCGCAATGCTCCCCTGCAGGCAGGAAGTCGGGAGGCAGAGGAGATGTTTGCTCCTGAAGAAAACCATTTATGTTCTCTATTGGGTATAAGATACTTAGATCTTCATGTGCACAGCAGGAGACTGCACTTTGGCAGATGAAGTCCTGCACGACTCTATGTGTCGTACCGTGGTATATGCTCAGAGCATTTCTCCTAGACAGGAATACCTCTGTACAAAGGGCAACTAAAGGAATATACCCACAAATGAAGACGAGTGATGAATATTGTTTTCATTGATGTCCGTGCCAGACTTTATTGCATTGTCTGACGTCTTCGCTTTTGTAATGCCAAGCTTCCGGCCTTACTGCTGAATCACATTTAACCCAGTGACTGCCAGTCATGCCAAGGTTGGGTTATGTAGTGTGTGGGCGAAAGAAGGAACGTGTTAATGGCTCGGATTCGCTTCTCTGTTTCTCTTACTGCAGCTGTTCCATCACACAAAAGCTTGTCTTATGTTTCAAGGCATGGCGGAATTTATATTATATATATATATATATATATATATATATATATATACACATACACACCAAGTTGACTGGTATTGCTGAAATAAAAGAAAAAAATACTTGTTTCCTTTAACCCTTAGGATTAGCACTGTTATCACCATTAGGAGACCAGTGATATTATAATCCCTCTATATCTGAAATATCAACATTGGAACTGATAATATGGGATTGTCTCTGCCTCGCAATCACTTTTTTTTACAAGGATTTTATGGATAGTAGTAAAGTCAACGCTTCTCTGCTTCAAGCTGTGCAAATATTTGCAGTGAACTAGGAAATATCTGAACCTAGAGATTCGCAGAACTCGGAGGTCAGTGAGTTTATTGACTTTTCGGAGTGTAGAAGAAGCTGAAGGAGCGTCATCCCCAGATGGCGAATGTTACATTTACCGCTAGTAATGCAGGCAGCGATTCTACAAATGTCAGGTATGGTTCCCTGACTTGTTTATTTTTTTTTTCCCATAAAGAAAATATAAATGTCAATTTCAGAATGTTCAAATCATCCGTGCAAGAAGTAAAAACCTGCGTGCCAGGAGAGAGGAAGCCTCTTCACCTGCTATAAGAAAGACCCAACTCAAATATCCCACAGCAAAGTTCCTCATGGGTGGTGTCAATGGTGCACCATGAAGCTCGGCAATGTAAAGTATGTAACTCCCCCCGCCCATGAGCCTTTATTAATGCTAGTGTCAGAGACGTCTTTGGGCCCAGACCCATGTGCAAATACAGCTAAACCCCTGAATGGTGTGAATCCCACCCCTAAATCTGCGGGGTTAAGTTGTAGTTTCCAAATCTTGAGAAAAGATTTAAGGTAGATTTCAGATAAAATATTTTTCTATACAAGTTCCACCTTCAAATATTAGCTATGCCCACAAGCTGTGACAGTGCCAAGCAGTTACTGCACCCCCAAGGGTGTTCCAACGAAAGAGGGCTCTATACACGGAGTATGCCAGTGTGCCCCACTTTGAGTAATCCAAAGTGTGACCCATTAATTGTGCCAACCAGAGAATATGTCAACTACAGTGCATGTTGGGGTGCCCAATAACTGTATCAGCTAAATAGGGCCCTATACACAGAGCAGGCTGGGGTGCCCCAATAACTGTGCAATCTAGAGAGTGTCCTATACAGAGAGCATGCTGGGGTGCCCCAATAACTGTATCAGCTAAATAGGGCCCTATACAGAGAGCATGCTGGGGTGCCCCAATAACTGTGCAATCTAGAGAGTGTCCTATACACAGCACAGAGCATGCTGGGGTGCCCCAATAACTGTGCAATCTAGAGAGTGTCCTATACAGAGAGCATGCTGGGGTGCCCCAATAACTGTATCAGCTAAATAGGGCCCTATACAGAGAGCATGCTGGGGTGCCCCAATAACTGTGCAATCTAGAGAGTGTCCTATACACAGAGCATGCTGGGGTGCCCCAATAACTGTGCAATCTGGAGAGTGTCCTAT
Source organism: Dendrobates tinctorius (assembly GCF_039654945.1). Taxonomy (NCBI): domain Eukaryota; kingdom Metazoa; phylum Chordata; class Amphibia; order Anura; family Dendrobatidae; genus Dendrobates; species Dendrobates tinctorius. The sequence goes on from NW_027361709.1 coordinate 7,043,496, forward strand.
ACACAGAGTATGCTGGGGTGCCCCAATAATTGTGCAATCTAGAGAGTGCCCTACACATAGTGCATGCTAGGGTGCCCCAATAACTATCAGCTAAATAGTGCCCTATACACATAGCATGCTGGAGTGCCGCAATAACTGTGCAATCTAGAGCATGCCTTATACACAGAGCATGCTTGGGTGCCCCAATAACTGTATCAGCTAAAAAGGGCCCTATACACAGAGCATGCTGGGGTGCCCCAATAACTGTGCAATCTAGAGAGTGCCCTATAGACAGAGCATGCTGGGGTGCCCCAAAAACTGTGTCATGTAGAGAGTGCCCTATACACTGAGCATGCTGGGGTGCCCCAATAACTGTGTCATGTAGAGAGTGCCCTATACACCGAGCATGCTAGTGTCCCATATAGAGGGCATGCCAGAATGCCCCAGAGTACATCATTTGGCCGGGGTCACACTTGCGAGAAACTCGCACGAGTCTTGAGTCTCAATACCCGGTACTGCTGCCGGCACTCGATACTGGAGTTTGCAGCTACATGTATTTCTATGCAGCTGAGCGCTCCGGTACCGAATGCCGGCGGCAGTGTCGGGTATTGAGACGCGAGACTCATGCGAGTTTTTTGCAAATGTAACCCCGGCCTTAATGGTGCAATCCAAAGTATGCCCCATACAGAGTCTCATTAACTGTTCGATTAACTGTGCCAGGCCAGCCAGAGAGTGACCATAAACAGTGCACACACCTTTACCAGCGCCAGTTAGTATAAAAAAGTCTCAGTCTGCTCCTCTTATTTTCTTTGTTTTAGTATAAAAGTGACATTTAAGTGGCCTAATATGAGGCCTGCCTGCAAATGAATATAATGATTTCCTTAGTATTCTCTTGCTTCCCTCCCGCCCATACCTCCCATATTACCATGTGCAGTCCTTGATTGCGGTTCTGTTCTCCTTTATCGCCACGTCATCAAGGTGTGACTCCCATAGGAAACTATTTCTTGCTGCAGGTGACTTCCCACACATATTGCACAAGTATTTTTTATTTCTCGTGTTTCATTGCAAAATCTGGAACAGAAATAGAAACTTCTGTGCTGAGCTATTTGCTCCATCTACAAATGTGACGTTATCCTGCTATTTACAGCTGCAGACACCTGATTCTCTTATAAAAAAAAAAAAAAAAGCATAAAATCTTCCTCCACTGATAAAATCCATCAAGTTTTAATGGTCCTGATTAAAAATTTGGATGACGACCATAACATAGGACAGTGCTTTGACAAACTCATTAAGTAGGAAGTCTTCATTGTATAATGATCGACCATGGTGATAGACCACTTAAACATAGGACTTCTGGGGGGTCAGCACCAAATCAGATATAATAATAATAATAATAATAATAATAAAAATTTTTATTTCTATAGCGCCGACATATTCCGCAGCACTTTACATTTCAGAGGGGACTTGTACAGACAATAGACATTACAGCATAACAATAATCACATAGATCATAACAGATACCAAGAGGAGTGAGGGCCCTGCTCGCAAGCTTACAGTCTATGAGGAAAGAGGTAGACACGAAAGGTGGGTGGTAACAGTTGCCCTGATTGTATGGACCAGCCATAATGTTAAGTGTGTAACAGTACAGACACAGAGGGCTAATGGATGCATAAAGCATGTGGAACATGATGCTGGGAACCTGGTTATGGTAAAACTTTTGGCTGTGCCACACAGGGATAGATTAGGTTAATGTGTTGAGGTGGTAGGCCAGTCTGAATAAATGAGTTTTCAGGGCACGCTTAAAATTGTGGGGATTGGGGACTAATCGTATTGACCTGGGAAGTGCATTCCAAAGAATTGGCGCAGCACGTGTAAAGTCTTGGAGACGGGAGTGGGAGGTTCTGATTATTGAGGATGCTAACCTCAGGTCATCAACAGAATGGAGGGCGCGGGTAGGGTGGTATACTGAAACAAGGGAGGAGATGTAGGGTGGTGCTGAGCCATGGAGGGCTTTGTGGGTGAGGGTAATAAGTTTATACTGAATTCTGGAGTGGATGGGTAGCCAGTGTAATGACTGGCACAAGGTAGAGGCATCGGTGTAACGATTGGTGGGGAATATGATCCTGGCTGCAGCATTCAAGACAGATTGGAGAGGGGAGAGTTTGGTAAGAGGGAGACCGATTAGAAGATTGTTACAATAGTCGAGACGAGAATGAATAAGAGAAACAGTTAGAGTTTTTGCAGAGTCAAAAGTAAGAAAAGGTCGAATTCTAGAAATGTTTTTGAGGTGCAGATGACAAGAGCGAGCCAGTGATCAAATGTGGGGAGCAAAGGAAAGCTCGGAATCAAGTATGACCCCAAGACAGCGGGCCTGTTGCTGGGGAGTAATAGTGGAATGTGAATGTAAATGACTGATTAATGGAGAGAGACCAGGAGGCTGCTGTCCAATGACATCATGGTGTTTATTATCTCTGTACTGCGACATCATGGTGGTTATTATCTCTGTACTGTGACATCATGGTGGTTATTATCTCTGTACTGTGACATCACTGTGTATTATCCTTATACTGTGACATCACCTTGAGCATAGTTAAATAATTGAGGTCTAAAGGGGGTTTTACACATCGCGAAATCGCTAACAATATCGCTAAAGCATCACCGATTTGGTGACGCAGCAGCGATATCGCCATGTGTGATACTTACCCCCGACCGGCTCCCCCGCTGTCCATCGCTGATCACGCAGCTCCATTTCTCGTCGGGCGCTTCCTGCTGGCGCCGATGAGCGACGCGTGGAGGCGGGCGGGAGGACGTCAGCATCGCCGCGTCTGAAAGGTAAGTATCGTCCGCTGTATCGCTGCTGCATCGCTGTGAGATCTGCCGGTGTGGAAGCTCACTAGCGACCATTTAGCGATGCACCAGCGATCCTGACCGGGTCGTATCGTTATCGGGATCGCTGGTGCATCGCTAAATGTAAAGGGGCCTTTACTGTGCTTGTGATTCCCGCAGTGTAATTTCATAGTTACTCTAATTATCTCATTACTATTATACTACATTACTGTCTATTATTTTTATGCTCTGACATCACTGTGTGCATTAGGCTCAGGGCAGAGACCAAAGTGATCATTATATCTTTATGCTGTAAACTTTCTGCTCAAAGCAAAGTCATGTTTGCCTCTTGTTGTCCATGGGAAACACTGGTGGACCCTTGGGCTACTCCCATACAGATGGGATTTCATATGATTTGTAGCCAGGCCAACACGGGGTGCACAGCATTGTTCTCCTTGAGTTTTCATGGGTTTTCTATCACAATCTTACAATATATATTTACAGCATTTGTTCATTACATACAGTCGGGAGCAGAGTTTTTCAGAATGGCCACAACTCTGCTGCTGAATGCCTGAACTTATATGCCCTCGTGTCATCTGTGATACCAGGCACCAGATCAGGGCTTCATTTGCCATTAACTAGAAGTTCGTATCAGATAGCTGCAATGGTAGTAAAGCAGCAGCTCTGTGCATACCACTGACTACATAAACATTTGCATTGCATAAAGGACCCTGTGGGTCTAGTGAGCGCCGGGGTCACAGAGTTTGTTGACTGTTGCTAGTTGTGCTCAGCAGAAGCGATGGGAATTATGAGAGTGGGGTCACTGAGGACGAATGTGACAGGGGGATACAGGAAAGAAGAGATCAGGAAGAGAGGAGAAAATACTTAGAAATTTCAGCCATAAATCATATTAAAGGGGTCCATGTTATCAAAAAACTTTAACATTAAGTTCAACTTTAAAAAAAAAAGTTTGAAAATACTTTTGACACATTATAGAAGTCTGAGTTCTCAGACACAACAGATTTCGAAAAATGGATGGGGAGACTGAAGATTGGTTTGGAGGAAGCCACTAGTGACGAGTGAAGAGAAGGTCTCAAAACTGTTCCAAGCTCCTCTTTGACGTGTCAAAAGTGGTTCCTCATTACCAAAATACAACATAGGATGTCCTAACGGCAAATGGCGCGGCATCCGAGACATGCAGGCAAGGGAACTCGGGCATATTATTCGAACATGTCAAAGACACTGACTAGGTTAGCACCCGAGCATGCTCAGATAATACCTTATCAGAGCACATTCGCTCACCCATAAAGGCTAAGTGTGCACTGACTAAATATTGGGCACATACAGTCAATTTCTAGGTCCCCAAATACTCCAAACATATTTCCTATTCTGGGGTGGCGCGTGCTCCTTTGCTCTCTGCCGCCCCGTACTGAGAGCTGTACTCTTGGGGAACATAGGTGACAGCTGAGTAAAGCGCATGTGGAAGTCTAAGGCACACATACTGACGGCATACATCCTGGGTCACATTGGTGTACTTTACACTAAATTTGCAAAACATACACACAAAAAAAAAAAAAAAAAACTTAAAGGGGCTGTTTGAGATTCACACAAACATCTCCACGCCTGTCCACAGGTTGTATATGGTACTACAGTTTATTCCCTTTCATTTTACCGGACATGAATTGTAATACCAGATGGAACCTGAGAGCAGGTGTGGCGCTGTTACTGGAAAGTAACCAATTAGTAAATAGACTGCTCTTTATCTATCTTCCTATATGTCCCCAGGTGCCCGATTATGTTCACAAGGCTCAGTAATGACTGTTTGCACTGACACAGCAGTCACAATGCACTCGCTGACCTGTCAGTGTATGTGAGGCGGCTGCCCCCCTCCATGTAATCAGCCCTAGTAATGTGTCTGCACAGATATGGAAAACCTGTAGGTATATAGTGAGACAGAATGGGATATACTGCAGGATATTGGAATTTACCAGAGGGACCGCTCTGGAAAGGTCAATACTCTCCCAGAGTAAAAGGTGTTATTTTTTTTTGTAAGAAATTAGAACGTCTATGCGTGATTTACATGGGTCGTCCAGGATCAGTGCTGCTTCATTCCTAAAAGAGCGCCACACCTGTCCATAGGTTGCATGGGGTACTGCAGCTCAGCCCTATTCCCTCGAAGCTGCAAAACCAGACAAAACCCACAGATTGGTGTCTGACCCATTTTTCCCAGCTGTAGCACCCCCATTCTCAATGTCCTAAAGGTCGGACCTCTCAGATCGGGCATATACAATAGATGTGCTGTGATTGGGCTAGCACAGGCTTTTTTGCACCCCTGCAACATTTTAATGTAGGCAAGTATGGAAGAGCATTTTAATTTGATTTCTACGCTTTTTGTGATGCGTCTTCTTTAACAAACGAAATGAAGCAGATGTTTGTTACACTAGGATGGCTCTTTTTATCTTTGTATCTTTTTTTTTATGTTTGTAGCTTTATCATTATTGTTATTCTAATGGGGTTATTATGAAAAACAAAATAGCACAAAAAAAAAAAAAATCAAACTGGATGTAAAAAAAACATAAAAGGGCATCATGGATCAAACAGGGAGAAGAGTCTTTACGATAGAGATAAAGAGAGGCTCTTATCCTCCATCACAATGGCAGCCGAGGACGTAGCAGGGTTCAATAAAGACCACATCTGTATCCGCCAAAAATAGGATATAATGTCACGACGGTGCACGGATCTCCCATAATAGACCCTTTAGTGTGTAGGACAGCGCCGGCGTGCCGTCCATGTTATTGACAATGGATAATTTAATTACCCACATAGAAGGTGTAATAGGAAACAATGGAAAAAGCCGAATTTCTCTCACCCCAGAATGGGAAAGTTCTGCCTGATTCCAGTAAATTACATGCAGACCTGAGATGTTTTGATGCTGCGGAGAATTGGGGTCCAATGTCCTCATGAAGGGGACATGACGCAGACCCGACTGTGAGAGAATATAACCACATGCAAGTCATCCACGTCCCTTTATTTTTTTATCCTAGGAGGCCTCACAGGCCGCAGCCACAGACGTCTTGTGATCATCTATCTTCCCACGATTACATACACAGCAATAATTTGGGCTGACTGATAAAAAAAAAAAGAAAGCCGGAATAATGTCGGAGACTGGCACATACCCAGGCACAGTGGTGACGGGGTACAACTCTGCAAAAGTTCTTTAAAGTAAAAAAAATTATGTAGAAAAGTTGCCAAATGTTGGAGTCCTGTGCCTTCTTTACGTGTGATTGACGCTTGTAGCATACTTTCTATACTTGTATAACGCTGACAGTGGGTATTTTGGTCTTGATTTCTCTGCACATGTGCATCAGCGGCAGATTTCATCTTGGTTTGTCCATAAATCCCTTGTAGTTCAATGTAAAGCACCTGCTCCAGAAAATGCCTCGTCCGCTGAAAATCATCTTGTGCACTAGCAAATAAAATGTTTTGAAAAAAAAACAAAACCTTATCTCGCTGCCCCACACTCCTAGTGAGCAGTGATTACTCAGCTCTGCTTCCTGCCTGCAAAGTGTGCCCACAGTTCTCTTTTCTACAAAACCTCCCACTCTGTTTAGCAGTAGATTAGTGTCCAGAAGCCCCAGCTCTCATCTCCCTGCAGCCCCTAAAGTCTGAGACTGAAGTGCAAGAACCAAATGTTCATCTGCAACAGACAACGACTCCAGAAATAATCCTACCCAGAAATTATCACTTGGTTATAGAATACATTTATTAAGTGTCAGCGTCATTATCCTGTACCCCGAGTGCCAGCGTCATTATCCTGTACCCTGAGTGTCAGCGTCATTATCCTGTAATCCTAGTGTCAGTGTCATCATCTTGAACCCCAAATGTCAGTGTCATTATCCTGAACCCCAAGTCAGTATTATGTTGCGCCCCAAGTTTCAAGGTCACTATCTTGTACCCCACTGGTACCTCAAGTGTCATTATCCTGTTCACCAAGTGTCAGTATCATTATCTTGTACCCCGAGTGTCAGCGTCATTATCCTGTACCCCGAGTGTCAGTGTCATTATCCTGTACCCCATGTGTCAGCGTCACTATCCTGTACCCCATGTGTCAGTATCACTATCCTGTACCCCATGTGTCAGTGTCTCTATCCTGTACCCCATGTGTCAGTGTCGTTATCCTGTACCCCATGTGTCAGTATCACTATACTGTACCCCATGTGTCAGTATCACTATACTGTACCCCATGTGTCAGTATCACTATACTGTACCCCATGTGTCAGGGTCTCTATCCTGTACCCCATGTGTCAGGGTCTCTATCCTGTACCCCATGTGTCAGGGTCTCTATCCTGTACCCCAAGTGTCAGTGTCATTATCCTGTACCCCAAGTGTCAGTGTCATTATCCTGTACCCCGAGTGTCAGCGTCATTATCCTGTACCCCGAGTGTCAGTATCACTATCCTGTACCCCATGTGTATCACTATCCTGTACCCATGTGTCAGTATCACTATCCTGTACCCCATGTGTCAGTGTCGTTATCCTGTACCCCATGTGTCAGTATCACTATACTGTACCCCATGTAGCACTGACTATCCTGTACCCATTTGTGTCAGTATCACTATCCTGTACCCCATGTGTCAGTATCACTATCCTGTACCCCATGTGTCAGTATCACTATCCTATACCCCATGTGTCAGTATCACTATCCTATACCCCATGTGTCAGTGTCACTATCCTATACCCCATGTGTCAGTATTACTTTATCCTGTACCCCATGTGTCAGTATCACTATCCTGTACCCCATGTGTCAGTGTCACCATCCTATACCCCATGTGTCAGAATCATAGAATCGTAGAGTTGGAAGGGACCTCCTGGGCCATCTGGTCCAACCCCCTGCTAAAAGCAGGATTCGCTAAATCATCCCAGTCAGATGTCTGTCCAGCCTCTGTTTGAAGACTTCCATTGAAGGAGAACTCACCACTTCTCGTGGCAGCTTGTTCCACTCATTGATCACTCTGTCAAAAAGTTTTTTCTAATATCTAATCTGTGTCTCCTCCCATTCAGTTTCATCCCATTGCTTCTAGTCTTTCCTTGTGCAAATGAGAATAAAGTTGATCCTTCTACAATGTGACATCCCTTTAGATATTTGTAGACAGCTATTAAGTCTCCTCTCAGTCTTCGCTTTTGCAAACTAAACAATCCCAAATACTGCAACCTTTCCTCATAAGACAGGGTTTGCAGACCGGTCACCATTCTGGTTGCTCTTTTCTGAACTTGCTCCAGTTTGTTGATGTCTTTTTTAAAATGTGGTGCCCAAAACTGGACACAATATTCCAGATGAGGTCTGACCAAAGAGGAGTAGAGGGAAATAATGACTTCACGTGATCTAGACTGTATGCTTCTGTTAATACATCCTAGAATTGCATTTGCCTTTTTTGCTGCTGCATCACACTGTTGACTCATATTCAGTCTGTGATCTATTAGTATACCCAACTCTTTTTCACATGTGCTGTTGCTTAGGCCTATTCCTCCCATTCTGCATATGCTTTTTTCATTTTTATTGCCCAGATGTAGTACTTTTTCCCTGTTAAAAACCATTCTGTTAGTTGATGCCCACTTCTCCAGTTTATTTATATCTTTTTGAATCCTCTCTCTCTCTCTTCTCTAGTATTAGCTATCCCTCCTAGCTTTGTGTCATCAGCAAATTTAATCAGTTTACCCTCAATTCCTTCATCTAAATCGTTGATAAAGATGTTGAACAATACAGGGCCCAGGACAGAGCCCTGTGGTACCCCACTTGAGACATTCTTCCAACTGGATGTGCAGCCATTTACGACCACTCTTTGGGTCCGATCACTAAGCCAGTTATGAATCCACCTAACAGTTGCCTTGTCCATTTCATACTTAGTCATTTTTTCAATAAGGATTGTATGAGATACTTTGTCAAATGCTTTGCTGAAGTCAAGATATACTATATCTACAGCATTTCCTTGATCCACCCAATCAGTGATTGCATCATAGATGGAAATTAAGTTAGTCTGACATGACTTATTAGTTACAAACCCATGCTGACTCTGTTTAATCACTTCATTCTTATCCAGGTACTGACATACATGTTGCTTAATCATTTGTTCAAAGATCTTTCCTGGTATAGAAGTCAGACTCACCGGCCTATAGTTGCCTGGGTCCACCTTCTTCCCCTTTTTGAAGATAGGAACAACATTTGCTCTTCTCCAGGCTTCTGGGACTTCTCTTGTTCTCCAAGAATTTTCGAAGATTATGGAGAGGGGTTCAAAAATTTCTTCTGCTATCTCCTTCAGTACTCTGGGGTGTAATTCATCTGGACCTGGAGACTTGAATTCATTTAGGTTAGCTAAGTGTTTCCTCACTATCTTTCTGTTTATAGATATCCTGGATTCTTCTTAATAGGACAGTGAAGAACAGTTGATGTTACATTTCCTTTCTGAGAGAAAACAGATGCAAAATAGGAATTTAAAAGTTCGGCCTTCTCAACATCCTGTCTTACCATTTCATCATTTTCATCCTGTAAAAATCCTATAGCATCTTTGACTTTTCTTTTACTTTTGACATATCCCCAAAATCCTTTATTATTGCTTTTGACATCTCTTGCAAGCCTCAATTCATTGTCAGCTTTAGATAATCTGATTTGTGCCCTGCAGGTTCTGCAGACAGCATTATATTCTTCTTTAGCTATGCCTCCCTCTTTCCATTTTATAAACATTTTTTTCTTCCTTTTTAGCATGTGCTTAAGTTCTTTGTTCATCCATCCTGGCTTCCTTAAATGCTTCCTATTCTTCCCTCTTTTCGGAATTGTTAACAATTGTGCTTTGAGAATTTCATTTTTCAAGATTTCCCATCCTTCCTGGACATTTTTGTCTTTAAGGATATCCAGCCATTGGATCCCTCCAATTCTCTTTCTGAATCCCTTAAAATCTGCCTTTCTGAAATCTAAGGCTGGTTTCACATTTGCGTTTTTTTTCGCGGTATTTTAGCGCTAAATAGCGCATGCGGTTTTTTTTCCTATACTTTGCATGGGATGCGCTTATGTGCGCATACACATGCGTTTGTACGCGTTTTACCGTGCATGCATTTTTTTTGCGGTATGCGCTCGGGCGCACAAAATGCAACCTGTTGCATTTTTTGAGCGTCCGACTTGCCTCAAAAAAACGCATGCGCACGCAATGCGTTTTTTTACAGCAAGACACCCATTATAAGTCTATGGTGAGCATATGTGCGCATTGGCATGCTTATGTATGCGTTTTTTTGCACATGCGTTTTTTTTTTTACCATTAGTTTAGACAATGGAATTTAGGGGTTTGGGTTAGAGTTAGGGTTAGGGTCAGGGTTAGGATCAGGGTATGGTTTGGTTAAGGGTTAGGGTCAGGGTTAGGGTTAGGATCAGGGTATGGTTTGGTTAAGGGTTAGGGTTAGGGTCAGGGTTAGGGTTAGGATCAGGGTATGGTTTGGTTAAGGGTTAGGGTTAGGGTCAGGGTTAGGGTCAGGGTTAGGATCAGGGTATGGTTTGGTTAAGGGTTAGGGTTAGGGTCAGGGTTAGGGTCAGGTTTAGGGTTAGGGTCAGGGTTAGGGTTAGGGTCAGGGTTAGGTTTGGGTCAGGGTTAGGGTTAGTTAGGGTTTAGGGTTTGGGTTAGGGTTAAGTATGGTTTGGTTAAGGGTTAGGGTCAGGGTTAGGGTTAGTAAAGTCATGGTTTGGGTTAGTGTGAGGGGCCACCTAATGTTGGAAAAAACCGCAAACGCGGTAAAAACGCACTAAAAACGCATACAAACGCATAAAAACGCTGCTTTTTTTCATGCATGCTCATAAAAATGCTTGAAAAAAACGCAGCAGTTGTATGCTTTTGTATGCGTTTTTTCAATGCGTTTTTTTGCGGGAAAAACGCGCTGCAAAAAAAAAGCAAGTGTGAAACTAGCCTAACCTTGACGTCTGAGTCTTCACAGGTCTTCCTCCTCTAGTTATCCAAAATTCTAAAATAGCATGGTCGCTACCTCCTAGGGTCCCAGCCACTTTTACCTCCTCAACCATTTCCTCCTTGTTTATAAGGATTAGATCCAAGGTAGCAGTTCCCCTTGTTTTCTCCCCTACCTTTTGGAAGATAAAGTTGTCAGCAAGAGAGGATAAGAATTTCCTTGACCTGTTAGTTTTGCCTGAGAGAGATTCCCAACAAATGTCTGGATAGTTGAAATCTCCCATGACAACTATGTCATATTTTTTGGAGAACTTGGCCATTTGATGCATAAAGAGTTCATCCATATCTTCAGCTTGCACAGGCGGCCTGTAGTGAATGCCTACAATGGCGTCCTTTCCATTGTTCTGTCCTTGTATTCTTACCCAAACAGTTTCCACAGAACTCCCAGTCTCTGAAGCTTCAATCTCTGTGCAGATATACGCGTTTCTAACATACAATGCGACACCTCCTCCTCGTTTATCAAGTCTGTTTCTTGCAAATAAGTTGTATCCTTCTAGTCTTGTATTCCAATCATGTGTATTGTCCCACCAAGTTTCAGTGATTCCAATGACATCATATTTCTTTTCCTGTGTTAGTAGTTCCAATTCTCCTTGTTTGTTGCCCATGCTTTGTGCATTAGTATAGAAACATTTTAGTTTGTGATTGGTTTCTCTTTCTCCAATATTTTTATTAATTAGATTCTTTTGTCTTTGTTATCCCTTTCCACTTCTAATAGCAGAGTTCTCAATAGCATTTGTCAGGTGTGTGGCTTTTTCTGGTCTTTTGCTTCCCTTCCCATGTTGTTCTAGTTTAAAGCTCTCCTTACAAGTGTAGCAAGGCGACTTCCAAATACCTGCTTTCCAGTCTTCGTAAGGTGCACCCCATCTCTAGCAAGTAGTCCATCGTAAAGGTAATTCACTCCGTCATCCATAAATCCAAATTGTTGCTGACGGCACCATCGACGTATCACTATCACTATCCTGTACCCCATGTGTCAGTGTCACTATCCTATACCCCATGTGTCTGTATTACTATCCTGTACCCCATGCGTCAGTGTCACTATCCTGTACCCCATGTGTCAGTGTCACTATCCTGTACCCCATGTGTCAGTATCACTATCCTGTACCCCATGTGTCAGTGTCACTATACTGTACCCCATGTGTCTGTATTACTATCCTGTACCCCATGTGTCAGTGTCACTATCCTGTACCCCATGAGTCAGTATCACTATCCTGTACCCCATGTGTCAGTGTCACTCTCCTGTACCCCATGTGTCAGTATCACTATCCTGTACCCCATGTGTCAGTGTCACTATACTGTACCCCATGTGTCTGTATCACTATACTGTACCCCATGTGTCAGTGTCACTATCCTGTACCCCATGAGTCAGTATCACTATCCTGTACCCCATGTGTCAGTATCACTATCCTGTACCCCATGTGTCAGTGTCACTATCCTATACCCCATGTGTCTGTATTACTATCCTGAACCCCATGTGTCAGTGTCACTATCCTGTACCCCATGTGTCAGTGTCACTATCCTATACCCCATGAGTCAGTATCACTATCCTGTACCCCATGTGTCAGTGTCACTCTCCTGTACCCCATGTGTCAGTATCACTCTCCTGTACCCCATGTGTCAGTATCACTATTCTGTACCCCATGTGTCAGTATCACTATCCTGTACCCCATGTGTCAGTATCACTATCCTGTACCCCATGTGTCAGTATCACTATCCTGTACCCCATGTGTCAGTGTCACTATCCTGTACCCCATGTGTCAGTGTCACTATCCTGTACCCCATGTGTCAGTGTCTCTTTCCTGTACCCCATGTGTCAGTGTCGTTATCCTGTACCCCATGTGTCAGTGTCGTTATCCTGTACCCCATGTGTCAGTATCACTATCCTGTACCCCATGTGTCAGTATTACTATCCTGTACCTCATGTGTCAGTGTCTCTATCCTGTACCCCATGTGTCAGTATTACTATCCTGTACCCCATGTGTCAGTATTACTATCCTGTACCCCATGTGTCAGTATTACTATCCTGTACCCCATGAGTCAGTATCACTATCCTGTACCCCATGTGTCAGTGTCTCTATCCTGTACCCCATGTGTCAGTGTCTCTATCCTGTACCCCATGTGTCAGTATTACTATCCTGTACCCCATGTGTCAGTGTCTCTATCCTGTACACCATGTGTCAATATTACTATCCTGTACCCCATGAGTCAGTATCACTATCCTGTACCCCATGAGTCAGTATCACTATCCTGTACCCCATGTGTCAGTATCACTATCCTGTACCCCATGTGTCAGTATCACTATCCTGTACCCCATGTGTCAGTATCACTTTCCTGTACCCCATGTGTCAGTATCACTTTCCTGTACCCCATGTGTCAGTATTACTATCCTGTACCCCATGTGTCAGTGTCTCTATCCTGTACCCCATGTGTCAGAATTACTATCCTGTACCCCATGTGTCAGTGTCTCTATCCTGTACCCCATGTGTCAGTATTACTATCCTGTACCCCATGTGTCAATGTGTGACACACAGCATTTGTGAGCCATACAGTCAAGAACCACAAGAGATTTTACTGCATTTTGCCATGTTTCCGGTTTATATCTGTGCAGCTGAAATAAGTGCTTTCAATGAGTTTTCTTTGCACAAGACGCAAGACCACAAACCACAGCACAAAGTTATTAGCATTAACACCTGACTGTGCTGCACATTTCAGAGATGTGCAATGACCCCCACGGTAGCGAGACACAAACACTATGCACCTACTGTAGTTTTCAAAACATTTCTATATACTTTTAACATCTGGCTGTAGCATTATTGGCCTACATCAACAAAAAAAAGCTGCCAAAAAAAATTTGCAAAACGAGCATTTCCAAACTTTTTTCTTGCTGGGAAAAGCACTTTTGTAGGTTGTGAAGAGTCTGGACTTTGAAAAAGCTGATAAGACACAGACAAATCAATATATTTTGGCAGGTTTTTGAGTTCATACATGTTAATCATTGATACATTAGGCATGGTGTGCCACTGTGCCCCGTCGTGATTACCCTGAAACACAACAATGGTCATAGACATGAGATCTTTAAGATCCCAACTAGTCCCTATATTTAGCTTGTCAGTCTGTCTTTGGGTGTTTCATTTTTGCATTTGACAATCTTGCATGTTATACTATTGGACAAAAATATTTTTCATCAACTCCTCATCCATTAGAAGCCAGTTTTCTGCTGTCTATAAACAGATTTATAATCTTTTTCCTACCCTCTTTTACTAATGTTTTGGCACCAGAAGAGAAAGGGCACCTAGTATGGAGCTCACTATCTATAGGGACAACAGATGGGGCCAACCTAAACTATTTCATCCCTTTCATCCAGACGCTACATCTTTAGCCCATACATCCCAGAATAATGGAAAATCCCAACCGATATCAATAGCATGCAACAAGTCCTTGATCACTTCATGGGACACGGAGCCACGGTCTGTGCATATGTCGACCTGGGCCATGGGATAGTTCTTGGTTTTTCCATGGATACACCTTACTTCTACCCCAGGGACTTGCACATGCGGAAGTGTAGCCCTTTCCAAGGTCACCAAATTCCCCGAGTCCTGAATTCCTGTCACTTGGACATCGTTCACAGTCACCTGGCACTCCTAAAGGCCCCTCAGCAAGAGGAAAAGCACTGCAGGCAGGGTAGGCAAAGTAAGAGTTGCACCGGCCGATGCTGCAGTCCATTGGTTCTGGTACTTGGTCAGCTCCACCATCTCTCTTTACCAAGGCTATGTGAACCTTCCCACCTAGAAATACGGACCTCTGTACAACTCCACTTAAAGTGAGAGCTCCCAGCTCTCCTGAGCCATGACCCTGCAGCAATGTCACCTTCCAGCAGGACAACTCCTCCATGATTTCAGACTGTGTTTGCAATACTGTAGATGCCTTTGCCCAGTACATTTAGTCTTCAGGAAGCAATCACCTCTGCTTCTTGGGATTCTGTGCCCGCATTCTCCACCAACTGTAGGGATTAACTGTCTCAGGAAGGCATTAGGTAGCATTCACACAGGCAATGCGATTGGTCCACATGTGCAGTTTTACTGATTTCATAAAACTCCAAGCGATTCAAAACCAAAAATAGTTTCTTCTGGGCACAAATGTATCACAGCCATTAAACAGTTCACTAAGCAGAGAACATATGTGTCAGAAGGAAGAAAAAAATGGTTAGCACTCGACTTATGTGTCAGAGTGGGATCATCCTAACAGATTAAAGTCCTTTCTCCAGGAGAAAACTTCATACACAGAAAATGCACGATCCTACCAGTCTTGGTATCCCCTTCAGCCTGAGATCCAGCAGCTTTCATCGCCAAACAAAAGTATTCAGCTCCTGGCCCAGTTCACGCCGAGCAGGCTGCAGCTTCCACACAGTTCTCTGAACACATAGACTGCGTAGCTTTTCTAGCTGATCTATGCAGTCTTCATTTTGCAGCTCACATTTTGGCTGGTCACTCACCAATAGTACACTTTACTCAACACCAGCAGACTGACACATTGTGACCACAGGTACTTGTTCTTAATTGAAGCTAGTCAGGTGCATCTAATTAAGACCGGCAGTGCTATGATTTAACCCAGTACTACCTGGCTTTGCTACATTGTTCTTGCATCTCACATGATACCAATCACTTGCATAAAATTACAAGGATTGAAGACAAAGAAATAAAATGACCTTTCTTCTGGCCTGTGTCTCCTCCACGTACGTCGCCTTGCTCATGCCAAATAAATAATTTTAGGACATTACTGGAGCACAATATATGTGTCTTGTAATTCGTCTCTGTGCTCGCTGTTCTCTGTATGACATTATACTGTATGTGACACTATTCCTAACATTTATTCACCGTATTAAATCTGATCCAAGAACAGACATGTTGTACTTTCTGCTGGTTAATAATTGTCTCATCTTTATTTCTTTGTTTGTGCTGGTACTCAGTAACGTCAGATATGGGATATGAACACAAGTAGCAACAAAGGTATCACGGAGAACACTGTTAAACAGCTGCTTATGTAATGTTTATGGAGCTCCGAAAAATACTACAGCTGCGTGTTGTGTCAAGCACAAACACAAAGGAAAAAAAAAAACATAAAAGTGATGCAATATAATGGAGCCTGTAGAGGTATTCCCATCTTAGTAAGTGATGGCATTTGGTCCGGATCAATTAATGATTACTAGGGGTCTCATGACACTGAGAATGAAGAAGCTGAATGTTTTGATTGCTCCCGGCCATCTGGCTGTACAGGGAACTGCAACTGGCCTCATTCACTTGCATGCGGCTGCTCTACAGCAGGTAGCTGGCAATGCTCCTGTGCAGAGGAAAATCTGAGAGGTTTGATGTGAGTGGACGTCAGACCCCAATGATCATTAAACAGTTATTCCAAACACTAAGGGTACGTGCACACGCTGCGGAATCCGCTGCGGATTAATCCGCACGGATTTTGCAAAAACCGCAGATAATCCGCAGGTCCAAAGACCTGCGGATTATCTGCGGTTTTGCCTGCGGTTTGGTCCTGCGGATTCACTATCTCCACAATGGTGGAGATAGGAACCCGCAGCGGTTTCCGCAGAAAGAATTGACATGCAATTCTTTCTGCGGATTCAAAACCGCAGCAAATCCACGCGTTTTTTTCCGCAGCGTCGGCACAGCGTTTTTTGTTTTCCCATTCAAATGAATGGTACTGTACACCGCAGCTAAAACTGCTGCGTGTCCGCAGTGGCCAAAACCGCTGCGGAAACGCAGCGGAATCCGCAGCGTGTGCACACAGCCTAATGGTGGTAACATATCTAGTTACATGTTTCGTACTGGCTCGCAAAGGATTATACCTATTCTGTGAAGGCACTATGGAACTGGAATTCCCTTGGCCTATCAATCTGGGTTTCTACCCTCCATATACAGTGCCTTGAAAAAGTATTCATACCCTGTGAACTTTTTACACTTTACACCCACAAACTGTCATGACTCTGGACAGGATGGTTTCGCCTCCATCCTGGTCAGGTCAGGGTTAATTTTAGTCCACATCTCTTTGGTTTTGGGGCGGTTATTTAATGTTGCCAGTTCCTGGATTTGGTGTCGGTGATACTTCCGTGTACTCGGTTTGTGGTTGCTGACCCAGGTGACTCGTCCGTAAACGTGTGCCTTTGTGCCTTGCTGTGTATGACTCGGTTTGTCCCCTGACCTTTGACTCTGTATCCTGCTTGTACTGCTTTGTCTCTCCTGGTTATGTGACTCCCTTGGCTTGTCCCCGTTTACTCTTTGTCTTGTCCCTAGGTACTGCACATTCGTCTGGCTTCTGACTCTCGGTTCTCCTTGACCACGTTTACTGTCTTTGCCCTGTGCACTGCGTGCTCAGTGTCCTACCCTGCACTCACATGCAGTGGCTCTGCTCCCCTGGTCACGTGATCGCTTAGTGCCAGGTCCTGAGCTCACTACACTAGTCTCAGGTCTTTGCGCACTGCGTGCCTTCTGCCTGCACGCCCTGTGCTCATTCAGGCACCCCTGATAGCGCCCCCTAGGAAGCGCCAGTGACACCATACAAACTTAATCGTATTTTATTGGGATTTTATGTGATACCAATCCTAAGTAGCAACTACAGTATTTTTGAAGTGTAAAGGAAATGATACCTGGTTTTCTAATTATTTTAAAAATATAAATCTGAAAATTGTGAGGTGCATTTGTATTCAGCCGCCTATAGTCTAATAACCCTAAATCCTGAGTGACCAATCGCTACCAGAAGTCACATAATAGTTACATTGAGTCCACCTGGGTGTCATTTCTTCTCAGTATAACTACAGTGGGGCAAAAAAGTATTTAGTCAGTCAGCAATAGTGCAAGTTCCACCACTTAAAAAGATGAGAGGCGTCTGTAATTTACATCATAGGTAGACCTCAACTATGGGAGACAAACTGAGAAAAAAAAATCCAGAAAATCACATTGTCTGTTTTTTTTTCCTTTTATTTGCATATTATGGTGGAAAATAAGTATTTGGTCAGAAACAAGCAATCAAGATTTCTGGCTCTCACAGACCTGTAACTTCTTCTTTAAGTGTCTCCTCTTTCCTCCACTCATTACCTGTAGTAATGGCACCTGTTTAAACTTGTTATCAGTATAAAAAGACACCTGTGCACACCCTCAAACAGTCTGACTCCAAACTCCACTATGGTGAAGACCAAAGAGCTGTCAAAGGACACCAGAAACAAAATTGTAGCCCTGCACCAGGCTGGGAAGACTGAATCTGCAATAGCCAACCAGCTTGGAGTGAAGAAATCAACTGTGGGAGCAATAATTAGAAAATGGAAGACATACAAGACCACTGATAATCTCCCTCGATCTGGTGCTCCACGCAAAATCCCACCCCGTGGGGTCAGAATGATCACAAGAACGGTGAGCAAAAATCCCAGAACCACGCGGGGGGACCTAGTGAATGAACTGCAGAGAGCTGGGACCAATGTAACAAGGCCTACCATAAGTAACACACTACGCCACCATGGACTCAGATCCTGCAGTGCCAGACGTGTCCCACTGCTTAAGCCTGTACATGTCCGGGCCCGTCTGAAGTTTGCTAGAGAGCATTTGGATGATCCAGAGGAGTTTTGGGAGAATGTCCTATGGTCTGATGAAACCAAACTGGAACTGTTTGGTAGAAACACAACTTGTCGTGATTGGAGGAAAAAGAATACTGAGTTGCATTCATCAAACACCATACCTACTGTAAAGCATGGTGGTGGAAACATCATGCTTTGGGGCTGTTTCTCTGCAAAGGGGCCAGGACGACTGATCCGGGTACATGAAAGAATGAATGGGGCCATGTATCATGAGATTTTGAGTGCAAACCTCCTTCCATCAGCAAGGGCATTGATGATGAAACGTGGCTGGGTCTTTCAACATGACAATGATCCAAAGCACACCGCCAGGGCAACGAAGGAGTGGCTTCGTAAGAAGCATTTCAAGGTCCTGGAGTGGCCTAGCCAGTCTCCAGATCTCAACCCTATAGAAAACCTTTGGAGGGAGTTGAAAGTCCGTGTTGCCAAGCGAAAAGCCAAAAACATCACTGCTCTAGAGGAGATCTGCATGGAGGAATGGGCCAACATACCAACAACAGTGTGTGGCAACCTTGTGAAGACTTACAGAAAACGTTTGACCTCTGTCATTGCCAACAAAGGATATATCACAAAGTATTGAGATTAAATTTTGTTTCTGACCAAATACTTATTTTCCACCATAATATGCAAATAAAAGGAAAAAAAAACAGACAATGTGATTTTCTGGATTTTTTTTTCTCAGTTTGTCTCCCATAGTTGAGGTCTACCTATGATGTAAATTACAGACGCCTCTCATCTTTTTAAGTGGTGGAACTTGCACTATTGCTGACTGACTAAATACTTTTTTGCCCCACTGTACATCTGTTCTGTGAAGACCTCACAGGTTTGTTTGCGAATATTACGGATCAAACAGAATTATAAAAAACAATGAACACACCAGACAGGTCAGGGATAAAGTTGTGGAGAATAAAGCAGGGTTAGGTTATAAAAAAATAGCCCAAGCTCTGAACATCTCAGGGAGCACTGGTCAATCCATCATCCAAAAATGTAAGGAGTATGTTACAACTACAAACCTACCAAGACATGGCCGTCCACCTAAACTGACATCCAAGCAAGAAGATCACTAAGAGAAGCAGGCCCATAGTCTCTCTGGAGCAGCAGCAAAAATCCACAGTTAGTCATGTAACCAACAAACCTGACCTTTATGAAAGAGTGGGAAGAGAAAGCCATTTTTGAAAGCAAGTCATAAGACGACCCATTTGCAGTTTGCAAAAAGCCAAGTAGGGGACACAGCAAGCGTGTAGAAGAAGGTGCTCTGGTCAGATAAGACCAAAGGAGAACTTTTTGGACTAAAAGTAAAACGAAAATGCAATGTGTGGTGGAGTGCTAACACTGCACATCACCCTGAAAACACCATACCAATCATCACACATGGTGGTGGCAGAATCATGATGTGGGGAGGCTTTCCTTCGGCAGGGGCAGGGAAGCTGGTCAGAGTTGATGAGAAGATGGGTGGAGCTAAATACTAGGCAATCCTGGAGGAAAACTTTGTTAGCAGCTGCAAAAGACTTTGAGACTGGGGCGTAGGTTCACCTTCAATCAGGACAGCGACCCTAAACATCCTGCCAGAGCTACAATAGATTGCTTAGATGAAAGGATATTCATGTGAATGGTGTAGTCACCATCCAGACCTAAACCCCATTGAGAATCTGTAAGAAGATGTGAAAATTGCTGATCCCATCCAATCTCACTGAGCGAGAGTGCAAGTGAAAAGAAGAATGGGCAAAAATGTCACCTCTAGATGTGCAAAACTGCTAGAAACAGACCCGTAAAAGCCTTGCAGCAGTAAATGTTGCAAAAGGTAATCCAACAAAGTATTGACTCAGGGGGGCTGAATACAAATGCACTTGACAATTTTCATATTTATATATTTAAAATAATTAGAAAGCCATGTGTCATTTCCTTTACACTTCACAAATACTTGTTACTTTTTGTTGGTATATCACATAAAATCCCCCCCAAAAATATATATTTACGTTTGTGGGTGTAATGGTAAAAAATGTGGAAAAGTTCACGGGGTATAAAGACTTTTTCAAGGCACTGTAAATATAATCTGCATCCTAATCTTTGTTGCAAACATTGTACATTCAAAGAATGTTATTTGCAAATAATCCCAAAATAAGTGGACCCCATTGGCAGGTGATTGACTCTAAAGTCATAGCTTAATAGGATTGCCTTCTACCAGCCCTTTGGGGTCCATTCAATATCAGAGTTTTGGTCTGGTGGACAGGTCCAGCGGGAGAGAATGGTTTTGACCTTATCTTTGGACTGTTAAGTAGAGAGTTGGGAAGATTGGTGCCAGTTCCACACTAGAAGTGGAGATAGATGCCTTCTTGTTGTTTGGAAATTATTTTGGCCTGAACATTTGATTTCATCAGTTTCATTCTTTGCACAAATTAGTGGGAAAAAAATTTTTTTTATAGGTGAAAAAGTGTAGAATTTATGGCAGTTTGACACACGGTCTATCAACTTCCATTTATTGCTCTGAAGAGATTTTAGAGTATAAACCCACCGAATGTTCCTGCTCACACAATTAAGAGACCTGGAACAGATTTTTGATGTGATGAGAAGTGAAGGGAAGTCGGAATCCCAGCAGCTCCATCATGTAATCACATGATATTCTCGTAAGTATAATGAGCAACAACAACACGCGCCGACTTTAATCTTCAGCTCGACTGCTTGTGTCCTTGGATTGAAACTCAACCATTGTGTAATTGTCTAATGACCTGACCGCCTGGCATCTGGAGCTGGAGACAAGGCTCTGTGTATTTACTGTAAAAAGGGGAATAGTTCCTACCTCAGGCATTCAAATGCTTTAAGTGTTTACTGTAAACAGGAATTACACCATGTTTTTTACTGCACAGTGATAAAAAATTTGAAGGGTCGGAAAGTTTTCGTCACTTCCCAGCCTTCATTTAAAAATTAAGGGAAGGACCTCCCCTATCTCAGGCAGGATGCTTTTCTAAGCAAGGAGATTTGTTTTTTCCTCCGAACAGTTGCATAGTTTCACCCATTGGTGTCCAAAAGCTATGACGCAAAGTCAAGCAATAAATCAGAAGTGTCCAACTGGTACCATAAATCTATACGTTTTGGAATTCACAAGTAGAACTTCAGGGTTCATACTGGACACCTAGTGAACTCCAAATACGGACTACTCCTGGAAGTCCATTTTAGTGTTTAGACTTCGGATAGCGAGTGAGAAAGAGACTTAAGACTCTGCTTCTTTTGGTAGTTCCCAAGCCCTTACTACAACCATTTTACAGCCCTTTTATAGCACCAAAGTTTGGATGCCCATTGACTTCTATGGGGTTTGGGTTTAAGTTCCGGTAGAGTTATGGTACCTGAATTAAACTTTGGATTAAAGTTTGGTTGAACCCAACAAACCCGAACTTTCACAGGTCCACTCATCTCTTTTCACAAGCCTTTACAGGGGTTGACAGATCTTGAAGGCTTCTTTATAACCTCTTAATGCCCAGATTACGGCCAGGCATAAATTACCTCTGCAATGACTGAATGGGACAGTCCATCAGAGTGGGAGCCGCTGATAAATAACAACTCCCTGATCTTACGCGTAGAGGGAAATGCCAAGTGGACCACTGCCTATGACGTCCAGGTCTTAAAAAAAGAAAAGAAAAATAGAACAGTAGAATTATTTCAGCAGGTGCCAGATTCCCGTGCTCAAGATTGTGAGAACAGCATATCTGCACACAATTATAATTAGTGTACGAAAGTGTCCACACACATAAGGCAAAGTCTGGCAAAGATCAGTGATTCTGTCAAGATCGCATGAGCATCTACTGTGTATTGTGGAGTCTGCTTACAGCCGTCCAGTCGTGTCCAACCCTTGGATACTCCGTAGGCCATTTCTCGCCATGCTTCCCTGTTTTGCAAAAACTTCTTTCAATTGCTTGATGTTCATTCTCAGGTCATTCTTGATGGTGGTCCAATCAATGGACGTTCGGTTTTCTTTATCTTATTTTACCACTGACCATTCTTAGTAGCATTTCCCGTTCTAGTGAGTTTGCCCACATCACTTGTCCAAAATAGGTCAGTTTCTGGGTGGTTATCTTGTCCTCCAGTGACATCTTTGGGTTTATATGATCAAACGCATCTTTGTTGGTGATCCAAGCTGTCCATGGGATTCAAAGAAATCATCTTATGAAATACGCTGTAGATAAAGTTAATATTTTTTCCAGATTGTCTAATTTAGAGGAAACTTTTTTCCTCCAGTAGTATGGATATTTATTTGCACAGACAAATAATGTTCATGGTCACAAGAAGGTTAATTTGTCAGTGTCATGAATTACCAGGGAGGATATATTCGTATATTCCACTGCTGCCACCAATTTGTCACGTAGCCGCTTCTCAGCACGTGACTTGGGGTTGCGCCTCTGCAAGGGTTAATCTATCTCCTCTCACTCAGTCCAGCACTCAACCTCTGTCCTATGTTGCAATTGCAGCATAAATCACACCACGACACAGACCACACACCCGTTGCATACACGCTGCCACCACTCACCGAACACACGGGCGATGAGTCCCGGAAGTACTACTACTATGTGCCAATCACCAGGAGCACACACTCTAAGGCTATGGATTCTTTAGACCAACAAGGTTCAGACTTATTAAAGTTTTAAGCTTTAATATAAAAGGTACAGTGTTTACAACAAAAAGGATATAAAAATGGAAATAAAAAGTGACATACAAATATGCAAAAACAGTGATAAAATAAAATGGAGAAAACTTACAGAAATATCAAACTTTGCAGTCTGGTACTCTGTCCCTGAGGGAGGGGGGAAATATGAAATGGAGCACATCAGCTGTCCATGCTGCCCTCACATGTGAACATCTTTCTTTGTGTGTAGGCCTAATTTATAGACTTATCCCAGAGATCAGATTGCTAGACCAGCCTCTCATGGTAATATTCTAATTGCTGGTTTGTGACTGGACCATGGCGACTCTGCCAATGAATACATTACTTTTCTCTGAAACTTTGTGCTACCTTTCTCATAGATAGATAATGTCAGGCTGTAATTGGCATCTCTCTTCAAAAGAGCTGTATGGTGTGAAATGTATCCACTTTGTGGTTCTCAGTAAATCCCCATGGTGAGATTGGAGACAGGAGACTGCCTTCTCAGGATAACATGTGCTGTGACCACTGTGAGACCTGCAGCCTAGAGCAGATGTTAATTACTGCAAGTCATACACCATACATATACATATTTCACTACACTCAGTCTCTGTAATTATCTACCTGCATGCTTTTTGTGACTTTAACAGTCTATAATAGTAAACATGCTTCTACGTCTCATTAGCCTTCACTCTGGGCAGAAATTAATATTTCAAAAGGTTTCACATTATGAATCCTATGCACAAGTGCAGCACTAGAACCACCATCAGTACATGAATCCAGTATCAGAACCACCATCAGTACACGAATGCAGAGCTAGAACCACCGCCACTCAGTACATGAATGCAGCACCAGAAACTCGAGTCAGTACATGAATGCAGTGCCAGAAACACCATCAGTACATGAATTCCGCATGCGGCCCACGGGCCGAATGTTGTGCAGGTCTGCCCTAAACAGTATATTAATCTGAAGTGAAGCTCTGCGTGATGACTTATACCTCGTAATAAGCTAAAAGCAAGTGGTTTACCTAGATGGCACAACTAATTCAAGATTTTTAGTTCTTTTAGCTGGTGCCCCAAAAAAACCCCTCTCTATTCAATGTCTGTTAATACGCAGTAAGAATTTTCAGTAATTTTAAACTATGCAAGTTTTCTTTTTTGCAAATAACCCCCTATGGTTAATACAATAATTCCTTGAGATGTAATCACCCAATAACTCAGTAACATGATCCATGTAACAGAAATCTATACACAATTTTGGCAAGAAAGTTGATGTTTAAACGCAATTTGCCAGTACGTTTGTAATTGCCTTCCTATTGCCTCACCTTTTAGAAACATGGCTTTCAGGCAAGTAAAAGTGTTTTTTTTATTTTAAGAGTAGATTTACTTTTTTATGTTGACATACCTCCACCGCATCTCCGTAACGTGCAGTTCCACTTCTGCCGTTTTCTAGCAATTAAGTTTAGAAAAATTACATTCGGGGTTCACATATTTACAAACTCATTACGTTGCAGCTGTACTGCTTAGTACTTCTACATAATGTCCTCCATGCTGCTGATGTTTCTGAATATTTGTACATAAAGGTAAGGAGAGAGCGAACCCCCCCATATCTGTGTGCGCTGACTATGGGAGACATTACAGTAGCTAGTCTCCACCTACTAGCTCAGAGACAATAGAGCAAGAGTAGGAAGTGGGCAAAATTGGTGACAAATGCAGGATACGCAGCTTTTTGTGAAAAGTTACCGTAAACGGGAGCCACAGTGATTTAATGGTGGTTTTTGACTTTGAGCAAAATGTTTGTGGCTTGGAAACTTGTCATCTGGATTTTGCCAAAAGTTAACCAAGCCCACTTGTCTTTACAAGTGAGAGTGAAGAAGGTTGGCTTATCTATTGAAATTAATCTGACAACCAGCCTCCTCCAAGCAGGACACCAAAACATAGAGAGAAGCGTAAACTCTTTTCTATGTGATAGGCAAGTTGAAAGAGGCAATGTTGGGACCTGGGCTGCAAGTGAGACAGAAGTGCAGCTTTAATAGTCATAGTAGGTCAGTAAGTTATAGTAATTTTTTTTTAATTTTAAGCTGCCTATATGTAATTGGCTATGAACATTGGTTGGGCGTCTTCCTCCATCCCCACTGCCCCAATCCAATTTCCATGAATAAAGGAAAGAACTGAGATTTTGCAACTTTTGCAACATGATGTGAATTCACTTTAACTCATGTGGACCATTTCTATCCTCTCAAAATACTGCAGCGTGTGTGACCATCTCCACTGCCCATACTGGACACTTCGCCACGTGCATCGATTACTCCCTATTGTTTTTAGACTATGCCTGTGCGCACGTGGGAGTACGAGCGTCATCGGCTGCGGGTTATATAAAGCCAAACATTTCCATATATTTGCATAATAAGTCAGAATCGTGCCCATCAAACTTATATTATCTTAGAAGCGTTGAGTTTCTTTGGAGAAAATTCTCCATTTTCTGCGCTATTTTTAACGTTGTTTTGCCTTTTCCCTGTAATTAGTCTGTTTGTTTTTTTTATTCTTGCAGATTGTAAGGATGCAATTACCATTCAGAACAAAGACAATTGTGAACAAAGCAGAAATAGAAGAAAATGATATAAGGGAAAACATCCTTTTCTAATGCCATTCCCATGATCTCCCACGTGCGACACATTGCAAACACTGCAATTGCACTGCAATAATTATTTATTGACTCACAAATGTTTCCAAATGTGTTGGGTTTTCTGTCGCTGGTCGCACGCGACCCCACTTGCCGCAGACTTCAAGGAAAGTTACAAGCAACAGGCGACTTTGGTGCAACTTATCTGCAACTTGACGGTCATATTGCAGCTAGAAAATAGTAGCGTTACAGTAAGTAATAGACAAGTTTCAGAAATGTTTTTTTTTTTCTGTGACTGTTCAGAGAACTGCTGTTGTGTGACACGTCGCCATGTAGCTCCAACCTTATCAACATCATTCCTTTGTGATGGAGATAATTTGAGTTGCAGTTAGTACTGGATTAGTGTACGATGGATTCTCTCTATAGAAAGTAAGAGAACAGTCAGTTCTTTAAGATGTTTTGTTGGAAGCAGGAAAACGGGGGCAAGGATAAGGATCAGAGCAACAAAGCCAAATTCTGCTGTCTGGACAACTGGAATTAGACCGATTACGGATAAGTACCACTCAAAATAAAACTGCAGCCTCAGTGTATGAAGTGAGGCCAAACCCCCTAGACGGGCTCTACCTGGGAGTATGCATAAAGCATACCCGGCTCAGAAACCGGTAATCCCCGCAGCGCACACTTTGTGTGCTGGGGGGATTGAGAAGTCTGCAGTCACACAGAGTGACTGCAGACTTATTTTAGAACGGACATCCTCTTTAAGCTGGAATGAGGATGGTCTGGAAGTGAAGGGAAAAGATCACATGCGCAGGTTCTGTGGGGTGTTACCCGGTATGTGACAGGTCTTGCAAGGTGTTCACGGTGTATGTCTAGTCTTGTGGATTGTTTCCTAGAAATGGCAGGATTTGTGAGGTGTTCCCTATGACAGGTCTTGCAAGGTGTTCCCTGTATACGCCAGATCTTGTAGGGTGTTCCCTGTATATGACAAGTCTTGTAGGGTGTTCCCTGTGTATGAAAGGTCTTGTGGAGTTTTCCCGGGACATGGTAGGTCTTGTGGAGTGTTCCCATTATACGTCAGGTATTGTTGGGTGTTCTCGGGATATACGACAGGTCCTGTGGAGTGTTCCCGGTATATGACAGGTCTTGTAAGGTGTTCCCGGTATATGACAAGTCTTGTAGGGTGTTCCCTGTGTATGGCAGGTCTTGGGGAGTGTTCCCAGGACATGGTAGGTCTTGTGAAGTGTTACCATTATATGTCAGATATTGTGGGGGGTTCCAAGTATATGTTAGGTATTGTGGGGTGTTCTCGTTATATGACAGGTCTTGTAAGGTGTTCCCTGTATATTGCAGGTCTTGTGGAGTGTTCCCGGGATATGGTAGGTCTTGTGAAGTGTTCTCGTTATTCGTCAGGCATTGTGGGGTATTCTCAGTAAATGTCAGATAGTGTGGGGCGTTCTAGGAATAAAAGTCCTGTGGGGTGTTCGCTGTGAATATCAGGTCTAGTGGAGTTTTCCCCATGTACGTCAGGTTTTGTGAGGTGTTTCTGTTCTTGTGGATTGTTTCCTGGACATGGCAGGTCCTGTGGGGTGTTCCCGGTATATGGCAGGTCCTGTGGATTGTTGTCAGGGCATGGCAGGACTTGTGGGGTACTCCTGGTGGCATATCTCATGAGTTGTGGGGTGTTCCCGGTATATGACAGGTCTAGTGGAGCGTTCCCGGTTAAATGACAGGTCTAGTTGAGTTTTCCTGATGTACGTGAGGTTTTGTGAGGTGTTTCTGGTATACGACAGGTCTTGTGGAGTGTTACCGTTACAGAAAGAGAAGGAGGGTGCCTTAGCTATTTATTTGCGCACTCTTCCAGCCCCTTCCAATAAAGCACTGACTATGTGCCAACACATTAATTGCTAGCCTATATTGGACACAATCCAGCAGTCGACCTCATGGGTTCAGAACCAGAGTTTGAGGCCAACGTAAAGTATATTAATAAGTTGCATAACTTCCTAATTTAAGATTAATTACAATTTTTTTACCCGGACAATTCCTTTAAAAACTCACAGGATATTCTGTAAGCAAACTGAGAAGTATTTTATATCCATATTACTGGAAGTCCTCGCTCAATGTTCAGTCGCCGCTCGTCTTGCCAGTCTACCATTAAACATCATATATATCCTTTCAGCATTCGGTCTGATGGTGACCACTCAAACATTAAGTATTTTTGGAACTAGAAGAAGCTGTTCCTGTAGCCTGAAATGTGTGAATCAGCTCCGCACGGCATCTCTAAAAGGGCAGTCAGTCAAAATTATAGGCACCTATTAATATACTCAAGATATTCACTGGAGGAATCTAACTATAGCTGTGTCTGCAATGCAAGGGAGGGGGTCCGTTTGGCAAGTTTGTTGCAAAACTAACCCTAATATATTTTTCATGGTCCCTAGATGTATAACAAAAAGCCCAGGCTTTAATAAGCTACCCTTGGAAAGTTATGGCTTTGAGAAACATTCCTTCTTCATCCTAGATGAAGAAAGTTCTTGAGGAATAATGGTTCTCTTTATGGAGATCAAATTGGTGTAGTGAGTAGGCAAGGAAGCAAATTAGCTCCCCACCAGAATGCAATGCTCGTTATGTAAAAGTATGCAAAATTAGCTCTCTTCCAGAAGGCAATGTTCTCTAGGAAAAGTATGCATATTAGTCAAGAAGGCAATGCACCCCTAGGATAAACTAGCTTTCTTCCACAATGCAAGGTTCCCTATGAAAAAGTTCTCGGTAAGATGACAATGCACCCCTAGAAAAAAGTATGCCAATTAGCTCTCCTCTAGAAGGCAGTGCTCCCTATGAATAAGTATGCAAATTAGCTCTCCTAAAGAAGTCAATGCTCCACTAAGAAAAAGAAGCTTACTTCCAGAAGGCAAGGCACGCTAAGGAAAAGCATGCAAATTATCTCTCCTCCAGAAGGTAGGGCTCCCTATGAAAAAGTATGCATATTAACTTTTCTTCAGGAGACAGTCCTCCCTAGTCAAAAGTATGCAAATTTGCACTCATCCAGATGGCAATACTCCCTAGTCAAAAGTATGCAAATTAGCTCCCCTCCAGAAGGCAATGCACCCCTGAGAAATGTAGCTTTCTTCCAGATGGTAAGGCTTCCTAAGAAAAAGTATGCACATTATCTCTCATCCAAAAGTTAGTGCTCCCTAGGGAAAAAAAGTATGCAAATTAGATCTGCTCCAGTAAGATAAAATTTGTCTGTTTATAGGTGACACTGAGAGATTTCTTCCTTCTGGAGGAGAACTAATTTGCATCCTTAATTGAACATACCATTAAGACCAAGCTATCACCCATCCATAGGTTAGTTAGGGATCTCCAGAAGTCCCATACTGTACAGCATGAATGGAAGATGCTTAACCATCACTCCAATTAAATGGGGGGAGAAATAGGTGGGAATGTCAGGGTTCAGACCCCCAAGGATCTGGTAGAGAGGTGATACGCAATAAAAAAAGAGCCTAGAATTATTTTGGCCACTTGTAAGTAAAAAGGTGAGAAAGATAACGGCTGATATAAGCCCTCTCCAATATGGTATTAAAAAGGCCTTCAAACAAAACCTAATATACAAAAATGATCTTTAAATAGAAAGTATCCAGTATATATAGTGTACGGAGCTAAAACACCTCAGCTCCGTAACCTGACTAGTGACCGATTTCGGGTATTGCCCCTCAGATCTTATTCACTTCAAAAGAGATTCGGACCCCCACCAATGACAACTAAGTCCTGAACAACCCCTTTACTGAAGATCGCAACTTCCCTTATGCTGGAAGGTCCTACATCTAACCCAAATACTCTCTCTTTTGGGGAGTTATTGCAAACCCATAGAGGTTAACAGTGTGAGCTTTTTATATTAACAATGATAAAAAAAACTATATATATATATATTTTTTTTTTTCCGTTTGATAATGCATTCATATTGTTTACAAGCTCATGCAAAAGCTTCTTCTCCGTGACGTCTCCAGCCCTAAAAACAAGTCATTATGGAGAGGTTTTTCGCTAAGCTTCATATTTATCAAGGACAAACCGGCCAGGTGCTGATAATCCTGACAATGAGACCTAACAGGCTATGTATAGACCTCGCTCCCTTTGTGACCAGATCTTGGAGGATACGTTACATACAGACGGGAGAGGTCAGCAGGTTCTCTCTCTCTGATGATTTATTAAAAATAGAGAATCGTCATTTTTGCATCATGTAAGCGCTTTTTGATGCAGGTGGCTTCCCCCAATGTGCATAGTTCTTGGCCTTGGAACAGCCGGACAAAAAAATACTTCTATTGCGCAATATGATTATTCCGGAAGTGTGTAATTTTATATGTTCGGTCGTGAAAGATGTCGTACACTAAGGAGCATTAAAATGGTTTATTGTTTGCTCCCCGTGTCTCTGCAGAGGACATAATGGAGAGGTGAAAGGACAGGCAAACTAAAAGGGAGGCAGCGACTTCAGGATGGAGGACACATAGATATGTGATAGATGAAACAATTAAATGACAAATGTAAAACTTTCCAGCTATGTTTGACCTCAAGTGAAATTAGCCCTTGGCGCAGGATTGATTTATAGAGGCTGAGAAGGTGAAGTACAAGGATTTAGTGACCTTGATGCCCAAGTACATGACTGGCAGAGAAACCTAGGATGGTTGTACATTAGCATCAGCAGAAGGAGCATTATTCCTATTGGGTTCTTATGGAATAAAAGGGTATGTGCACCTTTGCAATATATTTTATATTGGTCTAATAAACGTAAAATACAAAAAAAAGATGCATTTTTACTATGGTAAATGAAGCATTTTGTGTATACAACTCCTATGCATGACCAGAAGCTGACCATGTGTGTAGCCAGATTCAGACTCTCTACTAAGTGTGATTGTAGGACATTGCAATAATTGAACCTTAGCCAGGCAGGTATTCCTGTATAATAAATTAAATGGGGTCTACTGTTCCCCTGGAATTTGCAACTGCACCAGCTATAGTTACCGCTTTGTGCCCAATGATGCTGCACCAGCATCTCCCCCCTCCCTGTAAGCCCAGCGTATTACTATCACGATTCCACCACTCACTGTGCCCTGGACTCAGTGAGTTACAGCTTAGGCCCGCTATAGAATCAAGGACGTGCTGAGCTGCCAGTATTGTGAGTGACAGTCCAGGCGCCAATCAGGGCAGGAGCATGCTGGGTTTCTTCCAGGTGTCTCCCATTCCCCGAGATTAACTGGCTAATTATCTGTCAGTGTAAGTTATTGCTAGCTGTAGCTTTAGTTCGGTGGTGTGTTTGTGACTTGTTTTCCAGTGCTCTTTCTGATCTTTTGCTGCCCGATCTTGGGCCTTACCTTTGACCATCCATTTGCCTAGCCCCTTTGTCTTGATGCATTAATTTTCCTGGAATTCTGACCTTGGACTTTGACCTATGACTTTGTCTTACCCCTCTGCTTATGATGAGCTCTTTTGGTATATGATCTCAGACCTCTAGACTACCTTGTCGCACAGCTTGTCTATGAGTAGTGACTCAGCATCACAATTACGTGCCATAATGGTGGTACCCAAGTCTTGTAAGAACTATTGGAGCCATGTAATCACTCTGTTTTTCACCTCCAGGAGTGATATAATATGTTCTTGAAAACATAGCGCTATATAATCAGCCACCGATTTATCTCCTGCCAGAAATGCACTATTTATGGAGCTTATAAATGGCAGGGTGAAGAGATAAACAACCTGACTGGCAATTAGTTACATGCGTTGAAATGAAAGTTCAGGTCTGTATGTAACTTTTACTGTAGTGGATTTTGTGGGATATTGCGACTATCTTGATTCTTTAAAGAGGACCTGTTACTTGCTATAAATATGTAGTTTTTTTAACCTAGTGTAAATGCTGCTGTTCTCCTGAATCCGGGGATGTTTTTCTTTTCTTCCTTAGTCTCTCTGTTCCCTAGATACGGCCATCCATTCCCTGCATATAAATTTAGTAATGTTAGCCAACTGGGCATGATCCACAAGGTGACACCCACCGAAAAGAGTGGATGACTACACCCACTTGGATAACAAGACTAGATTTATATTCAGGAAATAAAGGGCTGTATCTCAGGAACGGAGAAGAGCAGAAACAAAATAAGAACAAAGCCGGAATCAGGAGAACAGCGGATTTACACCAGGTAAAAAAAAAATTACATATTTATGGCAAATGATAGTTCCCCTCCAATTTCATTTTTCATTTTTTTTTTTTTTTTAATCAAGAAAGCTTTGTTTAGAAATTCTTAACAAAAGGTGATGTGAAGTGATTATCTCAAGAGATAGAATGAAAAGGTTGCTCTGTGCCAGGTAAAAGGCATGGCCATGGAGACTGAATGACACAATGTTCTATGTACAGTAGGAAAAATAACATTGAAAATTTGGCAACAGATACTCTTTCGGGGACAACAAAAAGTAATTTTCTTCAGCAGATGGAAACATAAAAAGTAAAAATATTAAAAGCTTATTTTTTTGGTGCATCAACACTTGGGGCACCTAGGAGCATACAGTGTTGTGAATTCTCTTGATCTGACTTAAGTCTGGGCTCCCTCTGGTGGTTACTGCGGGTAGTGAAGCTGGCCGGGTTGACAGAAGTCTGCCACCTGACGACGATGATTGGAAATCAGGGGTTACTGACTGGGAGGATATAAGTGAGCAGGCTTCCCTCAGTTGCTGCTGGTGATTAGTTTCTTCCTGTGCATTTTGAGGTCTGCTGTCTCCTGCCTGATACTGCATTTTTCAATTAAGTTGTTCATTTGCTAATCCTTTGCATCTTATCTGGTTTTGCCTCTTTCTGCTTTGCTGTGAGGGTTCAGCATGCTCCCTGCTGGGGCAGTGCTGGACCCCGCTCCATATGTTACAGCTTTTGTAAATTTGTTCAGTCCCCTGTTATATTAGTCTATTTTGCTTTGCTGCCAGTTCACAGCAGAATGCTGATATAGTGGGGGAGAGGTCATGAGACATCAGTGTTTTTGTACATCAGACGTGTTGGATTTTTTAGGGCTTTTGTGTGATTGCAGACATGTCTTTCTTTTCCTATCTAGACAATTTGGGCCCCATCATTTGCTTAGTCTATTTTCTGCCTGTGATTGTACCTCATCTTGTCTTACCGACAATATATATGTTTGGGGGCTATCTATTCCTTTGGGGTTCTACTCCGGGGCAGTTTAGATTTCACCTTTCTTGCTTTAAGCTTAGTTAGTTCTCCGGCTGTGCCGAGGCGTCTAGGGCATCGTATGTATGCCCTACGGCTACTGCTAGTTGTGTTGTTAGGTTTAGGGGTCTGCAATCCGCTAAGTGACCAACCTTTCTGGTTTCCTGGTGGCCTAGCTTATTCCTGCCATTCTCCTCGGTGACCTATTCATAACAATACAGGATACATTGTATATAAGTATATGTACAATGTAGACATTGAACTCAATAATAAAACAGTATGCGGTGAACTCCTCAGCTCCCTCTCCTGGAGGCTGTAGGCAGCCATTTTAACACCGGTCACTACTTTTGAAAAGTTGATGGCATCTAAAAGATGGAGTGTGACAAAATAGGTCCTCCAAAATATAACAATTTAAGTAAAATAAAAAAAAAAAAATATATATATATATATATATATATATATAATCTACTGTAGTAAAAAAACACCAAATATATTGAGCGCAACACCACTATTAATGTATTTGGTGCAAATATGCCAGAAAATGAAGTTTAAGCTTGAGTCAGAAGTAGATTATATATATATATATGTACATTGGAGGGGTGTTCTAGAACACTTAGTACACGCTTGCAGAGAAGGGGGGTAATACAATACTGTGCAGAATCGGAGAGCGGAGTTACATAACGAGGCATAATCAGGATGGCTGTCAGCACCTTCATTAAGTGACAGTGAGTTAGCAGAGCTCTTTATGTAATGTTTGCTGGTGTAGAGACAAGCTGCCGGTGTATCGCTGTCAGTCAGGGACTTCACAAAGTGCATACAGCACTTCACACTGACATTCGGAGAATCTGCTGCTGCTGTAGCGAGTACCTGTCACGACAATGTACAACCTCATCAGTGTTAGGAATGGCGGAACGCACTAAATAAAAAATATAAATAAAGTGCGTTCGCCGCTCGGGGTCCACCGTGCAGTAGGTGAAATAACCGCTGCTAAGTGGTGGCAGAAGCAGTATGGCGGTATTGTGCACAAGGTTAAACTTCACCCAAGTGCACAGAGCAATCTCTGTTAAATCACAGAGATGCCTATGAACATAAACAAAAGAGCTGAGCCTGTTAAGGTCACAAGTACTCAGAGTAGTTACACACACGGTATAAGGTCACTGGAATAGCCAAAGATGGCGGTACTAAGTCCTTCTAGACCTACTGTGTGTGTAGCGTCGCAGCCACGAACGCTTAAGTGGACTGCTACTGCAGCGCGGCGTAGGACACTGCCGCTATATGACAATGCTGGACGCTAGCAGCTGTGGACAATGAAGCAGAGGCGCGCTGGCGCTGGCACTAAACTCAATCCCTCATACAAGCGTAATATCAAAGGATAGGGGTTTCAAATGAGTTATTCACCAGAATCATGCATTCATCGTCATTCACACAGCAGTAAGTATAGTCTATACTAGCGCATGGCGGAACAGCCATGCGTGCCTTTATAGCAGCCGGGACCTTCCGGAAGCCTCCAGATCTCCGAGATGGACCAATGAGATCTGGAGCAGGACCTGAGCACATGACTCCCGATCTCCAATGGGAGATCGTCTCATGAGCATGCTCAGAAGATGGACAGAAGGACTTAGCCTCTGGAGAGATTTGCTGCAAGGCAATCTCCTCTGCAGTAGATAAACAGCAGGAGACTGCAGAATGTGAGGGTCTGGATTCCTGCATAGCGACCCGCAGAAACCTGGCTCCTAACATTACCCCCCCTCCTAGGGCCCCCCCCTCCCTGATTCTTCCGACCCACCAACTTGTGCCTATTAGTGGTGTAGGCCTCAGACTTGTCCGAAGGCAAGTCTGATGTCCTGGTTGGTGACAAGGAAACCCGGGACACGCGGAAGGCATCAGGGATGGCAAGATCGCCAGGTTTAAACAGGGACACATGGGAGACAACGGGAGCGGAAGTTAAAGTGGGACACCGCCGTGTGTCGGCGGGCGTCACCACTCTCCGTTTGGAGAGGCTATCCCGTGAACAAAAGGCACAGGCCCGAATAGATTTTTTTACATCCCGAGCCCTGTGTGGCCACCAATAAGACCTCGTCAGGAGTTTTGTGGTCTGCATATAGCCGCAGTGACCACCCCTCCTGGAGGCGTGCCCACGCGAGAACCCTCGGCCGAAGGTGATGAGGGACAAAGGTCTTACCCGGCAGCACAGAGTTTGGCCATTGCGGGGCGCTGTTGTCCGAAGCAACAGCATGTTGACAACGGTAACCGCAAATGGAGTCTTGTGCCAGACACGCTTCGAGAACGGCGCGAGACACCTCCATGGGCTCAGGGGGTGGAATCTCTGGCTCGGGTGGTTCCAGAGGCTCAAAAAGTTGGGAGCTGAGGTAACCTTCCACTTGGATTGAGCACGCTCCATATCGCGCTCCGAAAAACGGAGGTCAATGCGGGTGGAAATGGCAATCAGCTCCTCCAAAGTTGCGGGAACCTCTCTGGTAGAGAGAGCATCTTTGACATGCTCCGCCAAACCTCTCCAAAACACAGGGATAAGGGCTTTGTCAGACCACTCCAGCTTGGAAGCCAGTGTCCGAAAACGAACGGCATACTGACTAACCGAGAGGGATCCCTGGGTTAAAGCCAGAAGCTGAAGAGAGGTGTCGTGCGTGACCCATGGACCGAGGAAGACCTGCTTAATAGCTGTTAAAAACTGTGCAGCAGTCCGAACCTCTGGGTCACCACGCTCCCATAATGGCGTAGCCCACTCCAACGCCTTGCCTGACAGAAGGGAGACAATAAACCCCACCTTGGCCCGCTCCATAGGGAATCGCGCAGCCAGTAACTCCAGCTGGATAGAGCACTGACTGATAAAACCCCTACAGGAGGCGCCATCACCAGAAAATTTATCGGGCAACGGGAGGACATACACGTAACCGCGTCAGTGATTGCTTGTACAGCAGCTTCGGTGGATTGCGCAGCGGAGAGAGCCCTCTCAAGAGTGGCCAACCGACCCTCAAGGTGCCGAATGCACTGCAAGAGTTGCTGCTGTTCCGCCATCGCTAGCCAGACCCTGGCGCTAGTATAATGTTAGGAACGGCGGAATGCACTAAATAAAAAACATAAATAAAGTGCGTTCGCCGCTCGGGGTCCACCGTGCAGAGGGTGAAATAACCGCTGCTAAGTGATGGCAGAAGCAATATGGCGGTATTGTGCACAGGGTTAAACTTCACCCAAGTGCACAGAGCAATCTCTGTTAAATCACAGAGATGCCTATGAACATAAACAAAAGAGCTGAGCCTGTTAAGGTCACAAGTACTCAGAGTAGTTACACACACGGTATAAGGTCACAGGAATAGCCAAAGATGGCGGTACTAAGTCCTTCTAGACCTACCGTGTGTGTAGCATCGCAGCCGCGAACGTTTAAGTGGACTGCTACTGCAGCGCGGTGTAGGACACTGCCGCTATACGACAATGCTAGACGCAAGCGCAATGTCGGACACTAGCAGCTGTGGACAACGAAGCAGAGGCACGCTGGCACTAAACTCAATCCCTCACACAAGCGTAATATCAAAGGATAGGGATTTCAAATGAGTCATTCACCAGAATCATGCATTCATCGTCATTCACACAGCAGTAAGTATAGTCTATACTAGCGCATGGCGGAACAGCCATGCGCGCCTTTATAGCAGCCGGGACCTTCCGGAAGCCTCCAGATCTCCGAGATGGACCAATGAGATCTGGAGCAGGACCTGAGCACATGACTCCCGATCTCCAATGGGAGATCGTCTCATGAGCATGCTCAGAAGATGGACAGAAGGACTTAGCCTCTGGAGAGATTTGCTGCAAGGCAATCTCCTCTGCAATCTCCTCTGCAGTAGATAAACAGCAGTAGAGTGCAGAATGTGAGGGCCTGGATTCCTGCATAGCGACCCGCAGAAACCTGACTCCTAACAATCAGGAGCTGAAGCCTCCCAGATTTACTGACGGATTGTTTTCTATTAATAGGACTCCAGGAGTAAAGGGAAGATACTGTGTTTAAATGCAGATCACGAAAGGCCTGTCCATTTATACTGGTGGATGTCTCACCTGCTGTGATAGTCTCACACTCCGGTGCACCGCAACATATGGGGGCTTCAAAAATATGTCAGTCTTCAGTCTGACTCCTTTACTAACAAGACGGTCCTGCCAGGTGCCAAATTACAGAAACACTGAATTTAGCAAGAACACAATCTATAGCCAACTTAAAGGGGTTGTCCCACAGTTTAATTTAAAGGCATGTGAACCAGCGGTGGGATACAAATTGATTACAAGAATGGGACTGCTCAGATCAGTGGAAAAGTAGTCACATGCTCTCTATCAAACCCAGTGTTGTGTGCTAATATCCCATGATGCGAGTTGTATCCTGCATTTTTCTTCTCTGAAGACTTTATCTCTAATTTTCAGTAGCTATGATGTGTCCCATATACAGAATAATATTAACATTTGACAGTCCTCAGTGGTTGATGCCTTTTCATGGCTAACTGAAAAGATGGCAACAAATAACAAGCTCTCGAGACTACTCGGGTCTCTTCATCAGGCATAAAATAACACAAAATCTGAAGAATCACATATTTATACAGAACAGGACATAGAATAGTACAATAATGAGACACGAGACGTGAAGAAGAACCATCAATATGGGGGAAGAAGAAAATGGGGGTGTGTCTTATAGTCGGAATATACTTACAAGCAGTGTGGCGGCAGTAGAAGTCAGGCGATTCTGTGGTGGTCCGACACTGCAGGGCAATGATCACACTCCTTTCCCAGGCCGGTGTGGCAGTATTCGGTGGTACGCAGTGGTGCGGGGGCTCCGCCGACAAAGACCGGAGTCCCCCGGGTGGCCTCCGAGAAAATGGCTGCTGGAAGCAGCACACGCGCAGATTGAGATCTCGAGAACGAGATCTCAATCTGTGCATGCGCCACCCCCGGTGGCCATTTTCCCGGAGGCCACCGCATCGCAGCAGTGGATGTGAGCAGGCTCCAGGCTTTCACAAAATGTTGGCGGAGCCCCCACACCACTGAGCACAGACGGACCTGCTGAACCAGCCTGGGATGGGATTTTCCGGAGGCCACCGCTTCACAGCAATGGATGTGCGTGGGCTTCGGGCTTTCAGAAAATATCAGCGGAGCCCCTGCACCACTGAGCACCACAGAACCTGCCGCACCAGTCTGGGATGGGAGTCATATCATCGCCGGGCCACCGAACAACCCCTGTGACCACGCTCCACCAGCGCTACTGATTTCCCCCAGTAAGCTGAATTCGCACTGTAAGACGGACCCCTATTTGACGCATTAAATTTTTTTCCCTACTTTTCGTTTGAAAATTTGGAGTGCGTCTCATGGTCCGGGGTATCTTATAGTCCGAAAAATACGGTAATCATATGCTAAATAGTCGTAAGTCAAATTTATATATGAGATAACCAAGATGATTGTACATACAATGATGGCAGTCTCACATTTGACGCCGTGGTGAATGGTGAGATACGGAGCCTGAAAGGCAAAAGTTCAAAACATTGTTACCCTTCTGCTGGACAGTGTGTTTTTACTTCAGATAAGGAATGTGCTTCTCAGACCTGTGGGGGTATCACAACCATGGACCAGACCTCAATCGCGGCACAATAAAACTTTCACACTCCTTATCTTATCAATGAACTGATCCAATATTTACTGCCATGACCGTTTTCGTCCTCTCCCATAGTGATAGTTCAGCTTCACGTCACTTGTCTCATCCTTGCACTATTCTATGTCCTGTTGTGTATAAATATGTGACTCTTCAGATTTTGTATTATACTATGACTGATGAAGAGACCCGAGTAGTCTCAAAAGCTTACCACCATCTTTTCAGTTAGTCATTCAAAGGTATCAACCATTGAGGACTCTCAAATTTTAATATTTTTCTATCTACTGGCTAACACGGTACAAAGATATATTTTTCCTCTCCCATACACAGCACACACACAAATGCGGGATTCCTGCTCTTCTGTATCTATGTAGACTATGTTTAGATACAGCCGCAGCATGAAGGACATTATACAGAAGTACTGAGCAGTGTAACTGTGAATCCATGTCTTATGTGAGATAAACACTGACTAGAAGACAGCAGCACAATCCGTGTCTCTGCTTCTCTCATCTCCATAGAGTTTAATAGGTATATATAATTTGATCACTCAGTTTTGACTAAGACAGATTTTAGCTGATTTTCAAGGGTTTAAGGCCACAATACACAATAGGTGGTCTGCTCTTCCTTCCTAAATCAACTGCCTTTTCTCTAATAATTACGGGGGGTCCTTACGTATTCAAGGTTTTCCAACTGGAAAAATATGACTGTACTTCGGATGTACCAACATCCTTGGATATATATACATACATACATACACTGTATACACAGAATAGACAATGAGTGTCTGATAAGCTGTGATTCCACGGAGTAATGATGCTCTGAAATCTCCCACGATTTAGTAGTAGTCACGTATAAACATGGAAATTAATGAATATCTTGAAGGACACCCCCTCTCTACTTACCATGCCTCCATTAATGTGCTTATTATTTCTATGGAGAGAGATAAGTGGCTACAATTAACCTCATTTGTTGCTTATCTTGGGAAGCAAGAATTAAAACATAAAAATCCAACCTGCCAGATCTCTTGACATGACAACTCCAGCCACTTGACACTTTCTGTAATCTCCATTCACTTTAATAGGCATGCTGGACTTATTCTCCACCGGAGGCTGTGACTAAAAGTTGGAAAATCTCCTCCGCAGAATGTGACATCATCTCTTCTTTTCAGAGGAAGAAACTGCAGTTTGTTGAGTCATGGAGCATAGTATGGAGATAGCAAAAGTGGGGGCAGGGACTACATGGGGACTATGCTGCCTATCAGGATTATACAGTGAGGGATTAGTGATCCTACATGGTTTATTACTCAGCGTGGGATCCTTTTTATAACCGTCCATTATGTTACCTGCAACAATGATCTTCAAATACATTCATGCTAGAAATCACAGTCAGGAGGACTAATTATGGCAGAGCTGATAGGAAAAGTTCAATTCCATTGCCAGTAATTAAAACACTTGAAAATGTCTTTATATGTAAGGGTTGTATTATATGTACGCATTTACGGAGACCAGGTGCACCACCTCCTGTAGGTGGCTTAGTTTACACTTCACCACCACAACATGGATACACGTAGACCTGGATATTGCCAATGGGATCTGTCGCTAGGCTGGTCTATGGTGTCCCTATCTAGGGTTTTGACATCTCACATTATGACATCACCATGCGAGTGTGGTGATGTCACTAGTCCCACCCACGGCATGTGAAGGGACCTGTGTCCTGGAAGGTCAATTAATTTGAAGGCAAAGTTTGGGCCTAAGAGGTGTCCAGATAATATCTTACTATTATTTGGATTACAGGGTCTCTTTGGCTTTGATCTCTGCGATGTCCATTGTCCTAACACCTCTGCCATTTCGTCTTGGCCCCCCGCAGCGTACACTATCTTGACGCAACTGTTTGTTATACGAGTCAGACCAACGCAATGGTCATTATCCTGACGTCATTGCAATTTTGGCTCTGCTTCCGAGGAGCCCATTATCCTGATTCCACTTGTACATTGGTTTTGGCCACTGCTATTTTGGCATTGGCCTCCACTTTACCCATTAGCCCAATGTCACTGCAATTTTGGCTTCTGCAGTGCCCATTTCCCTGCTTCTTGTGCTTAAGCCTCCACCAACTCTTACATCCTTTCACCAACTGACAACTGTAGTTCTTCGCCATCCACGTGGTAATGGATAGGAAAGCAGAAAGGGAAGGTGTCTGACCACTGGAGTTTACATTGTTCCAGAAATGTCTCAAATAGAAGAATGCCATACCTCTACAAAGCCCCTGGTCAACTCTACAAGTTGATTTATGGACCCACTTTGCATGGTCTTCAAGGGGATGCAGCTATGGATAAGCAAGGGGTAGGGGAGGGATGGGTGATCGTCTGTTGGGTTTCTGCTTGTGCTCAGATAAGGAACTCTAAGGGTCCTGTTACATTTAGCGATGCACCAGCGATCCCAACAACAATACGACCCGGTCAGGATCACTGGTGCATTGCTAAATGGATGCTAGTGAGCTGCCAAACAGGCAGCTCTCACCAGCGGCGGTCGTTACTTACCTGTCACAAGCAGCGATGACGACGACTTCCGCCCATGTCCATGCGTCGCTCGTCGGCGCCAGCAGGAAGCCGACGATGAGAAATGGACCAGGACGATCTCACGCGATCAGCGATATCCAGCGGGGGGGGGGGGCGGTCGGAGGTAAGTGTCACATGTAACGAGATCACTAGCGATATTGCTGTTGCGTCACAAAATCGGTGACGCTTTAGCGATATTGCTATGTGTAAAAGGCCCTTAAGACATTCAGAGGAATTTGTGAAAAATGATACAGGAAAGATATATACTTGTGTATAAGCTGACCCGTGTATAAGCCGAACCCCCTAAATTTGCCACAAAAAACTGGGAAAACTTATTGACTCACGTATAAGCCTAGGGTGGAAAATGCAGCAGCTACTGGTAAATTTCAAAAATAAAAATAGATAACAATAAAAGTAAAATTAATTGAGACATCAGTAGGATAAATTTTTTTGAATATCCATATTGGATCAGGAGCCCCATATAATGCTCCATACAGTTCATGATGGCCCCATAAGATGCTCCATACAAAAATACACCCCATGTAATGCTGCACAAAGGTTAATTATGGCCCCATAAGATGCTCCATAGAATAATATGCCCCATATGCTGCTCCATAAACGTTATGGCCCCATAAGATATTGCATAGATTATACCCCATATGCTGCCCCATAAAATGCTCCATAGATTATACCCCCATAAGATGCTCCATAGATTATGCCCCCATAAAATGCTCCATAGATTATGCCCCCATATACTGCCCCATAAGATGCTCCATAGATTATGCCCCCATAAGATGCTTCATAGATTATACCCCCATAAGATGCTCCATAGATTATGCCCCCATATATTATGCCCCCATATGCTGCTCCATTTATTATGCCCCCATAAAATGCCCCATAAGATGCTCCATAGATTTTGCCCCATATGCTGCCGCTGCAAATAAAAGAAAAAAATGACACTCGCCTCTCGTCGCTTGGGGCCCGCTGCCGGTGTTCTGAGCAGGCGGGGACAGGTGCCGGTGTCACAGCTGGCTCAGGACCCCGGCACTGGCGATATTTACCGATCCCCACTCCATCGCTTGGCGTCGCTGTCTGCTGGGTCCTCTGTCAGTGAAGTTCAGACAGAGGGCGCAGCGCGCACTATGTCACCACACCCTCTGACCTGAACATCACAGAGAGAGGACGCGAAGGAGGACAGAGCAGCGCGCAGCGATGGAGCGGGGACAGGTGAATATAGCATATACTTACCCCCTCCTGGCGCGGTCTCTGCAGCCCCCCCTGCTTCTCCCGATCTCAGGCTCCTTCCTTCACTGGTCATGTTTACCGCTCATTAAAGTCATGAATATGCGCATACTCATGACTTTATTGAGCGGTATCACATGACCGCTGAAAGAAGGCGATAAGACTGTGGGAGAAGCAGGAGGGCTGCAGAGATGCGCCAGGGTGGGTAAGTGACCTGACACCCCCGCTCACCCTCCCCCGCCGACCCCTGGCGTATAAGACTCACGTATAAGCCAAGGGGGGAATTTCAGCCCAAAAAATGGGCAGAAAATCACGGCTTATACGTGAGTTTATACAGTATATCTTTGTACCGTGTTAGCCAGTAGATAGAAGAATATTTAGAATTGAGAGTCCTCAGTGGTTGATACCTTTTAATGGCTAACTGAAAAGATGGTAACACATAGAAAGCTTTCGAGACTACTCAGGTCTCTTCATCATGCTAGACTAATACAACATCTGAAGAATCACATATTTATACACAAAACAGCATATAAATAACGCGATAGATAAGACAAGTGATGTGAAGCAGTACTATCATTATGGGAGAGGGATAAACATAAATGTTGGAACAGTTCATAGATAAGGAGTGTGAAAGTTTTATTGCCCTCTGATTGGGGTCTGGTTCTGTGTTGTGTGATGATCCCAGAAGGTCTGTAGAGCAAATTCCTTAATTGATGTAAAAAGACATAAATCCATGCGACACATTCATTCCAGTGTGTCAAAAGTCATAAGCTTATACTCCCAGACTCTTCTGTCTCTCTGAGACTTGAAGTTACCTTTTAATACAAGTAATTTAATGTCGATCATGCTATGACCGGGGATACAAAAATGTTTTGCCACAGGTAGATCCATTATTTTTTCTCTTATTGTGTGATGATGAGAATTCATCCTTGTTCTCAGTTTTTGCCCTGTGAAAAATGCACATTTTTTTGCACCCATAGAGTAACATCTTCTATAATGTGTCTAAGATAATTGAATGGAAATAGGCATTTAGCATAAAGCCTGTCATGAGAGCTGCCTTGGCGTGCGGTGGTTGTTGGCTGCAGGAAGTCACATACTCCTCATACCTGCTAAATCTTTAAGAAAGGAGAAGCAGAATTCTCCATCTGTTTTGTCTTTTAGACGTATAAACAGTGAGATGGTGGCGTTGAGCACAAACATTCCTCCAAGGGTGTCCACTAGGGGGAATGCAAAAAAAAAAAAAAAAAAATGAAGCAGAGGTAACTATTCGGACCCATAACTGTGTATATATTTAATCTCAAACTGCAGCAAAATCCTTCACCCCATTTTTTTTTTTATCTCTTTGTTGCAGTCACTCGTTGCATTCCGGTGATGTTTTTTCTAGACTTTGGTGCATTTGAAATCACATAGGTGCCATATTGCTATTCACAGCATCTAAGACAAGACTGCAATTGTAATTGTCATGGGACGCAACACCGCTGATTCCAATCATCAGGACAATTACGCAATTGACTGCCGAGTGATGGA
The DNA here is from genome assembly GCF_039654945.1 of Dendrobates tinctorius. Taxonomy (NCBI): domain Eukaryota; kingdom Metazoa; phylum Chordata; class Amphibia; order Anura; family Dendrobatidae; genus Dendrobates; species Dendrobates tinctorius. The sequence continues at coordinate 7,087,336 of NW_027361709.1, forward strand.
TGTCTTAGGTAGTGTATGTCTTTAGGGGTGCCGTTTACAGAGCAAGAGGAACAGAGATATTATATTTTATGTATTTAATCTAGAAAGGTAGGCAGTGGTTCTAAAAAATACATATATCAAGGTTACGTCCACATGCCTCCTCTTGGTGGGCTCGTTTGGGGGCTGGTTGTTGGATATGCTAGGTCTTTTAGGAGCTTATGAGATTGGCAACTTTCAAGATATCTTTGCCCCTGGAGGTCCCAGGCAGTAGATATTGTTATCATGTTTCGCAATTTTACCTTTTTATAAAGATGAAACATAGCATGAATAGCATCATCCATCAGACCGATATTAAGTTGGAGTGGCTAGAATGACCTTACGATGATGTGAGTGAATGTTATGTTTGTCCCTTTGCTAGAACACTGAAAATATATCTCAATAAATATCGGATCGACGCAAACCCTAATATTCATCACTAACCACTGGCTCCAGAAGGTCTGAGAACTAGTGCTTTCAACAGAGGAAGCTCTTGCCTTCAAAATGTACTTCTCTACCTCTGAGTAAACAAATCCAAGTCTTTGTGACTGGTTGTCAGAACAGATCTCTGCTGTAATTACCTGTTCATGGCAGGACGCCCGTTTGTCAATAGAATTTGAATTGTTCTCACTTCCCCAGTTATAATTAATCTCATATGCTCAATGTGAGGGTGATATGTCACCTCTCCGGGGATGTCTTTATGGTGTTTAATTTGTCTCTATGAGGCCATGTGCAAACATTGAGTATTTGGTGAGTTTTTACCCCAGTATTTGTAAGCCCAGTGGCGTAGCGTGGGGGGGGGCGGTGCGCAACAGGCGGCACGTGTGTGGGGGCGGCGCGGCAGCAGCAGCAATTCCTCACACCCCGAGGACATACCTGCCTGTAGAGCCCTGTGTCCCACTGTCTGCTGTGTGCGCTGCTTTGCTGAAGTCCTGCCCACCTCCACTGCTTCCCATATGCAGCAAGATTGCAGCACTAGCACAAATGACGGCAGCCATGACTGACAGCGGACCGTACCACTAACGTCTCTCCACAGGGGGAGCTTCCTCCCAAACTGACCTCTAGCGGCCAGTGACAGCATTGTTCCACTAGTACCTACTCTGCTACGTAATTGTCCCCGCCCTTTTTCTGTAACCTAGCAACCGCTTCTCTTGTTGCTGGCTTCGCTGTCTCTCTTCCCGGCATGCTTTTCGAAAAGCAAGATGGCGGCTGCCAGCTCTGATGGTTTCCAAGGCAGAGATTGTGATGACTCGTGAAAGAAATGGAGGCGACATCGGTGTTTCTGCTGTGCCTGACGGCCAGCAGTGGGGTGCCGCTGTACAGCAGGAGCAAGGGCAGCAGCAGGCAGGTAATGAAGGCACATAGGGAGCTGACCTGTTATATGGGGGTCTAGGGGGGAGACACCACAATCTACGCGTCCCACCATTGTAGATGTTTCTGGAAATCGCATGTGCCTCTTCCATTGAAGTCTCCTTTTCTAAGAGTCCCAAATTCATCCGTGTCACTCAACTGGTCATTGTATGGAGGCTGGGGGATCCTAAACGAGCTGCACAAAATCTATGTCCTCCATGGACCTGCTGCCGAGTCCCGAATATGGGGTCTGGTGTATCCATGGTTATATACCATCAAGGGAGGAAACGGCTGAGATCCCGGCAGTGTAACCCCTCACATGCCAAAGTCCTTGCAGCATCACAAGCTAAGGGCTCAGATGCCCTTGTTAGGTGTCAATGAGCTCCAATGGGAGCCACAGAGTTACAGGGAATCTGTCCATAGGAGTCACCCTCCAAAGCCGTCTGTATGGACGTGTAGTTTAAGTCTGAAGGTAGACTGAAGTTTAATCTATAGCCCAACATGTTGGTCCAGCGGAAGGCAAAAACCCCATGGGGCAGACACTAATAGCTCTTTATTAGGGGAAAATAATTCCTGATTCCATGTGGGAATGGGACTATTTCTGTGGATTAACATCCCATAACAGAATCTAGCGCCAATAACCTGCAATAGTATGTTTATCAAGAAAGGCATCCAGGCCCTTCCTGAATTTCAGCAGTGTGAATCAACCACTACAACATCATGCGGCTGAGAGTTCCATAGTGTCACTGCTCGTACAGTAATGAATCCATGGTCTCACTGGTCTTACAGTAAGGAATCCATAATTTCACTGCCCTTACAATAAGGAATCCATTGGCTCACTGCTCTTAGAGTAAAGAATCCATGGGCTCACTGCTCTTACAGTAAGGAATCCATGGGCTCACTGCTCTTACAGTAAGGAATCCATGGACTCACTGCTCGTACAGTATGGGATCCATGGTCTCACTGCTCGTACAGTAAGGAATCCATGGACTCACTGCTCGTACAGTATGGGATCCATGGTCTCACTGTTCGTACAGTAAGGAATCCATGGGCTCACTGCTCTTACAGTAATGAATCCATGGGCTCACTGCTCACGGAGTTCGGGAACCTGAGGCTGCAGGTCACAGGAAGGGTGATGAGGTGCAGCCATATAGCGCCCCCTGCCGGTGCCGAAAAACTGCTCTGTTCCCCAGAGCGCACTGGCACTCTATCCGGTGACAGTGCCTCTTTTGCACCATCTTCTCTGGTGACAGTGCCTCTCCTACACTCTCCTCTCCGGTGACAGTACCTCTCCTACACTCTCCTGTCCTCTCTGGTGACAGTGCCTCTCCTATACTCTCCTGTCCTCTCTGGTGACAGTGCCTCTCGTACACTCTCCTCTCTGGTGACTGTGTCTCTCCTACACCCTCCTGTCCTCTCTGGTGACTGTGTCTCTCCTACACCCTCCTGTCCTCTCTGGTGACTGTGTCTCTCCTACACCCTCCTGTCCTCTCTGGTGACAGTGCCTCTCCTACACCCTCCTCTCTGGTGACAGTGCCTCTCCTACACCCTCCTTTCCTCTCTGGAGACTGTGCCTCTCCTTCACTCTCCTCTCTGGTGACAGTGCCTCTCCTACACCCTCTTCTCTGATGACAGTGCCTCTACTACACGCTCCTCTCCTCTGGTGACCATTCCTCTCTTACACCCTCCTCTCCTCTCTGGTGACTGTGCTTCTCCTACACCCTTCTCTCTGATGACAGTGCTTCTCCCTACACTCGCCTCTACTCTCTGGTGACAGTGCCTCTCCTCTCTTCTCTTTTGACAGTGCTTCTCCCTACACTCTCCTCTACTCTCTGGTGACAGTGCCTCTCCTACACTCTCCTTTCTGGTCACAGTGCCTCTCTTGTCCTCTCTGGTGACAGTGCCTCTCCTTCACCCTCTTCTCTGATGACAGTGCCTCTACTACACGCTCCTCTCCTCTGGTGACCATTCCTCTCTTACACCCTCCTCTCCTCTCTGGTGACTGTGTTTCTCCTACACCCTTCTCTCTGATGACAGTGCCTCTCTTACACTCTCCTCTACTCTCTGGTGACAGTGCCTCTCCTCTCTTCTCTTTTGACAGTGCTTCTCCCTACACTCTCTACTCTCTGGTGACAGTGCCTCTCCTCTCTTCTCTTTTGACAGTGCTTCTCCCTACACTCTCCTCTACTCTCTGGTGACAGTGCCTCTCCTACACTCTCTTTTCTGGTCACAGTGCCTCTCTTGTCCTCTCTGGTGACAGTGCCTCTCGTACACCCTCCTCTTATCACTCACCCACTATCCAACTTATGTTCTGACTAGGTCTGCCTTGTGCCCTACTATGCCTTTCCGATTTTTGCACCCCTTGCATATCAAATCTCCTACACCCACCTCTTTGTAGTCTAGTGGTATGCCATCCTTGCCAAATCTCCTGAGGCTCACCCCATGACTTATCATATCTGTGACTCCCTTACTCAAGGCATGGGTAAAGAATAACACAATACAAAGCTGAGAATTTGCCAAAACGTTAATTAGTGTAAGTAGTCCTACATGATATATAAATTGTTGCTCCTCTCTCCAGAGCCCACCTATTTTTATTTTGCAGAGCTCTACAAATCATGCTGCATATTGTCCACATGGATTAAAAGTATATTTCTGTACAGATCAACTTGGATGTCAGAATGATAGTTTTCTATTAAAATTAATTTTTACTCGGCTGCAAAGTAAATTACACAATACTGTGTTTCAAAGTCTAGAAATGTAGAAATAATAACAGCAGAGTTAGTAGCAGACTAAAAATTAGATCTTTGAGTGTAGTGTGGGCTCTTCGGATGCTTCCGGATTATCAATGACCAAAGGGGCGGCAAATTTTTCGACCGCCCCGGGCGCCATAAACAGTTGCTACGCCACTGTGTAAGCCAAAACCAGGAGTGGAACAGTCAGAGGAAAAGCATAATAGAAACATTAGCACCACTTCTGCATTTTTCACCCACTCCTAGTTTTGGCTTACAAATACTGGGGTAAAAAAACTCACCAAATACTGGATGTGTGCACGTGGCCTGACAGAAGAATATTTAGAATTGAGAGTCCTCAGTGGTTGATACCTTTTAATGGCTAACTGAAAAGATGGTAACACATTGCAAGCTTTCGAGACTACTCAGGTCTCTTCATCAGGCTAGACTAATACAACATCTGAAGAATCACAGATTTATACACAAGATGTTCAGATGTTGTATTAGTCTAGCCTGATGAAGAGACCTGAGTAGTCTCGAAAAGGTATCAACCACTGGGGACTCTCAATTTTAAATATTCTTCTATCTACTGGCTAACACGGTACAAAGATATATATCTTTCCTGTGGCCTGACAGTAGTTTTTACAGGAAATTTTTTTTACAAGCATTTCCATTTCCTATGATGGTTCCTTTGGTATCGCAGCACATAAATAGAGATCCCCTCCTGTCATGAGGATGGAAGTCCCATGTTCTTGTTGGCTGAAGTCAGTACCAGAATGAAAAAGGGAACAATACAATCGGCCCTACAGGTAATGTAGTACTTCGGATTCTCCGTCACAGATTGCAGCTCTATTTTCCCCATTAAAATAACGGAAACCTGACAGAACCCATATATATGTCAGTGCAATCCGCAGGTGATGATAGGATCTGTCATGTAACGGATCCATCCCTGCCAGAAATCTGGCTCATGAGGAAGGTCTTTCAAAGTGCGAATATGGAAATTGATTATCCAGATGAGACAGGCTCCTTAAGAGTCAATACGATGTAGACGTTTTCTGCATCAAATCTGCAATAAACATGCGCTGTAATGTGTGACAATTTGTGTCGATTTGGTAGCAATTTTTGATAAGAATTTCAAGTAAAGTGAGAATTGCCATCAGAATTCGACATATGGGAATAAAATAGGACCAACAACTGTCCTCTATTAACCTAGTGACAAGTCCTCTTTAATTATTACCAACATGGACTGATTATAATATAAAATTGTCCAATTATTCTAGCGCAGTGTTTCACATAGAGATCTTCCATTTATCATTACATTACAGTATACCCAGCGCTCGGGATCCACATTGACCTCTATTGCACTTGACAGTTAGTCTTGCTTTACCAGAAGATCAAAACAAGACGAATGTTTGATTCCGAGGTAAACGGCTGAGACAAGCGTGTGAAAAAAAGATGTATAATGAGGAGCAGCCGAGACGTCAAACAAAGCAGTTTACAGTAAATAAGACTTCATCAGATTGCGGCTTGAACTGATCTAAAAGTCAAACAGCCCTTAAGGCGACTGTGTTGTGTTAAGCTGGAGTCACACATAGCGACTTACCAGCGATCCCGACAACGATATCAACGTGTCGGGATCGCTGGTAAGTCGCTATGTGATCGCTGGTGAGCTGTGAAACAGACAGCTTCACCAGCGATCAGCACAGCGATGCCGAGCGCCCGCGATGGCTGCGCGGGACGTCGGAAGGTGAGAATAACAATATTTTTTGTTTTATTATTTTTTACAGCTGATTGCTGGTCTCCCGCCTGTCACACGCAGCGATGCGTGCTGGCCAGCGGGAGACCAGCGACGAAAAATATGTCCAGAGGTTTCTTGCAGCGATCAGCGATACCGGCATGGGGGCCGGTCGCTGATCGCTGTCACACACAGCGATCTCGCTGGTGAGATCGCTGTTGTGTCACAAAAGTTGTGACTCAGCAGCGTTCTCGCTAGCGAGATTGCTATGTGTGACTCCCGCTTTAGAAAGGTAGCCGAGAAAGCAAGAGCCCGAGCTATGAGTATGGCTTCTATTACTGAGATCACAGGATCAGTAAAGAAGTGCCTTTATAGAAGATATATGTGACATTATAGAAAGAAAAAGCATGCAGGATGCCGTCAGGAATGCTTACTTGGCCTCTGGTCCATGGTAGTGCGAATTTATTCACTCATCTCTAATAGCGAAAGATAGAGGGATAGATAATAGATAAACATGCTTCTCACAAAATTAGAATATCATCAAAAAGTGAATTTATTTCAGTTCTTCAATACAAAAAGTGAAACTCATTATATAGAGTCATTACAAACAGAGTGATCTATTTCACTTGTTTATTACTGTTAATGTTGATGATTATTGAAATGTATGTTCAGTAAATGCACTCAATACTTGGTCGGGGCTCCTTTTGCATCAATTACTGCATCAATGCGGCGTGGCATGGAGGCGATCAGCCTGTGGCACTGCTGAGGGGTTATGGAAGCCCAGGTTGCTTTGATAGCAGCCTTCAGCTCGTCTGCATTGTTGGGTCTGGTGTCTCTCATCTTCCTCTTCACAATACTCCATAGATTCTCTATGGGGTTAAGGTCAGGCGAGTTTGCTGCCAATCAAGCACAGTGATACTGTTGTGTGTACACCAGGTCTTGGTACTTTTGGCAGTGTGGACAGGGGCCAAGTCCTGCTGGAGAATGACATTTCCATCTCCATAAAGCTTGTCGGCAGAGAAAAGCATGAAGTGCTCTAAAATGTCCTGGTAGACGGCTGCGCTGACATTGATAAAACACAGTGGACCTACACCAGCAGTTAACATGGCTCCCCAAACCATCACTGATTGTGGAGACTTCACACTAGACCTCCAGCAGCTTTGAGTTTTCATTGGCTGTAATCATAATCATCAACATTAACAGAAATAAACACCTGAAATAGATCACTCGGTGTGTAATGACTCTATATATGCTCTTCACGGTAAGGCTATGTGCCCACGGTGCGTGTTAAAACGCACACCAAAAACCGGACTCCTTCCCAGAAATCGCGCGTTTTTTCCGCGCGATTTCACAGCGATTTTACCGCGATTATGATCGCGATTTTGCCGTGATTTTCGTGTGCGATATTCAAGCACTTTCCAAGCGATTTGAAGCATCGCTTGGAAAGTGATTGACAGGTTGGTCACACTCGTTAAACATGGTGTTTGACAAGTGTGACCAGGTTTTTACTATTGAGGCCGCCTCTGCGGCATCAATAGTAATAGAATGTTAAAATGCTAAAAAAAATGTAAAAAAAAATCGGTGTATATTTACCCTCCAGTGTCCCGCGCTGCATTCCCGGGCCACAGCGTTCCCAGTAATGCCTTGCGAGACCTGTGATGACGTAGTCTCGCGTTGCTATAGCGATCTCGCGAGACCACGTCATTACAGGACCGTGCCACAAGGCATTACTGGGAACGCTTAGGCCGGGAATGCAGCGCGGGACGTTGGAAGGTAAATATACCCCGATTTTTTAATTTTTATTCTTTTTTTTACAGGGGTATGGTACCCAGGGCCTGGAGGACAGTCTCCTCTCCTCCACACCATGGGTACCAACCGCACATGAGACGCTTAACTTCCCGCATGGTGGGCATAGCCACATGCGGGAAGTAAGCGATTCTCATGCATTCCTATGGGTGCGGAATAGCGGCAATTCTTTGCGATTCCGCACGAAAGAATGAGCATGCTGCAATTTTTTTCCGTGATGCGATTCCGCCGCGGAAAAAAGCGCAGCATTAGCACAGCATGTGCGGAATGCCATAGGAATCATGGGGGGCGTTCTGTACACGATTTTTAAGCGTTTTCGCTGCGTTTTCGAGCCGAAAATCGCGGCAAAAACGCTTAAAAATCGCTACGTGGGCACACAGCCTAAGAGCAGTGAGGCTCTGGAATTCTCTTCCTGAGGAAGTGGTGATGGCCAACTCACTGAATGAATGTAAGAAAGGAATGGAGGCTTTTCTTGTGAGTAACAGTGTAGAAGGTTACGAATAACAGAATATTATAGGTAGATGGTTGACCCAGCTTAGGGGAAGGAATTTTTTTTCCCTATGGAGAAAATTGGCTTCTACTCTGTGGGTTTTTTGCCTTCCCCAGGATCAACAATGCAGAACAGCTGCACTAAAAATAGGCTGAACTAGATGGACATAAGGTCTTCCTTCAGCCTTCAAAACTATGATACTATGTTACTATAAAATGCGAGTTTCACTTTTTGTATTGAAGAACTGAAATAAATTATCTTTCTGATGATATTATAATTTTTGTGATAAGCACCTGTAATAGATGATAGATAACAAAAATGGAGGAGTGTGTAGTGTCGCAGGAGCGTTCCCTGATGCGGTCTGCTCCTCCTCTGTGCGTGCCGCACTGTGGTCCAGTTGTGTGCCTAGTACGCATGTGTCCGCGCTCCCCTGCTCTTAAAGGGAAAGTGCACACATAGTAAAATGCTCCCAGCTGTCAGGCATTTAGCTAAAGTACTTTCCTGCAAGTTGTCTCCCAGTCAATAGCTGGGAGACATCCTGTATAAAAGGTAACCTCTGAAATAGGGCAGTGCCTGAGCAACCCCTATAGTTAGTCTTAGTGGTGTTGGTGTGTACAACTGTATGTCGCCAAGTCCCCGTCCCTAGTCTGTTATAATCATTCCTGTATCCTGTGTTCCCGTTAGCCTAGTATTATTTGTCCGTGTTCCTGTGACCGCTTCGGTGGTATCCTAATCCTGAAACTGCATCTGCGGTACCTATATCCTATGTCCAGGTCCCAGCATGGCCAGTCCTGTGTCCGTTGTTCCTGGTCCTAGTCCTAGTGCGGCTAAGCCTAGGAGTGGTACAGCCCAGTCTGTCTACACCATCAGGCACTCCAGCAAAAAAAAGTGGGCCTCTTAGGCAGGTCGGGTGGTGTTTTTATTGGCCTGTGTAAACAGGTGGCAAAGTTTTGGCGCAAGAGCTTGACAAGGCTCATTTCCTCTTGATCTGGAACATTGCTACCTGTTCACATGAACCAAAGACGACACTTTTTTTTCATGGAATTTACTATTGAGTACTGCTCAATACGGACCTCATAATGCCAGAATACGCGCTGTCAAACTGTGCTTGCATTCTACGGGTATCGCCTACCGTCAGACTGACACCAGAGAGTGACCTGGACTGTCCATGCTCAGTCATCATAGACCATTTATTCCTTTGATTCACAAATGATCTTTTGGAAGACATGATATGTAGGGTGGGGACATATCAGTAACAGCCGGGCCCTCTACCACACGTGTTGGACCAACTTTGGTCTTAATCCACGTCCTATGTATAAAAGTGTGATTTCTGGAACCTAGCACAAGCTCCGGAAAATGTGCACATGGGTTTCTTACTTCTGCACTCAGGAAAATAATCTGTCATGGAAAACAGGAGTAGGCTACTTTTTTTTTTACATGAAAAAGCCAATGCTTAGCCCCATTGATTGTCGAGCACACCAGCTGTAAAAGCCGAGTTTCAGCCTAAGATTTATGCTGCGGAAATATGCAGACTTTTACTACAGTTATTACTATTTCCTGTTTGCTGGTGTTTAGCGTTTACTTTATAGATAGGACATTTAATTAAATCCAGAGTCCAAATCGTCCACAGACCCAACCTTCAGCTAAAAACAAAACAACTGTGTTCTCCGGGTAGAGGACGGCATATTTTAGCTTGCAGCAGCAAGTAACATGGGGTAATATGAGGACACAGAGTGCTGTGAGGACACATTAACACATAGGAGAAATATATGGAGATCTGTACGTTTTTTTTTTCTCTTTTGTCCAGACTGAAGTTTGCACTGTTACGGTACAGTTGTCCACCCGTGGATGCACCATTATCTATCAGAAAACCTAGAAAATGATCCGTATTGTAAATGTGCAGTCGATGTCTACTTAGTATGATCTGACAATATTTGCTTTAGTCAACAAAGTGTCCGCCAGTGACTGTGCGCCGAGTCCCAGCTGTGTGACATCTTGGCAGCTCGCCTACACTTACAGTGAAGGAAATTATTATTTGATCCCTTGCTGATTTTGTAAGTTTGCCCACTGACAAAGATACGAACAGTCTATAATTTTAAGGGGAGGTTAATTTTAACATTGAGAGATAGAATATCAAAATTAAAATCCAGAAAATCACATCGTATAAATTATATAAATGTATCTGTATTTTGCAGTGAGAAAGAAGTATTTGATCCCTCATTCAGTATTTTATGGTACATGGCTCCATCCATTCTCCCATTGATGCAGTAAAGTAGTCCTGTGCCCTTAGCAGAGAAACACCCCCAAAACATGTTTCCACCTCCATGCTTGACAGTGTGGATGGTGTTCTTTGGGTCATAGGCAGCATTTCACTTCCTCCAAACACGGTGAGTTAAGTTAATGCCAAGGAGATCAATTTTTGTCTCATCTGACCACAGCACCTTCTAACACTCACAAATTCATCCAGGTGTTCATTGGCAAACTTCAGACGGGCCTGCACATGTGCTTTCTTGAGCAGGGGAACCTTGCGGGCAATGCAGGAATTTAAGCCTTTATGGCGTAATGTGTTCCCAATGGTTTTCTTGGTGACTGTGGTCCCAGCTGCCTTGAGATCATTAACAAGTTTCCCCATGTAGTTTTAGTCTGATCTCTCACCTTCCTCATGATCAAGGATAGCCCACAAGGTGACATCTTGCATGGTGCCCCAGATCGATGTTGTCAGTCATTTTGTATTTCTTCCATTTTCTTACTATTGCACCAACAGTTGTCACCCAGCGCCTTACTTATGGTTTTGTAGCCCATTCCAGCTTTGTGCAGGTCTATGATCTTGTCCCTGACATCCTTATAAAGCTCTTTGGTCTTGCCCATGTTGTAGATGTTAGCGTCTGAGTGATTGAGTCTGTGGACAGGAGTCTTTTATAAAGGTGACTATGTAAGACAGCTGTCTTTCATGCAGGTAACGAGTTGATTAGAAGCGTCTATCTGGTCTGTAGGAGCCAGAACTCTTAATAGTTGGTAGGGGATCAAATACTTATTTCTCACTGCAAAATGCAAATAAATTTATATAATATATACAATGATTTTCTGGATTTTATTTTTGATATTCTATCTCTCAATGTTAAAATTAGCCCACCCTTAAAATTAAAGACTGTTCATCATGTCTTTGTCAGTGGGCAAACTTACAAAATCAGCAAGGGATCAAATAATTATTTCCTTCATTGTATGTGCGTGTTGAACTACAACCTGTATATCATAAAAATACTTTACAAAATGAAGCAGTTAAAGGAGGCATCTGAATTTTTCATGAATTTTCAGTGTATTTCTTAATGTTATTTATTGTGAAATGTTCTAAAAAAAAAAAAAAGCAGCAAAACAAAATTGTCTTCCTGTATTATGAGCCAAAGAAGGGAAAACAGTGAGGAAAGTATGAAGAGATGGCGCCAAGAATCACAAGCAAAAGGTAAAACAGAAGTCGTAAAATTTCATGGCTCGCGCATGAATAGATTTAGTATATGTTTTATAGTTTACTTGGCAGTGCAGGTTTACATTAGGAGAACCTAGGCTAATACACTACAGAAGGGATTTCATGGCTAGCCCTGATTATAGGCGGAGGTGTAATGGAAGCTGCTTGGCCCCAGTGCAACATTTGGAGCGTGCCCCCACCTTGCATGTGCTATTTATAATACTGCTCCCTTCTTATGCAGCTAATAGGTCTTTGGACCCTCTCAGGCATCAGGGCTATAATCAGACTTAGGGTCCCCTTACAAATTTGAAAAATAAAATGTGCCTACTATAAAGCAGTTTACCCTAATGACTTGGAATGAAAATCCAGCAATCCGATTTTTGAGGACTGGTGTTCCGCAGGGGGATTTGCAGGCTAACGGAGTGAATTAATTAATAAATATTAAGAATTGCAATATATCAAACCATAAAAACATTTCAACAGATTCCCTAATAGTAAACCAATTTGCCTGAGGAACATTAATGCAAGCATGATCAACCTCCGAACTTAAGTTATTCTACTGATCAAAATAAAAGTTTTAAGATCTTAAAAAAAAAACATTTACATCACAGTACAACAGTTAAATAATTGGAGTGGTGTTCCAAAAAAACTAATAGGTTTCATATCAAATCTTTGTTGTCTTTGTTATCTAGTATAATTGTGGGATAGTGTAATATCTGACTCCAAAATGGTACATTTGTGATTATAGACTAAAGGTCCCGTTACATTTAGCGATGCACCAGCGATCCCGACAACGATACGACCCGGTCAGGATCGCTGATGCATCGCTAAATGGTCGCTAGTGAGCTGCCACACAGGCAGATCTCACCAGCGATGCAGCAGCCCATCGCCGGTCGTACTTACCTGTCACACCGCAGCGATGATTACGACTTCCGCCTGCGTCCATGCGTCGCTAGTCGGCGCCAGCGGGATGCCAACGAGGAAAAAATGGCCCAGGACATACTCGCGCAATCAGCGATATCCAGCGGGGGGGGGGGGCTTGTTGGAGGTAAGTGTCACACAACGCGAGATCGCTAGCAATATTGCTGTTGCGTCACAAAATCGGTGACGCTTTAGCGATATCGCTATGTGTAAAAGGCCCTTAAGGATACAATTTGTTATAAAATTGTGCAGATTCCCAAAAAGGAAATCTATGTCCTTGAGGAGCAGTAGTGGGCGCAAATTCAACCCCAAAACTTAGGTTACTGTATTTTATAAAACAAAAATCTGAGGATCCAAAGAAAATAGGATCACACAATGTGATAGATTTTTATCATCCTCCTCCATCTTTAGAAAAAAAATGTTTTCTTCATTATAATTCTGCCAAATGTGAAAACTACAATATTTCATGATTTGTTTTCAATAAATCCCATTAACCCAATTGAATCTCATGTTATAATGAGCATTTTGGAAATAGAACTTTACCCGTTATATTAATGATGTTTACAGCTCATGACAATTTTTGGTAAATTGTTGCAAAGCTAAAGCTCAATGACCCAATAGCCGCATACTGCAGTTAAAAGGCCAAGGAAATTTAAGTAGTAAGCTTCAAGTCACACAGGTGTCTGTTCGTAAACACATACAGTGGGCAAACCGGTTTATCAAGACTAGTAGCACATGGTCATTAACACATAGAGTATATCACATATATCTGCTCATACATGCTTTTGTCTTTTAATATCACTCCACAGTTCTCTGAACTCTGCAATAACAACTTATGGGGACGGAATGGGGGTTGTTTTCAGCGGATATTGCAGGGTTAACTAGAATCTGGCTAGGCAAGAAAAGCTACCTGTCAATTATGGAGAAGTACCATCTCATTCCTTTAATCCTTCAAAACAGTTAATAACATTGACTTTGGATCTATATGTATTTCTATAGGTCAGAGTGCAACAGGGTTTCATTAAAAAGCAATTTTGTTTCTTTTCAAACATTTTTTTTTAAAGTATCTTTATTTTCTGTCCTATATCATCTTTAAAACACATACACTCACTGGCCACTTTATTAGGTACACCATGCTAGTAACGGGTTGGACCCCCTTTTGCCTTCAGAACTGCCTCAATTCTTCGTGGCAGAGATTCAACAAGGTGCTGGAAGCATTCCTCAGAGATTTTGGACCATATTGACATGATGGCATCACACAGTTGGCGCAGATTTGTCGGCTGCACATCCCTGATGCGAATCTCCCGTTCCACCACATCCCAAAGATGCTCTATTGGATTGAGATCTGGTGACTGAGGAGGCCATTTGAGTACAGTGAACTCATTGTCATGTTCAAGAAACCAATCTGAGATGATTCGAGCTTTATGACATGGCGCATTATCCTGCTGAAAGTAGCCATCAGATGGTGGGTACATTGTGGTCATAAAGGGATGGACATGGTCAGCAACAATACTCAGGTAGGCTGTGGCGTTGCAACGATGCTCAATTGGTACCAAGGGGCCCAAAGAGTGCCAAGAAAAAATTCCCCACACCATGACACCACCACCACCAGCCTGAACCGTTGATACAAGGCTGGATGGATCCATGCTTTCATGTTGTTTACGCCAAATTCTGACCCTACCATCCGAATGTCGCAGCAGAAATCGAGACTCATCAGACCAGGCAACGTTTTTCCAATCTTCTACTGTCAAATTTCGATGAGCTTGTGCAAATTGTAGCCTCAGTTTCCTGTTCTTAGCTGAGAGGAGTGGTACCCAGTGTGGTCTTCTGCTGCTGTAGCCCATCTGCCTCAAAGTTCGACGCACTGTGCGTTCAGAGATGCTCTTCTGCCTACCTTGGTTGTAACGGGTGGCAATTTGAGTCACTGTTGCCTTTCTATCAGCTCGAACCAGTATGCCCATTCTCCTCTGACCTCTGGCATCAACAAGGCATTTCCGGCCACAGAACTGCCGCTCACTGGATTTTTTTTCTTTTTCGGACCATTCTCTGTAAACCCTAGAGATGGTTGTGCGTGAAAATCCCAGTAGATCAGCAGTTTCTGAAATACTCAGACCAGCCCTTCTGGCACCAACAATCATGCCACGTTCAAAGGCACTCAAATCACCTTTCTTCCCCATACTGATGCTCGGTTTGAACTGCAGGAGATTGTCTTGACCATGTCTACATGCCTAAATGCACTGAGTTGCCGCCATGTGATTGGCTGATTAGAAATTAAGTCTTAACACACAGTTGGACAGGTGTACCTAATAAAGTGGCCAGTGAGTGTATATAAATATACAAAATTCCTAAAACATCAACAGAGGTACTAATTTCATCTATTTATATCAAATTGTGGCCTCAAAAACTCTCAGTTATATATAAAAATTCTAGATCCTGTAACTTACAGGAACATGTTATGCCATCTTTTTGGTGACATGTAAAGTCCATACTGACCCAGTTGTAGAGGCCATGACCAGTTTTTATTGACCTAGTAGTGCATTTTGTACTTTGGTGACTCGGTAATACATAATGTGCACAAACCCAAGTGACCAAAAGGTATGGACTGTCCCCGATGACATAATGGTACATAGCGTGCATAGTCCCTGGTGAGTCAGAGTTACATAAACTGTTGATCACTGGTGATAAAATGGCATATTTTACCCCAAAATTTTACAATTTAGACTCTTATGACAGAGGTGGACAGTGCTCAATCCCTTCTTTAGTCTAATCTGTCATCTTTGAGATCTTGATGGAAGTACAAGCAATGTGTTCCAACTCATTTGTGGAGTGAGGCTGTGCTACAGGTGGCTGCCTACCCTGTCTGACTAATACATCTAATTACATCTAAATTCTAGACCATAACTCTATATTTTTACAAGATCATGAGATCTGTGTGACATTCAATGGTCAGCAGAATCTTTCGGTTTGTTGACCTTGTTAATAGCAGTAGCTTGTTACACTCCCGAGTTGCCCCTTGTTAATAGCAGTAGCTTGTTACACTCCCGAGTTGCCCCCGTCTTAAAGCAGTGCTGCATTCATTTGAGCTTACAGAATGAAAGAACTACTTATTTATCAGCTGGTTAAGGAAGTGGGATAAGGGTCACAATTCACAGAGAAAAACAAAATAATTAATGTGAAACCTACCAGTTCTGCCAAATTAGATTGCTGAGTCAAGTGATTAGTCGGCCTTTATTATATTAGGTGTCTGGAGACGCTCCAAAGCTCTGAACTGCTTGAAGCTTTCCTTCCAAAGCATTAAAATCGTCCAGCTGTCAAAAAGAGAATTAAAAACGTGAACTGAGAACATTGTATCTGTATTTTTTTTAATTCATGGCAGTAATTTCATGTACACAGGGGTTCTCGTGGACTCTAAGAACAATATTTGAAGACTGCAACCTTAGTGAATATCTAACATGCTGGTTGGAGATTGGCTCTCTCTTTCCCAACATTGCAAGTCATTACCTATCCACTGGATATTGAGAAAAGAGTTCTGAGATTCTCCGTTAAAAAGGAAAGGTGGCTATACATGCACAGCTCCATTCATTGTCTATAGAACTGTTGGAGAAAGCAGAGCACCGTGCAACCGCAGCTCCATTCTCATTGTCTATAGAATATCTATTTTTTCTTCTTTATTTTTTTTTTATATTCTGCAGCGCTTTACAGTTTGCACACATTATTTTAGTAGGGTTTTTTGGGCAGATTGCAGATTTCTATTTAGTTTGGGCCCCATCGCTTGTTCAGCCTATTTTCCTGCCTATTTTCCTACAAGTTTAATCTTGTTTCACCATCAATACATGTGTGGGGGCTATCTATTCCTTTGGGGTCTGCTCCGGCGGTGACGAGGCGTCTAGATTCATCGTAGGAACGCTCCACGGCTGCTGCTAGTTGTGTGGTTAGGATCAGGGGTCTGGGGTTACCAACATGTTGTCCTTGGTGGGATTCGAACCCAGGACTCCAGCGCTGAAAGGCTGCAGTGCTATCCACTGAGCCACCGTGCTGCCCCTGCACTACAGCAACTACTCCATTCATTGTCTATAGAACTGTTGGATAAAGCAGAGCACTGCAGCTACTGCTCCATTCATTGTCTATAGAACTGTTGGAGAAAGCAGAGCACTGCAGCCACTACTTCATTCATTATCTATAGAACTGATGGAGAAAGCAAAGCACTGCAGTCACTGCTCCATTCATTGTCTATTGTCCATTCCTTGTCTATAGAACTGATGGAGAAAGCAAAGCACTGCAGCCACTGCTACATTCATTGTCTATAGAACTGCTGGAGAAAGAAGAGCAACGTGCAACCGCAGCTCCATTCTGACAGGCTGTTTGAGAGCCCCGTTTCAGGGATTGGTTTCCTTAGTCAGATCACCGAGAACAACATGTTATCCTGTGTGTAAGAGATTACTGTATAATCTCCTAAAGGTGTCCATACACATTAGATTAATATTGGAAGGACCCACCAATTTTGGCAGGACTAGCTGACCTTTTAACGTGTATGGAGATGGCTTAGAAGAAAAAAGAATTGGGTATCTTAGATTTCATGTTAGGCATGTTCTCACTGTAATAATCTGCCACAAGAGAAGTTGGCAATGGCTTATTCCCCTCTCTCCATAGTGACCATATTCATGTTCTTCGGAGCCTTGGAGTGGCCAACGCAGTAGCATAGTGGCACAAAATAAGCACATCAAATATTGCTTCTTCTTATACCCCACCACAAATGAAATGTGGTGCCTGGGTCAGAGAGACGCTTTAAATGGTGGATTTGCGCAACCAGAATTTTAATCAATGACTATGCGGGAGAGTTCATAGAATCTTAGAATGGTAGAGTTGGAAGGGACCTCAAGGGTCATCGTGGTCAACCCCCAGCTCAATGCAGGATTCACTAAACCATCAGCTTCTGTTTGAAGACTTCCATTGAAAGAGAACTCACCACCTCTCGCTGCAGCATGTTCCACTCATTGATCACCCTCACTATCAAAAAGTTTTTTGTAATATCTAATCTGTATCTTCTCCCCTTCAGAGAGAGTTGGATCTCTGTTATCAGACAAAGAGAGCGCAACAGTTGCAAAAAGCAAGAATAACCTGAGAGCCTTGGCTTTTAGGATAACACACACACACATGGCACCTTCCTTGAGCCATGTCTATTCTATTATCTCAAGACTTCTGCATCTAAGTCTAGTAGCAACCAGGGTGCACATTTTCTTTATTGATCTTTCTTGTGTGATCAATCTGTCAATTTGGTCTAAATAGGCGACATATTTCCACCAAAAGCCTACATTTACCCTAAGAAAGAGACAGGGCTAAGCAATGTTGACAGAAACATGGCTAGAGAAAGCCTTCCTTCATGTAGCCTGGGCTCTAAGAACATCACATTCAGTAACCAAATATGAGCTTAATAGTACTATGACTATACATCTTTTTTGACCCTTAAATAACCATAGTTTTGACACTTGTTTTGCTTGTCACATTGATTTTTGCATGGACTTTTAGAGCCAAAAGGCAAATCAATGCAGGATTGAAAAATAACATTTCAGGCGTCACCCATTATTGTTTTTATATAGGCACAGTAATGATTTCAAGATGATGATAATAAAGCAGTGAAACTCTCTACTTAATAGGTGTCATAATATTAGCATTGGAACGAATATCACTCTTGCGTAACCGTATCGCAGCCAACTCATTTCAGTCTTTGTTTATTGTTTTGAAACTAGTCCGGGCTTATTAAAATGTGCCTTACCTCCTAAATCATTGGGCTGCTGACATGACCTTGAATGGCTTCATTCATCGGGTGTTGTGACATATTTATATACCATTAATAGGCATACAATAGGTAACAAACCTCTAACATGACGGACAGAAGCGGGCGAGATTGCACAACCTGCAATAGGAGACGTCAATTATTAAATAATGTCTCTTATTGTACACGGATTAGTGGATCTTTCTATTAAACATTGGATACTTTGTCCTTTGGTTGAGTGCACAACGTGAGACTCGGTCCAAAAAAAAACTTACGCGCAAGGCAAAATTTCTGTAATCCTTGATTGGCATAATATCCTAGGAATGCTTGGGATGGAAAGAAAGGAATAATTTTATCTTCGTACATTTGGTTGTAATACATGGACTGGAATCTGTGTGGTTTTTTTTTTTAACATCATACAACAACATATCGATCATATCGAACGCATTGTCAGTTAGTGTATCCGAACATCTACGACCGATATAATGTCTATGAGGGATATCAAAAGATCCCCTGATGCCTCAAGTTGGGGGAAGAATGGACTGGACAGGATGGCAGAATCCAAAAGTATACGATATATCATGGTAAATCAGAGCTTTATCTAGAGTTTCAACTTCCCTGGATAAAATGTTGTTTCACTATCATAGCCATGTATTTAAATACCCTAGAAAAGGGTGGATTACCCATACCTCTCAGGTACATGGCCCATTAGTCCTCACTCATCTGTGCCCCTAAAGCAACCCAAAGGAAAAATTCAGGAGACATGATAAACTTGATGCTGTTTTATTATCAACACGTTTCAAAGTCATTCAAGACACAACCTCAGTAAGCTTGAATTTTTCCTTTGGATCTCAGCAGCGCTGAGGAACCACATATTCTTTTTACTTCTGTCAATCTTTGGTTTTGCAATCCATGGGTCTGCAGCTTCTGATTTCTTCAAGTCTTATTTATGTTGTGTAATACACAACAGAACTAGGTGAGCCATTCGCTGCCATTTATTGCCACCTATCATCAGATAAAACCCTACTGAGCTTTTTGTTCCCTAGTTTCTCTGTCCTTGTTAGGGTTGCGGATTGCATCAAATATAAAATATAAGGAAGTGCGATCACAACCCGGGGTCCACCGTGCAGAGATTGAAACGCCTCCCGAAGAAGCAGTGCGAAACGCGCGTCGGGGCAGAGGGACGTCCAGGCATCTCCATAGGCACATTCTGGTATGGGAAAGTTTAGTCATTTACTATGTGTGTATAACTGGCCTCTGATGGGGGTCATGCTATAGGGGGCACCACAGGGTTCATGCGGTCTATTTTGTGTAGTTTGATATTCCATTGTGGGCAATTTGGCCTCAACTGATTGCGGTTTATTGCAATCTTATAAATAACTACAACGTTGCATCCTTGTATATGTAATTTGATACAATGATAGTGGGTTTTTGTCCCTCTTGCATAACCCCCTTTTTGTGGGTGGTTATCTTTGATGCCATAATGTGAGATTCCATGGACTGTAGTCCCTTTTCTATTTTGTGTTCCAGCACTTCTACTGTGTATATTTGTATGTCATGTTGTACTTTTATGTTTAATAAAGTTTATAAAAATTTTAAAGATACTTACATCATTGTGTGGGGTCAACGTTTGTTATGTTGTTACCACAAAAGTTCAAGAAGAGATTGAAAACTGCTGCTTAGCAATGGCGGAGTACCAAGTCTACACCGGCAAGATAACCACTGACCCGGTGTGCACAGGAGCGAACTCTGTTACTTCACAGAGCCACTGAAAGAAACGCCGGAGCCTGTTAACCCCACAGGACTCGGCAGAGGAAGCGCATAGCGTAAGGTCACAGGACTCGGCCCTTAGACCACAGGACTGGAATCACTCTAGACCGCTAGTGCTCGGCGCCGCGACTGCGGTGCCAGCTAAATATAGCCCGTGCAAGTGTGCACAGTGCCGCTCAGGTGGGCGCCACCAATCGCCCAGGATTGGGCCAGATAAGCGCACAGGTTGCGCAAGGCGTTGCACAGGTTGCGCAAGACGTTGCACAGGCGTGGCTGTCACTTGCCACGGTACGATAGTGCCCTACAGTGGGCGACACCATCAGACACTAGTGTGCAGAAGACTGGAAAGCACTGTGGCGTATACACTAGCCACTGACAGGCGCTGACTCTAACCGCTAAAGCCTAACAACAGACACAACCAAGGATAGGGGTTTCATAAGGAGTCAGTCGCCAGATACATGCATCCATCATCATACACTCCATAAACATTTGAGTCTATACTAGCGCATGGCCGAGCGGCCATGCGAACCTTTTATAGCAGTGTCCTTCCGGGAACTTCCTAGTGCTCCATTGGGAGCAGCAATAGGACCTGAGCATGTGACCTCAGACCTCCAATGAGAGGACTTCCCACGGGCATGCTCAGTGGGCCAAAAGAAGAACTTAGTCCCAAGAGCTGCTCACTGATGGCTATTGCAGGTTACTATAGCTGAACCCTGATTGGCAGCAGTAACTAAGCCAACAGTAGTAGACTGAGCAAGACGCCAGGAACGACGTCTGTGCTGAGCAGGCTCCTCTGCGGCTGGAGAGGAGACCGCAGAAGGCAAGGCAACGGATTCCTCCTGTGCAGGGGCAGGAACCCGACGCCTATCAGTACTAGTCCTAAAGCAACAAGTTCTATAAAGGGTACTTCACACATAGCAAGATCGCTGAAACGTCACAGATTTTGTGACGCGCCAGCGATCTCGCTACGTGTGACACATACCGGCGACTGGCCCCCCCGCTGCGATATCTCTGATCGTGCTCGAATGTCCTAGGCCATTTTTTGATCATTGGTGTCCCGCTGGCCAGCATGCATCGCTGTGTTTGACGCCCCATAACAACGACGAGCGACCTCGTTGGCGACTCAGAACTCAGGGACACAGGCCTGAGTCATCAGAATAGCTGCTGTGTGACCAGGTCCCAACGACCGCCGAGGTCTTTATATGGATCGCTGTATCGTTGCTGCGTGATCGAGTAGATCTGCCTGTTTGACAGCTTACTAGCGACCATGTAGCAACGTACCAGCGATCCTTACCAGGTCGTATCGTTGATGGGATCGCTGGAGCGTCGCTATGTGTAACGGTACTCTACTGTAAGAATCTATGAATAAAGGAGGCCGCGCTCACAATAACTTCGTTTTCTACTCTATCAGTACTGTGGATCTCCACACCAAGCTCACTACAAACTTAGTAACTGTTCAATATGGGTTAATCCCAATGGTCACACAGCGAGTAACCTGATTTTAATGTAGCATTATTTTTATGCAAGTCCTTGATTTTATATGCCTAATCTTATCGCATACCACTTAAGTTTATTGAGAAATGGTGCCAGTAGTGGACAACCCCTTATTAATGTTCCCATGGTGCTACGTACATGATAAAAAAGTCTACACTTACGTCCCGGACTGGCGCCACTCCTCCACGCTGAGTCCCATGTCCCCCGTTGGTCTTCTGACATAAATGTCGCATTACTGCTGCAATCAGTAGCTTCTGATCAGCTGCAGCCTTCGCAATTAAGTCGGCATTTCCGCCGATTGGCTGCAGTGGTCGCATGACATTGTTTACGTCAGGAGACCGGTGAGGGACACAGAAATGAGAAGCTCCACCAGTCCAGGATGTAAGTATAGATTTTTGTTTTTAATTTGCGCAGCACCCATTAACAGTCCACTAGTGGGCAGCCCATTTAAATAGCATGCACATTTGACTCAAAACTGATTGCTAGTGGAGGAGTCCAAACTGATCAGTCGTGACAATGTATATTACCACCTTAATTTGCATTGGCTTTAGGTTGGCTATAAATGAGTAATTTTCTGTTGTTCACGATTGATCTGTGAAAGTTGTCACGCTGTAAAAGAATTCCATGTTACATAGGCCAATCAGTGATCGCTCTCTGCCATGATCTGCGGCCTGGTCTGGGCTTTAGGGTGTGTAGATATGTCAACTATAGCATCTGAGAACTACCAACTGGTCGTCCGATAGGTCCTTGTCCAGTAATGATCTTTCCGAAAGAATGGCTCCAGAATATTTCGTAACAATCATTCACCAAGTGATTATTCGTTCCTTGGCAGTTCAACCATCAACCTATTTCTGCCTAACGTATATGGCCACTTTTAAGGCTACATGAACTTTGGATAAGACATACCGTAACTGTAATTCCTTACTTCTTATCTGTCTATCACAGTCCTTGTGCAGTTAAACAACTTGTACTCTACATTTCCCAGAAGAATAACCCGCTTTCTCAGGATAACACTGCATCTTCTATTTTTCAGATGATTGCAGATTGATTTGATTTCTTTGGAGAATCTTTTGTTCTGCCCTTTGAATACCTCTGCATCTCCAGCTTCAAATCCATGTTGTGATTATTGACTCAAAATGGTAAAATTGATATCATCGCAATAAAGGGAGAACATCTGATGTTTACATAAACGGGAGGCAATGAGAGAACTTTGTATCTTCAAGATTTCATACAAGAGACTGAATGATTACATTTCTTCCAGGAAAGATTGATGCCGATTTGATAAATCCAAGGACCTGATTCTGTCCCATAAATAGCCTATTCTGCCAATAACAGATGGAGGATTAAAAAAAACAAAAACTTGACATGTATATCTCCAACTGGGTCCCTGACTGATTCCGGTCTGAATAGAGCAGAGGGTGACCATGTGCACCTCTGCTCCACTCATTGTCTATGCTGTACATTCTCCGCATTAAAGTGGCTGTCCCATGAATAACATTACCGATTCACAGTGGTGGGACCCCACAGATCCTGAGAATAGGAGTCCTGACCTCCCCTATGTAAATGGAGCAATAGCGCACATATAGTTAGGTACTCAAATATTTGGATGGTGACACGAGTTTTGGCATTTTAACTGTTTACCAAAACATATTCAAGATCCAGTTCTATAATCAATATGGGCTTACTGTGCAAACGCTTAGCTTTAACTTGAGGGTATTCACATCCTAATTTGAGTAAGGATAATAGAATTAGACTTACCGGTAATTGGGTTTCTAGACACCTTCCACGACAGCATAGGAGGTTGTCTCCACGCCCTAATGGGGACAGGAAGCACAAAGAGGTTAAAAGGTCCCTCACACCTCCCTCTCACCAGTGACTTATAACCTGAACCTCGTAGCACCGGTTACCTTAATATTCTCAGAACTTATCCAAGAATACAGGGTGGGAAATAGTGCTGTCGTGGAAGGTTTCTAGAAACCGAATTACCGGTAAGTCTAATTCTATTTTCTCTAGCAACCTTCCACGACTGCATAGGAGGTAAAACAACCTATACTGCACTGGGGGCGGGGGGACTACGGCCTGAATAACTTTTCGGCCAAAGACTAAATCCCTGTTGGATACAAGTTACAAACTATAGTGTTTTGTAAATGTATGTAACGAGGACCAAGTTGCCGCCTTGCAGATCTGCTCTGAGGATGCGCCTGCCCTCTCAGCCCATGAGGCAGAGCTAGATCGTGTTGAATGAGCCTTGTTCCCCGCAGGGAGTGTGATGTTTTGCGCTAGATATGCTTCAGAGATGGCTTTCTTGATCCAGTTGGCAATGGTGTTCTTTGCCACCTTCTTTCCTTTGTTTGCACCCGACGAATGGATGAACAGGTTGTGGTAGATTCTGTAGGGTTTAGTATAATCCAAGTAGTGGAGGATTACGCGCCTTACATCCAGCGTATGAAACACCTCCTCTTTAGGGTTCGCTGGGTTTTGGCAAAACGAGGGAAGTATTATATTCAGTGACCTATGAAAGTCAGACACGACCTTCGGGAGAAAGGATGGATCAAGGGAAAGCACTATGGAATCATCTCTAATGGTTAGGTAGGGCTCTCTAATTGAAAGAGCCTGGAGCTCTCCTATACGTCTTGTTGAGATTATTGCTACAAGGAAGGCCGCTTTACAGGAGAGGAGCTGAGAAGTACACAATGACAGAGGCTCAAAGGGTGGTTGAGTGAGTCCCCTAAGCACCACATTCAAGTCCCATGGTGGAATGACAATTTGTTTTTTTGGAAGTAGCCTCGTGGCTGATGTCATGAACCTTCTTATCCACCGGTGGCTGGCTAAGTCACAGTCAAACATGGAGCTTAAGGCCGAGACTTGTACCTTTCAGGGTGCTAGGTTTTAGGCCTAACTCGAGCCCCCTCTGTAAGAAATCTAGGATATGGGAGATGTTAGGATTTTCTGGGTCAGGCAGATTCGGCAGACACCATGATGAAAATTTTTTCCATACTTTGTTGTATATGGCATTGGTGCCTGGCTTCCGCGACTTCTGAAGGGTTTGGACTACCGCCTCTGATAGACCCTTGGCCCTCAAGATCTGGGTATCAGTAACCAGGCCGCTAACTTCATTCCTCGAAGGTTTGGATGATTGGATGATGTAGGGGGCCCTGCAGGAGGAGGTCGTCTTCCAGGGGTAGGAGGAGCGGCCCGTCTACCTGGAGTTCCGTAATTAAAGAATACCAGCTCCTCTTCGGCCATAGCGGAGACACCAGGATGGTTTGAGTTCGATCTTCTCGTATCTTTCTCAGGGTTGCAGCAAGGATTGGAACTGGGGAGGGGAGACATACGCCAGACGGAACTCCCACTTGTGGGCAAAGGCATCTACCCCCAGAGATCTGTCCCTGGGGTTCAGGGAGAAGTAGTTTCCTACTTCAGCATTTCTGCTTGATGCTAGTAGATCCACCTCCGGAAGGCCCCACCTGTTCACTAGGCGCTAAAAGATTCTTCCATTCAGACTCCACTCGCCAGGCTGGATACATCTTCTGCTCAGGAAGTCTGATCACAATAGCAAAGGAATAAACCAGCATCCTGTATCTCATGTCCAACTACCTAGATGCTTTTATTACTGGACCATCAGGGATTAATCGCTGCTAAACACAAAAGAGGAATGTGGAAACCACAAAAAATTGCGATCAAGGATCCCAAACCATTATATATTAATTCATATCTTTATTGAAAAAAAGACAGGACTTGACAAATGGGGGACATGTGCAAAGAAGCAAAGTGCAGCAGTGCAAAAATGCGCAGGGCAGTCACGGTCAAAGGAAGAAGGAACAAACTATTAGCTTAATATACAGATCCATTTCAAATAATTCAGAAGGCATACACTATACAGCGGGTGTTTGTATTACAAAAAGATGCCTATGGCAGCAAATGATAATAGTCACCACACAAAAGAGGTCCATGCCTATCGGATGTTATCCATATTTACACCATGTATGTAAATTAGGTTACACTGCCCACATGACTGTTCATATGTTGCTACCATAGAGCAATAGGAAAACCGGTTCTCTTAAGGGACCTATGATCTCTCCCACAGTGGAGCAATGGTACCGCCCATCCAGAAGGGGTTAATACCCCGAGATTACATACCTCAACTGATGCCTTCTAATGACCGGACCGTCCGCACGTACCCCCAACGCGTGTTTCGGAGCATAAAGCTCCTTCCTCAGGGGGCATATGTGATGGCACAGAGCGCATTTTTATGTGTGCCCACTGGAAGTGCCGCAGACGCGACACCCGCACGCCCACTCAAAGCGGTGCCACCCCCCATGACGTCACCGGACACACGCGGGCCCACGTGATCCGGCATCCTACAGGGGCTGGGCTGCACACACCGAGGGAGACGGCAAGACGCGCATGCGCGGCACTGTAATGCCTTAGCGGCCATATTAACATGGGGCAAACTTAAGGGCACCAATGTGAACCATATACATTACAACATATACAACAGAGCCATATGTTCCTGACATATCAAAAACAGGTGTGCAGGGAATACATAGCAGTTGTTCATCCCCACTCCACATAAAATACCACCATACAGTGAAACATATCAATCCCCTCTCTTTAGGCACATCCCATTAGACCCATAATACCATATGCATATCTCATACATATTCCCTATTTGTCACATCATGGATCATGCATATACTATATAATTACAACAAAAACCCAGAATATAGAATATATGCATCCACCAATCTATATATTTTATTTTTTATTCACTTAAAAATATTTTCATAATTCATAATATAAGTATACATATAACTGGACATCAGGGAATATAAACTGATCATACGGATACCAATAAGTGTGTCCAAAGGAAAACACCTAGGGGAGAGCTGAAAGATCCATATTGAATAGTGTTCATCCATATTTACATGGCAGATCCTCTCCGCTGTGGTCACCTGTGATCGAATATCAGGCCTTCTCCATTCCAGTCAGTTTCCCGCATAATGTAGTAAGGGACGACATACGATTCTTCCACCGAACACCAAGGAAAATAGACATACATGTCCAAGAACGACTCCAGATCGATAAACACTACAACAAACTAAAACAAACACAATTAAAAACTGTTAAAACCACATAAAAACCGCCACACTCATGTGCGCTCTAGCACAGACCCAAGGGGGCAATTGCAATCACAGAAATAGAACGTATGACAGGTTTTCATTTAACCCATTTGGGTGAATCGTATTTAAGGTCCAAATCCATCGCGACTCTTTTTGGGCTAGGCGTTGGGATATTCTCCCACCCCGAATCCCCATGTCCACTGAATCAATGCCCCTAACCTTCAGGCCACTACTGTCACATTTATGATGTGTCTTAAAGTGCCTGGGTAGCGTTTTAAGTAAATGCATCTCTTCCTCGCTAGCTGCGGCCTGTATGCCTAACACATGTTCCCTGATCCTAACTTTTAATTGTCGGGTAGTGAGCCCGACATAGATCAAGGGGCAGGGGAATGTAGCATAATATATAACATTGCGGGACGTACAATTAATAGACTTAACAATCCTAAACTGTTTCTGTCCCGAAGAGTCCGTAAACGTGTCCTCTTTGACCATATTAACACACGCCACACAATGGCCACAGGCCACACTACCACCCCTTCTATTCCGGGCAATATCATCTAAAAAGGTCATAGAAGGATCCCCAATGTAATGACTACGTACTAGATGGTCACGTAGATTCTTGGCCCTCCCATAAGTGATTTGAGGTTACTCAGGAATAATTTTGGCCAGAATGGGATCTGTCTTCAAAATATCCCACGATTTATTTAGGATACCGCATACCTATTCAGACCAAGCATTGAAATTGGTAATAAATCTCACTGTCTCAGAATTTCTTGGCTCGTCATTGGTCTTATACAAGAGGGCGTTTCTAATGGTATGCTTGGCCCGTAAATAGGCCCTTTTACTTGACCGATTGCTATAGCCCCTCTCAGCAAACCGACCCCTCAAATCCTTGGCCTGAATTTCAAATTCGAAGACGCAGAAATTGGCCTACCAGTACAGAATGTACCATATGTATGGGATGTGAGGAGGATGCATGTAGGAGCATATTCTTGGCCGTGGGTTTCCTGTAGATGGTGGTTTGGATAACCCCCTCACGACCCCTGCTCAATGAAACATCTAGGGTCTGTGCTAGAGCGCACATGAGTGTGGCGGTTTTTATGTGGTTTTAACAGTTTTTAATTATGTGTTTGTTTTAGTTTGTTGTAGTGTTTATCGATCTGGAGTCGTTCTTGGACATGTATGTCTATTTTCCATGGTGTTCGGTGGAAGAATCGTATGTCGTCCCTTACCACATTATGCGGGAAACTGACTGGAATGGAGAAGGCCTGATATTCGATCACAGGTGACCACAGCGGAGAGGATCTGCCATGTAAATATGGATGAACACTATTCAATATGGACCTTTCAGCTCTCCCCTAGGTGTTTTCCTTTGGACACACTTATTGGTATCCGTATGATCCGTTTATATGCCCTGATGTCCAGTTATATGTATATTTATATTATGAATTAAGAAAATATCTTTAAATGAATAAAAAATAAAATGTATAGATTGGTGGATGCATATATTCTATATTCTGGGTTTTTGTTGTAATTATATAGTATATGCATGATCCATGATGTGACAAATAGGGAATATGTATGAGATATGCATATGGTATTATGGGTCTAATGGGATGTGCCTAAAGAGAGGGGATTGATATGTTTCACTGAATGGTGGTATTTTATGTGGAGTGGGGATGAACTGCTATGTATTCCCTGCACACCTGTTTTTGATATGTCAGGAACATATGGCTCTGTTGTATATGTTGTAATGTATATGGTTCACATTGGTGCCCTTACGTTTGCCCCATGTTAATATGGCCGCTGAGGCATTACAGTGCCGCGCATGCACGCCTTGCCTTCTCCCTCGGCGTGTGCAGCCCAGCCCGTCGGATGCCGGATCACGTGGGCCCGCGTGTGTCCGGTGACGTCATGGGGGGGTGGCACCGCTTTGAATGGGGCGGGCGGGTGCGGAGTCCGCGGCACTTCCGGTGGGCACACATAAAAATGCGCTCTATGTGCCATCACATATGTCCCCTGAGGAAGGAGCTTTATGCTCCGAAACGCGCGTCGGGGTACGTGCGGAGGGTCCGGTCATTAGAAGGCATTAGTTGAGGTATGTAATCTCGGGGTATTAACCTCTTCTGGGTGGGTGGTTCCATTGCTCCACTGTGGGAGAGATCATAGGTCCCTTAAGAGAACGGGTGTTCCTATTGCTCTTTGGTAGCAACATATGAACAGTCATGTGGGCAGTGTAACCTAATTTACATACATGGTGTAAATATGGATAACATCCGATAGGCATGGACCTCTTGTGTGGTGACTATTATCATTTGCTGCCATAGGCATCTTTTTGTAATACAAACACCCGCTGTATAGTGTATGCCTCCTGAATTATTTGAAATGGATCTGTATATTAAGCTGTTTGTTCCTTCTTCCTTTGACCGTGACTGCCCTGTGCGTTTTTGCACTGCTGCACTTTATGCTTTGCTTCTTTGCACATGTCCCCCATTTGTCAAGTCCTGTATTTTTTCAATAAAGATATGAATTAATATATAATGGCTTAGGATCCTTGATCGCAATTTTTTATGGTTTCCACATTCCTCTTTTGTGCTCAGGAAGTCTGCCTGAAGATTGGAGGTCCCCTTTAGGTGGACCGCTGTTAGTGAAAGGAGGTGCCTTTCGGCCCAGGAAAATATTTGACCTGAGAGGCCCTCTAGGCTGTTGGACCTTGTGCCACCCTGGTGCCTGAGGTGAGCCACTGTCGTCACGTTGTCGGAGTAGACCTTGATATGATGGCCCTGGACCAGGTGTCTTGCAGCCAGGAGAGCTTCTTCCACTGCTTTCAGCTCTCTGAAGTTTGAAAATCTCACACTCACTTCCCGATTCCATAACTCCTGGAATGGCCGTTTGGACACTACGGCTCCCCAGCCTTTTTTGCTGGCATTCGAAGTTACCGTGACCAAGGGAATCTGGGACCAGTTGACTCCTCCGCGCAGATTTTTGTCGTCGATCCACCAAGCTAGTGAAGCTTTCACTTTCCCTGGGGTCTGGACTCTTTTGTTCCGGCAATTGTGGTCTCTGTTCCAATTTCCCAAGATATGGGACTGGAGAATTCTGGAATGGGCCTGCGCCCAGCTGACGCCAGGTTTAGCATTTGAATTAGGAAGCTGGTGCAGTGAACCCACAACATGCGGACAACAGAGTTCTCAATGGAAGAGAAACAGACCATCATTAGGCTGAAAAAAGAAAAAAATCCATCAGAGAAATAATAAAAAATCACTGGTGAACTTGGGAACGCAAAGAGGCCTGGACATACACGGAAGACAACAGTGGTGGATGATCGCAGAATCCTTCCCATGGTGAAGAAAATCCCCTTCACCACATACACCCAAGTGAAGAACACTCTCCAGGATGTAGGTGTTTCTGTATCGAAGTCTACCATAAAGAGAAGAATTCATGCACAAGTTAACTAATTGATGGCAGGTGGCGGTAAACACAGATGAGTATCGCTGTGGCAGTTCTGTGTTTATCTTTTTCTAATGGGATGTTAATGGATATAACAATGGGGTACTATTGATATCTAATCTCTGTGATACTAGTGAATCAAGCCGCTAGTATATTGATAATTTTTTTTTTCTGCATTAAGAGATCTTGTGCATGTGAGATCATGGCATCACTGAATCTACTCAAAGTGTCCAGTCTTGAATCCCATTATTCTGTGCATGATGTCTTACTGTTGATATCTTATGTGGGGCATTGTAATGCATTTCAGGATCCAGTTATACCACCTGATGCCATGTGTGTTCTATTTTTAACCTCTTTCTTTGGGACACACGGCCCTCTATAGAGCAGATTGGTCTTTGTCTAGAAATAGGGGTCCCCTTATCGGGTAGGGGGTACCACCAGTGGCTGTAGGGTACATCAGGGCCCCTAGGGATAGCCATCGTTGAGCGGGGGCGCCATAACGTTCCCCCCTAGGGTGCCAACCTCCGCGGCCAGGCAGACTTAAGCTCAGGTATACATCAGGGATTCCTAGGTGTCACCTTAGTGTGGTCTTTGTTTGAACACTTTTTCTTTACATTTTTTGTCACTGTTTTTTTTCTTTGGTGTGTTACCACATTTGTGGTTTTTAACTAATAAAGTATCATTTTAGGGGATATACATATATGATATTACGTTAGACCCTTCCAAAATTATATTTGATATAGTTGAAATTTTAATTCCAGATCCTTATCTTTACAGAGGAGATAAGCGGAGCGCTCATGCGTATGGAAGAGATAGCGGGGTCGATCAAATGAACGTTCCGCCGACAGCCATCACATGTGTATGGCCAACTCTAGGGATAGTCTTGCAAATCAGAATAAAACTTACTTTTCTTATTAATACTGCTGCATAAACAGTACATCAAAGTATGATCACCTCTACTATCGCGATCAGCAGTTTTGTAGGGTCAAAACTGCTGACGGACTCTCCTTAAGAACTTAGGTGTCAGCGGAAAGGTACAGGAGGATGAAATACACTCTAAGTGAAAAGTAATGCCTGGGCGTGGATGAAAGTAATGTCCAAAAACAGCAATCAAGGTGTAAACTTGTAGTGGATAGCTGCACGCATGGGTAGTGGATCAGGCCTGCTGCATAACTCATGGGTGAAGGACATGTTTTGTTTACACCCTTGAGTATTGTTTTAAGAACTTGTTTCAAATTGGTTTACAAGGAGATAATTGTAGGACTCATTACGAGCCAGAACGGCCTTGTGTCGTGTGACTTCAACGAACAACAACAAAAAAAAGTGTCCGCCACACTCTGCAATGCCGTGCACACGGTGTCATCACTTGTGGGTAGAAATACTTGCAGTTAATAGAATATTTAATAAAGTTGCTCATCATCATTTCTTCATCAAGTTTGCAATCTTTCAGATCTGATTTTTTATTCTCTCTTTTTCTTTTGGTGGGTGTTTGGTTTGTTGGGGGGGTGTTAATAATTCTTATTCCTTGGATATATGGTAAGTTTTGTATTTTGTCGTACGAAAGAACTAGATATCGACACAGTAGGCTCACATGTTTTTCTAGTTGTATGCGAGATGCCCATAAATACCCAACCCCATGGGTGAGGCTGCACCTAACCCCCCTCCGATGGATGCAAATGACTCCAACAAAGGCTTTTTTGACCAGTTAGATAACTTACTCATGATGCATTCAACACGGGGTCAAACACGTTACGGGCAATGCTTAGTAACATAGGACGAGGTTGGTGGGCGACACTCAAGAAGAGGAGCCTTCACCGAGCGCAGAATCATGGATCCCTTGGTCTATATTATGATATTGCGTCCCGGTTTCTACTATGAAGCAATCACAAAACACATTGTCAGCAATAACATGGCTATGAAACATAATAATAGCACTTTGTCCCACATTAGCATAACTAATTGCTTATATTATGATGAGGTGCTCAGCTTACACATAGGAGTAAACCAAGCCTATGTGAATCCACAGATCAAGACGTGAAGCTCCACCCGGGAAGACACTTTACTTGTGATTTATTAATAATTTTACTAGGTGTGTTCCCATCTAATGAAGTCACCTTGCTCGAATAGGACATCAATCGCTTCATGATTGGTGGAGACCCCACCGATCCTAAAAATGCAGGAGTAACGCTGTGGAAAGATTCAGCCCAGTCAGCCATGCACAGCGCCCAACACCTGTTGGGTTGGGGCGGTGCAGCACACCTCCATTCAAGTGATGGCTCATGGCTGCAATTAGCTGGGACACAACGCAACGTTATACTGGAGCTGCAACCCCTTCATATTCAGGGTTGGCGGTGCTTCCAGACATCCATCTACCTGGGCCTTTTACACGAACCATTGGGCGAAAAAGTGTCCATATAAAGCCGATGTAAACACACCAGCAATCAGCTATCGGACTAGCAAAACGCTTAATTTTGGTGCATGCACAAAAGTCATTATCAGCAATGCATCGTCCCGTGTAAACAGGAGCTGACATGACATGTATGAGGCCACGACTGTCACATTATCAATCTCTCTGCCCGTATCACTGCTCAACAACCAAATTTAGGCGATCGCCTGAGTAAATAAGCCATAAGATGGGAATTCTCCTTTAGGATGAGTTATCTGCTATCCACATAGGGCACAAGGATGAAATTAAAGGGGCTGGTCACTCCGTGAGCCTCACCAATCACCTCACCGTGAAGCGGCCATTCTCAGGTACCGCAGCTTGGATCGCATTCACTTCAATAGGAGCTGAGCTGCAGCACCTGCATCCCTGATGCAAGATCATAATTGCGGTGTGACATATGAATCATTTTGCAACAGGTCTACCAATCCAAAAAAAGCCCTGGGAAAGCCGGCAGGGAGGAGGCAGGACAACCACACCATCACCGGCGCTTAGACGCTAAAAGAGCAGACCGGGCTGGTGGGCTTGTAGGGGACCTACGGGTTAGGTTTCTTTTTTTCTGGGGCATTGACACCCTGGCGGCAGACATACTCCAAGACATTATTTGGGTGAGCCCTCTGGGGCATTATTTATTTTTTGGGAACATTCTGGCGCTTTATTGCTTGTTTGGGGGCACTTATTTAGTAAGGGGCATTATTTCTTTTTTGGGAACATATTTTTATAAGGGAGACTTAGAATATTACCCGACAAAGGGCACTTGGGGCTTCATTGTGAAAGGGGCATGGGAAGAACATTATTACTTTTTAGGGGGGCACAGAAGTGGCACTAATGTGAAAGGGGCGCTGCGGGCAACACTTTTATAAGCGGGTGCCCAGCCAATATTAGTTTCTAAGGGGGAGGGCAGTATCACTTTATAAGTGGGATGTTTTGGGGGATTTATACCCTTTAACAGGGGGTCTGGACCACTGTTGTAGAGTGAATCCCCCCATAATACCTCATCCATTAGGCTTCAGGAAAATATTGCTTTGCACACAAAAATACACCTGATATTCACACTTTTAAAAAAAATTACTGAAAAAAATGCAATTTTGCAAAAAAAAAAAAAAAGTCCATACGGTAGAGTATGTGTTATCGTTTGGCCAGCTGTATGCTACAGAGGACTAGTGGAGGGGGGTCCCGGGGTCCTGTCAGCGCGGCCTGTGGCGGCGTCTTATCATTATTTGCTTGCCTTCCTCTCCAATCATGAGGAAGTGACAAGAAGCACACACTTGCGCTGAGCAGCAGCCATGTCCCCGCACACGGAGCGCCCCTCACCCACCTCCTCACTCTTCACCCTCTGAGGAGGATCTGATTCTGGCACACTCTACCATGGTAACCTCGCGCCCCGTAGCAACACGCCGGGAGCTTCATCCAATCAGCGAGCGCCTCCTGTATCCCACCAATAGGCAGGCGGCTCTACTCTCAGCCCGACAGGACGATGCCGACATTTTGATTCCGCCGAGACAAAAGAGAGGAAGCTCCGCAGCTCAGAGGCCGGGACGGAGGGGAAGCCGAGGTAAAAGAAACCGGTCCTGCCCGGCCATATGTGTCTGGGAGCGCCTCACCTACAACCGCAGGAGGCGGGGAGGTGACGAGGGGATAACGGGCTGCGACATTGGGAGAATTGAAGCCTGTCATTCTAATAGACGTAAGGGACTACAACTCCCAGCATGCCATGAATAGCTTACAGTGATGTTACAGTAGAACCAGAAGTCTCAGCATGGTCCAGAGATGGTGAATCTCACAGGGGATTCTGGGAGTTGTAATGTGAATGACAGGCAGGATGTCATATATATCCTATCCGGGGGGCAGAAGCTGCGAGACTCTGCCTACTGCCCCCCCCCAGGACCGTCCGTATACTGCCCCCCCCCAGGACCGTCCGTATACTGCCCCCCCCCAGGACCGTCCGTATACTGCCCCCCCCCAGGACCGTCCGTATACTGCCCCCCCCCCAGGACCGTCCGTATACTGCCCCCCCCAGGACCGTCCGTATACTGCCCCCCCCAGGACCGTCCGTATACTGCCCCCCCAGGACCGTCCGTATACTGCCCCCCCCCAGGACCGTCCGTATACTGCCCCCCCCCAGGACCGTCCGTATACTGCCCCCCCCCAGGACCGTCCGTATACTGCCCCCCCCCAGGACCGTCCGTATACTGCCCCCCCCCAGGACCGTCCGTATACTGCCCCCCCCCAGGACCGTCCGTATACTGCCCCCCCCCAGGACCGTCCGTATACTGCCCCCCCCCAGGACCGTCCGTATACTGCCCCCCCCCAGGACCGTCCGTATACTGCCCCCCCCCCAGGACCGTCCGTATACTGCCCCCCCCCCAGGACCGTCCGTATACTGCCCCCCCCCCAGGACCGTCCGTATACTGCCCCCCCCCCAGGACCGTCCGTATACTGCCCCCCCCCAGGACCGTCCGTATACTGCCCCCCCCCCCAGGACCGTCCGTATACTGCCCCCCCCCCAGGACCGTCCGTATACTGCCCCCCCCCCAGGACCGTCCGTATACTGCCCCCCCCCCAGGACCGTCCGTATACTGCCCCCCCCCCAGGACCGTCCGTATACTGCCCCCCCCCAGGACCGTCCGTATACTGCCCCCCCCCAGGACCGTCCGTATACTGCCCCCCCCCCAGGACCGTCCGTATACTGCCCCCCCCAGGACCGTCCGTATACTGCCCCCCCCCCAGGACCGTCCGTATACTGCCCCCCCCAGGACCGTCCGTATACTGCCCCCCCCAGGACCGTCCGTATACTGCCCCCCCAGGACCGTCCGTATACTGCCCCCCCCCCAGGACCGTCCGTATACTGCCCCCCCCAGGACCGTCCGTATACTGCCCCCCCAGGACCGTCCGTATACTGCCCCCCCCCCAGGACCGTCCGTATACTGCCCCCCCCCAGGACCGTCCGTATACTGCCCCCCCCCAGGACCGTCCGTATACTGCCCCCCCCCCAGGACCGTCCGTATACTGCCCCCCCCAGGACCGTCCGTATACTGCCCCCCCCCAGGACCGTCCGTATACTGCCCCCCCCCAGGACCGTCCGTATACTGCCCCCCCCCAGGACCGTCCGTATACTGCCCCCCCCCAGGACCGTCCGTATACTGCCCCCCCCAGGACCGTCCGTATACTGCCCCCCCCCAGGACCGTCCGTATACTGCCCCCCCCCAGGACCGTCCGTATACTGGACCCCCCCCCCCAACAGCACAGGCCGTATACTGGATCCCCCCCAACAGGACTGTGCGTATACTGCCCCCAACAGGACCGGCCGTATACTGCCCCCCCCCCCCCAGGACCGTCCGTATACTGGACCTCCCCCCAACAGCACAGGCCGTATAAAGGGAACCCCCCCCAGGACCGTCCGTATACTGCCCCCCCCCAGGACCGTCCGTATACTGCCCCCCCCCCAGGACCGTCCGTATACTGCCCCCCCCCCCAGGACCGTCCGTATACTGCCCCCCCCCCCAGGACCGTCCGTATACTGCCCCCCCCCCCAGGACCGTCCGTATACTGCCCCCCCCCCCAGGACCGTCCGTATACTGCCCCCCCCAGGACCGTCCGTATACTGCCCCCCCAGGACCGTCCGTATACTGGACCCCCCCCCCCCAACAGCACAGGCCGTATACTGGATCCCCCCCAACAGGACTGTGCGTATACTGCCCCCAACAGGACCGTCCGTATACTGCCCCCCCCCAGGACCGTCCGTATACTGGACCTCCCCCCAACAGCACAGGCCGTATAAAGGGACCCCCCCACAGGACCGTCTGTATAAAGGGACCCCCCCAACAGCACAGGCCATATGCTGCCCCCCCCCCACAGGATCGTCCGTATACTGGACCCCCCCACAGGATCGTCCATATACTGGACCCCCCCCAACAGCACAGGCCGTATACTGCCCCCCCACAGGATCGTCCATATACTGGACCCCCCAACACGTCAGTCCGTATACTGCCCCCCCACAGGACCGTCCGTATAAAGGGACCCCCCCAACAGCACAGGCCGTATACTGCCCCCCCCCACAGGATCGTCCATATACTGGACCCCCCCAACAGCACAGGCCGTATACTGCCCCCCCACAGGATCGTCCATATACTGGACCCCCCAACACGTCAGTCCGTATACTGCCCCCCCACAGGACCGTCCGTATAAAGGGACCCCCCCAACAGCACAGGCCGTATACTGCCCCCCCCACAGGACCGTCCGTATAAAGGGACCCCCCCAACAGCACAGGCCGTATACTGCCCCCCCCACAGGACCGTCCGTATAAAGGGACCCCTCCAACAGCACAGGCCGTATACTGGACCCCCCCAACAACACGGGTTGTATATTGGACCCCAAACAACACAGGCCTTATACTGGACCCCCCTCTCCAAGCAACGCAGGCCTTATACTGGACCCCCCCAACAAGCAACACAGGCTGTATATTGGATCCCCAACAACACAGACCGTATGCTGGACCCCCCCCAACAACACAGGCTGTATACTGGACCCCGCCCCAACAACACAGGCCGTATACTGGAACCCCCCCACCAACGCAGGCCGTATACTGGAACCCCCCCACCAACGCAGGCCATATACTGGACCCCCCCCACCAACACAGGCCGTATACTGGAACCCCCCCACCAACGCAGGCTGTATACTGGAACCCCCACCAACACAGGCCATATACTGGACCCCCCCCCCCCACCAACGCAGGCCGTATACTGGAACCCCCCCACCAACGCAGGCCGTATACTGGACCCCCCCACCAACGCAGGCCGTATACTGGATAGCCCCTCCCCACCAACACAGGCTGTATACTGGAACCCCCACCAACACAGGCCATATACTGGACCCCCCCACCAACACAGGCCATATACTGGAACCCCCCCACCAACGCAGGCCGTATACTGGATCCCCCCACCAACACAGGCTGTATACTGGATAGCCCCTCCCCACCAACGCAGGCTGTATACTGGAACCCCCACCAACACAGGCCATATACTGGACCCCCCCCACCAACACAGGCCGTAAACTGGACCCCCCCACCAACACAGGCCGTAAACTGGACCCCCCCACCAACACAGGCCGTATACTGGAACCCCCACCACCAACGCAGGCCGTATACTGGAACCCCCACCACCAACGCAGGCCGTATACTGGAACCCCCCCACCAACGCAGGCCGTATATTGGACCCCCCCCCCAACACAGGCCATATACTGGACCCCCCCCCCAACACAGGCCATATACTGGACCCCCCCCACCAACACAGGCCATATACTGGACCCCCCCACCAACACAGGCCATATACTGGAACCCCCCCACCAACGCAGGCCGTATACTGGATCCCCCCACCAACACAGGCTGTATACTGGATAGCCCCTCCCCACCAAAGCAGGCTGTATACTGGAACCCCCACCAACACAGGCCATATACTGGACCCCCCCCACCAACACGGGCCGTAAACTGTACCCCCCCACCAACACAGGCCGTATACTGGAACCCCCCCCACCAACGCAGGCCGTATACTGGAACCCCCCCACCAACGCAGGCCGTATATTGGAACCCCCACCAACACAGGCCATATACTGGACCCCCCCCCACCAACACAGGCCATATACTGGAACCCCCCCCACCAACGCAGGCCGTATACTGGAATCCCCCCCACCAACGCAGGCCGTATACTGGAACCCCCCCACCAACGCAGGCCGTATACTGGAACCCCCCCACCAACGCAGGCCGTATACTGGAACCCCCCCACCAACGCAGGCCGTATACTGGAA
The DNA here is from genome assembly GCF_039654945.1 of Dendrobates tinctorius. NCBI lineage: Eukaryota > Metazoa > Chordata > Amphibia > Anura > Dendrobatidae > Dendrobates > Dendrobates tinctorius. The sequence goes on from NW_027361709.1 coordinate 7,125,700, forward strand.
CCCCCCCACCAACGCAGGCCGTATACTGGAACCCCCACCAACACAGGCCATATACTGGACCCCCCCACCAACACAGGCCGTATACCAGGACCCCTCCATCCCCAGGACATGCCATATGCCAGGACCCCTCCATCCCCAGGACATGCCGTATGCCAGGACCCCTCCATCCCCAGGACATGCCGTATGCCAGGACCCCTCCATCCCCAGGACATGCCGTATGCCAGGACCCCTCCATCCCCAGGACATGCCGTATGCCAGGACCCCTCCATCCCCAGGACATAGAATCATAGAAACGTAGAGTTGGAAGGGACCTCCTGGGCCATCTGGTCCAACCCCCTGCTCAAAGCAGGATTCGCTAAATCATCCCAGTCAGATGTCTGTCCAGCCTCTGTTTGAAGACTTCCATTGAAGGAGAACTCACCACTTCTCGTGGCAGCCTGTTCCACTAATTGATCACTCTAACTGTCAAAAAGATTTTTCTAATATATAATCTGTGTCTCCTCCCATTCAGTTTCATCCCATTGCTTCTAGTCTTTCCTTGTGCAAATGAGAATAAAGTTGATCCTTCTACAATGTGACAGCCCTTTAGATATTTGTAGACAGCTATTAAGTCTCCTCTCAGTCTTCTCTTTTGCAAACTAAACATTCCCAAATCCTGCAACCTTTCCTCATAAGACAGGGTTTGCAGACCGGTCACCATTCTGGTCGCTCTTTTCTGAACTTGCTCCAGTTTGTTGATGTCTTTTTTAAAATGTGGTGCCCAAAACTGGACACAATATTCCAGATGAGGTCTGACCAAAGAGGAGTAGAGGGAAATAATGACTTCACGTGATCTAGACTGTATGCTTCTGTTAATACATCCTAGAATTGCATTTGCCTTTTTTGCTGCTGCATCACACTGTTGACTCATATTCAGTCTGTGATCTATTAGTATACCCAAGTCTTTTTCACATGTGCTGTCACTTAGCCCTATTCCTCCCATTCTATATATGCTTTTTTCATTTTTATTGCCCAGATGTAGTACTTTGCATTTCTCCCTGTTAAAAACCATTCTGTTAGTTGCTTCCCACTTCTCCAGTTTATTTAAATCTTTTTGAATCCTCTCTCTCTCTTCTCTAGTATTAGCTATCCCTCCTAGCTTTGTGTCATCAGCAAATTTAATCAGTTTACCCTCAATTCCTTCATCTAAATCGTTGATAAAGATGTTGAACAATACAGGGCCCAGGACAGAGCCCTGTGGTACCCCACTTGAGACATTCTTCCAACTGGATGTGCAGCCATTTACGACCACTCTTTGGGTCCGATCACTAAGCCAGTTATGAATCCACCTAACAGCTGCCTTGTCCATTCCATACTTAGTCATTTTTTCAATAAGGATTGTATGAGAGACTTTGTCAAATGCTTTGCTGAAGTCAAGATATACTATATCTAAAGCATTTCCTTGATCCACCCAATCAGTGATACCGTCATAGAAGGAAATTAAGTTAGTCTGACATGACTTATTAGTTACAAACCCATGCTGACTCTGTTTAATCACTTCATTCTTATCCAGGTATTGACATACATGTTGTTTAATAATTTGTTCAAAGATCTTTCCTGGTATAGAAGTCAGACTCACCGGCCTATAGTTGCCTGGGTCCACCTTCTTCCCCTTTTTGAAGATAGGAACAACATTTGCTCTTCTCCAGTCTTCTGGCACTTCTCCTGTTCTCCAAGAATTTTCAAAGATTATGGAGAGGGGTTCAAAAATTTCTTCTGCTATCTCCTTCAGTACTCTGGGGTGTAATTCATCTGGACCTGGAGACTTGAATTCATTTAGGTTAGCTAAGTGTTTCCTCACTATCTTTCTGTTTATAGATATCCTGGATTCTTCTATTCCCTTAATAGGACAGTGAATAACAGTTGATGTTACATTTCCTTTCTGAGAGAAAACAGATGCAAAATAGGAATTTAAAAGTTCAGCCTTCTCAACATCCTGTCTTACCATTTCATCATTTTCATCCTGTAAAAATCCTATAGCATCTTTGACTTTTCTTTTACTTTTGACATATCCCCAAAATCCTTTATTATTGCTTTTGACATCTCTTGCAAGCCTCAATTCATTTTCAGCTTTAGATAATCTGATTTGTGCCCTGCAGGTTCTGCAGACAGCATTATATTCTTCTTTAGATATGCCTCCCTCTTTCCATTTTATAAACATTTTTTTCTTCCTTTTTAGCATGTGCTTAAGTTCTGTGTTCATCCATCCTGGTTTCCTTAAATGCTTCCTATTCTTCCCTCTTTTCGGAATTGTTAACAACTGTGCTTTGAGAATTTCATTTTTCAAGATTTCCCATCCCTCCTGGACATTTTTGTCTTTTAGGATATCCAGCCATTGGATCCCTCCAATTCTCTTTCTGAATCCCTTAAAATCTGCCTTTCTGAAATCTAACCTTGACGTCTGAGTCTTCACAGGTCTTCCGCCTCTAGTTATCCAAAATTCTAAAATAGCATGGTCGCTACCTCCTAGGGTCCCAGCCACTTTTACCTCCTCAACCATTTCCTCCCTGTTTATAAGGATTAGATCCAAGGTAGCAGTTCCCCTTGTTTTCTCCCTTACCTTTTGGAAGATAAAGTTGTCAGCAAGAGAGGATAAGAATTTCCTTGACCTGTTAGTTTTGCCTGAGAGAGATTCCCAACAAATGTCTGGATAGTTGAAATCTCCCATGACAACTATGTCATATTTTTTGGAGAACTTGGCCATTTGATGCATAAAGAGTTCATCCATATCTTCAGCTTGCACAGGCGGCCTGTAGTAAAGGCCTGCAATGGTGTCCTTTCCATTGTTCTGTCCTTGTATTCTTACCCAAACAGTTTCCACAGAAACTACATGCCGTATGCCAGGACCCCTCCATCCCCAGGACATGCCGTATGCCATGACCCCTCCATCCCCAGGACATGCCGTATGCCAGGACCCCTCCATCCCCAGGACATGCCGTATGCCAGGACCCCTCCATCCCCTTGACATGCCGTATGCCAGGACCCCTCCATCCCCAGGACATGCCGTATGCCAGGACCCCTCCATCCCCAGGACATGCCGTATGCCAGGACCCCTCCATCCCCAGGACATGCCGTATGCCAGGACCCCTCCATCCCCAGGACATGCCGTATGCCAGGACCCCTCCATCCCCAGGACATGCCGCATGCCAGGACCCCTCCATCCCCAGGACATGCCGCATGCCAGGACCCCTCCATCCCCAGGACATGCCGCATGCCAGGACCCCTCCATCCCCAGGACATGCCGCATGCCAGGACCCCTCCATCCCCAGGACATGCCGCATGCCAGGACCCCTCCATCCCCAGGACATGCCGCATGCCAGGACCCCTCCATCCCCAGGACATGCCGCATGCCAGGAGCCCTCCATCCCCAGGACATGCCGCATGCCAGGAGCCCTCCATCCCCAGGACATGCCGCATGCCAGGAGCCCTCCATCCCCAGGACATGCCGCATGCCAGGAGCCCTCCATCCCCAGGACATGCCGCATGCCAGGAGCCCTCCATCCCCAGGACATGCCGTATGCCAGGACCCCTCCATCCCCAGGACATGCCGTATGCCAGGACCCCTCCATCCCCAGGACATGCCGTATGCCAGGACCCCGACATGCCGTATGCCAGGACCCCTCCATCCCCAGGACATGCCGTATGCCAGGACCCCTCCATCCCCAGGACATGCCGTATGCCAGGACCCCTCCATCCCCAGGACATGCCGTATGCCAGGACCCCTCCATCCCCAGGACATGCCGTATGCCAGGACCCCTCCATCCCCAGGACATGCCGTATGCCAGGACCCCTCCATCCCCAGGACATGCCGTATGCCAGGACCCCTCCATCCCCAGGACATGCCGTATGCCAGGACCCCTCCATCCCCAGGACATGCCGTATGCCAGGACCCCTCCATCCCCAGGACATGCCGTATGCCAGGACCCCTCCATCCCCAGGACATGCCGTATGCCAGGACCCCTCCATCCCCAGGACATGCCGTATGCCAGGACCCCTCCATCCCCAGGACATGCCGTATGCCAGGACCCCTCCATCCCCAGGACATGCCGTATGCCAGGACCCCTCCATCCCCAGGACATGCCGTATGCCAGGACCCCTCCATCCCCAGGACATGCCGTATGCCAGGACCCATCCATCCCCAGGACATGCCGTATGCCAGGACCCCTCCAGCCCCAGGACATGCCGTATGCCAGGACCCCTCCAGCCCCAGGACATGCCGTATGCCAGGACCCCTCCAGCCCCAGGACATGCCGTATGCCAGGACCCCTCCAGCCCCAGGACATGCCGTATGCCAGGACCCCTCCAGCCCCAGGACATGCCGTATGCCAGGACCCCTCCAGCCCCAGGACATGCCGTATGCCAGGACCCCTCCAGCCCCAGGACATGCCGTATGCCAGGACCCCTCCAGCCCCAGGACATGCCGTATGCCAGGACCCCTCCAGCCCCAGGACATGCCGTATGCCAGGACCCCTCCAGCCCCAGGACATGCCGTATGCCCGGACCCCTCCAGCCCCAGGACATGCCGTATGCCAGGACCCCTCCAGCCCCAGGACATGCCGTATGCCAGGACCCCTCCAGCCCCAGGACATGCCGTATGCCAGGACCCCTCCAGCCCCAGGACATGCCGTATACTGGGACCCCCCCCCAGAACCTATGTATTGGGGTACCCCCTATCCCAGCACCTGCCTTATACCAGAACCCCCCCAATCCCCAGTACCTGCTGTATACCGGGGCCCCCCCATCTCCAGTGTCTGCCTATACTGGGAACCCCTAATCCCCAGGACCTGACATATACAGAGACCCCCAGTGCCTGCCCATACTGGGAACCCCTAATCCCCAGGACGTTCCCCATCCTCAGGGCCTGCTGTATAACGGGCCCCCAACCCCAGAGCATGCTGTATATTACCCCTCATCATCCCAGGGCCTGCTGTATACTGGGACCCATCCCCGATACCTGCTGTTTACCGGGACCCCCCACAGCATCGGCCGAATACCGAGACCCTCCGCAGACTAGTCATAGAACGAAATTCCCCCTCCTGCTCCACAAGATTGGCTGTAGACTGGTACTGTAACCCCACACACCACCACACTCACCAGGCTTGCCATATACCACAACCCTGCACCACAGGGCCTGCCATATAGATGGAAGATCTCCTAGTCTACAAGACCTGCTGAGGTGGAGAAGTTCTGATCCAGATGTCGGACATCTTTGGTCGGTTGCTCACATCCTTCCAATTTCTCATTTTATTCAGCTTTCAACACATCAGGAGCCGACTGACACTGCCGGATATATCCCAGCCCCATCAGGCACCTTTACCAGCTTGTTCATTACCTGTCTGTGCTTTATGCCTCGATACACATTTAAAGGGATATCCAATTTTCCAAGATCCTAGCCAAAATGTAGTAGGTGTAATAATATTATTAGTAAATACCTCTAAATAGAGATGTAGTATAATTTTTCTGATTGGCTATGTCGCTTAATTGATGCAGGGCATTGCAGAACCTTATGTATCCGTGGTTACGACCACTGATATAGTGACAGCTAGTTGGTAGTGGTCGTAACCTTGGATACCTAAGGTCCTGCACTCTCTTGCCCTTATTTACTATTTGTGATCATTCTTTCCAATGTATAACTCCACCTGTCACGACACGACCATTGCCTTCTACAGGGGAAGCAATGTTGCACAGTTTCATATGTGAGATACAATACGATGCAGTGTATCCCATTATTACATGTACTGTATAGCCCGATAGCCGGGAAACCTGGGACATAACGATACTCGTGCCATTGGCCTAGGATCATACACACAAAGGATCAGAGATTGCGTCCACATTTCCTTATACGTGAAGGCAGTGTCAGGAATTTATGGCATGTAATCGTTACATAACTTTTTTTTTTTTTTTTTTGGAAGCGGACCTAAATCCATCCAGTTTGTCCCTCAGTGTTTGGTGTCTTGTATCCTGTGAGTGCGGACCTTTTAGGAGGCTGTCCAGCTCATGTCAGAAGACCTGCAGCAGCCGATCTGTGAATCTGTGGACAATGACACCAATGTGTAAATGTGGCCTTGAAAATTGTCGTCTTGCGTTTTGTAGAAATACATAAAGATCTGGCAGTCTTATGCTGCCCTGGTCTGGCATCCATTTCTCCATGGCACCCATTTTTTGTATGCCCCCATAGCTTACTAGACCCTGTGACATCGCGTGGCCTAGTAAGTGCCAGGATGCCGGATCAGGGCAATGGAATCGTACCACTGTACCCAGGAGCCCATCTGACTGATGAGTCTCCTAAGAGCGGGTTTACATCACCCCACCTGCGATGTTTAATGACCACAGATCAGCTGCTTTTTTTTTTTTTTTACCTATCATCGGTCACTTAATAGACCGTTTGGACAAGCAGACCTCATTTCCCATTGCACAGGACAATCCGTAATAGTTCTGTGTGCACAAGCTGTCGCTGTTCTTGGCAGCACAGGTCCTGTCTCTACGTAGGACGATGCAATGCTGAAAACCACGATTTCTAAGCATGCGTAAAAACAATTTCACCCAACGAAAGTGCATTTTGCTTGTTCATTGGGAGATTAGCAGCCTGTTTACACTGCATGATTATCGGGAAATGAGCACAGAGTAAATCCTGCTTTAGGAGTGGAGCATGTGCCTGCCCTATCCCACCAGGGACTTTATCATTAACTACTTCACTATCTTAGTTTTGCATTGTGTTGTTGAAGGCGGTTTTATTTGTGCAGTAAATGGTGGTATTATGTGATCAGTTTATGGTAGTATTTAACTACTGTATAGCAGTATTCTTTAGAGATTTGTCAACATTATTTGGGCAGCAAATGACAGTATTAATTAAATGGGCATCACAGTGACTCAGTGGTTAGCTGTTACGGTTGCTGTAACGGGGGCGATGAAGAACAACCCGGAAGTGGACCCTCTGGGTCACGGCTCCAGAGCCCCCGAGGGCGAGTGGACCAGTTGTGACTACCCCCTATACAGGGAGTGTTAGGGGCAGGCCCACGTAGGGTAGAACCGTGACGGCCGGAACCAAAGTGGCGACTGGGGTAAGCCTGGAGAGGATAGTCAGGGATGTAGCAGAGAAGGGATGTAGTCTGAGACAGACACACAGGAGACTGCGGTCAGAGATGGTGCGGCAGAGGCGCTGAGAAGAAGCACGACCTGAGACAGCGTCACTGAAGTCGACAGGCACCTTACCTGGCCTGACGCCGATCTTAAATAGCCGGTGGACGCCGCCATGTTGGGGGCGGCGCCACCGCGTCATAACTCCCCGGAGGCAGAGCGCCGGAATCCCCACAGCGTGCAGGCGCCCGACGCCAAGGAACCCGAAAGTCGGGCGCGGGGACGCGCCAGGCCACAGGAGAGCGCAGCCGGGACCGTGACAGTACCACCCCCCCCCCCTCTTACTCCCCTCCCTCCTGATGTTGGTGAGAAATCGTCTCATAATAAGGGGAGCATTAATATTCTCACGGGGTCGAAACCTTTACAATCAACCAAAAATAAGGTTTTTCCTCTGACTGTCTTCTTCATGGCTAAAATGTCCTGCGCCTCGAAAACGTTATCTGAACTACAAGGTTGGGGATTCTGAGCTGCTGCAGAGTGAAAATGATTGAATACTGCAGGCTTGAGGAGGGATACATGAAAGGTATTGGGAATCTTCAGAGAGGGGAGCAATTTTAACTTATAGGCCACGTCGTTGATACGACTCAGGATCTCAAAGGGACCAATGTATCGAGGACCTAACTTATAGGAAGGAATTTTCAACCTGATATACCGTGAGGATAACCAAACCCTATCTCCCGGTTGATACGGGGGAGCGTCCAACCGTTTTTTGTCGGCATACCGTTTCATCCTGAGACTGACCTTTTCGAGGGCTACTTTAGTCTCCCTCCAAATCTGAGTGGTCTGTGGACAAGGAGTCCGCTGCCGCTACACCCAAGGCAAGGGAAACAGGAAGGGGAATGCTGGGGTGTTGGCCAAAAACCACAAAAAAAGGAGACTTGAAAGATGCCTCGCGTGGATGATTGTTATAGGGAAATTCTGCCCAAGGAAGAAGAGAGACCCAGTCATCTTGGTGGGCATTGGTGAAATGCCGAAGGTATGATTTGAGAGCCTGGTTGACTCGCTCCACCTGACCAATAGACTGGGGGTGATAGGCTGAGGAAAAATCCAAAGTTATCTTCAACAATCCGCAGAGGACTCGCCAAAAACGGGAGGTAAATTGGACTCCTCGATCCGAGACGATATGCTGAGGAAACTCATGGAGGCGGAAAACGTGGAGTAGGAAGATCTTCGCCAACTCGGGAGCAGTAGGCAGGCTAGGCAAAGGAATGAAGTGGGCCATTTTGGAAAATCGATCCACGACCACTAATATCACTGTACATCTGGAAGATGGGGGCAAATCGGTGACGAAATCCATAGCAACATGGGTCCAAGGACTGGCAGGCAACGGTAGCGGATGCAGGAGACCTGAAGGAGGATGTCGGGGAACCTTATTTTGGGCGCAGGAAGGACAAGAGGTGATGAAATCCAAGACGTCTTTGCGAAGAGAAGGCCACCAGTAATGACGGGAGACCAGAGAGAGAGAGAGTCTTTTTAACTCCTGCATGTCCAGAAAACTTAGACGAATGACTCCAGCGTAGGACCTTCGCTCTGTCTTTACTTCGAACTAAGGTTTTACCGGACGGTGGGGATGTTCAGTGGAACCACAGTAAGGATTTTGGCCGGGTTGATGAGATGTGCAGGACCTTCTTCCTTATCCACTGATAAGAACGACCGTGATAATGCATCGGCCTTGATGTTCTTGTCCCCGTGCCGGAAGTGGAGTTCGAAGTCAAAACGTTCGAAAAACAGAGACCATCTGGCCTGTCGTGGGTTAAGCCTTTGAGTGGATTGAAGGTAGGCCAAATTCTTGTGATCCGTGAAGATGTTGAACGGATGAATGGTTCCTTCGAGAAGATGACGCCATTCCTCGAGAGCCAATTTTATGGCCAACAGTTCTCTATTTCCAATTGCATAGTTACGTTCAAGAGCGGAGAAGGCTTTAGAAAAGAACCCGCAGTTCGGCCGGAAGAGGATTTTTGCATCAGAACAGCTCCAGCTCCCACTGAGGATGCGTCAACTTCAAGAATGAATGGCCTATTGGTATCCGGGCGATGGAGTACAGGAGATTTTGCAAATTCTAGCTTCAAAACTTCAAAAGCGTCCTGCGCATCAGGAGGCCAGAGGTTGGGATTGACTCCTTTGCGGACAAGAGCGGAAATAGGCTTAGTCAAAGACGAGAAGTGGGGAATAAATTGCCTATAATAATTGGCAAACCCCAAGAAACGTTGAATTGCCTTTACACCGAGAGGGCGAGGCCACTTGAGAACTGCGGAGACTCTCAGGGTCCATCTCCAACCCCAAGCTCGAGACGATGCAACGAAGTCTGCTCAAAAATGCATTTCTACAACTTGGCAAAAAGGTGGTTCTCTTTGAGCCGTAGGAGTACTTGGCGAACATCTCGACGATGTGTGACTAAATCGGGGGAGTAGACCAAGGTGTCATCCAGGTAGACCACGACACAGGAGTAGAGGAGATCTCAAAAGATGTTAACGAGTTCTTGGAATACTGCAGGTGCGTTGCAGAGACCAAACGGCATAACCAAATATTCATAGTGCCCGTCTCGCGTATTGAGCGCGGTCTTCCACTCATCTCCTGAGCGTATGCGAACAAGGTTGTAGGCTCCTCGTAGGTTGAGCTTTGGTGAACACTCGTGCTCCCCCTCAAGCGATTAAAGAGCTCAGAGATGAGCGGCAGGGGGTACTCGTAATCGTGATGCGATTCAAGCCACAGTAGTTGATGCACGGACGCAAAGACCTATCCTTCTTCACAAAAAAGAAGCCTGCTCCTGCAGGGGACGAAGACTTCCTAATAAATCCTCTGGCCAGATTGTCTTCAATGTATTCAGACATGGCTTGGGTCTCAGCCGAGGAGAGAGGATAAATTCTACCACGAGGAGGAGTGGTACTTGGAACGAGCTCGATGGGGCAGTCGTAGGGATGATGCGGAGGAAGAGTCTCAGCTTCTCTCGTCGAAGACATCCGAAAAAGCAGTGTAAGCCAACGGCAACCCGGAGGGAACAGGGAAATGACGGGGGTTACCTACGGTATGCACCAACCGCAGACACCGAGCCCGACAGGACTCCCCCCCCCCCCCCCCCCCCCCAGCGCAAGACGTTGCCACTATGCCAATCTAAAGTGGGCTCTTGGAGCCGCAGCCAAGGAAGACCGAGGATAGGATGGGAGATACCCGCTAGGACATAAAATGTAACTTTCTCCCTGTGCAGGGCCCCTATTTGCAATTCTACTTCTTGAGTGACAAGAGTAACGGTTTCTTGTAGGGGTCGACCATCTACAGACGCAAGAATCTGAGGGTTCTCCAAGGCCCTCACTGGGACCAGATAGTTTGTCAACCTCCTCAAGTCTAATAAAATTTCCGGCGGCGCCCGAGTCCACATAGGCCATTAGAGTAGCCCCCTTCCCACCAACATGCAAGAGGACAGACAAAGTGAGGGGTTGAGAGGTATCACATACGCCTAGGGAGGCCTCTCTTACCTGGCCTAGGCGGAGAAGTTTTACGGACGCTCAGGACAAGATCGGAGCAAATGGGAGTTGCTGCAGTAGAAACAAAGGCCCTGGAGACTTCTCTCCCTACGACACTGGTCAGAGAGCTTAAGGCGGTCCACCTGCATAGGTTCTGCCACCGAAGCAGGAGCGGGGGTCCTCAGTCGGGGATTGGGCGGTCTGCGAACCAAAGATAACGGACGGGGAACCCTTCTCTCCCGGGCCCGTTCCTGGAACCGGAGATCAATCTGGGTAGCCAGAGAAATCAGATCCTCCAGAGCTGTGGGGTTGTCACGACCAGCAAGCTCATCCTTAATACGGCCCGCAAGACCTCGCCAAAAGGCGCCCACCAGCGCCTTGTTCCAACCTAAATCAGAGGACAAGGTCCTAAACTGTATGGCGTACTGGCCCACCGTTAGAGAACCTTGGCAAAGGTTGAACAGCGCCTCAGTAGTGGAGGCAAGGCGGCCCGGTTCATCAAAAACCACCGAAAAGTGTCCAAAAATACGGGATAACTGAGTGACCGCAGGATCGTCGCACTCCCAAAGGGGATTGACCCAAGCCAAAGCGTCCCCCTCCAAATGGGAGATGATGAAGGCCACCTTGGCTCGGGTCAGTGGGATACTGCAGGGGCAGTAGTTCAAAATGGAGGCGACACTGATTTAAAAAAAAAAACCCGGCACAGTTTGGCATCACCATTATACCGGGGTGGCTTAGCTAGCCGCGGAGGCGGGTGAGAAACCGGAGCTGGGGGAGGAGCTGAGGCAGCCGACTGCAAGGAAAGTAATCGGCCGTCCACAGACGCCATGTAACTCACGATATGGGTCTGAGTATCACGCTGCTGAGCCAATTCTTGCTGTAAGCCCGCCAACTGGGCAGCGTTACCAGGGTCCGAGGATTGGAGAGCGGACAGACGCGAGTCCATGGATTTCATAAAGGACACAATGCGTGTCTGATTCTCCCGAAGGAAAACTAACTCCTTTTGCGCAGCCGAGGCTCCAGTGGGGTCCATGGCCTGACTGTACTGTTACAGTTGCTGTAACGGGGGCGATGAAGAACAACCCAGAAGTGGACCCTCTGGGTCTCGGCTCCAGAGCCCCCAAGGGCGAGCGGACCAGGTGTGACCACCCCCTATACAGGGAGTGTTAGGGGCAGGCCCACGGAGGGTAGAACCGTGACGGCCGGAACCAAAGGGGCGACTGGGGTAAGCCTGGAGAGGATACTCAGTCAGGGATGTAGCAGAAACGGGCCTGGGAATAACTGAGGATGGGTTGCGTAACGAACACAGCGGGTGGCCCAGGCAGGAGGCTGCAATAGAGAAGAGAAACGGATAAGGACACAGACTGAGAGACAAGGCAAGAGACAGGCGGTCAGAGACACACAGGAGACTGCGGACAGGCAGTCAGAGATACACAGGAGACTGCGGACAGGCGGTCAGAGATGGCGCGGCAGAGGCGCTGAGAAGAAGCACGGCCTGAGTCACAGTGAGCGCTGCAGGAGACCGCGTCACCGAAGTCGACAGTCAGGCACCTTACCTGGCCTAACGCCGATCCTAAATAGCCGGTGGATGCCGCCATGTTGGGGGCGGCGCCACCACGTCATAACTCCCAGGAGGCAGAGCGCCGGAATCCCCACAGCGCGCAGGCGTCCGACGCCGAGGAACCCGAAAGCCGGGCGCGGAGACGCCCTGGGCTACTGGAGCGCTTCGGGAGGAGCGCGCAGCCGGGACCGTGACAGTAGCACTGCAGTTCGAATCCCACCCAAGACAACATCTGCAAGGAGTTTGTATGTTCTCCCCGTGTTTGCGTAGGTTTCCTCCGGATACTCCGGTTTCCTTCCACATTCCAAAAGACATAAAGTTAGGGAATTTAGATGAGCAAACTGTAATATAATGTGTGCAAACTGTAAAGCGTCGCGGAATATGTTAGCACTAGATAAAAATAAAGATTAAATAAAGATTATTAAAGTTAAAACTTTAAAAAGATTGTCCAGTGAAAGAGAGGATAATGTATAGCTTGGTGGGGGGTCGACCACTGTCACCCCCTCCGATTGCCAGAATGGGGCCCTTTTAATCCATGTTAGAGAAGAGATGCTCATAGTCGCCCACCTAGTCATTAATTCTCTATGTCTGGGCTGGTGGGAACAATATGGAATAGTTTGGGGCTGAGTAATTACTGATGGGCGGCTGTTACACATCCCGATGGCCCTATATAAATATCTGCAGGTCTTGTAAGAGACAGCAGTGACTTCAGTGAACGATTATATAAGCGAGCATGGCCGCTGTGACTATTGGATTTGTTATAAATCCGTATATTATATAACTCTTTGCTTTTGAAGTCTTCCCTTCAGGTTTATATTATGGGTTCGTGTCCTGGCCCCTGTTCCTGTCAAGTCTCAGATGTACAGTCTTCTAAGAGTTGGGGGGGGGGGGGGGGGGTGATAATGGCCACTTCTGTCTGTGTCCTGATGTGTATTCCAGGCTTTATAAGCCTTGCCAAGCCAGTCCGTAATGAGAACGCATCTCACCATGACCTGTCCTAACCCTGTCCTGGGCGCCAGCCCCCTGGCTAGGCTATGAACAGGGTTGGGACCTGCCATGTATGCTACTAACTACAGAACATTAACTGCTGCTCCGTAGAGCCATCAATCGAGATATCTATGTCCCAGACTGCTATTACGTAAGGGGGGGTACGCTGCTGGTTAATAAAAACACTGGTATTTGCAGCATTGTGTTTGAACGGTGCAGAACATACATTATGTAAGGAGCCCTGTGGTTGTTTGGATAATCAATTCCTTCATTCAGGCGTTATGAACGGCATCAGAGATTGCAGCATGAATTCTGCTGAGGATGTGACTCCAGTAGATATGGAAGTCCTGCAGGATCAGTGAGCATTTCTGTGTATTATTTGGTGACATATGCAAAGTGGTGTTCTCTCGTGTTTTTTTGCGGCGTTGGGCTGATGTGTCTACCAGACTGCACTCCTGTTTTAAGCAGTTTATTTGTACCTGTCACTTGTAGCTGATGTTGTAACCAGATTGTCAGAGCGTAATACCTCTCGATTACCCTATTAATATACTTCTGGCAGCAAAGTAGTGTTATTCATATAAATCTAACAAGGCGAGCGCTGGCCAAATAGCGGTGCCTGGCAGCAACCATTGGACATTACATTGCCCTAAAACAGAGTTGGATTCTCATATTCCTGACAGATCTTTCCATAAATCTGTAGGTTCTGCGTGTGTTTCTATCTACGTCCAGGCAAATTGACTTCTATGATTCTCGTTCATGTCATGGGCAGCATTATTGAGCGGTAAAAATAACCTGCCCCCAGACTCTTAACGGGAACCTGTCGTTCTGATTTGTGCTTTCTGAAAACCATGGGCAACATGTATCAGAATCTGGCTGCCTTATTACAGCCTTGTATGTTTCCTTTGATTCTTCACAGTGTTTCAGAAAAAAACATACTATGAAATTCCGGCCGGGGACTATGCGTCTCCGATGGCTAGTCAGAGGCAGGTTCCTGGTGGCTTCTCCCCACAGCGATCCCTTTGACTAACAGGTCTCTTTTTATGCACAAAAAAAGGGAGAGACCTGTCATTCTAAGGAAGCAAGGAGAGAAGGACCTGCCTCTGACTAGTCAGCCATAACATAGTCCAGACCTGCTTTTCCAATGTTTTCTCACTGCAGCATTTCAGAGTAAAACAAACCTGGCTGCAATCGTGCATCTCCGCGCCGTGTTGCCTGCGGTTCGGGGAGCATGAATGTCTGGTTTCCTTTAAGTTTCACACCCCAAGATCTATGATTGGGTTTTGACAAGGCTTATAACCAGGGCTGGTGAAATTTACTATACAATTTACCTTAAAGCAAACGAAAACAAAAAATTTGGCAAACTTTTTACATTGTTCACAACATGTTCGAAAAGCTGTTTTTTTTTTTGTTTTCTGTTTGGTTTTTTTCCCCCCTTTACAGATGTGTGTACCAAAGCACACTAACAATGTGCTGTGATTATTGCGGCTTTGGTGTATGTTCTGGCCTTTTTTCTATATTTTGGTGCAGATTTAACACTTTTATTTTTTCTGTGCAGAAACGCGTGGATATTGCATTTGCGGTTTTTTCCCATGCAATTTTCTAGGCTGTGCACAAAAGCCTTATAGGGGAAAAACCACACCATGAAACAAACACTTCGATGGCGTCCTTGAGCAGAGGTATTTGTTTTCATGAAATCACAAGCAGGTTTTCTGCACACAAAAAAAAAGCAGCCGGTAAAAAACACAGCTTTTAAGCTTCGTGGGAACATGGTCCAAACGTTTGGCCTCCTGCCTGGAGCTACAGTATATTGGAGCTAACGTTTGGAGCTACAGTAAGATACATATAAGATTGTGTTCCCAATTTGCAGAAATCAGCTTGGATCGCTGGATCGTCACCTGATGAGTCGCTGGCTGCACAGGCTTCATCTTGGCCTGGCAGTATTCATAAACACAGCAAAGAGCGCGACTTCATACTGATGGGGAGGGGGTGACATTTCAGAGGTGCATACAACTGTCTAACAGACAGACTTGCTAGAAGTACTTCACCAGAATTACGAGAAAAAGCTTATTTGTAGTGAAATGGTTAACGCCAGATGAAGGGATCTGTGGTTTCCGGTTTCTAATCTGTTGAAGCCTTCAGTGCACAGGCAAATGACTCCTCAAACAAAACTGAAGCCAAGTCTGCTGCACCATGATCCTTTACTTTCTCCTTCCTATGAAGTGAACATGAATGGCCAATTGAGGTCACCTATGGAAATGAATGCAAATGGGATGGATGATGGGAGCAGCAGACATAGGACCTGGTTGCTATTGACCCACACAATTGTTTGCACTCGGTTGATGCTTAGTTGCTTGGCGGAGACATTTATCACGTGTTTCTATAATTATCTTGCAGACAATACACATAGCAGCTACAAGTTGCCTGTGATCCTGCTATGTGTCCTGCTGCAAGCTACAGCATATCTTGTTACTGAGTAGGAAAGGAAGCAGACAATAGAACATTAATGGATATTTATAGTGAGGGATCACGGTGGAAAAGCTTTTCTGGATACGGAACCGCCGATCATCATCTTCTAGTGGTGAACCTCCTTGCATGGCAAATGTAGTTGAACCTGAAAAAATGGGGAAGCAAGCCTTGTCGCAGATGCAGTCTTTCCTAAAATTGCTATAAAGCGTGAAGAAAACAGGCTGCTGTAAATGGCTGCATTTTTTTCCATTACTTTTTGACTTTATGGCGCTAAGAGGAGCAAGAAGAGCAAACGCTTATTCCAGATGACATGCCAAAATTTGTCACTTGCCACAACAAACACAGATCTCCACTTGCAGCTGAATTTTTATTCTGGGTGGATCTGCCCCTTAAGTATTTATATTTGGTGTTCAAATAATAATCTTGTTTAACATGAACACATCACTTCCATGTAGGTTAGGATCTAAGTAGGTCACTAAACATGCAAATCAATGGGTGATGTCCCTAGTTTCCTGTAAGCTCTCTACTGGTAGCAATACGAGACCACACGGCAGGAGGTGTGGACACTTCCGTTTAGGGTTTCATTTCTCATGTCTTAAGTCTGCAGATAAGGCATAGCTGAGCCTGAATCGGGTGAAGGCAGAGATCTGGTAAAATATATACATCTCAAGGTGAAAAGTGTTTTCAGAATCCCGATCGTGCCGTTACGGAGATACCAATCCTGGTGCGTTGTTTTGCGAGGTAATATCGCCTCGCTGAGGGTCTGTTTTAGTCGTTCTTGCCTTGGTCGAATGTAACACTGTGTCCCTGCTGCTCTCAAAGCCATCGCCATTTATACAGATGTCGTCCAACTGCTAAATATATGACCAGTTTAGAATTTTGCCTACATTATAAATATAGGTTATTAATCTCCATACTGAAAACAGTTGCTCATTTTAAAGACTGGCTAAATAGAAAATGAAGAAGTTTATTATATATCTCCTTAGTAAGGTCCTGACATTGTGTCTTATTGGGGCCAGAGATGTGGAGGTTCATTGCTTGGTATAGCTGTCGGCAGATGACGACGGTGTTGTTACACCCAGAAGGAAGTAACTTCAGTATTTCATGTAGTCATTAACTAAACAAGGTGTGCAATGCTCTAATTAGTCTCTCAGATCTACCTGCCAGGTTGAATAACATATTAATTTAAACCATCTGAGTCTAGGCTATATTTACATCTAGGTTCATATTTTCATTATGCTATGCTTTAAAAGGGAAAAAAACAAAAATGATAGCATTTCTGTATCCGTCACACGATGGAAGTCAATGACGCCCAATGGAACCAATTGACTTTAGCAGAATTTCCCTCATGGGATCTGTCCAAAATGTCAGAATCTGCTTGGTGTCAGACTCCCGGACATCCCCTTTAAGAGCATGTAATTAGCTTTACTTTGTGTCGTTCTCGTACAAGTCATCCTATCGGGTCATTGTAAACTGTGTAGGTGTCACATGCAGTATTACTTTATCTACAGGCGTTTCCACACTGCTGTCACAGGGGATGGCCGTATGTTATTCCTGGTAGGAAGCCGCTCTTATAGAGACACAGATCATACAGTCCAAAAAAGGGGGGGAAAGTGCATTAGCGTAAGTTAAAAACTGGTCCTGACAGCTCTGTAGCCTAGCGGCTGTAAACATGGAGAAAAACAGGACAGCAGAAAATTGATCCGTATGGGAGTAAGTGAATGCTTGGGTTCGTTGCTGAAATGTTGTTTTTTTTTGCTTAGGATGGGTCATTATTATGAGATCTGTCAGGATGTGACAGTCCGTGTCCACACAAATCAGCTGGTATCTGCCAGTTGCTGTATGTAAACACTTTGACGGGAGCTGTTCTGCGGTACCTGGCAGCGGCATGTTAAATGGTGCAGCTTCAATCAGCGTTCACATCTGATTGCTGTCAGAGCAAATATTAGCTGGTCTTGGGTTATGCCAGGGACCGGACCACCATCATTCACATATTGATGCCGGGTAATCCCCTTACTCAGACTTAAATGATCATGTTCTTGGATATTTCTCCCTGTCGAATTGTAATTAAAGTTACCGTAGTGTTTAAGGATTTTTCCTTTTTACCTCCCAGTATTGGATTAAAAAGGTAGCGTTCCATTGAAGTGGCAGAGGCTTTAAAGGGGTGATTGTACCTTACTTTTTTATACTATACCTTTTCTTCCTTGTGGGAGATTTTCTTAAAATATGTGAAAAAACCCTTCAACGTCAAAAGCGGTCCTTCTATCCCAGCTTTTTTGAGTGGCTAGTTGGCATTAGGATTTTGCTTTTTTTCCAGTAAGTTTCTTCAGCATATTTATGGCAACGCTGATCGTAACTCATTATTAATTAGGCCGTGGTTTTTCCTTCCAAACGCTGATTTTATTTGCAACAAAATATACAGTAGCAATAACTCCTTATTATTGCTGCCTTTCTCTTATGAATTCTTCTCTTATTTTGATGCTGGGATTCAGCACTGTTAAGCACAATAGTTTTTTGGTTTTTTTTCCGGCTCTCCATAGAATCCTATAGGATTAAAGACATACCGAATCCTGCACAGTTCACCAGCGTTCTTAAACGGACAGTGTCATGAGCTTTCATCCACTTTGTATGAACTGTTAAACTCTGCGTTTCCACTACTTGGGAATATGACCTCCACATATACACATTTGGCTACGCAGTAGGGGATGGGGATACAAGCAACGTGGTTAGCTATTTTTGCCTATGGCCTTTTTGGCTTCAGTAGTGAAAACTATTGACATTTTTTTTAAGTGATTGATCAATATGAGTACACCTATATCAGGACATACGATGTACATGCCATACTGGAAGCTATCCAGACTGCATCTATTGTAGATTGTTCCTCCCTCCTTATCCATAGCTGTGATGTTTACCCAGGATAATTATCTATGTAACATTGGGAACTCCCCGACAAGCACAATATTTGTGTTATATCACTAGTAAGTGATCGATAACACTATGACTGTATCGTTCCATACTGATGATGTAAGCGGAATGGAATGGTGATGATGTCACAGTCAGCAGATTGCTGACGTCACAACACTGAAGGATGGCTCATGATCGCATGGCGGTCTGGATATCGAACGATAAGAGTTCCCACAAGTAGTAATGCCTTGGCCCTGGATAGCCGGAAGGTAATATTTGAGGTTTACAGTGTATTGTAAAGTGGCTTCTCACAGGATATCAGAAAAGTCCTGTGCGTTAAATGTCAGGCAAAAGTTAGTGAGCAACCTGGCAGGACGCAGTTTTAAGATTATTGTTTTGCATTTAGACAGTCTATTGTATAACATGGAGATGACAGAACCATTGTGAGGATTCCTATGTACAGCTCTCCACTAGACTGATTCAAGGCTTTATATACAGTGGAAGCAATGGAAAATCAGCGACGAGCAAGGAATGACTCCTAAGAAGAATCTAACCAAATCCTTGCTACAAAACAAAGACTATTGCAGGGCACTGTCTAGTTCAGAGTGCATTGTGGAGAGGAGGAACGAAACGCGCGTTGGGGCTGCCTGTTCTTGGATCCTTAGGGTATGTGCACACGGTGCGGATTCTGCTGTGGATCCACAGCGTTTCTGAAGCTGCGGAAACGCAGCAGATTTAGGTGCGTTGTACAGTACCATTGTTTTCAATGGTAAACTGGAAAACGCAGTGCACATGCTGCGGATTTTTCCGCGCGGTTTTGCTGCGGTTTACAATCCGCAGCATGTCAATTCTTTAGTGCAGAAACGCTGCAGTTTCACTCCTCATCCATTATGAGGTGCAAAACCGCAGGTAAACCGCAGGACTTTAGTCCTGCGGATTTATCTGCGGTATTTGCTACAAAATCCGCAGAGCCAAAAAACTCTGTGTGCACATAGCCTTAGGGAGGAACTATGGGTAAGAGCAGTCATTGTTTTTTGGCATTTGGTCTGTATATGTAGTAATAGCCGTTCTTAGTATGGGCAGCTATTGGAGGATGTTGGGAGAGATCATGCATTTTGCGGTTAGCCTTTGAGATGCCAGTATCCCTGGCTTCACTAAGGCACTTGCACTTTATGCTGTAATTGAGATATATTTATTATATTGATTGCCTACCAACCTCTTAATGTTTTATTAAGGTCCAGATTACATATCTGTTGGCTTCTCCATCCCCTTAATTGATTCCCTTGTTGTCTTTTGTGATATTATGGTAATGTGTACTTTGTTCCTTTTTTCATATTAGAAAATATATATTTTTTACGGCTTTTTTGGATTCGCACTCTGTTCTTGTGTTTACTATTGTGGAGAGAAAGTATCCCGGAGTGTTCCTTCAACTAGTAGAATATTTCTGATCATGTTTAGGCCTAAATCACTCACAAAGTTTTGCAGTGTAGATTTTCTTCCAAAAACACTGGTCCACAGGTTTGTGATTTTGGAACTCAACCCCATTTATTTCAATGGATATTTTATGCATAATATGGCACACAACTTAGTCTACATGCAGAACTACCCTTGAGTTGCTTAAACACTACATTGTATTTGGTAAATGAGATCTCCATTAAATGGCTTTTATAGTTTCCATTGAAGATGTCCATGGTATATTTTGCATTTTTGGGGCGTTTGCTGTTGCTCCCTCTTCTTCAGCATTAGGTGTTTGTGAAGCATAATCCCAATATTTGGCCTTTTTTTTTTTTTTTTTGTGCACAACGTTTCTTGATGTAGACAAATCTCACGCCAAAAATTAAAAGCAGATGTGCCTGAATTGGTCTGGTTACATGGCCTCATAATCCGACCTCTTTTGATGTTGTTCATCTCGAAGCCTTTACGTGAATTAGATTTACTTGTGGCGGCCAAGTTCTCCCGACAGCCTCTGTTTCTCTCTCTGACGCTGGGAGGCTTCCAGATGAGCTTTTTTTTAGGTTTTGTGCAAAATATCCCCAGAAATGATCTCTGGCACGGGAAGACGACTGTTGCTCTGGAGCTGATCATATAACTGGATGATGCATAGCTCTTTCTCACTGGTAATATGTGAGGAAGATGGACAAGAGTGGGCTCCAGTCTGTGGTAAAGGCAATGAAGACATGCTGAGAGTTGTAGTACAGCAAACAACGGAGACTACTTATGTCTAGTATTGAAAGAGATCTCCAGATGTATATATAGCAGAGAGAATAGCTCAGGCATGGATGTGCATCACTGGCTTCCTTCGGCTTTCTATACATCTTACACTTATTATTTTTTGAACCGTTTTAGTAAACTCCTTCAGCCAAGTAGCCTAGAAACTTGCTGCTATTAATGTCCATCTTTCATAGCTTCTGTGGCGTGTACAAAGTGTATGATGGAATATAAAGGTCAAACGTAGTCAGGAATACATTTTTTAAAACTGTTAGTCAATTGATGCAGTTGAGGAATACTTGTCAAAGTTTTACATACTTTTAATATTTTCAAGCGTAAACGGTCATGGCCAAAATATTTTTTTTTTTTTGTGACTGACACACACCTTGGATTTTCACAAGGTTCACTGCTTCAGGTTTTATTCTGGCAATTTGCATCAACTCTAGAATGTTATGAAGAGGGTTCAGATAAATTATAAAGTGACTTCTTGCTATGAAAATGAACTTGATCAGAAAAACTCCACTCAAAGAGTAGATCGCTTGCTGGGAAGAAAACTTCAGGGCGCCCACTAAACTCAGAATTTGTGATAAACCCCTAGCTCTATTGATGGGTGGCCATCAGTCAAAATCTGGCCCAGATGTTAATATTCAGCTGTCAGGGCGAAGGGCAGAAATAAGTTGAAATATTGAGACTTTACAAAAATTTCATGGATTTGTCAATAAAAGTGTAAAAACTTACGAAAAGCTGATAATTGGACATCAGTAACTATATGACTATATAATCTAAAAACACTGAAGAAGCAAAATGTATGAAAACCAAAATTTGTGTCAGTTTCAAAACTTTTGGCCACGACTCGGCGGTGGAAGTAATCCTGATGGGAACGGCCGTTTAGACTAAAATTGTACTCTTGTACTTTACGTTCTTTTGGAGAAAAGTTTACTCCTACATGAAGCTGCAGCTTAAAGTAATAAGAGATGGTTACGAACATAATAAGTGTGCCGGGAAATCTCCGGAGTGCTGCGTCATCCTGGATCTGCTAATGAGCTCATCTGAGAATCGCCGGGGTGCGGCTGTGTTCTCCTCACTTGTTCCTCTGTAATCCGGTCCCTACATCTTCCTATCCTGGCTCTACTCTTTTTAGCTTTTTGTTTTTTTGCAATACTTGTATTTGTGGGTCTGCAGAGTGTTTACATTTTTTTTTTTTTTGCAGCATCTGTTTCTATTCACTGACAATAAGTAGAGATCTTAAAGAAAAGAATGATGAGGAACAGAGACACATTACAGTGAATGACAAATATTCCCATAGACCCCCCGCATGCGGAGGAAGCAAATTTAATGGAAATGACTAGCAAATTATCTGAGATGTTCCCTCTCCTTTCCCATGTTGGTTTACAGGGAAAAAATGTCTGTAATCTGAGAGTTATATACAAACGAGAGTAAACAAAGGCCGCTTATTATACTGCAGCGTAGAGCGCCCCCTAGTGCCCGTGACCTGTATAGTGAAATGTGTGTTCTGATGATATGTGAGATTCATCCCCGATGCATTTCTTTTGTGTTAAATATGTATGTTTTTTTTTGTTTTTGTTTTCTGTTGACCACTACAATATATGCTTTCCCATAAATCAGTCTGGAGCGGCGTCATGCACATAGATGTATAATGATATGCGGAATTTTGTGCGGTGTTGGCGTGTCCTGCATTCACGTGTCTAAGGCCTGTTTCACACTTCCGTTTTTGTGTCCGCCAAACGGATCCGTTTCCATTTTTTTGACGGAAACTGATGCAAACGGATCCGTTTTTTTAAAAACGGATCCGTTTTTTTGACGGATCCGCGGTAACTGCTAATGGAAGTCTATGGGACAAAAAAAATGGATCCTGAAAAAAAATGGCGGATCCGTTTTTTTACGGAAACCAACGGATTTTGACGGATTTGAAAAAACGGAAGTGTGAAACAGGCCTAAGGCAGGTCGGAAACGTGTTTTTACATCCTGCGGTTGCAGGCATTAACTACGGTCGGTATTCGACGCTAGATACTCAAGTATTGTGTGACGGCTTGGAATAGATGGCTGGCATGCTGAGAGTTGTAGTGTTGCAGAATAGTAGCGGGGCTCTGAAGGGTTTTATGTAGATGGCCATAGAGGTGATGGTTGCCTGTATATCTGAATGAACAGTTTCTGGGTGCGGTGTAATATGCACGGTGTAGGGCCGATCCGCTGGCCTTACATGTGCACCGCCGTTCTCAGCTCTGGGGTATCAGTATTTTGCGGGTCAGAAAGACAAAAACAGCTGAGAGCAGCAGCCGGGTTGTTCCTCCACCTTCTTTTGTCTCTCCGGCCTGTTTGCTGGGATCCTCCCAGATACATTTCTGATTGGCTCGGACGTCTTGGCAGGAGGGGTTAACCAGCTTGTTTTTCTTCTCTTATATGACATCACTCCATTTGTCTCGTTGCTGTACGCCTGAGATCCCAGTTGAGGATTTTGCCTGGCGGAGGAGAGACCCTGTGGATTGTACTCCCTGAAGAGATTTTTTTCTTAATACATGTATGGACTGTTTTGCCCCGGTGTAACCGAAGGAATCCTTGTTTCTTTGCTTTAACAGTGACCGGGTAAGCCACCTTACTGGACAGATCTGTACACGCCGCCGTGCATCCTCTAATGTGCAGTAACGATGAGCCCAGCATTCGGAGCTATGGAAGTGGAGCACTACGCAAAGGGAGTTCTGCTCGAACCTTTTTTACACCAGGTCGGGGGGCACTCTTGTGTCCTTCGCTTTAACGAGAAGACCATCTGTAAGCCCCTCATTCAAAGGGAGCACTTGTTCTATGAAACACTCCCTGCAGAAATCCGAAAATTTACACCTCAGTATAAAGGTAAGTCTCAAATTCTTTGTGGGGGGAAAAATACTGTCTTCTTTTGGTCTTGTGAAAATGTCTCATTGATCTGCTTTACCCCAAAGCTCCTCTTCTTCAGAAGCAGTTTTGGGAATTATTCTTTTTTTTTTTTTTTCTTTTTTTTTCACCTATTTTGATGTTGTCAGGGGCAGGCTGTGAGGCGGGTGTCGGAGATCACCATTGGGTCTCTTGGCTGGCTAAAAAGCATTAGCGTTTAGACAAGCTGTGCTTGTGGCCTTAAGGCTCCCTTAGACTCCTGTAGGTAAGTGGAAGAAGACCAGTGTTTAAAGCCACCTGGTCTGATATAGACTCTTGATATATATATATTTTTTTCTTCTTTTCTCCTATTTTTCTATTCTTTCCTTTTAAACTTTTTCCTTTCCTTATGGAAATAGAGGTTGGTTTTATATTTTTGGGTTAAATTAAAAGAAAAAAAAAAGTTTTTGTTTTAAAATCTTCTGTCTAATATGTTGGGGATAAGTATGAAAAAGGAACGCTAATATATTCTGGGAGCTTTCCCTTTCACAGGAAATGAAACTTTATTTTTGGATTAAGGGGTTATGTTAAAACACTGGAATGAGTCACCTGAAATATGCAAGCAGAAATCCCGGTTCTCAAGGGCATTACATTCCAGAGTCCGTATTCTTTGTCCCTAAGTAATTTGGTTTAAGTGCAAGTGAAAGGTTTCCGTAGACGTAGGATGTGTAATAGATTATTCTGTCACCGTCTCGCTTTCAGCCGTGCGCTCCTATATGCTGCAGGTAATAATGGAGAAATATTTATGCAAGTTAGCTGATCGTCTGAGAAATGTTATGTTTCAGCTGTATATATTTTGGTTTTTTTTTCTCCTATTTTTTGGGGCGTTCTTCTTTCTAGTTTTTAATGTGGTGGAGGGCGGGCGTTCAGCTACGGATGCTACTTGGAGGCAAAGCTGGAGGCTGTTTGCTAGCTCACATCCTTATCGTCCCTTTCCTATTTTTTATGCTTAAAAGCAAAGACTGTCCGACCCTGTGCTGCGCTTCCGCCCGAGGTCCCGTAAAAGTTCTAGATCTGTCTGCTGCCTGTTTCTTGCTGCCCTGAAGGAGCTGGGCGATGCCTCTTGGAATAAGACACAGCTCAGGACTATTGAGGACTTTTTTATGGCCCTCCTGGAAATCAGCTGAAGTATTGCTAAAGACTATTCAGCTATCAGTGCATTAGAGACTCTGATACCAGCAGACAATCGAAAGTGCCTTTTAACGAGTTCACCACGAAGACTTACCTGTGTCTCGTTACCCGAGTTTGCTTACTAATTAGTAATAGCACAAGTGGTTTTAAATACCTAAAGGCAAAGATGACAGATCTGAAGCGTTTCAAGTAGCGTTCACTGTGCTGTTTTGTCTCGTTTGCTTTCTTTTTTATTTTGCTATGCTTGCTCATCTCCTAATCAGATGCCATAAACCCTTCCTTCATAGTTTTGTGATATTGAATGCTTTTTGCATAACTGAAACACATCTGATGTTTCACTGCCAAGATGTAAATAAGAAATGTTTTACATCTTCATTTTTCTCGGTTGCAATCAATAAAGAATATTTATTTTCTTCCAATAAATATTTTTGTGAATGGAAATTGTCTCCTGTTATTATTTTGTCAGTGTTGTGTCGCTCCGTAAAACAGATCCATAAAGTAACGTGTCTTAAAATATACATATATATAAATTTCTTCTGCCTTGTTTCTGTGTCAGGCATGCCTATGTTTAGCTGTTTTGATATTTGTTAGGTTGGCAGATGAGATTTGGCCTGGTACAAGATATATGCTAAGGATTGGGTAAGATACAACACAGATCTTGTAGTTACCTTGCATTATCTTGCGTTTTGCCTTCCATCTCTTGTTTCTAAACGGGCCTTCATCTCTACCTCAACAGGTGTGGTATCTGTAAGCTTTGAAGAAGATGAAGATGGGAATCTATGCCTTATTGCCTACCCTTTAAATCGGGACCAAGACAACCTGGAGAATGTCGATTTCATGTCGGACTGCAGCGAGGCCAAAAGTAAACTGCTCAGGTGGTCTAATAAGAAAGGTCTTCTGTTGGAGAATGATAACCTCACCAAGGAAAGGGTTCGGCAGCATAGGAAGGAAGAGAAAATGAAAAGGTGAGTGTCCAGATATTACCGGTGACAAGAGGCGAACCAGTCTACCTTTTTAAGGGGATCGGTCATTAAACTTAATGGCAGTATAACGAAGAGACAAAGACCCCGATTCCAGCAATGTGATACTTACAGGGCTGTATGCAGTAGTTTTGATAATCTCCTGGTGAAAAAAAAATAAAATATCACTAGAGGACTAGTAAATCTGCTGCTATTTCACCTTCTTTATTCATGAGTTCTGTAAATGATAACTTCAGCCCAAACGAGAAGCAAAACCTGTACTCAATGGAGCGTTTCCCTTCTCCTTTGTGGTGAGATCTGTTCCTGTTTTTTAATGAGAAAAATAAAGTAGGAGACCTGACCTACAGAACTCAATATGAATACATCCTTAGGCCAAGTTCACAGGAGTATAAGAGCAGGTGCAGACGACCCTGTTTTTAGAAAAAAAGAAAGGTCCAAGACCTTAGCCAGCTCACCAACTTGACCTGCAGGTGCACGGAACTCCATCCTGGCTGGATGCCATATTTCCAATAATGAAGAAAAAGCGTGTTCCAGCTCCTTAAAAAATCTTGAAATTTTATTGGTGCTTTCCAAAAATATATCAGTGTGGTAAAAACTCCATAAGCAGTGTGCTTGCAATGGTACAATCGACGCGTTTCGATCTTATACAAATCTTTTTCAGAGCCTTTGAAAAAGATCTGTATAAGATCGAAACGCGTCGCTTGTACCATTGCAAGCACACTGCTTATGGAGTTTTTACCGCACTGATATATTTTTGGAAAGCAAGCACCAATAAAATTTCAAGATTTTTTTTTAAGGAGCTGGACCATGTTTTTATTCTGACTGTGATCCGACATAACATCAGATCGCAGTCGGACCAATGGTGTTCTATACAATTGCGCATACGTCCGTTTTTGTTTTTTTTCGATCTGAGGAAAAAAATGCAGCTTGCACGATTTGCATCCAATATTCGTGCCATACTCGGCCATGCAACTCAATGAGTGTGGAAAACCTCAGACTTCAATTGGATGACCTCTTCAATGCAGTCCAATTTTCATGGACTGACAGAATTGAAAATATAGAGAAATTGGATAGGAGTGCGATTAGCATAATAAGCACGATTGTTGTGTGACCCAAGCCTAATTCGGACACATTTCTACGCCTGTATTATAGCAGTAAGTTTTGGCCCAACTGCAGGTTCAGTGAACAATACTATCATCACTGACTCCATGATGCTGTTAGATCTGAAAGTTAGACCTTCCAGCGGAAACACTGGGGTAGAAATACACCCGTGTTGTACTAACGTGTTATCAATATTTGTTTCTTTGTCACCGGAGGAAAGTCATAGATCTGTTGCCTCTTTGTCTATACTGCTGATGTTAAATTGGCAATATTCCTACTATTCCATGTAACTTCTATCTCGCCTTTCTTCTCCCTTCAGTCACCAACTAGGGGAAGAGTTTGAGTGGTTAAAGAAATCTGAAGTCCTGTATTACAGCGTGGAGAAGAAGGGGAACGTCAGTTCACAATTTAAGCACAACCCATGGAGTATGAGATGTCACCAGCAACAACTCCAGCGCATGAAGGAAAACGCCAAACACAGGAACCAATACAGTATCCTTTACTACAGATGCTTAATAATCCCTCCGGACCTTCCGTATTGTGCAAACAGTTGTTTCCATGATGTTGGTTAGATTGTGTCCCTCATGGTGCTAACAAATAAAGGTCCAATGTTGGGCACACGGTCTCCTAACTGGTGACGCTATGCCAGGCTTTGCTGCTAGTGGCAGGTTCCTCCGTACATAGCAATGACATGTAGCACACAAAGGTGACACTACAGTCAGTTTAATCTAAGATTATCATATTTTAGGCATCTGATGATTAGCCGTGTCCTAGTACGTGAAAGCGGATTAATGCTAAATGCCCAGCATCAAATGCTCATCTTGTTGTCTGACTAGGACAAAGATTACAGCGTCTCAACATACTCTTCAGACACAAGACGCCTTAGGGCAAGTGAAAAATAACTGTTTTCATTGGTGTCTAGTAATACCTATCAGCACCATGGCATTTATTTTAAAAAAAAATTTTCTAATTGGTACTGATTAGTCATGAGCAAGTATACTCAT
This sequence comes from Dendrobates tinctorius, assembly GCF_039654945.1. NCBI lineage: Eukaryota > Metazoa > Chordata > Amphibia > Anura > Dendrobatidae > Dendrobates > Dendrobates tinctorius. Next base: position 7,153,604 of record NW_027361709.1, read on the forward strand.
TACTCGAGATTTTCCGAGCATGCTCGGGTGATCTCGGAGTATTTGGATTACTCAGAGATTTAGTTTCTGTCGCCGCTTCATTATTTGCGGCTGCTAGACATCCTTGAATACACGTGGGTATTTCCTAACAAACAGGTAATCCCTACATGTATTCAGGCTGGCTAGCAGCCGCAACTCATACAGCTACGGCGACAAACTAAATCTCCGAGCACATCCAAATACTCGGAGATCATCCAAGCATGCTCGGGAAATCTTGAGTAACGAGTATACTCGCTCATCACTAGTAATGATGGCAATTTACTTGCAATCATTTACACATTGCTAATATGTTAAGCTTTGTGCCCATTTTCCTTAACTACTCAGAATTTATCTTATTGGAAAACCTGACTTGTCGGTACCAGGTGCCGTGTGTCCTGGACCTAAAGATGGGAACACGGCAACATGGCGACGATGCATCAGAAGAAAAGAAAGCCAATCAGATCCAGAAGTGTCAGCAAAGCACGTCTGCGATTATTGGGGTTCGGGTGTGCGGCATGCAGGTGAGGTTTTAAAGTTAAGACTTGTTGCCAATGGCACTTACGTTCACCTAATAAATTAAGAGCCTGATCAGACAGTGTGGGAGGAGAGCAACAAGGTTTATAGGTCTTAAAGAGTCGATGTGTTTGGGTAGTGAAATGATTGATTAGATCTTAGTTTATCGGAGGAGGATCTCCGAAGTAATTAGCAATCGTGTTTGTGCAGGGCGGGATGGCAGCCTGGATACGAGGAGAGAAAATAATTAGTCTCTTGTGTAAATATGGGAAGGTCATTTAGGAAAATGCAAATTACCAGGTCGGTTCTACCTTGTGAATCTTCTACAGCCCCTAATACTAAATACAGTAACTGTTTATTCTGCAGTCTTATCTGGCAACAAAATGTCACGCTGCAATATTTCAGATACCAAAATCTGGTGACTACTGAGCTAGTTGTAATTTAGAGCTATCAAAAAGCCACATGATGTTACGTCCTAATTGCCTAATATTTACACAGCTCATGTTGTGTGTTTTCAATGATCAGTCACCTTCGGTCTTCGTACTGGCTATTAGACGTCTATTAAGGTACTGTCACACTTAGCGATGTACCAGCGATCCCGACCAGCGATATGACGCGGTCAGGATCGCTGGTACATCGCTAAGTGGTCGCTAGTGAGCTGCCACATAGGCAGATCTCACTAGCGACATCGCTGGGGACGGGGATCGCTACTTACCTGTCACACTAGGCGATCCTGCGTCCTCCCGCCCGGCTCCACGCGTCGCTCGTCTTCACAGCAGGAAGCGCCACAGGAAGCTGACAACGAGAAACAGTCCTGAACGTTCTCGCGCGATCAGCGATAACCAGCGGGGGAGCCGGTCGTAGGTAAGTATCAGACACAGAGATATCGCTAGCAATATCGCTATAACGTCACTAGTTATAGCGATATTGCTAGCGATATCTCTTAGTGTGACATGCCCTTTAGAATAGGAAACTATTTAAGGGGTTGTGTCGGCATTCTATCCCTCCTGATCTGACGCTGGGTGTGTAGAGATGTCCGAGTTCTATTAATTAGAATAGGAAGTACGATACACACTGGATGTTGTGTATTTTCCATGTTCCGTATCAGATTGAGCAGGAAGGTTTTCCTGACCCCCTTTAATTTTAGTGGTTGTGCATTTTAGCAGTAGAAGTGACCAGAGGTGCAGACTACTATTTTATGGGCATCCAGATTAGCACACGGTTCTTGGAAGTAGCCGGTTTCTAGGAAAATGATGGGATTTAATTCCGATGATCATCTGACATCAGATCAGGTTGCATCAAATTGTCAAAAAAAAAAAAGTTCCCATTTATGCAACATCTAGATATAGTTTTAATTTCTGTGTATCCATAAATGTGTCATCACAGTGCATCTCTGACAGTTTTATCTTCTCTGTCTGCAGGTCTACCAGACAAGCACGGGGCAACTCATGTTCATGAACAAATACCACGGCCGGAAGCTTTCAGTCCAGGGCTTTAAAGAAGCACTTTACCAATTCTTTCACAATGGGAAAAACTTACGACGGGAATTGATTGACCCTGTAATTAAAAAACTGTCAGAACTGAAAATGGTTTTAGAAAAACAGGAGTCTTACCGTTTTTATTCCAGTTCACTTCTTATTATATACGACGGGAAAGAATTACCGGAAGTTCCCTTGGACTCTGATTCGGAAGAACTTGGTGACTTATCAGAGGAATCTTCGGACGAATCTGCAGGAGCATTCGCCTACAAACCTTCCAGCAACAAACACACAGCCAGCACCGTAGACGTCCGCATGATAGACTTTGCGCACACAACCTGCAAATTTTACAGGGAGGACAGTGTGGTTCATGAAGGCCAGGACACGGGCTACATTTTCGGACTCCAAAGTTTAATAGATATTATTAAAGAAATAAGAGACGACAGTAATGAATAAAGGAGATGCAAAGAAAAAACTCAGTTTGTACGAAGCACTAAAATAATCATGTCTGATTCCAAAATGATGGCCACTTTGTGGTGGTTGAAATCATTACAGGATGCGATGGGCCTCGCCTGTCAAACGACTAAAGACAAAAAAAGAGAGAGGGCATTTACTACGCTGTGCTGGACAGAGCACTGATTAATATTGTTGTAATTTATTTATTTTAAATATTTCTAAAACATTCCATATTTGATGATTCAGATACCTCTGTTACATCGGTGTGTATGTTTGTGTTTCTTTCCCCCCTCCTTCTTTTTTTTTTTTTTTCTATGGTGCACTATGTGCACCAAACAATGGAAATCTGTGTTTTATGCACAGGTGCTCGGCCCTATGTTACATAGAATATTTACCTAAACTACAACCGTGGTACCATAATATCCGTCAATTAAAAATATGGGATAAAAAAAAAAAAAAAGCAAATACTACTATAGCCATGTAATATGTCTATTTATTGGGTTCCAGTCCTGGTTACAATAAGCAGTGGATGTTTCTAACGTATGATGTAACTTCATGAACGTATGTGCCTTTTCTCACACAAAACTATAAAACGCCAATAGCAAAGGGTCCGTTCCAGTGTGTATTGAATTTAGAGGGGCCGTTCATTAAATAAGAAGCCTTGAGTTTACCACGAAATGCGTTCCATGTCATTTGCACTTTTTTATTTGCTTCTCTAAAAGATATCATTAAACCAAATACTTCTATTTTGTAATAGGTGTTTTTGTTAAGGGGAACAAAAAAAGAAAAAAAGCAAAGATCTGCTTTGTGTCAGTAGAACGGATACCTGTTGTTTAAGTGCTAATGCTTGGAATTAAATGCACATGGTATTTTTTTTTTCACTAGTTCCCGCAGCCTTGTGTTTTTATGCAGTACAATAAGGATTGGTTTGATATTTTTTTGACGATTGACATCTCGCTCTGGTTGACCTGTGGAATTTGCAGACATAAGAAGTTCTTACTTCTCATCTGCCATTTTTATAAGTGCCCTAGATATGGCTCTAGTTTCCATAGATTGGTTGATAGCAATAATGTACGTCACGACCATCAGATATGAAAGCTTAGTACATTGGGTTTGCAACCAGCCTTTCTCCTAGTAACGGATATCTATAGGCTGTTGGTTTACTGCTATGTCTAGCTATAGTCCCACCGCTGGAGTGGTCCTGGAGAGTGTTGCGCTAGGATTTCGGAGGAGTTTTTGATAGTAGGCACGCTCCATCACCATTGCAGGTGGCCATTTTGCTGGGCAAACTGTGATTGAAGAGAATTCATTTTTCATTTGCAGAGGAGAAATATGCCCATAATCTCTAAACAATTCATGAAGACGCTCTCGTCCGAGCGAATTTAAAAAATTGCTGCTTCTGCCGCCGTGTCTAGGAGAATGATGTTAATAAAGCCCATAACTATGTTGAGCAATGGATGCATTTCTTTTTTTTTTTTTTTTTCTTCTCCTGTTCCTAAAATAGTAAATAAAATATATTGGATAATATAAAAGACTGGTCATTTAAGTCTCCTATTGCAAACTTTTTTAAGTTGTGTAACTTTTCTGTCTCTTATTATTTCCCCTCCGTGGGAAGCAAAAGCGTAATGAGCCGTGAAGCTTTGACCATAAAATTAACCACCTTCCACCTTCTTAAGTGTTTCTTAAAGGGAATCTGTCACCCTTTTTTGAGAGATCATATAATATCATTCAATTGTGTGTCAGATAAGGATTCTCTTAGTACTTTTGCTTCCCCCTGACCCCGCACCTTTCATGCATAAATACCTTTTTTATATCGGTTCAGATGTATGTAAACTGCCACGGTCCGGTCCAGTGGGCGGGGCTTATTCAACTGCTCCCCCCCCTCCCTGTCTTGCTCTACATAAGAAATACGTAGAGAGGGAGGGGGGAGCAGGACAGCGGCAGATTACATACATCTGAACCAATATAAAAAAGGTATTTATGCATGAAAGGTGCGGGGTCAGGGGGAAGCAAAAGTACTAAGAGAATCCTTATGTGACACACAATTGAATGATATCATTATATGATATCTCAAAAAAGGGGTGACAGATTCCCTTTAAAGGAAAAGTATAGTATTTCTCTAGTTTCTTTTCAACCTTCAGCCGTTGTGAAGCGAGGGCTCCCTGCGTGCTGTCAGAGTAGACTTGACATAGTTTCACAACTGCTGGAAAGCTACAGAATGAAGATCCCTCGTCCAGGGCATACCTGAATCGCACATAATATCACAGGAGAGCATTTCCTAAATTCTATTTTTACACCCACGGTCCATTTACGGTAATGTCACCGGCACATGAGGCTCATGTGATCGTCTCTGCTGCCTTGGTGGCTTTGTGCTCTTGCAGTCCTATTGCACCACCGACTTCATATATACAGTTGTGGCCAAAAGTAATGACACCCCTGCAATTCTGTCAGATAATACTCAGTTTCTTCCTGAAAATGATTGCAAACACATTCTTTGGTATTATTATCTTCATTTAATTTGTCTTAAATGAAAAAACAGAATTGTCCTAAAGCCAAATTGGATATAATTCCACACCAAACATAAAAAAGAGGGTGGACAAAAGTATTGGCAATGTTCGAAAAATCATGTGATGCTTCTCTAATTTGTGTAATTAACAGCACCTGTAACTTACCTGTGGCACCTAACAGGTGTTGGCAATAACTAAATCACACTTGCAGCCAGTTGACATGGATTAAAGTTGACTCCACCTCTGTCCTGTGTCCTTGTGTGTACCACATTGAGCATGGAGAAAAGAAAGAAGACCAAAGAACTGTCTGAGGACTTGAGAAACCAAATTGTGAGGAAGCATGAGCAATCTCAAGGCTACAAGTCCCTCTCCAAAGACCTGAATGTTCCTGTGTCTACCGTGTGCAGTGTCATCAAGAAGTGTAAAGCCCATGGCACTGTGGCTAACCTCCCTAGATGTGTTCGGAAAAGAAAAATTGACAAGAGATTTCAACGCAAGATTGTGCGGATGTTGGATAAAGAACCTCGACTAACATCCAAACAAGTTCAAGCTGCCCTGCAGTCCGAGGGTACAACAGTGTCAACCCGTACTATCCGCCGGCATCTGAATGAAAAGGGACTGTATGGTAGGAGACCCAGGAAGACCCCACTTCTTACCCCGAGACATAAAAAAGCCAGGCTGGAGTTTGCCAAAACTTACCTGAAAAAGCCTAAAATGTTTTAGAAGAATGTTCTCTGGTCAGATGAGACAAAAGTAGAGCTTTTGGGCAAAGGCATCAACATAGAGTTTACAGGAGAAAAAAAAGAGGCATTCAAAGAAAAGAACACGGTCCCTACAGTCAAACATGGCGGTGGTTCCCTGATGTTTTGGGGTTGCTTTGCTGCCTCTGGCACTGGACTGCTTGACCGTGTGCATGGCATTATGAAGTCAGAAGACTACCAACAAATTTTGCAGCATAATGTAGGGCCCAGTGTGAGAAAGCTGGGTCTCCCTCAGAGGTCATGGGTCTTTCAGCAGGACAATGACCCAAAACACACTTCAAAAAGCACTAGAAAATGGTTTGAGAGAAAGCACTGGAGACTTCTAAGGTGGCCAGCAATGAGTCCAGACCTGAATCCCATAGAACACCTGTGGAGAGATCTAAAAATGGCAGTTTGGAGAAGGCACCCTTCTAATATCAGGGACCTGGAGCAGTTTGCCAAAGAAGAATGGTCTAAAATTCCAGCAGAGCATTTATAAGAAACTCGCTGATGGTTACCGGAAGCGGTTGGTCGCAGTTATTTTGGCTAAAGGTTGTGCAACCAAGTATTAGGCTGAGGGCGCCAATACTTTTGTCTGGCCCATTTTTGGAGTTTTGTGTGAAATGATCAATGTTTTGCTTTTTGCTTCATTCTCTTGTGTTTTTTTTTTATTTAAGACAAATTAAATGAAGATAATACCAAAGAATTTGTGTTTGCAATCATTTTCAGGAAGAAACAGAGTATTATCTGACAGAATTGCAGGGGTGTCAATACTTTTGGCCACAACTATACGAGCCGATGCTGAACCTGTCATGCTCACTCCCAAATAGTGATTGATCCTCTCTTGTGTTGAGGCATCACCACACACTGCAGAAAAATACAAACACCACAAGAGACCACCTACGCACCTCTAGTTAGATACATATAACATATATTCTCGCAGTGCAATGTAAGAGATTTAGCAATAAAAAACAAACCGTGCAGGGATAAATTGGAAGCGCTGGTCCTGTAGCAATCAGATTCCATCTTTTTTTTTATCTTACAAAGTGTTTCTGAGCAATTAGAGCAGGAATTTGGATCCAGATACTACACTTTTACACCAGTTCTCCCCCCATCACCATTTGATTTCTGTGTTTTGTGTTTATCTGGGCTTTTGCTACTTTCCAAATTGGGTAGGGGGAAAAAAAAAAACATCCGTGCCCTGAGATAATAGTACATCGATCAGTGCATCGATTGTGGCACACGAGATACAGACTCCTCCTTCGCGCTTTGCGGTCAGTGGGTTATTGGTACAGTTCAATTTTCATTACAACCGCAATGGATTTGTGGCTGTAATTTAAAAATATTGAGCAAATGTGACCCCGTAAGCATGAGTCAAGTGTCGCATCGTCTTTGGATGGTTAATGTTTAAAGAGCATTTCTGCTTTCATAAAGTGCTTTATTGTCAATTTCCCTGATTATTATTTATTTATTTTTTTAAGCCACCCTCTATTCCTGGAATCAGCAGATCCACGTCTGGCTTCATAGTGTCTGCATCTCATCCGTATTTAGTGTAAAGGGGGCTGGCTTTGCTATTGAAATACGCCACCCAGCCCTCTTTAGAAAAGAAAAATTCCTTTGTTTTTGAATAGAAAAATAAGCAAAGTTTTGTAGCATTTAGTGATGAGCGAGTATACTCATTGCTCGGGTTTTCCTGAGCATGCTCGGGTGGTCTCCAAGTATTTTGGCGTGCTCAGATATATAGTTTTCGTCGTCTCAGCCGCATGATTTGCGACTTGTAAACAGGCTGAATACATGTGGAGATTCCCTAACAAACAGGCATTCCTCACATGTATTCAGCCTGTCCAGCAGCCACAAATCATGCAGCTGAGACGACGAAAACTAAATATCTGAGCACGCCAAAATACTCAGAAGACACCTGAGTATGCTCAGGAAAACTGGAGCAACGAGTATACTCGCTCATCGCTAGTAGCATTGCATCCCCCTCAACAACATGCCGGTCAGGAGTCTGGGACAGCGACGTGCCAAATCTGTGTGATCTTTACTTTCATTGACCTACATAAGGATTCATTTCGAAGGGAGACCATCAACCTTGGCAATTTTTTTTTTTTTATTTTGGAGTGGGGGAGGAATGGATATCCAATGATCAAAACATGGGTGGTAGAGGACGAGGAACGTCACGGAGATATTAGGGGGGTGTGTGTGATATGCCTGAGGCATGACATCAGTGGACAGACTAAAATATCAGCAGGTGGTGTATAGGCCGAGGTGGTGACAGGGGCCATGACCAGTCATCAACACTGAGAGGGATCATGTGACACAGACAGTTTGCAGGGTCACGGACGAGTATGGTATTGGGTCCCGTGATGCTTCTCAGGGCTGCTGACTGGTCGCTAGATCCACTTCCTTCTCATCCTTCTATCGCTGCCTAACCAAGAGAGACCAGTGAGGGAAAAGCGGTATATGTTGTCCGCTCCATTTACTGGGTGCTGTTGTACCTACAAGTTTGGTGTGATCCCTTTAAAGGTAATTATTTGGACAACCTGTCTTTCCTTTTTACTGTAGGGAGTCCTCTAACGATGAGCTGATCAGTAGGGCTTAGACAGCCGCATAAATCTGACCATAATGCACGGACTGGCCGGCAGCTCTACCCACCCGGGTGCGGCAGTTTCGTATATTTCTATGCAGCTGTCACACTCGGGATGGGAGAGCCGCCGGCCAGTTCTTGTAATGCGGTCCGATCTTTGTCCAGTTTATGCAGCTATCTGCTCCCTGAGGATCCTCACCATCAGCTGTAACAAAGAAGGGCCCAGTCTAATATCCCCAGTACTTCACAAAATGATGGGGTCCTAGAGAAATGGCCTACCCTACCAGCTGCAAATTGGGCTGGCTGCCTATGCCTAGAAAATTGTGACTTCTTCCCCTTCTGCACAGCTCAGCCCCATTCACTTCAATGACTACAGTTCCAGATAAGTTATGGACATCAGTTGCGCTGGTTTTGGAGGAACGCAGCCATGTTTTTCTGGCGTATCCTGATTCTTCCCTATTCAAAATCCAGACTGAGCTCCATCCATCCTCCATGGCAGAGGATCCGGGTGCGACTGTAACCTGTGCACCCAAAACCATGACACCTTCGGGTTCAGCAGTCTGTACAGAGAGACAAACTCCAACTCCCATCCTGAAAGCATTGATCTTGTGTGCTGGCCTTTGTAGTCCCTACCCTTGTCTCTTCTCCTAGGTTATAATGACCCTGAGGCAACACAATGGTTACACACTGGAGAGGAAGGGTGAAGCTTTCCACAAATTGTTTTCGGATTCTTGGGCTCCCCTTTGTGCCTCTAGGAAGGGGGTCAGGGTTTCGGGAATTAATTAGTTTTATGGCTATTTACTTGGGCTTTGATGTAAAATGCTGCCAGGAGAATGGGGCAGACATGAGCCAGAATGCCTTGTGGTTATCGTATTTTTGTTACTGGAATCCCTTGGCGCGGTACCAGGGACACACAGGGAGTGATGAGAGCTTGTCCCAGTGCCAGAAGTATAAGTAGAGCACATAGCACACTGGCACGGCGGATTCCAGGCTATTAATACCTGATATTTAAATGGCCGGGCAGGATCTTTACGCTGCCTGCCGAGGAGACGCACAACCCCCAGCTCCACACAGTGTATCCGGATGTCAGAGGGGGTCCCATGTTCCTGTAAAATCAAAAAGTGGCTATTCTCAGTGACCCCTGATGGTTCCAGAAATGATCATCCAGCTGTCAAACCCTCATATCTGACTGTCTGCAAGCAGCCGTAGATCACTTAAAGAAGATATTGTGATACAATGAGTGCAACTAGTAAAAAAAAAATGTTACAACATGCCTTGGCTTTAGTGCAAAATCTGTAACATGGCCCCTCTACCATGTGCAATGGGGTCGTCTTAGGTGGTAGAGGGGCTTTTTGGGCCCCCTTAGCTACCCCGGCCCAAGTTTCAAATGCCATTCATACATCCCCTATAGCGAGGTCTTTTATACCTATTTCTTTTGTGCAGACTAGATTATTTTTTTTTTTTTACTCCCACCGACCATTGTCCCTGTGCGTGAACCCTGTGAAATATTGCCGCCATTATCAGCGTATGACGTTATTATTAGTACAGGTTTATTGGTGCAGTTTGTAATCTTCGCAGCGGGACAGTGACTCGTAAAAAAAAAAAAAGTGACAACATATTTCAGATGTGGAAGAGTTGAGTTTGACACGTTGTAATGCCTCTCTAGATTTACCTGCAGTCCCATGTAAATCCACTAATAGAAGCACATTGTAACATCACGAGCCAAATGATTAGGGGACGTAAACTGGACAGAAAAAAACATCCTAAAGCTTGGCCATACATGAGAAGTGACCAAAAACAAAACACAAAACAAACATCCTGGAATAAAAAAGTAAAAAAATATATTGCAAAAATTGCATGAAGGTAGTAATAATAGTAATAATAAGGGTACACAAGAGATGGTAAGACAAACCTGCCAAATTTAGTGCGTCCTTCTGCCTAACTAATGTGTAATGGGACCTTCTAACTCCCTTTGTAGCAAAAACTGGATGAGAATGTTTTCCCAGAAGGTAAGAATTTGCCATCGGCTTAGTCCGCCCTCCAGAGCCGAGCATGCAAATGTATGGGGGATCAGGAAAGATGTGTGTCCCTGAATCTTAGGTATCTAAGGTGTATGTCCAGCTATTATGTGAGTGCATGACAGGTGGACGGCTTATGAAAGAGGAAGAAGACTGAAGCTTCCTCTATTTTTTACTTTTGTGATGCATATTCGCCTTTACTCCAGATTTACAAATCTTGTGACTGCGACACTCTGCAGCACACGGGAGAGGACCGAGCAGTAAGGGTTATTGACCTCGAGAAATATAGCTATAGGTGAAGGTGGGGTGTCTTCATTGCGATTTTCCAAAAATTGCAACAAAACTGATGTGAGGCCTCACCCTGATAATAGTGTGGCGTCTTTGGATACTCCTCTAGCATATGGTGCCAAGCAGGCCTGTTCTCAACCATGGTGCATCAGCTAATAGAAGGGGTTTGCTAACCTGCCTCTTCAGCCCTAAATCAATGAAAATCCCTGATCAGTCATCCAGTGGTGCAACCAATGATTCCCAAAAGATCAGATGTGACCCAGAAGCATGTGTTCCCTTTCCCTGCAGCACCTCCATAGGAGAACTGAAGAATTACACAATGAATACTGAAATCAAAGGAAACACATTTTAACGACACTCCTAAAGCTGGCAATCCATATACGTTCGAAGGGTTAAACCTCTATTGTAGCCGGATTTCGCATCTCTGTTATCAGCCCTGACCATAATCGTGTGGTTGCAGTTTTAGTATTTTCCGTTACAAGCCGTCTTAAGTAGCGACCTCCCCTCCATGAACGGCGGCGAGTCATGATATTCACCCCAGTGGGGGTTGTACGTAGCTGATGGAACTGTTGACTCTGGCTATGAATGGGTTAATGTTCTAGAACATTCTATTTCGAAGTGTAACAATAAGCTATTATGGATTCTTGGCCGATTATCGTGTGAGAGGGAAGCCCCGGCCTTATGTAGGATGATGGGAGTGGGGCGGTTGCGTATAGGGTTCCAAAAGTCTCTTCCACTGGAGCTATAAGTGTCAGTGGAAAGGTCAGACGTCCCGCTCGTTGTGTGATGAAATCCATCCCATGGCTAAAAGAAAACATGGGATCAGTATGGCACCGGCAGAATGTCTTACACATCCTAGATCAGGATAACACTACGGAAATGTACCAGCACACCTCTGAGCGCAATGTACCCCATCAATCAGGTGCTGAGTGGAACACTTTGTATACAAGAGATCAATAATTAGTATCTTACGACTTCTATCAATATACAGTACAATACTTTAATCCAGTATTAGCAGAAACTGATAGGTGAAGGATTCGCAAATCCCCCAAAAAAGGCTAAAAGTGCTGAAATATCAGGTGCATTGCCAATCTGACAACGTATTTTACCACCGATCCCTGTCACAGATTTTTCGTTTTCAGTGCCGGGGGTCCACGAGAGGATTAGTACTATTCAATGGGGTTAATCTGCTCCTGGTTTACCTGAACACTTCCATGCGGGATCAGTGAGATTAATTACCATGACATAATATGTTCCCACATAGGATGTGGTAGCAATGCCAAGTATGCTAGTGTTAAATCCTAGCTCTGCAGGCTTTGATTGGTGCACGTGGTTCACCCTGCATGCTGACCAGACTGGATGTGTCTTGGAGCTATAGGAGAGAGAGGCCAGAAATCCCTCTGTGAGAAGAGTATGTGTTTGCTATGGACAATAGCTGTTTTGTGGGACGGAGCTGAGGCTAGTTTAGCCGTGAGTGAGTAGCCAGGGTCTACTCTGTATAGTTAGTGCCTGGACAACATCGGGATTTATGTTTATGGGTTTGTTTTAGTGCTTTGCAACCTATGGAAAGCAATAAAAGCTGGACGTTTGAACCAAAACTGCATTGCCTGCGTGAACGCTACCTAAAGCTTAATGCCTACCAGAGACAGTGAAACCCTACAACGTTCAATGCTGATCTTCCGCAGCAATATCCACAGTGGCATTAACCGCCGTGGATATCATTATAAAGAAGGAGCGAGAAGCCACATGTTTCGCCCTTTGCATTTTAACATGTGTGTTTCGCACCAACATCCACAGCATACGTTGACATGCTGCAGATTTCAGCTCCTGTCAATGTACACTACGGACATACTTTGCAGCATGTGCATGAGATTTCTTACGTTTTCACTCTTTTTTTTCTGTACCATTGAAAATTAGCCTTAGTAGAAATGTTCCTTGGCCTGTAAATTAAGTTGCAGAAACTTCATTCACATGCATGATGAGATGTAGATCATCGTTGGTTTTGATGCTCATTTTTGTGTAGAATCCATCCATCCATCCATATGTAGTGTTGCTACATACTTTACACTATCCCTTCTGGGCTTTGTGCTCCACTAGTCACAACTGTAATGGCAACATACAGTTATCGATGCATTTGTAGGACGAGTAACAGAAGAACAGCATAACAGAGAAAATGTGCTTCAGAATTGCTATTTCATGGGGAATTGAGCGATTTACTAAAACAGAAGTGTTAAGAGGGATGACAGGTAGAGTTGAGCAAAACAGGACGGTCAGATTCAAAAGTCACCGACTTTCGCCAAAGTCGGGTTTCATGAAACAAAACCCGACCACAGTGTGAAGTCGGCCATGCGGTCGGCGACCCAAGCGCCAAAGTCGGGTTTCGCTGAATGCTTGCACGTGACTTTTTTCAGCCAATGAGAGAAGCGGAGCGTAGCATAGCTGGAGTGGGAGAGGGAGAGAGAGAGAGGGAGAGAGAGATTTTGCCGCCTCTAGGGTTAAAATTCATGCCAGGTGTGTTTACAGTCCTCCACTCACTGCCGACTTTTCTCCCCATTGACTTGCATTGGGTTTCATGTTTCCTGACTTTTCACTATTGTCGGCCGATTTCGTTCGACTCGACTTTTGAGAAAGTCGGGTTTAATGAAACCCGACTCGACCCTAAAAAAGGCAAAGTCGCTCATCTCTAATGACAGGTCCTTTTCAGGTACTTGTACTCCCATGGATGGAGAAAGAAAAATGTTCTGAAGAAGAAACGGAGAGTGGTGGTCATGGGGGATTCCCTGTTGAGAGGAACAGAGGCCGCAATCTGCAGACCGGATATAACTTCAAGAGAAATGTGCTGTCTTCCAGGTGCAAAAATTAAAGATGTGTCTGACAGGATATCAGGACTCTTCAGACCTACAGATGACTACCCATTCCTGCTACTACATGTGGGGACAAATGACACCGCAAGAAACGACCTGGAAACCATCTGCAGAGACTTTGAAGAATTAGGCAAGAAAGTGAAAGAACTGGGAGCGCAGGTGGTCTTCTCTTCCATCCTCCCAGTGGATGGCCATGGAACAAGGAGGTGGAATAAGATTCTGCAGGTGAACAACTGGCTACGTTGATGGTGCCGTCAGCAAAGATTTGGATTTCTGGATCACGGAGTGAATTACTTATACGATGGACTACTTGCTAGAGATGGGGTGCACCTTACGAAGACTGGAAAACATGTATTTGGAAGTCGCCTTGCTACACTTGTAAGGAGAGCTTTAAACTAGAACAACATGGGAAGGGAAGCAAAAGACCAGAAAAAGCCATATACCTGACAAATGCTATTGAGAACTCTGCTATTAGAAGTGAAAAGGAAGAACAAAGACAAAAGAATCTAATTAATAAAAATATTGGAGAAAGAGAAATCAATCACAAACTAAAATGTTTCTATACTAATGCAAAAAGCATGGGCAACAAACAAGGAGAACTGGAACTACTAACACAGGAAAAGAAATATGATGTCATTGGAATCACTGAAACTTGGTGGGACAATACACATGATTGGAATACAAGACTACAAGGATACAACTGATTTGCAAGAAACAGACTTGATAAATGAGGAGGAGGTGTCGCATTGTATGTTAGAAACGCGTATATCTGCACAGAGATCCAAGCTTCAGAGACTGGGAGTTCTGTGGAAACTGTTTGGATAAGAATACAAGGACAGAACAATGGAAAGGACACCATTGTAGGCATTCACTACAGGCCGCCTGTGCAAGCTGAAGATATGGATGAACTCTTTATGCATCAAATGGCCAAGTTCTCCAAAAAATATGACATAGTTGTCATGGGAGATTTCAACTATCCAGACATTTGTTCGGAATCTCTCTCAGGCAAAACTAACAGGTCAAGGAAATTCTTATCCTCTCTTGCTGACAACTTTATCTTCCAGAAGGTAGGGGAGAAAACAAGGGGAACTGTTACCTTGGATCTAATCCTTATAAACAGGGAGGAAATGGTTGAGGAGGTAAAAGTGGCTGGGACCCTAGGAGGTAGCGACCATGCTATTTTAGAATTTTGGATAACTAGAGGCGGAAGACCCGTGAAGACTCAGACGTCAAGGTTAGATTTCAGAAAGGCAGATTTTAAGGGATTCAGAAAGAGAATTGGAGGGATCCAATGGCTGGATATCTTTAAAGACAAAAATGTCCAGGAAGGATGGGAAATCTTGAAAAATGAAATTCTCAAAGCACAATTGTTAACAATTCTGAAAAGAGGGAAGAATAGGAAGCATTTAAGGAAACCAGGATGGATGAACACAGAACTTAAGCACATGCTAAAAAGGAAGAAAAAAATGTTTATAAAATGGAAAGAGGGAGGCATATCTAAAGAAGAATATAATGCTGTCTGCAGAACCTGCAGGGCACAAATCAGATTACCTAAAGCTGAAAATGAATTGAGGCTTGCAAGAGATGTCAAAAGTAATAATAAAGGATTTTGGGGATATGTCAAAAGTAAAAGAAAAGTCAAAGATGCTATAGGATTTTTACAGGATGAAAATGATGAAATGGTAAGACAGGATGTTGAGAAGGCTGAACTTTTAAATTCCTATTTTGCATCTGTTTTCTCTCAGAAAGGAAATGTAACATCAACTGTTCTTCACTGTCCTATTAAGGGAATAGAAGAATCCAGGATATCTATAAACAGAAAGATAGTGAGGAAACACTTAGCTAACCTAAATGAATTCAAGTCTCCAGGTCCAGATGAATTACACCCCAGAGTACTGAAGGAGATAGCAGAAGAAATTTTTGAACCCCTCTCCATAATCTTTGAAAATTCTTGGAGAACAGGAGAAGTGCCAGAAGACTGGAGAAGAGCAAATGTTGTTCCTATCTTCAAAAAGGGGAAGAAGGTGGACCCAGGCAACTATAGGCCGGTGAGTCTGACTTCTATACCAGGAAAGATCTTTGAACAAATTATTAAACAACATGTATGTCAGTACCTGGATAAGAATGAAGTGATTAAACAGAGTCAGCATGGGTTTGTAACTAATAAATCATGTCAGACTAACTTAATATCCTTCTATGACGGAATCACTGATTGGGTGGATCAAGGAAATGCTGTAGATATAGTATATCTTGACTTCAGCAAAGCATTTGACAAAGTCTCTCATACAATCCTTATTGAAAAAATGACTAAGTATGGAATGGACAAGGCAACTGTTAGGTGGATTCATAACTGGCTTAGTGATCGGACCCAAAGAGTGGTCGTAAATGGCTGCACATCCAGTTGGAAGAATGTCTCAAGTGGGGTACCACAGGGCTCTGTCCTGGGCCCTGTATTGTTCAACATCTTTATCAACGATTTAGATGAAGGAAGTGAGGGTAAACTGATTAAATTTGCTGATGACACAAAGCTAGGAGGGATAGCTAAAACTAGAGAAGAGAGAGAGGATTCAAAAAGATATAAATAAACTGGAGAAGTGGGCAGCAACTAACAGAATGGTTTTTAACAGGGAGAAATGCAAAGTACTACATCTGGGCAATAAAAATGAAAAAAGCATATACAGAATGGGAGGAATAGGGCTAAGTGACAGCACATGTGAAAAAGACTTGGGTATACTAATAGATCACAGACTGAATATGAGTCAACAGTGTGATGCAGCAGCAAAAAAGGCAAATGCAATTCTAGGATGTATTAACAGAAGCATACAGTCTAGATCACGTGAAGTCATTATTTCCCTCTACTCCTCTTTGGTCAGACCTCATCTGGAATATTGTGTCCAGTTTTGGGCACCACATTTTAAAAAAGACATCAACAAACTGGAGCAAGTTCAGAAAAGAGCGACCAGAATGGTGACCGGTCTGCAAACCCTGTCTTATGAGAAAAGGTTGCAGGATTTGGGAATGTTTAGTTTGCAAAAGAGAAGACTGAGAGGAGACTTAATAGCTGTCTACAAATATCTAAAGGGCTGTCACATTGTAGAAGGATCAACTTTATTCTCATTTGCACAAGGAAAGACTAGAAGCAATGGGATGAAACTGAATGGGAGGAGACACAGATTAGATATTAGAAAAAACTTTTTGACAGTTAGAGTGATCAATGAGTGGAACAGGCTGCCACGAGAAGTGGTGAGTTCTCCTTCAATGGAAGTGTTCAAACAGAGGCTGGACAGACATCTGACTGGGATGAGTTAGCGAATCCTGCTTTGAGCAGGGGGTTGGACCAGATGGCCCAGGAGGTCCCTTTCAACTCTACGATTCTATGATTCTATGATTCTATGATTCCATGCGGGGGAGATGTAGAAGCCACATTGTTCGTTACTAGTGATGTATGAATGTGCTCGGATAAGGTGTTATCCGCCATGCTTGTGTACTAACCGAGTGTCTTTGGCATGCTCAAAAAAATTCAGTGTCAGAATCCCAAATATCATTACCATAGAGCAGTGTCGTTCATAATAAAATTGCCGGCATCTATTCATACCCCCACATACAGACCCCCTAATGCAGAGGCGTATCTAGGCTTCCTGGCACCCGGGGCAAGAATTTGGTTTGGCGCCCCCCCCACTCCAAATCCCCCACACATTAATCCCATCCCCACTCATTAACCCCCATCCCCACTCCAAATCCCCCACACATTAAATAACCCCCATCCCCACTCCCAAATCCCCCACACACATTGTGTACCCCCCACTCCAAATCCCCCACATATTAACCCCATCCCTACTCATTAACCCCCCCAAACAATAACCCCCATCCCCACTCATTAATTCCATCCCCACTCATTAACCCCCCGTCCATACTCCCAAATCCCCCAACACATTATGTACCCCCCACTCCAAATCCCCCACACATTAACCCCCATCCCCACTCATTAACCCCCCAGACATTAATTCCATCCCCACTCATTAACCCTCCACAAATTAATTCCATCCCCACTCAATAACCCCCATCCCCACACATTAACCCCATCCCCTCATTAACCCCCCACACATTAACCCCCATCCCCACTCATTAACCCCCCACACATTAACCCCATCCCCACTCTTTACCCCACACACAGTAACCCCCATCTCCACTCATTAACCCCCCACTCATTAACCCCCATCCCCACTCTTTAACCCCCCCACACATTAATCCCATCCCCACATTAACCTCATCTCCACTCATTAACCCCCCACACATTAACCCCCCACACACATTAACCCCCATCCCCACTCATTAACCCCCACACATTAACCCCCATCCCCACTCTTTACCCCCCACACAGTAACCCCCATCTCCACTCATTAACCCCCCACTCATTAACCCCCATCCATTAACCCATCCCCACTCTTTAACCCCCCACACATTAATCCCCATCCCCACATTAACCTCATCTCCACTCATTAACCCCCCACACATTAACCCCCCACACACATTAACCCCCATCCCCACTCATTAACCCCCCACACATTAACCCCCATCCCCACACATTAACCCCCCACACATTAACCCCCATCCCCACTCATTAACCCCCCCACACATTAACCCCATCCCCACAAATTAACCCCCCACACATTAACCCCCATCCCCACTCATTAACCCCTCCACACATTAACCCCATCCCCACTCATTAACCCCCCACACATTAACCCCATCCCCACTCATTAACCCCCCCACATTAACCCCCATCCCCACAAATTAACCCCACACACATTAACCCCCATCACCACTCATTAACCCCCCCCACACATTAACCCCATCCCCACTCATTAACCCCCACACACATTAACCCCCATCCCCACTCATTAACCCCCCACACATTAACCCCATCCCCACTCTTTACCCCCACACAGTAACCGCCATCTCCACTCATTAACCCCCCACATTAACCCCATCCCCACTCTTTACCCCCCATCTCCACTCATTAACCCCCCACACTCATTAACCCCCATCCCCACACATTAACCCCCATCCATTACCCCCATCCCCACTCATTAATGTCACTACACATTAACCCCATCGCCACACATTAACACCCCCCATCTTCGGTGGTTTCTTCAGCTCCACATTGGAGCACACTTACCACCAGCACTGAGCGTTCACTCTGGGCGCCAGGGAGTGACGTCAGCAGCGTGATCACATGACATGTCACGCTGCTGACGTCGCTCTGGCCCGGCGGTCAGAGCTGCAATTGTACTGGCGTCTATACAGACGTCAGTACAATTGTTCCCTGGGAGCTGGCACGCGCACCTTCTCTGCGCCAGCTGTCAGCTTCACAGCTGACACAGAGAACCGCCGACTCTCAGGCCAGGGGGGCGGCAGAACGCAGCCGCCAGGGAGCACACTGCGGACCGCTGCATTCGGCGGCCCAACTGCGCCCCCCTGCTGGCTGCGCCCGGGGCAACTGCCCCGGTTTCCCCCCCTAGATACGCCCCTGCCCTAATGTGGTGTACTTAATTATTTGTACTAAATGTCCAACTGGGGGTCTGTATGTGGGGAGACAGGGCAAAAGCTTAGAACAAGGATCAATGCTCATCGTCACACAATAAGAGAAAAAAGAATGGATCTACCTGTGGCAAAACATTTTTGTATCCCTGATCACAGCAACATGGATATGAAATTACTGGTATTGAAAGGTAACTTCACATCTCAGAGAGAGAGACGTGTTTGGGAGTATAAATTTATGACGACCTTTGACACTCTCGTGCTGGAATGAATGTGTCGCATGGATTTATGTCTTTTTACATCAATTAAGGAATTTGCTTTCAAGACCTTGTGGAGGCATCACAACACATTAGGAGACCCCAATCAGAGGACTATAAAACATCCGGACTCCTTATCTATGAACTGGTCCAATATTTATGTTTCTCCCTCTCCCATATTGATAGTTCTGCTTCACGTCACTTGTCTCATCTATTGCATTTTTTCTCTGTTGTATTGTGCATAAATATGTGACTCTTCAGATTTTGTATTAGTCTAGCCTGAAGAAGAGACCTGAGTAGTCTCGAAAGCTTGCAATGTGTTACCATCTTTTCAGTTAGCCATTAAAAGGTATCAACCAATGAGGACTCTCAATTCTTAATATTTTTCTGGATTTAGAGGGAGACTCAACCTTCTAAAACTGTCAATGGGGGGATTTAAAGGGCGACTCCAGTAACAATTCATTACGAAAAATTGATAAAAAAAAAAATATTCCACAGTTGCTCAGAATTAGTTTTAGAATAAAGAATCTCACATTATGCCTAAGGGTGAAACTACTACTGCCCCATAGGTACAAGAATATAAGTGCTTTAAAACTATCCATATGTACAATAATATAACTACTATAATACTGCCCCTATGTACAAGAATATAACTACTATAATACTGCCCCCATGTACAAGAATATAACTACTATAATACTGCCCCTATGTACAATATAACTACTATAATACTGCCCCTATGTACAAGAATATAATTACTATAATATGGCTCCCTATGTACAAGAATATAACTACTATAATACTGCTACTATGTACAGGAATGTAACTACTATAATACTGCCCATATGTACAAGAGTATAATTACTATAATACTGCTTCTATGTACAAGAATATAACTACTATAATACTGCCACTATGTACAAGAATATAATTACTATAATACTGCTCCCATGTACAAGAATATAACTACTATAATACTGCCCCTATGTACAAGAATATAACTACTATAATACTGCTCCTATGTACAGGAATGTAACTACTATAATACTGCCCATATGTACAAGAGTATAATTACTATAATACTGCTCCTATGTACAAGAATATAACTACTATAATCCTGCCCATATGTACAAGAATATAACTAGTATAATACTGCCCCTATGTACAAGAATATAACTACTATAATACTGGCCCTATGTACAAGAATATAACTACTATAATACTGCCCCTATGTACAAGAATATAACTACTATAATACTGCTCCTATGTATAAGAATATAACTATTATAATACTGCCCCCTATGAACAAGAATATAACTACTATAATACTGCCCCTATGCACAGGAATGTAACTACTATAATACTGCTCCTATGTATAGGAATGTAACTACTATAATACTTCCCTCTATGTACAAGAATATAACTACTATAATACTGCCCCTATGTACAAGAATATAACTATTATAATACTGCTCCTATGTACAAGAATATAACTACTCTAATACTGCCCCTATGTACAAGAATATAACTATTATAATACTGCTCCTATGTACAAGAATATAACTACTATAATACTGCCCCTATATACAAGAATATAACTACTATAATACTGCCCCTATGTACAAGAATATAACTACTATAATACTGTGCTCTATGTACAAGATTATAACTACTATAATACTGCTCCCTATGCACAAGAATATAACTACTATAATACTGCCCCTATGTACAAGAATATAACTACTATAATACTGCTCCTATATACAAGAATATAACTACTATAATACTGCCACTATGTACAAGAATATAACTACTATAATACTGCCTCTATGTACAAGAATATAATTACTATAATACTGCTCCCTATGTACAAGATTATAACTACTATAATACTGCTCCTATGTACAGGAATGTAACTATTATAATACTGCCCATATGTACAAGAGTATAATTACTATAATACTGCTCCTACGTACAAGAATATAACTACTATAATACTGCCCCTATGTACAGGAATGTAACTACTATAATACTGCCCATATGTACAAGAGTATAATTACTATAATACTGCTCCCACATACAAGAATATAACTACTATAATACTGCTCCTATGTGCAGGAATGTAACTACTATAATACTGCCCATATGTACAAGAGTATAATTACTATAATACTGCTCCTATGTACAAGAATATAACTACTATAATACTGCCCCTATGTACAAGAGTATAATTACTATAATACTGCTCCTATGTACAACAATATAACTACTATAATACTGCCCCTATGTACAAGAATATAATTACTATAATACTGCCCCTATGTACAAGAATATAATTACCATAATATTGCTCCTATGTACAGGAATGTAACTACTATTATACTGCCCATATGTACAAGAGTATAATTACTATAATACTGCTCCTATGTACAAGAATATAACTACTATAATACTGCCCCTATGTACAAGAGTATAATTACTATAATACTGCTCCTATGTACAACAATATAACTACTATAATACTGCCCCTTATGTACAAGAATATAACTACTATAATACTGCCCCTTATGTACAAGAATATAACTACTATAATACTGCCCATATGTACAAGAATATAACTACTATAATACTGCCCCTATGTACAAGAATATAACTACTATAATACTGGCCCTATGTACAAGAATATAACTACTATAATACTGCCCCCTATGTACAAGCATATAACTACTATAATACTGCCCCTATGTACAAGAATATAACTACTATAATACTGCTCCTATGTATAAGAATATAACTATTATAATACTGCCCCCTATGAACAAGAATATAGCTACTATAATACTACCCCTATGTACAGGAATTTAACTACTATAATACTGCTCCTATGTACAAGAATATAACTACTATAATACTGCTCCTATGTATAGGAATGTAACTACTATAATACTGCCCTCTATGTACAAGAATATAACTACTATAATACTGTCCCTATGTACAAGAATATAACTATTATAATACTGCTCCTATGTACAAGAATATAACTACTATAATACTGTCCCTATGTACAAGAATATAACTAATATAATACTGCTCCTATGTACAAGAATATAACTACTATAATACTGCCCCGTATGTACAAGAATATAACTGCTATATTACTGCTCCTATGTACAAGAATATAACTACTATAATACTGCCCCTATGTACAAGAATATAACTACTATAATACTGCGCTCTATGTACAAGATTATAAATGCTATAATACTGCCCCTATGCACAAGGAAATACAATGTAGTTATGAAAAGGTTTTCCCAGTTCTGGGATTCTCCCCAGTCCTATCATGTCTACGTGCTGATATTTGCAGTAATGGTGATTATGCAGCTATAAAGTTGAGAGGAATGTGATCTCCTGGATCTTACCATCTATGGACTCTGCAGGAGATAAAGTTCTAGCTCCAAATGCACAGGGAAAATGTACCAGTGAAAGTGCAGCACTCACACCGCGTACACTCTGATCCCTGCCATTGTCATTGCTGAAGACATGTGGACTTAGTTTTTGCTGAGCTAATGTATTTTCTTAGTTAAAGAGATAATAATAAGAATGAAGGAGAAGTTGGTTCATTCTTTATGTCTTGAGGCTATTTGTGACCTCTCTACAGACTTATGGGTTATAGGATCAGTCTATTCTTTAGGTCCAACACCCAATACATAAACTTATTTCTTAGGCCTGTTTCACACTTCCGTTTTTGACCATCAGTCAAAATCCGCCGTTTTTGCAAAAAAACGGATCCGCCATTTTTTTTGGCGGATCCATTTTTTTCCACATTGACTTGCATTACCGGCGGATCTTGACGGATGGCCATCCATTTTTTTGCGGATCCGTCAATTTTTTTGCGTCCGCCCAGATGCCTGGACGGACCATGTAACGTTTTTTGTACTGCAGGATCCGCATTTTTATAGAGAACATGCCCGGAGGAATGAAGTCAGGAGGAAATTTAACCCTGAAATCATTTCTGGTGGACAGAGAAAAAAAAATTCTCTCTCTCTCTCTCTCTCTCTCCCATTCCCGGGCAGCGGTTCCTTTAAAATTCTTCATTCGGCAGATCCGTAAAAAAAACGGATCCGGTGGCATCCGTTCACATCAGTTAGGAACGGATCCGCTTTCCGCCTTTTTTGGCAGATTTAAACTGACACAAAAAACTGAAGTGTGAAACAGGCCTTAGACCTAAAACTTGGCTAATGTACACAGTGACTGCACCAGCAGAATAGTGAGTGCAGCTCTGGGGTATAATACAGGATGTAACTCAGGATCAGTAATGTAATGTATGTACACAGTGACTGCACCAGCAGAATAGTGAATGCAGCTCTGGGGTATAATACAGGATGTAACTCAGGATCAGTAATGTAATGTATGTACACAGTGACTGCACCAGCAGAATAGTGAGTGCAGCTCTGGAATATAATACAGGATGTAACTCAGGATCAGTAATGTAGAATCATAGAATCATAGAATCGTAGAGTTGGAAGGGACCTCCTGGGCCATCTGGTCCAACCCCCTGCTCAAAGCAGGATTCGCTAAATCATCCCAGTCAGATGTCTTTCCAGCCTCTGTTTGAAGCCTTCCATTGGAGGAGAACTCACCACTTCTCGTGGCAGCCTGTTCCACTCATTGATCACTCTAACTGTCAAAAAGTTTTTTCTAATATCTAATCTGTGTCTCCTCCCATTCAGTTTCATCCCATTGCTTCTAGTCTTTCCTTGTGCAAATGAGAATAAAGTTGATCCTTCTACAATGTGACAGCCCTTTAGATATTTGTAGACAGCTATTAAGTCTCCTCTCAGTCTTCTCTTTTGCAAACTAAATATTCCCAAATCCTGCAACCTTTCCTCATAAGACAGGGTTTGCAGACCGGTCACCATTCTGGTAATGTATGTACACAGTGACTGCACCAGCAGAATAGTGAGTGCAGCTCTGGAGTATAATACAGGAGGCAACTCAGGATCAGTAATGTAATGTCTGTACGCAGTGACTGCACCAGCAGAATAGTGAGTGCAGCTCTGGGGTATAATACAGGAGGTAACTCAGGATCAGTAATGTAATGTATGTACACAGTGACTGCACCAGCAGAATAGTGAGTGCAGCTCTGGGGTATAATACAGGATGTAACTCAGGATCAGTAATGTAATGTATGTACACAGTGACTGCACCAGCAGAATAGTGAGTGCAGCTCTGGAATATAATACAGGATGTAACTCAGGATCAGTAATGTAATGTATGTACACAGTGACTGCACCAGCAGAATAGTGAGTGCAGCTCTGGAGTATAATACAGGAGGCAACTCAGGATCAGTAATGTAATGTCTGTACGCAGTGACTGCACCAGCAGAATAGTGAGTGCAGCTCTGGGGTATAATACAGGATGTAACTCAGGATCAGTAATGTAATGTATGTACACAGTGACTGCACCAGCAGAATAGTGAGTGCAGCTCTGGGGTATAATACAGGAGGTAACTCAGGATCAGTAATGTAATGTATGTACACAGTGACTGCACCAACAGAATAGTGAGTGCAGCTCAGGAGTATAATGCAAGATGTAAATCGGGATCAGTATAGAAAATGTAATGTATGTACAGAATGAATTTTTCATCTACGTTTATACATATAGTGTAGATGCCTGATTTAAAGGGAATATATTATAAATCAAGTTTTTATTATTGACATTTTTGATATGGCCATGTCAGTCTTGAAATATTGTAATTCTCCCATTGGACATTCGAGCACACACAGTAGACTGACATTTCCTGTATTCTTCGGCTCACTGGTCAGTTTTGCTGGTTAGACTGGGATAGATAAGCAGGGACATCTCCTGATAACTGCTTCATGTGCAGATAAAGGCCTGGGTAAAGCAGGATACTAACACTTTGCATAAGGGAAAAGCTCCTGGATGTTGCTCCCTTGTCACTGCTGGGCTTGTTTCACATTCTGGTTTCTAATCTAATCCAATAAACTCATGTTAATCCCCTACAGAGAAATGTAATGTTATCTTGTTGGGAATCCTACACACATGAAGAAAGGAAATTGTGTCCCAGATCGGAGCTGACATCATCTTTGCTGCAGCTCTGGGAAAACCTGTGCGTGACAATAAAGATAACTGGAGACTGGGCTATAGTATGGGTTTTATCAATATGGAATTTATCTATAGATGACCTCACTTTATAGCAGAGGGGAGAGCAGCGGAGATCTGTGAAGCCTCCGCCGTGCACTGATTACTGTAAGTGAATGGGTTCAAGAAGAGCAAAGTTTGCTCTACACAACGTCATATGTGCGTGACTGTGTGTCAGGGTGTATGAGCCCTCTGCCGCACTCTGCAGTGACAGTGCCCCTATCGTGTAATTATAGGGTTACTGTTATGATTGAGTCACCCTTGGAGGCAAATACAAAAATGCTAGCTAAGTCCAGAAAACCAGAGAGGTTGGCAGCTATCGGATTGCAGACCCCTGATCCTATCACAACAACTAACAGTAGCCGTGGGGGGTTCCTACGATGCCCTAGACCCCTCGATCACAGCCGGAGAATTAAATAGGCCTAAAGAAAGAAAGGGGAAATCTAAACTGCCCCAGAGCAGACCCCAAAGCAATAGGCAGCCCCCAACATATAATGACGGTGAAGCAAGATGAAAACACTAACACAGACAGAAAGATAGACTGAGCAAAGACGGGGCCCAAACTACCTAGATAGGAAAGGACAGGAAGGCTGCTGTCTGCAATCCGTGAAAAACCCTATGAAAATAAGAGCCAACAGACTGACAGTGAAAAAGGCCCTGAAGACGCTAGGCTTCAAAAAAGCTATGTCAGTACTCAGGAATATTCTGAAGACAGAGCAACCGGCAAAAGGAGATTCAGCTCATCACAGCAGGGAATGGCAGAATCCAGAAAAGCAAGGAAAACAAACACAAAACATAAATGCAAACAGGCAAAGCAGAAACTTAGCTTTAGGGAAGCAGGAATCAGACTGGTGTCCTAGAAGTCCACAGAGAAATCACCCGCAGGGCAGAAGGGCGTCGGCAGCCTTATATCCAGTAAGTGACTCCACTCAGCCAGTCATCCTCATTAGACTCAGGTGCCTGATAATCAGGCTCATTACTTTCCTTTACCAGAATAGGGAGTTCACCAGACCTCAGTGACGAAGGGGAAAATGAACTCACAACAGTACCTCCCCCTTGAGGAGGGGGTCACCGAACCCTCAACCACGCCACCAGGGCGATCAGGGTGAGCCCGATGAAAGGCACGCACCAATCTTTTGCCATGAATATCAGAGGCAGAGACCCAGGAATTATCCTTCTGACCATAACCCTTCCACTTAACCAAATACTGGAGTCTCCGTCTAGCCAGACGGGAATCCAGTATTTTCTCTACCTCATATTCCATGTTACCTTCAACCAATACAGGGTCTGGAGGTGCCACCCCAGGAACAACTGGTTCAACAAACCTCTTCAACAAGGACTTATGAAACACATTATGGATTTTAAATGTGACAGGAAGAGCCAAACGAAAAGAGACCGGATTAATAATCTCCAAAATCTTGTAAGGTCCAATAAATCTAGGCTTAAACTTAGGAGAAGCCACCTTCATAGCAATATTTTTTGAAGATAACCACACCATATCACCAATCTTAAACTGGGGACCAATGGTCCTATGTCGATTGGAAAACCGCTGGGCCTTTTCCTGGGAGAGAGATAACTTATCCACCACTTGGTCCCAGATCTGGTGCATTCTCTCCACCACAGTGTCAACACCTGGGCAGGCAGAAGGCTTCACCTGCCCTGAAGAAAATCGAGGATGAAACCCAAAGTTACAAAAAAAAGGTGACATCAAAGTGGCAGAACTAGCTCTATTATTTAAAGCAAATTCGGCCAAGGGCAAAAATGAAACCCAATCATCTTGATCAGCGGAAATAAAACATCTCAAATACGACTCCAAGGTCTGGTTTGTTCTCTCTGTCTGCCCATTGGTCTGAGGGTGAAAAGCAGAGGAGAAGGACAACTGAATTCCCAGCTTGGAACAGAAAGTCCTCCAAAATCTAGACACAAACTGAACTCCTCTGTCAGATACAATGTTCTCAGGAATCCCGTGCAAGCGAACCACCTGTTGCAAAAACAGGGGCACCAACTCAGAGGAAGATGGCAACTTAGGGAGTGGTGCAAGATGAACCATCTTAGAGAACCTATCACAAATCACCCAAATAACAGTCATTCTTTGAGAGACCGGCATATCAGAGATGAAATCCATTGAAATATGGGTCCATGGCCTCCTGGGGACCGGCAAAGGCATCAAAAACCCACTAGAGCGAGAACAAGATTTAGACCGGGAGCAAGTCCCACAGGACTGCACAAAATTCCTGACATCATGAGACAAGGTGGGCCACCAAAAAGAGCGACTCACCAGATCTCTAGTACCAAAAATACCTGGATGACCAACCAATGCAGAGCAATGAACTTCAGACATCACTCTCTTCTTCCACTGGTCAGGAACATACAACTTTCCACTGGGACAACGCTCAGGTTTGTCCTCCTGGAACTCTTGCAGAGCAAGTCTCAAATCGGGCGAGATGGCAGAAAGAACTACCCCTTCGCCTAAGATGGTAGCAGGCTTGGTCACCACAGGAGAATCAGCAAAGAAACTCCTAGAGAGGGCGTCTGCCTTGACATTCTTAGTTCCAGGAAGAAAAGAGACCACAAAATCAAAACGTGTAAAAAACAAGGCCCACCTAGCCTGTCTAGGGTTCAAGCGTTTAGCCGACTCTAGGTAAATCAAATTCTTGTGGTCAGTGAGGACCACAACTTGATGTTTAGCTCCCTCCAACCAATGTCTCCACTCCTCAAATGCCCATTTCATGGCCAACAGTTCCCGATTCCCCACATCATAGTTACGTTCAGATGGAGAGAACTTTCGGGAAAAGAAAGCACAGGGATTCATTTTAGATGTTACAGGATCCTTTTGGGACAAAACAGCTCCTGCACCAATCACAGAAGCATCCACCTCTACCTGGAACGGGAGTGAGACATCCGGTTGCCGCAAAACCGGGGCGGAGGTAAATCTTCGCTTCAGCTCCTGAAAGGAAGCAACAGCCTCCGGAGACCAATTCAACACATCAGCACCCTTCTTAGTCAGATCAGTCAATGGCTTGGCAATACTAGAAAATTTTGCTATAAATTTCCGATAAAAATTAGCAAACCCCAAAAACTTCTGGAGGGCCTTCAAAGAAGTGGGCTGAACCCAATCATAAATGGCCTGTACCTTGGCCGGGTCCATTTCAATAGTTGACGGAGACAAAATAAATCCCAAAAATGAAATCCTCTGTACTCCAAAAAGGCATTTCGATGCTTTGACATACAGGGAATTCTCCCTCAAGATCCGGAACACAGTCCGAATATGTTCCACATGAGAATCCCAATACTTGGAGAAGATCAAAATATCATCCAGATAGATAATCAAAAATTTATCGACAAAGTCTCGGAAAATATCGTTCATGAAGCACTGGAAGACAGAAGGGGCATTAGTGAGCCCAAAAGGCATCACCAGGTACTCAAAATGTCCCTCCGGAGTATTAAACGCCGTCTTCCATTCATACCCCTGCTTAATGCGGATAAGATTATACGCCCCCTGAGGTCAAGCTTGGTAAACCAGCAAGCACCTCTAACTCTAGAGAATAGATCCGAAATCAGGGGTAACGGATACTGATATTTAATAGTAATTTTATTGAGGGCACGATAATCAATACAAGGCCTTAAAGAACCATCCTTTTTGGCCACAAAAAAAACCCCGGCACCTAAGGGTGAAGAGGATGGTCTAATATGACCCTTCTCCAACGCCTCCTTAATATAGGACCGCATAGCCTCGTGCTCGGGTACAGAAAAATTGAAGAGCCGACCCTTGGGAAATTTACACCCCGGGCTTAGTTCAATTGCACAGTCATAACTCCTATGAGGAGGCAAGGACGCAGACTCATTCTCACTAAATACATCCTAAAAGTCCGCCAAATAGTCAGGAACATCATGCGACTGAGGAGAGGTAGAAAAAACCGGAGCCTCACTAAAGGCACACCGACAACCCCAACTCACCACAGACACAGACTTCCAATCCAAAACTGGATTATGAATTTGCAACCAGGGAAACCCCAGAACAACGGCATCATGCAGACCATGCAACACCAAAAATCTGCAATTTTCTTGATGGTCGGGGCCACCCGCATGATCACCTGGGTCCAAAACTGAGGTTTATTTTTAGCCAAAGGAGTAGCATCAATCCCCCTCAAAGGGATAGGCGTCTGCAGAGGTGTCATCGGAAATCCACAACGTTTAGCAAAATCCAAGTCCATTAGGTTTAGCGCTGCTCCCGAATCCACAAAAGCCTTGGCGGAAAAAGTGGACAGGGAGCAGATCAGAGTAATTGCCAGAAGAAACTTAGGTTGAACACCACCAACAGAAAACGTGTGTGCAAAGCGTTTCTCTCGTTTAGGACAAACAGAAATAATATGCGAGGCATCTCCACAGAAAAAACACAGCTTATTACGCCTTCTGAATTCCTGACGTTGCGCCTTAGACAAAACTCTATCACATTGCATAGGTTCAGACATTTGTTCAACAGGTGGCAACATCTCTCGTGTAGTTTTGCGTTCACGTAAACGCCGATCCACCTGAATGGCTATTGACATAGAATCGTCAAGACCAGAGGGAACAGGAAATCCCACCATAGTATCTTTTACAGTTTCTGACAAACCCTTCCGAAAGAGGGCTGCCAAGGCACCATCATTCCAGGTAGTAAGGACCGCCCACTTTCGGAATTTTTGACAGTACAACTCTGCCGAATCCCGACCCTGGCTTAATGCCAACAGGGTCTTTTCAGCCTGATCAATAGCATTAGGTTCGTCATACAACAACCCCAAAGCTTGAAAGAATGCGTTCACATTAGTCAGAATAGGATCATCTGGTTTCAAAGAAAACGCCCAATCCTGGGGATCGCCACGCAGCAAAGAGATGACAATTTTAACCTGCTGCGCGGAGCTCCCTGATGAGTTAGGCTTCAAGGCAAAAAATAATTTACAATTATTTTTGAAACTCAAAAATTTAGATCGATCCCCAAAAAATACATCAGGTGTAGGGATCTTTGGTTCAACAGCATGCGAACGAGCAAGGTAGGTGGAAATTCCCAGCACTTCCGCAGCGAGCTGCTCCACACGATCAGACAATTGCTTTATCTCCATTGAGAGAAAAAAAAATTCCCCCTACGGCCTCAGAGATATAGAGGAAAGAATATACACACACTTTTTTTTTTTTTTAAACACAATTCTTTCCTGCTATTGAGTACCCTAGGATCTGCGGTATGGCGGGTGATTCTGTTATGATTGAGTCACCGTAGGAGGCAAAAACAAAAATGCTAGCTAAGTCCAGGAAACCAGAGAGGTTGTCAGCTATCGGATTGCAGACCCCTGATCCTATCACAACAACTAACAGTAGCCGTGGGGGGTTCCTACGATGCCCTAGACCGGAGAATTAAATAGGCCTAAAGAAAGAAAGGGGAAATCTAAACTGCCCCAGAGCAGACCCCAAAGCAATAGGCAGCCCCCAACATATAATGACGGTGAAGCAAGATGAAAACACTAACACAGACAGAAAGATAGACTGAGCAAAGACGGGGCCCAAACTACCTAGATAGGAAAGGACAGGAAGGCTGCTGTCTGCAATCCGTGAAAAACCCTATGAAAATAAGAGCCAACAGACTGACAGTGAAAAAGGCCCTGAAGACGCTAGGCTTCAAAAAAGCTATGTCAGTACTCAGGAATATTCTGAAGACAGAGCAACCGGCAAAAGGAGATTCAGCTCATCCCAGCAGGGAATGGCAGAATCCAGAAAAGCAAGGAAAACAAAACACTAATGCAAACAGGCAAAGCAGAAACTTAGCTTTAGGGAAGCAGGAATCAGACTGGTGTCCTAGAAGTCCACAGAGAAATCACCCGCAGGGCAGAAGGGCGTCGGCAGCCTTATATCCAGTCAGTGACTCCACTCAGCCAGTCATCCTCATTAGACTCAGGTGCCTGATAATCAGGCTCATTACCTTCCTTTACCAGAATAGGGAGTTCACCAGACCTCAGTGACGAAGGGGAAAATGAACTCACAACAGGTTACAATATTGGGGACGATTGATCAGCTCTTTGCAGTTCCAGCGGTGGTTGGATGTACACAGGCTCATGCCCACACGTGTGAAAAAAAAGCTCCGATATCAGGACTGAAAAAAACGGACGAGTGCCATGTGAGTGCTGAGCGGTTTTTAAACGGAACATCAGTATGACATGCATCTGTATGCAATGCGATTTTAAATTTTACATACAGCCATTCTCTGTCATTGAGGGTAAACTGATTAAATTTGCTGATGACACAAAGCTAGGAGGGATAGCTAATACTAGAGAAGAGAGAGAGAGGATTCAAAAAGATATAAATAAACTGGAGAAGTGGGCAGCAACTAACAGAATGGTTTTTAACAGGGAAAAATGTAAAGTACTACATCTGGGCAATAAAAATGAAAAAAGCATATACAGAATGGGAGGAATAGGGCTAAGCAACAGCAAATGTGAAAAAGACTTGGGTATACTAATAGATCACAGACTGAATATGAGTCAACAGTGTGATGTGTTGTGAGTTCATTTTTCTCTTCACCATTGAGGTCGGATGAACTCCCTCCTCTGGTGAAGGAAGGTAGTGAGACTGATTACCAAACACCTGGGCAGCTAGATGATAACTGGGTGGCTGGAATTGAGGACTGGATATAAGGCTGCCGACGCCCTTCTTCCTGGCTGGTGATTTTCCTGCTGGATTCTTGGAGACCAGTCTGATTCCTGCATCTCAAAGCTAAGTTTTTCTGCTCTGCTTTGTACTCTTCAGTTTTGTTTTTGTTTTGCCTTGTTTTTTGGGAGTTCTGCCATCCCCGGCCGGGGGTGAGCTGAATTCCATTTTTGTCTCTGATCTGTTGATCTTTTGCTCTGTCTTCAGAATATACCTGAGTGCTGATATAGTCTTTTGAAGCCTAGCGTCTTCAGGGCCTGTTTTTCCTATCAGTCGGTTGGCTCATTTTGATAGGGTTTTTGCGGATGGCAGACAGCAGCTTTCCTATCCTGTCCTATGTAGTTAGCTTGGGCCCCATCATTTGCTCAACCTATCTTTCTATCTGTGTTAGTGTTTTCATCTTGCTTCACCGTCATTATATGTTGGGGGCTGCCTATTGCTTTGGGGTCTGCTCTGGGGCAGTTTAGTTTTTACCCTTTCTGTCTTTAGGCTATGTAGCTCTCCAGCTGTGATCGAGGGGTCTAGGGCACCGTAGGAACCCCCCACGGCTACTGCTAGTTGTTGTGGATAGGTTCAGGGGTCTGCAATCCGATAGCTGCCAACCTCTCTGTTTTTTCTGGACTTAGCTGGTATTTTGTTTTTTCCTCCTTCGGTGACTCATCATAACAGTGATGCAGCAGCAAAAAAGGCAAATGCAATTCTAGGATGTATTAACAGAAGCATACAGTCTAGATCACGTGAAGTCATTATTTCCCTCTTCTCCTCTTTGGTCAGACCTCATCTGGAATATTGTGTCCAGTTTTGGGCGCCACATTTTAAAAAAGACATCAACAAACTGGAGCAAGTTCAGAAAAGAGCAACCAGAATGGTGACCGGTCTTCAAACCCTGTCTTATGAGGAAAGGTTGCAG
Source organism: Dendrobates tinctorius (assembly GCF_039654945.1). Lineage (NCBI taxonomy): Eukaryota > Metazoa > Chordata > Amphibia > Anura > Dendrobatidae > Dendrobates > Dendrobates tinctorius. The sequence goes on from NW_027361709.1 coordinate 7,186,618, forward strand.
GATTTGGGATTGTTTAGTTTGCAAAAGAGAAGACTGAGAGGAGACTTAATAGCTGTCTACAAATATCTAAAGGGCTGTCACATTGTAGAAGGATCAACTTTATTCTCATTTGCACAAGGAAAGACTAGAAGCAATGGGATGAAACTGAATGGGAGGAGACACAGATTAGATATTAGAAAAAACTTTTTGACAGTTAGAGTGATCAATGAGTGGAACAAGCTGCCACGAGAAGTGGTGAGTTCTCCTTCAATGGAAGTCTTCAAACAGAGGCTTTGAGCAGGGGGTTGGACCAGATGGCCCAGGAGGTCCCTTCCAACTCTACCATTCTATGATTCTATGATTCTATGATTCACCCATTGTTTTCAAAGGAAATATTCATACACACACACATACAGTATATATTATAGAATAGATATATACATAGAATACATGTGTATGTGTGTATATATATATATATATACACACACACACAGTATATATAGATGTCAGTGACATGCACATATATATATATATATATATATATATATACAGTCATTTTCTGTTAGTACAATAAACCTCATTTGAATCCAGAAATATAACTGAGTCCATCAGTTATTAGATATATGAAACTGAAATAGCTGTTGCAAAAAACAAAATTGTTATAAAGAAAAAAGGTTAACATTAATAGGGGTGCCCAAACTTTAACAGATGACTGTATTACAGATGGATAGATGAAAAGCCAGTAATTGATCTGCCGTGTTCTGTAAAATCACTGCAAGAGCCAACAGAATAGAAGAGAAGAGATGGATTACATACAGCAAATACATATAGAATAGCTAGATAGATAGATGCCAGTGATAAATACAATTATTACAGTGTGTGTGCAAATTACTGTACATGTATTTAATTATTAAAAGATTATTTTTTATTTTTTTTTAAATGACGTGGGCTCCCGCTGAATTTTTGCAACCAGCAGAGGGACAGCCGACAGCTGGGGGCAGATGTTTAGAGCCTGGGATTGGGGTAATACCCATGGAGCTTCCCAGGCTACATCAGCTCACAGCTGTATAACTAGTATTTACTGGCTATTAAAATTGGGGGACCCCCCCCCAAAAAAAGACATGGGATCCCCCTATAATTACTAACAGCATAGGAAGGGGCCATGGATACTGCTCCCTCTCCCCCCCAAGCTAAAAAACATCAGCTCTCAGCCGCCCCAGAAAAGGCGCATCTCTAAGATGCGCCAATTCTGGCACTTATCCTTGCTCTTCCCACTTGACCTGTAGCGGTGGCAAGTGGGGTAATAGTTGGGGGGTTGATGTCACCGTCAGGTGACATCAATCCCCGAGATTAGCAATGGAGAGGCATCAATAAGACGCCCCCATTACTAACCCCATAGTCACATTGTAAGAAAACACAGACACTCAGAAAAAAAGTCCTTTAATTGAAAGAAAGACACAGTTCTCCTGCTCACGGTGCCGTCAGACAGGTCCCGGGAGTTCACAGCCAGTCCTGCAGTGTGCAGGCGCCGGGAAAGGTCAGAGAGGCCCAGCGCCTGTGCACTGCAGTACTTTGCCTGTGAAGCAAGCAGGAGGATGGCATCTCAAGAAAATGGAAGGCGCTGGACAAGGACCTGCAACATCCATTGGACCGGACCACCCAGCAGGTGAGTATAATAAAAGTTATTTTTCTTTTCTTGCAGTTCGTATCAGGGGCTTATGTACAGCATTATAGAATGCTGTATATCAGCCCTGAAAGGCGGTGGCCGTAACACGTATCGGCCAAAACTGGTGACAGGTTCCCTTTTCAGGTGTTGTCCAGCCAAGAAAATGAAGACAGTGGAAATACGGCATGTCAGGATGAGAAAACGGAAGGGACCTGGAGCGAGGGTTGATAAAAAAAAATAGCAATTAAAGGGATAATGCAGGATTAGAAAAACTTGACTGCTTTTCTTCAGAGACAGCACCATATCTGTCCATAGATTGAAGTGAATGGAGCCATGGTGTAATACCACACGCAACCTGCGGAGAGGAGGGAAGCTGGTATTGGAAGAAAGCGGCCATGTTTTATTTGTTATATAAGTCCTGCAGCCACCACTAGGAGGAGCTCACTGCATACAGGTTAATTATTGCAGAGTATACAGTGAGCTCCCTCTAGTGGTTGCTATAGGAAGATACAAAAACACTATCTCAATCTCCATGCAAAGAATTTGGATCTTTGTATAAGAAGAAATGCAACTTCAGCAGCTATAAAAATAAATGATTAAATGAATCAGCGCAGAATATTCTTTGTGGTTCAATTCTTAAACATGTTTAAGAACTCTGCTCGCTGGCAATTAATGGGGGCATTCTTGTGACTTCCAGAGGATTAGAATCTGTCCAGACTGAATACTTCTTAGGCTCCTTCCACAAAGTGTTTTTACCAATCTTGATTTGTCCTGTCAGGGCTTGCGTCTCGACCTCCCCTTCCCTTGCAAAATGCGATTCAGGCTTATGCTGCCATGATAGACTTTAATGTTGCTGACAGAGTCAAGGTGTGCTCTGGTGAGAATAAATTTGGGGCATATATGCCTACTGTAGGGCTACAACGTCTGAGTGTCAGTCTCCTGTAGGGTTATAAGCCCAAAAATTATGCACATCAGTGTGCACGTTGACTTTGTCGGCACCATTATAGCCGATGGCCTCTATGGCGCATACACCCGTATCCCGTTTTCTGAGGGGGGGCTCAGATGTAAGCACCGACGGGACCAACGAACATGGGCAAAACAGCTGTGTGAAAGCAGCCGTCAAGCTGAGGGTTTGCTATAAATGTATCCAGTCTATCCAATCCTCTTTGGACTAAATGGTCTGGTTTCCAGACTGATACATTGTAGCTGCACAGATATACATTGTATCCATCAGTACAGGGGAAAGAGTTGTGCTGTTGTTGCACTTAGCACGGAGTAACACTTTCTGGCATTACAGTTCTGATCTGAAGCAGCGTGATATCATAAGATGATATATGTTACGTTATGAGGGGTGACATATAACGCCAAGCTTGCAAACCGCACTTTATAACCCCTTTATCAAGTCTCCCTGGCAGTCTACCCCCCATGGACAAAAATAAAAATGAAAATAGGGGTGCTGAGCACAAATCTTACTCACTGTCCATCTGTTTTGGTCCTGCCCAGGATCGCTCCCAGATCGAGCACGACCACCTTTTGGTAGTTGGGGTTGAGTGACCTCTGCCTCTTTTCTGCCTAAGATATTTCAAAATTTGCCGTTCCCAAAAAATCAGGACTGTACCGGCATTATGGCATAGCCGCTTTCCTTTGTAGGTCACACTTGCATTATCCTCTGTTGTGCACATTTAATACCGCCAACTATAATACATGTATAATAAAATCCACTGCGGTACATATACTATACGCTTATGTCATGTAGGGTTTATATAAAATATCATTTGCGTATTTGATAGGGCATGCTGGGCGTTGTAGTGTTCAACAGCTAAAAAAAAAAAAGCAAACTGAAGACTAATGATACAAATTAACAAAAATAAATCAAAACATAACGTTATAAGTTTTGCTTAGGGCGAATAGTAATTTGCAAATCTCACATCTTACGAACAATTATTAAATTCCTCAGATCCCAGGGAGGGAATTTGTTTTTCATGTCCTAATCTGTTCCAATGTTTCCAGGACCCGTTGTCCATCTCCCCGGCTGACGCCTCCACTGCACCTTCTGCTTTATATTCCTGATTACTCGGCAAGAACAACCCTGCGATGTGCGGCCAAGGGTTCAGCTATTAAAACTAGTTGCACATTTACCAATTAGCGCAGGGCAGTCGTGATGTCTCCAGGCGGCTCCCGTCACCATCGCAGAAACCCTTTAATATTATTATCAATTTTCAAAGCCTTTTGATTGCCTTTGATGTCGTCCACGGGGGCAGAATGAGTCAGATGAGACTGTACACAGCTTGTTATGTGGGAAATATCAAAAAGATAAAACAACAAAAGTGATATGGATATTTTTGGACATCTCAGAAAGAGCTAACATTTCGAATTTGTAATTTTTCCTATTATATTTTGTTCATTTTTTATGTTTTAGGACAATTATTAAAGGTAATCTGTCAGAATGATCAACTCTATATGGGCATGTAGGTGATAGAAAGTTGAATAAAATTATACCTTGATATCTGTGATCTGATGTCTTGTTCCTGAGAAATCCATGTTTTTCTCAATATGTAAATGAGCTCTTAAGATCTATGGGAGTGATATAGATCTCCTTGAGAATCTGCCTGCAGAGTTTATATATGACGGGGGTGTTACCAGTGTGAGACATTTAGATCAGGAGAGCAGACTGTCAGTCATTACATATCTAACACTGGTAATGACCCCTTATATATAAAACTAGCTGAAGAGCCCGGCGCTGCCCAGGCATAGTAACTAACTGTGGTTAGTTATAGCAAATTATAATTATCCTCCATCCCATAGTTCCATGCCCATATACCCATCATACATATTCTTCATCCCATAGTCCCGTGCCCATATACCCATCATACATATCCGCCATCCCATAGTCCCATGCCCATATACCCATCACACATATCCTCCATCCCATAGTCCAGTGCCCATATACCCATCATACATCCTACATCCCATAGTTCCATGCCCATATACCCATCATACATATCCTTCATCCCATAGTCCCGTGCCCATATACCCATCATACATATCCGCCATCCCATAGTCCCATGCCCATATACCCATCACACATATCCTCCATCCCATAGTCCAGTGCCCATATACCCATCACACATCCTCCATCCCATAGTGCCGTGCCCATATACCCATCATACATCCTCCATCCCATAGTTCCATGCCCATATACCCATCATACATATCCTCCATCCCATAGTCCCATGCCCATATACCCATCATACATCCTCCATCCCATAGTCCCGTGCCCATATACCCATCATACATCCTCCATCCCATAGTCCCATGCCCATATACCCATCATACATATCCTCCATCCCATAGTCCCATGCCCATATACCCATCATACATCCTCCATCCCATAGTCCCATGCCCATATACCCATCATACATCCTCCATCCCATAGGCCCATGCCCATATACCCATCATACATCCTCCATCCCATAGTTCCATGCCCATATACCCATCACACATATCCTTCATCCCATAGTCCCGTGCCCATATACCCATCATACATATCCGCCATCCCATAGTCCCATGCCCATATACCCATCACACATCCTCCATCCCATAGTCCCATGCCCATATACCCATCACACATATCCTCCATCCCATAGTCCAGTGCCCATATACCCATCACACATCCTCCATCCCATAGTGCCGTGCCCATATACCCATCATACATCCTCCATCCCATAGTTCCATGCCCATATACCCATCATACATATCCGCCATCCCATAGTCCCATGCCCATATACCCATCACACATCCTCCATCCCATAGTCCCATGCCCATATACCCATCACACATATCCTCCATCCCATAGTCCAGTGCCCATATACCCATCACACATCCTCCATCCCATAGTGCCGTGCCCATATACCCATTATGACATCATCATCACCATGGCAACCGTCACCATTGCAACCTATTAAGCCATCATCGTCACCATGGCAACCATGGTGACAGCATCTTCGCCATTGCAACCTATTATGACATTAGGGTCGCCATGGCAACCATTATAACATCATAATGAGGGGCGGGGCTTGCAACCTATGATGACATCAGCGTCGCCATGGCAACCATTATGACATCATAATGAGGGGCGGGGCTTGATACACACACTTATTCCCCCATTATGTAGATAGGGGCAAAATTGTTTGGTGAATTGGAACGCGCGGGGTTAAAATTTTGCCTCACAACATAGCCTATGACGCTCTCGGGGTCCAGACATGTGACTGTGCCAAATTTTGTGGCTGTAGCTGCGACGGTGCGGATGCCAATCCTGGACATACACACACACACACACATACACACATACACACCCACATTGAGCTTTATATATTAGATAAGCTATGGAGGCAGATTATCGGTGAGATCTTTGTCTAGCCCATAGATCTTAACAGGTAATTTACATATTAAGAAAAGCGTGAATTTCTCTGGAATAAAACTTCAGCTCTTAAGTATTAAATTATCATTTTAATTCAACTTTCTATCACTTACATGCCCTTTTAGATGGCTTAGGAGGGTTGATCCCACTGACAGATTTCCTTTAACTATTGGAATCTGCAGTGATCTGCTGTAATCTATGGGGCAAGTGTTCAATTACTCTACAGCACCACCACAGGAGAAAAGCAGAATTGCACAGTTCTTAAGGAATTCAATAGGCTGTATACGCAGTGAGCTCCCTCTAGTGGAGACATCAGGCTGCAAAAATAAAATTATTTCTAGTGGATGTAGAGCTCTGAATCTGAATTTTTTTTTTAAAAGCGCTCTAACCATTACGAAGATATATTAATACATGAATCAGCACAGAATAATGGACCTAAAAACAAAATTATCTTCAAAGTTTAAAAGTAACGGTAATAATGTGCCAAGTGAGTGCAAGAAGTCACGTATACTATTAAGAGCTCGTTGAGGCTTCTACATCCCTGCACAATGTCTCCATCACCCCAGACCTGTGTATGACAAGGACCTGACACTTTCCTTGTGTGCGCGCTGCAGACATAAACAGATGATAAATGCTCGGTTCCCATAGCACAGCTACAAAACGTTAAAAGCTTGGATGGAGTTAGGAAAGTCCAAAGTCCTGTCACCTCATCAAAAGATAGAAGGGTCATGGTTGCACCCATTGCACTTGCTACTGTCTCTACAATGCAACCAGTCCAATTAAAGGGATTAAATCAACACCAAATCCAAAATAATAATTTCAAATGCCACTATGCAATGACTCAACCCGTCTGTCCCACCGATAGTGTGAATTACCCGAAGCAGAAACAGCACTATACAAACTCATAATAAAACACCAAGGTTACTTACCGGTAGCTGGTTTTTAGGGAGCCCATGACGGCACACATGAGAGAGGGGATCCGCCCAGTCAGGACAGGAACCCTACTGAAGATAAAAGGGCGGTACCTCTGCCTCGCTTCAGTTGGTTTACAGAGCATGAGAGGCCCCCCGGGTTAGTACACATACATAGTAACATAGTTATTAAGGTTGAAGGGAGACTTTAAGTCCATCTAGTTCAACCCATATCCTATCCTAACTTGCCCTAACATGTTGATCCAGAGGAAGGCAAAAAAACCCATGTGGCAAACAGTAAGCTTCACATTGGGGAAAAAAATTCCTTCCCGACTCCACATACGGCAATCAGACTAGCTCCCTGGATCAACGCAATATTAAGGAAACTAGTGTATATACCCTGTAATATTATACTTTTCAAGAAAGGCATCCAGTCCCCTCTTAAATTTTAGTAGGGAATCACTCATTACAACATCATATGGCAGAGAGTTCCATAGTCTCACTGCTCTTACAGTAAAGAATCCGCGTCTGTGAGTATGCTTAAACCTTCTTTCCTCCAGACGTAGAGGATGCCCCCTTGTCCCCGTCACAGGTCTAAGAGTAAAAAGATCATTAGAAAGGTCTTGGTATTGTCCCCGCATATATTTATACATTGTAATAAGATCACCCCTAAGCCTTCGATTCTCCAAACTAAATAACCCCAAGTGTAATAACCTGTCTTGGTATTGCAGACCCCCTAGTTCCCTAATAACCTTGGTCGCTCTTCTCTGCACCCGCTCCAGTTCAGCTATGTCTTTCTTATACCCCGGAGACCAGAACTGTGCACAGTATTCTAAGTGTGGTCGCACTAGTGACTTATATAGAGGTAAAATTATGTTCTCCTCATGAGCATCTATGCCTCTTTTAATGCATCCCATTATTTTATTTGCCTTTGCAGCAGCTGCCTGACACTGGCCGCTAAATGTGAGTTTGTCGTCCACCCATACACCCAGGTCTTTTTCAGTGACTGTTTTGCCCAGTGTTCTACAATTAAGCACATAATTATACATCTTGTTCATTCTACCCAAGTACATGACCTTACATTTATCCCCATTAAAGCTCATTTGCCATTTATCAGCCCAAGCTTCTAGTTTACATAAATCCTCCTGTAATATAAAATTGTCCTCCTCTGTATTGATTACCCTGCAGAGTTTAGTGTAATCTGCAAATATTGAAATTCTACTCTCTATGCCCCCTACAAGGTCATTAATAAATATGTTAAAAAGAAGCGGGCCCAAAACTGACCCCTGTGGTACCCCACTGCTAACCGTGACCCAGTCTGAGTGTACTCCATTAATAACCACTCTTTGTTTCCTATCCCTGAGCCAGCTCTTAACCCACCTACACATATTTTCCCCTATCCCCATTGTTCTCATTTTATGTATCAACCTTTTGTGTGGTACCGTATCAAAAGCTTTTGAAAAGTCCATGTACACCACGTCCACTGCATTCCCTTGGTCCAGACCGGAACTTACCTCTTCATAAAAGCTTATCAGATTAGTCTGACAGGAACGGTCCCTTGTAAACCCATGTTGATATTGGGTCATAAGGTTATTCTTCTCCAGATACTCCAGTATAGTATCTCTTAGAAAACCCTCCAGGATTTTACCCACAGTTGAGGTTAAACTTACTGGCCTATAATTTCCAAGTTCAGATTTTGTCCCCTTTTTGAATATTGGCACCACATTTGCTATACGCCAGTCCTGTGGTACAGACCCTGTTATTATGGAATCTTTAAAGATTAAAAATAATGGTCTATCTATGACTGTGCTTAATTCCTGCAGTACTCGGGGGTGTATCCCATACGGGCCCGGGGATTTGTCAATTTTAGTGATTTTTAGACGCAGCCGTACTTAATGCTGGGTTAAGCAGGTGACATTTAACTGAGAATTTTTATCCCTGATCACGTTATCCGTCATGGGATTTTCTTGTGTAAATACTGTTGAAAAAAGTCATTAAGCATATTGGCTTTTTCCTCATCCTCATCCACCATTTCACACAGACTATTTTTAAGGGGACCAACACTATCATTTTTTAGCTTCTTACTATTTATGTAGTTAAAGAATATTTTGGGATTATTTTTATTTTCTCTGGCAATGAGTCTCTCTGTCTCAATCTTTGCTATCTTGATTTGCTTTTTACAGAATGTATTTAATTTTCTGTATTTAGTTAATGCCCCATCACTACCTACTTGCTTTAATTCTCTAAATGCTTTAGTTTTATCTCTTATTGCGCCCCTTACAGCTCTATTTAGCCATAGTGGTTTCCTCCTATTTCTAGCATGTTTATTCCCATACGGTATATATTGTGCACAGGTCCTATTCAGGATGCTAATATATGTCTCCCATTTTCTTTGTGTATTTTTATGTCTCAGGATATCATCCCAGTTAATTGCACCAAGATCATCTCTCATCCGTTGGAAATTTGCCTTCCTGAAGTTTAGTGTCCTTGTTACCCCTCTACTACACATCTTATTAAAGGATACATGAAAACTTATTAATTTGTGATCACTATTACCCAAGTGACTCCCAACCCTTACATTTGATATGCGGTCTGGCCTGTTGGTTAATATTAGGTCTAGCAGTGCTCCCCCTCTTGTTGGGTCCTGAACCAGTTGTGAAAGTTAATTGTCTCTCATAGTTGTCAAAAACCTATTACCTTTGCTGGAACTGCAAGTTTCGGTTCCCCAATGTATTTCAGGGTAGTTGAAGTCCCCCATAATAATGACTTCTCCTTGAGTCGCAGCTTCATCTATTTACTTTATGAGGATATTCTCTGTTGCTTCCATTATTTTTGGAGACTTATAACAAACCCCTATCAGTAATTTATTATTTTTCCCCCCTCCCCTTATCTCTACCCACAGGGACTCTACATTTTCATTAGATTCATATATATTATCACGAAGGATGGGTTTTAAGGATGATTTTACATATAAACACACACCTCCCCCTCGCTTATTTGTTCGGTCATTTCTGAACAGACTATAGCCCTGTAAATCTACCGCCCAGTCACGGCTCTCATCCAGCCATGTCTCAGATATCCCCACCATGTCATAATTATGCTCCAACAACATTACCTCAAGTTCCTCCATCCTGTTGGCGAGGCTTCTGGCATTAGTATACATGCACTTTATGTATCTCTCTGTACCTCTATTCTTTCTTAAATTATTAACTGTTCTAACCCCACCCCCCATGCCACCCCCACCCCCAATGTCATTATTTGTGCCCAGGTCTCTATCTGCACTGTCTTCCCCTCCTATAAAAGGAATACCCTCCCCCCCCGTCCCTAGTTTAAACACTCCTCCAACCTTCTAGCCATTTTCTCCCCCAGCACAGCTGCACCCTCCCCATTGAGGTGCAGCCTGTCCCTAGCGTAGAACCTGTAGCCAACTGAGAAGTCGGCCAAGTTCTGCAGGAACCCAAACCCCTCCTTCCTACACCAATTCCTGAGTCACTTATTAACCTCCCTAATCTCCCGTTGCCTCTCTGGCGTGGCACATGGTACAGGAAGTATTTCCGAAAATACCACCTTGGAGGTCCTTGCTTTAAGCTTACAGCCTAATTCCCTGAAATCATCTTTAAGGAGCTTCCACCTACCTCTAACTTTGTCATTTGTGCCAATGTGCACCATGACTGCTGGATCCTCACCAGCCCCTCCCAGTAATCTGTCAACCCGATCAGCGATGTGTCGGACTCGAGCGCCAGGTAGGCAGCACACCGTTCGACGATCCCTGTCTTTGTGACAGATTGCCCTATCTGTTCCCCTAATAATTGAGTCTCCCACTACCAGAACCTGTCTGGCCTGCCCTGCTCTCCTATTTCCCCCCTTACTGGAGCAGACACTCCTCCGGCTGTCAGAGGACATGCCTTGCTGCAGCAGTGCTACTCTTTAAACTAACACTCCCCTCATCTGCCAACTTAGCAAACTTATTGGGGTGTGCCAGATCAGGACTAGCCTCCCTGGTGCTCTTCCCTCTACCCCGCCTTCTAACTGTCACCCAGCTAGCTGTTTCACTGTCCTGCAGCTCCAACCTAGCATGCCCCCCCCTCATCTATCCCATTGAGCGTCTGCTCAGTGAGCAGAAGACTCCTTTCCATATTGTCTATGGATCTCAGTGTTGCCAGCTGCACATTTAGATCCAGTATCTGGGCTTCCAAATGCACAACGTGCTCACATCTTGCACAGGAGTATGCACCCTCGACCGGCTGTTCAAGGATTTCATACAAGCGGCAAGATGTGCACTGGATGGCATTGGCAATAGTGGAGCACATCCTAATGGGGATTGCACCAGACAACAAGACAAGCAAAAATAAATTAAAAAAAAAAAATAAAAAAAATGTATTAATATAATATAACTTATTCAGCAAGACCTCCCCTGGAAACTCCCTGAATCCAAAGTCACTGAATCTCAAGTCACACACTTACCACAGTTTGCACTTACGCTCAGGTCACACTCAGCTCGTTCACACTCGCTCAGGCAGAAGATTTAAAAGAGGTTTTTTTTTTTTTTCCCCTTTTACCAGCACACCACCTTGCTGCTCAACGCACTTCCAAAAGGAGTTGAGCCCCAACCAGCTGCCCCTTATAAACCCTTAATTACTGTATGAACTCCCACCCTTAATTAACCCCTTGTGAATATAGTCACACCTCAAGATTTAAATGCAATATAGTTAACCCTTAAACACAGATAGTAAAATGGTAAAACTATCACCACATTATATCTAACTAAAAAACAACACCCAAACTATAGTGCACACCAAAGGAGTGATAAGGGGGGGAATATACAGGTGCCGTCATGGACTCTGGAAAAACTGGCTACCGGAAAGTAACCTTGGTGTTTTCCCGTCTCCCATGACAGCACACATGAGAGACTTTTGTAGAATAAGACACCTTAGGGAGGGACCACCGCTTGCAGCACCCTTCTACCAAAGGTTAGGTCAGTAGAGGAAGATAGATCAAGTCGGTAGTGCTTAAAAGAGGTCGAAGGTGAGGACCAAGTAGCGGCTTTACAAATTTGCTCAATCGATACCTCAGCCTTCTCTGCCCAGGAGGTAGCCACGGTTCTGGTGGAGTGAGCCTTGATGCCTTCTGGAACCGGAGCGCCACTTGCAGAGTAGGATAACATAATGGCCTCCCTGATCCATCTGGCCATTGAAGCAAGGGGAGAAAATGTTTCACGGCTTTCTCTACCGCGCATAGTTCTTTTCGTTTGAACTGTGATCTTTTTCTAGCGAGGACCAGGTTCCCTGTATTGAGTGGGATCTCAGGTGTGCTCCCCATCCCGTGGCACTCGCATCCGTTGTGATGATGTCATCGACTGGTTTTTGCCACGGAACACCACCTGTTAGATGCTTTTCTACAGTCCACCAGAGCAAGGAATCTCTTACAGCCACTGAGAGACACAGTTCGCCCTCTAAATGCCCTTTCAATTGTTTCTATGCTAACAGAACCTCCCACTGTAGTTGTCTTAAGTGGTACTGTGCCCACGCTACCGCGGGTATGCATGATGTCAACGACCCTAAAAGGGACATTGCGTTCCTCAGTGTCATAGCTGGTCTTTGTATTGCTGTGTGAGCTAGGCCCCTTATCTTGGTTCCTTTGTTCTCTGGCAGGAGGCAGCTGTCACTAGGAGTCCAGTATTAACCCTAGGAAGGATTGCACCTTTACCGGTGTTAATCTTGACTTGGGGATGTTTACTATCCATCCTAGTCCTACTAAGGTTGATATCACTTCCTTCACTTGGTGTGTGCAGTGGGTCTCCAACCTCCCTACGACAAGAAAGTCGTCCAGGTATGGGACGATCACTATGTCCCGGGAACGAAGAAAAGACATTACTTCGGCCATCACTTTGGTGAACACTCTGGGGGCTGTAGACAAGCCGAACGGAAGGGCTGTGTATTGGTAGTGCTTTACTTGACCTTGGACATAGAGCGCTACTCTCAAGTATTTTTGATACTCCCGATGAATTGGGATGTGATAGTAGGCATCTTTTAAGTCTATCACTGCCATGAGGCAGTGCTGGAACAGGATCTTTGTGGCCGTATTGATTGACTCCATTTTGAAGGAGCAATTGTCTACCCACTGATTGAGTCTCCTCAGGTTGACTATGGTTCTCCAAGAGCCATCTGGTTTTTGTATTAAAAAGAGGAGGGATTAAAACCCCCTTCCCTCTTCTTGCACTGGGACTTCTTGTAGGACTTGTTTTTGCACTAGTCCCAGGACTTCCGTCTCCACAGCCAGCTGCTGCTCTTGGGCTCTCCTTCGGGGTGTCATTATAAAGGTATGCCTGGGCGGACGGGTGAATTTTATTTTTAAGCCGTCCTTGCTTATGTTTAGGACCCATGTACTGGAGGAGATATTTGCCCAGGCGGAAAGGAAGAGAGAAAGCCTTCCCCCTACCTCCGACCTGATGTCATTGGGGAGATTTTTTGGAGTAATTAGAGGGCCCTTTAAACATATAGCCCGATCCTCTCCTTTCTTTAAAGTCTCAATTTTTCTTATCTCCCATGGGACGCCCCCTGTTAAATCTTCTCCTCCGAAAGGGCTGCTTTTTGGGTTCTCCCGGGAATCGGGGAAAGCCTTTCTTCCTATCCCCCGCATGTTCCAAAATTTCCTCTAGTTTTTTTCCGAAGTGGAATTGGCCATCACACGGAATGGAACATAATCTATGTTTCGATGGCAAATCTCCCGGGCACCCTTTAAGCCACAGGGCTCATCTTGCTGCATTTGACAGGCTTGCTGCTCTGGCTGTCAATCTTGCGGAATCTGCAGAGGTATCTGCTAGGAAAGCCGCTGCTCCATGTACCAGTGTCAGATTAGACAATATTTTGTCCCTAGGAACTCTATCCTTGATCTGGTCCTCTATTTGTTGTAGCCAGACCATGAGGGCACGAGCGGTACAAGTACCAGCTATCGCTGGTTTTAATCCACCTGCCGAAGCTTCCCAGATATGCTTCAGGAAACCGTCTGCTTTTTTATCAAGCGGGTCTTTCAGCACGCCAGAGTCCTCTAATGGTAAAGATACCTTTTTTGAGAATTTGGCTACGGCACTGTCAATTTTTGGGACTTTTTCCCAGGTCTCTGAATCCTTTTGCTCAAAAGGTCACCTCCTTTTTGATGTAGAAGTCAAGCCCCCTGACCTTTCAGGTTTTTTCCATTCCCTGTCAACTAAGGCCTTTTGTTATGAATGAGTCACCGAAGGAGGAAAAAACAAAAATACAAGCTAAGTCCAGAAAACCGGAGAGGTTGGTAGCTATCGGATTGCAGACCCCTGATCCTATCCACAACAACTAACAGTAGCCGTGGGGGGTTCCTACGATGCCCTAGACCCCTCGATCACAGCCGGAGAACTAAATAGGCCTAAAGAAAGAAAGGGGAAATCTAAAGTGCCCCAGAGCAGACCCCAAAGCAATAGGCAGCCCCCAACATATAATGACGGTGAAGCAAGATGAAAACACTAACACAGATAGAAAGATAGGTTGAGCAAACGATGGGGCCCAAGCTAACTAAACAGGACAGGAAAGAAAAGCTGCTGTCTGCAATCCGTAAAAAACCCTACCAAAAAATGTCCCAACCGTCTGATAGGAAAAACAGGCCCTGAAGTCGCTAGGACTTCAAAAAGACTATATCAGCACTCAGGTAAATTCTGAAGACAAAGCAAAGAGACAAACTGATCAGAGACAAAAATGGAACTCAGCACACCCCCGACCGGGGATGGCTGAACTCCAAAAAAACAAGGTAAACAAAACAAAACTAATAAGTTCAATAGCAGAGCAAAAACTTATCTTTGGGAAGCAGGAATCAGACTGGTCTCCAAGAATCCAGCAGAGAAATCACCAGCGACTCAGAAGGGCGTCGGCTGCCTTATATCCAGTCAGAAATTCCTGTTACCCAGTCATCATCTACCAGATCAGGTGTTTGGTAATCAGCCTCACTACCTTCCTTCACCAGAAGAGGGAGTTCATCAGGCATCGACGGTAAAGGGGAAAATGAACTCACAACTGTACCTCCCTCTTGAGGAGGGGTCACCGAACCCTCATCCACGCCACCAGGGCGATCAGGATGGGCCCGATGAAAGGCACGAACCAATCTTTCGGCATGAATATTGGATGCAGGGACCCAAGAATTATCCTCCTGGCCATAACCCTTCCATTTAACCAAATACTGGAGTCTCCGTCTAGCCAGGTGAGAATCCAGTATCTTCTCAACCTCATATTCCACATTACCTTCAACCAATACCGGGTCAGGAGGTGCCACCACAGGCACTACTGGCTCAACAAACCTCTTTAACAGAGACTTATGAAACACGTTATGGATCTTAAATGTAACAGGAAGAGCCAATCGAAAAGAGACTGGATTAAGAATCTCCAAAATCTTGTAAGGTCCAAAAAATCTAGGTTTAAACTTTGGAGAAGCCACCGTCATAGCGATATTCTTTGATGACAACCAAACCATATCACCCACCTTAAACTGGGGACCAATGGTCCTATGCCGGTTGGAAAACCGCTGGGCCTTTTCCTGGGAGAGAGACAACTTATCCACCGCTTGGTCCCAGATCTGGTGCATTCTCTCCACTACAGTGTCAACACCTGGGCAGGCAGAAGACTCCACCTGCCCTGAAGAGAATCGAGGATGAAACCCAAAGTTACAAAAAAAGGTGACATCAAAGTGGCGGAACTAGCTCTATTATTTAAAGCAAATTCGGCCAAGGGCAAAAATGAAACCCAATCATCCTGATCAGCAGAAATAAAACATCTCAAATACGACTCCAAAGTCTGGTTTGTTCTCTCCGTCTGCCCATTGGTCTGAGGGTGAAACGCAGAGGAGAAGGACAACTGAATTCCCAGCTTGGAACAGAAAGTCCTCCAAAATCTAGACACAAACTGAACTCCTCTGTCAGATACAATGTTCTCTGGAATCCCGTGCAGGCGAACCACCTGTTGCAAAAACAAGGGCACCAACTCTGAGGAAGATGGCAACTTAGGGAGTGGTACAAGATGGACCATCTTAGAGAATCTATCACAAATCACCCAAATAACAGTCATTCTCTGAGAGACAGGCATATCAGAGATAAAATCCATTGAAATATGGGTCCATGGCCTCCTGGGCACTGGTAAAGGCATCAACAACCCACTAGAGCGAGAACAAGGTTTAGACCGAGAGAAAGTCCCACAGGACTGCACAAAATTCCTGACATCACGAGACAAGGCGGGCCACCAAAAAGACCGACTCACCAAATCTCTAGTACCAAAAATACCTGGATGACCAGCCAATGCAGAGCAATGAACTTCAGACATCACTCTCTTCCTCCACTGGTCAGGAACATACAATTTTCCAATGGGACAACGCTCAGGTTTGTCCTCCTGAAACTCTTCCAGAGCACGTCTCAAATCGGGCGAGATGGCAGAAAGAACTACCCCCTCGCCTAAGATGGTAGCAGGCTTGGTCACAACAGGAGAATCAGCAAAGAAACTCCTAGAGAGGGCGTCTGCCTTGACATTCTTAGTGCCCGGAAGAAAAGAGACCACAAAATCAAAATGTGTGAAAAACAAGGCCCACCTAGCCTGTCTAGGATTCAAGCGTTTGGCCGACTCCAGGTAAATCAAATTCTTGTGGTCGGTAAGGACCACGACTTGATGTTTAGCTCCCTCCAACCAATGTCTCCACTCCTCAAATGCCCATTTCATGACTAACAGTTCCCGATTCCCCACATCATAGTTACGTTCGGATGGGGAGAACTTTCGGGAAAAGAAAGCACAGGGATTCATTTTAGATGTTACAGGATCTTTTTGGGACAAAACAGCTCCTGCACCAATCTCAGAAGCGTCCACCTCTACCTGAAACGGGAGTGAGAGATCAGGTTGCCGCAAAACCGGAGCAGAAGTGAACCTTCGCTTCAGCTCCTGAAAGGAAGAAACAGCCTCCAGAGACCAATTCAGCACATCAGCACCCTTCTTAGTCAAATCAGTCAATGGTTTGGCAATACCAGAAAAATTAGCGATAAATTTACGATAAAAATTAGCAAAACCCAAAAACTTCTGGAGGGTCTTCAAAGAAGTGGGCTGAACCCAATCATAAATGGCCTATACCTTGGCCGGGTCCATTTCAATAGTTGACGGAGACAAAATAAATCCCAAAAATGAAATCCTCTGTACACCAAAAAGGCATTTCGACCCCTTGACATACAGGGAATTCTCCCTCAAAATCCGGAACACAGTCCGAACATGTTCCACATGACAGTCCCAATCCTTGGAAAAGATCAAAATATCATCCAGATAGATGATCAAAAATTTATCCACCAAGTCTCTGAAAATATCATTCATGAAGCACTGAAAGACAGAAGGGGCATTAGTGAGCCCAAAAGGCATCACCAGGTACTCAAAATGTCCCTCCGGAGTATTAAACGCCGTCTTCCATTCATCCCCATGCTTAATGCGAATAAGATTATACGCCCCCCTGAGGTCAAGCTTGGTAAACCAGCAAGCACCTTTAACTCTGGAGAATAGATCAGAAATCAGGGGTAACGGATACTGATATTTAACAGTAATTTTGTTGAGGGAACGATAGTCAATACAAGGCCTTAATGACCCATTTTTCTTAGCCACGAAAAAAACCCCAGCACCTAAGGGTGAAGAGGATGGTTTAATATGACCCTTCTCCAACGACTCCTTAATATAGGATCGCATAGCCTCGTGCTCGGGTACAGATAAATTGAAAAGTCGACCCTTGGGAAATTTACACCCAGGGCTCAGCTCAATTTCACAGTCATAACTCCTTAGAGGAGGCAATGACGCAGACTCATTCTCACTAAATACATCATAAAAATCAGCCAAATAGTCAGGAACATCATGCGACTGGGGAGAGGTGGAGAAAACAGGAGCATCACTAAGGGCACACCGACAACCCCAACTCACCACAGACACAGATTTCCAATCCAAAACTGGATTATGGATTTGCAACCAGGGAAACCCCAGAACAATGGTATCATGCAAATTATGCAACACCAAAAATCTGCAATTCTCTTGATGGTCTGGGGCGACCCGCATTACCACCTGGGTCCAAAACTGAGGTTTATTCTTTGCCAAAGGAATAGCATCAATACCCCTCAAAGGGATAGGCGTCCACAGAGGTGTCATAGGAAATCCACAACGTTTAGCAAAATCCAAGTCCATCAGGTTCAGAGCTGCTCCCTAATCCACAAAAGCCTTAGCGGAAAAAGTGGACAGGGAGCAAATCAGAGTAATTGCCAGAAGAAACTTAGGCTGAACACCACCCACAGCAAATGTGTGTGCAAAATGTTTCTCTCGTTTAGGGCAGACAGAAATAATATGCGAGGCATCACCACAGAAGAAACACAGATTATTACGCCTTCTGAACTCCTGACGTTGCGCCCTAGACAAAACTCTATCACATTGCATAGGTTCAGACATTTGTTCAACAGGTGGCAACACCTCTCGTGCGGTTTTGCGTTCACGCAAATGCTGATCAACCTGATGTTATGCGGGGCTTAGGTCAAAGGAGGCTGACAAACCCGGGCCCCTGCGGAGTCCCTCAAACTAGGGAAAACCCTGTCTGACCCTCAACCCAGGGTTTTTGCTAAAGGTGCAAATGCCTGAGCCTCCAGCCTCTCCTTATCTCCTGCTCAGCCCTAAGCTGAACCCTCCACCCTCCACCCAGTGAGTTGTAAAACCACCAAAGCCCACCCAGTAATGACAGACAGGGAGAACTCAAACCACACCGCGCCGCAACCACACAGGACAATACTATAATGTGAACAGGGCAACACAAAGCACAAATATAGGAAGGCGAAAAGGTAACAACGGATCATACGACACCAGATATGAATTTCTCTCTCCAACACCTCCTCTCCAGACCGGAACCACTTGGCACAAAACACAAGCTATAATCGGCGACGCCCACAGGCCAGCACGACTATTTAAAGACCGTGGGCGTGACCAAACATCCCACCTGATTTCCAGCTAGATTAACCCCAGATAACCTGAGTAAAATCAAGCCGGCGCCACTGAGGCTATAGTGGACGGAGATGGAACTACCGCTGCCTGCCGGACGCTGTGGTGAACAGCGTCCGACATGACACCTGAATGGCTAATGACATAGAATCGTCAAGACCAGAGGGAACAGGAAATCCCACCATAGTATCTTTTACGGTTTCTGACAAACCCTTCCAAAAGAGAGCTGCCAAGGCACCATCATTCCAGGTAGTAAGGACCGCCCACTTTTGGAATTTTTGACAGTACAACTCTGCAGAATCCCAACCCTGGATCAATGCCAACAGTGCCTTTTCAGCCTGATCAATAGCATTAGGTTCATCATACAACAACCCCAAGGCTTGAAAAAATGCATTCACATTAGTAAGAATAGGTTCATCAGGTTTCAAAGAAAACGCCCAATCCTGGGGATCGCCACGCAGCAAAGAGATGACAATTTTAACCTGCTGCGCGGAGCTCCCCGACGAGTTAGGCTTCAAGGCAAAAAATAATTTACAATTATTCTTAAAATTCAAAAATTTAGACCTATCCCCAAAAAACACATCAGGAGTAGGGATCTTTGGTTCAGCAGCATGTGAATGAGCAAGATAGGCGGAAATTCCCCGCACTTCAGCAGTGAGCTGCTCCACACGATCAGACAATTGCTTCATCTCCATTGAGAAAGAAAAAAAGAAAATTCCCCCTACGGCCTCAGAGACATAGAGGAAAAAATATACACAAAAAAAAATTCTGACAAACTCTCTTTTTTTTTTTTTACAATTCTTTCCTGCTATTGAGTACCCTAGGATCTGCGGTATGGCTGCTGATTCTGTTATGAATGAGTCACCGAAGGAGGCAAAAACAAAAATACAAGCTAAGTCCAGAAAACCAGAGAGGTTGGTAGCTATCGCATTGCAGACCCCTGATCCTATCCACAACAACTAACAGTAACCATGGTAGACCCCTCGATCACAGCCGGAGAACTAAATAGGCCTAAAGAAAGAAAGGGGAAATCTAAAGTGCCCCAGAGCAGACCCCAAAGCAATAGGCAGCCCCCAACATATAATGACGGTGAAGCAAGATGAAAACACTAACACAGATAGAAAGATAGGTTGAGCAAACGATGGGGCCCAAGCTAACTAAACAGGACAGGAAAGAAAAGCTGCTGTCTGCAATCCGTAAAAAACCCTACCAAAAAATGTCCCAACCGTCCGATAGGAAAAACAGGCCCTGAAGTCGCTAGGACTTCAAAAAGACTATATCAGCACTCAGGTAAATTCTGAAGACAGAGCAAAGAGACAAACTGATCAGAGACAAAAATGGAACTCAGCACACCCCCGACCGGGGATGGCTGAACTCCAAAAACAAGGTAAACAAAACAAAACAAAACTAATAAGTTCAATAGCAGAGCAAAAAATTATCTTTGGGAAGCAGGAATCAGACTGGTCTCCAAGAATCCAGCAGAGAAATCACCAGCGACTCAGAAGGGCGTCGGCTGCCTTATATCCAGTCAGAAATTCCTGTTACCCAGTCATCATCTACCAGATCAGGTGTTTGGTAATCAGCCTCACTACCTTCCTTCACCAGAAGAGGGAGTTCATCAGGCATCGACGGTGAAGGGGAAAATGAACTCACAACAGCCTTTATCTTATCATTTACAGGGAAGGTGCGTTTTTTTCTTTCCTCCAGTCCTCCAAACATCACATCCTCCAATGATTTAGGAGTTTTTTCCTCCTTAAGGCCCATAGTAGCCCTGATAGCTTTGACCAGCTTTTCCACGTCCTCTGTTGGGAAACACGGCCGGCCCCCTATATCGCTGTCCGAGGAGGATTCTGAGGACTGAAAAGAGGAAGAGGAGGTGGAGGGGGACAGGGATCTTTCCCGACCTTTCTGCACTAGCGAGGCCTCCGAATCAGAATCCCTTCTACGGCTTTTTTTATCCTTCTTTTTAAGGGCTGCCTTTAGGGAGCCTTTCACCTCCTGTTGTATTAACGCTTTAAGGCTAGTCACCGAATCAGGGGTTTCATCCTGTATGGTTTTGTTTATGCAGTCAGCGCAGAGGTCTTTCTGCCACTGTTCTGCCAGCAGGTGTTTGCATAGGGCGCACTCTCTATTCTTTGTTTTGCCGCTAGACTTCCTCGACCCCTAGTGATCAAACAGAAAAAATGGAACCCTGTTACCATAAGGGTGACATTCACGTAGATCACTCACCACCACTGACACTCAGGGGTACCGATCTCGGAGGCTCCTCAGATGCGCTCATGACGTTTCTTCTGGACGTCTGAGTCATGCCGGTCGCTTTTACGACTGCCTCTCCCACTTGAGACCTGGCTAGTCATTGCTTGCGTTGAGAAACATGTGATAGTGTCTCCGCGGCTGATTGATTTACATGTTTTTGCATATTTCCCATAAGGGATGGGGGCATTGCTCTAGAATCACTGCGTTGAGAAACATGTGATGGTGTCTCCGCAGTGTTGGATGTTGATCTCCATGTGGTCACTCATCCTCATTTTCATAGTCTTTTACTAGGCATTGCTCCTACTAGCCAGTTTCCTACTCCACACTGATGAGGGGCAATACCCCGAAACAGCTGTCTGTGGATGGATACCATGTTTTGGCATAGGTGGTTTCCTTCATTGGAGACTGCCCTTCCCGTGGTTGTTCCTTCCCTGTGAAAGACCTGGCTAGTCATTGCTTGCGTTGAGAAACATGTGATGGTGTCTCCGCGGCTGATTGATTTACATGTTTTTGCATATTTCCCATAAGGGATGGGGGCATTGCTCTAGAATCACTGCGTTGAGAAACATGTGATGGTGTCTCCGCAGTGTTGGATGTTGATCTCCATGAGGTCACTCATCCTCATTTTCATCTCCCACTTGAGCGGCTGCTCCTGGTATGCTGGCGGCTCGGCCTGGCATCTGGCGAGAGCTCTTGCTGCTGCTGCTTCTGCTGCTGTCGCGGCTGCTGACGCTGCTGCTCATCCTGCCCCACTTCCATTGTGAAGCTTTGGGCATGAGTGCGTCTTCTGTGGTCATCCCCCTTATGAGGGGGATCCACTGCACTCTCCGCCTCCTCCGGTTACCCCCACAGCCCCTCCCCCCGCCATGCCGCTGGGATCTTCCTTTACCGGCCGGCGTTTTCCTGATGGGCGCCGCCATCTTGGATTTCGACACCGCCTCCCGACGTCACGTGGGCACGCCCCTTCCCAGCGTGCCCTGCGTGCGACGTCAAAGGGGCACAACCCGGGAGCGGCCGCTCCTGTATTCATGGCAGAGGGGGGAGGGTGGTGCGGCAGCCATGGCAGAGCCCCAGGACACCAGGCCATGCTGCTCCTACGCCCGCTCGGACGCTGAGCCCCCGGGGGACCCGCGGACGGCGCTTCCCCCTCCCAACGCACAGCGCCCAGGACCCCGCCTGTTCTTCCACGCCGGCACGGGAGAGGGGTAGGTACGTGTGACCGCTGTCTTCAGCACACGGGTCCCTGTCAGGACAGGTAACCCAACTGAAGTGAGGGAGAGGTACCGCCCTTTTATCCTCAGTAGGGTTCCTGTCCTGACTGGGCGGATCCCCTCTCTCATGTGTGCCGTCATGGGAGACGGGAAAATATATATTTTATTGAAACATATTAAAACAATGTACTGATGAAACCTCTGTTGTATGACACAAAAGGCTAAATACATCCTAGAGCATAGACTAATGTGAGGATAGAGTGATCCAGTAATGCTTAACAATGATCAACTAAGTAGAGCAAAACGTTAACTTACTAAGAGGTATACCAAACTAACAATTAATTGCGTTCAGCCTGAAAAACTATCATAGTGAATGCTAGGTGAAGAAAGGCTCCCCATAGAACTAACAGCATAAATAGCACTGGCCCACTCTCTTTCCAAATTACAGAGACCAATGGGTAATTATCCTTGCAAACCAAATATAAGCAAGTGCCCCGACAAAATTCATAGCTTACTAACACTGTTAAAAATAAGCTAGTGTGAGTCTGTCAATGCATAACTCGCGGTCAAACAAAGTATATCGTCAATTGCTTACATGGATTAGAAATAGCCGCGTGTCCCTCTCCCTGACGCGCGTTTCGTCCTCTTCCTCAGGGGCGTATTCTAGGTTTCCAGAGGGGATTCAGGACCCTCATCTGTCAGTCAGGGGCTACAGTGGCTCTATCTATTGCATGGATAAGCGGTTGATTTTTTTCAGTGAGGACTGGATTGTGTAATGCTTTATTTCTACTCTGGGGGCGCTTTAGGGAAATTAAACACTTGCTGGAAATGTCTAAATTGGACTGGATTCTATCCAAACAATGGAAGTTTTAGTCTTTACCTTCCAGTTAACAGGGTTAAACTCAATGATGGATATTCTACTCTTAGGTTTTTAGTTAAGTCATGACTACATGCTTATTCTGCCTCTGATTTTTTGTTAATTTTTATCACTTAATCAATTTGGCCAGAATTGTCCAAATACAGCGACACCCTCGTCCACAGGTTGTGTCTGGCGTTGCAGTACAGCTTCATTGAGTCAAGGAGACGAGCTGCAATGCCGCAGTTTATTTTGGAAGAAAGCAGTCAAGTTTTTCTAATCTTGGACAGTTCTGACATCTGTGCATATTTGAAAGGGTTAAATGAGCTAAAAAAATTATAATGAGGAGTGCAATAAACACCAGGCATTTTGCCTCCTTTATTTCTCGTCCCCCACACTGGCTGTAACATCGCTAATGCTCTCTGGTACATGGAGTCCTAGTTTGCAGATGAAGAGGGCGCTTTTACTTCGAAGAATGACCCCAATGTCCTTCTCTGGCTGCACAATGTGAAATATCATGACGGCATCCTTAAAAAGCGGAGGGGGGGCTCCGCACTTCTCCATTGTTAGTATTGTCTATCTCTGTCCGCTCATATTTGGACTAATTTGTACATTATAACTTTTAATATTTATATTAAAGCAAGAACAGAAAACAAAAAAAAGAAAAATACAAATAATTTCTCACATGGCCAGACAATTGTTATTGTTAGTAATCCAACTGTCACGATCCATTTCTTGGATCTGTGTCAGATCTGGATTTCCTCGCATTTAAACCTTTTTTCCTTTTCGGCCATTGGGGGTTAATATAATAATAATCTTTATTTTTATATAGCGCTAACATATTCCGCAGCGCTTTACAGTTTGCACACATTATCATCACTGTCCCCGATGGGGCTCACAATCTAAATTCCCTATCAGTATGTCTTTAGAATGTGGGAGGAAACCGGAGTACCCGGAGGAAACCCACGCAAACACGGGGAGAACATACAAACGCCTTGCAGATGTTGTCCTTGGTGGGATTCGAACCCAGGACCTCAGCGCTGCAGCGCTAACCACTGAGCCACCGTGCCGCCCCAATATGAGTTTTTGCCCCCGGTGGCCGCTGGTGTTACGTCAACTGTAGTTGGTCTGCTGATGGATTTATCCCCCCGTGGCTGCTGGTGTTACTGCATGGTTACTGCATGGTGATTTATTATCTATGCAGGTGGTGACTACTCCTCCTCCTTCCTATAAAAGGTCATCAGGTGCTGTAGATCACTGTTGGTTATACACTTGCTCTTGGGAGACCAACCTAGCTGGAGTTCAGGAGCTGACAGAGTTCTGTGGTGCTTCAGTTGCTTTCTGTTGTCAAGTGGCTGTAATATCCACACGTCATGAAGAATTCAAGGTATTAAACTTTAGATATGTTTTATTCTTCGTCCTCCAGCACACAGCATAACAGTTGCATTCCCATGCTACCAGAAGTGAAAGTGAAACTTCCCTTCTCATCCCTCTTGTCTCCACCCCCCAAGTCCCATAAGTCTGGCTTGCTTAAAGAGACAGATCTAATTATTATACATTACATCATCCCCCTTTTTTTTTTTTTTTTACTATAAATAACCCATATTACTGATAAATGCAACAACATGAAAACGTCCAAAGAAATCATATGTCCGTTTTGTCTTATTTGTTCAATTCAAAAACCAGAGAAACAAACAAAAAAACAAAACAAAACAAAACAAACAAAACTGTAATTACACTTCTTCAATAAGCCTCGATGGAGCTCTTCTCTCTCGTGTAGGATAACGTCTGGGCTCATTGAGAGAGTTCATTATTGATGGACCAGCTACCTCTTGTTGGTCCTCTCCACCATCGGATACCAAATCTTCCACCAAAGAGAGTTCATTGTCATCATTCTGCGGTATGACTTTAAAATATGAAGAATTTCGCGTTATGGAGTGTCCATCTCGTTCAGCTGTGATCATGCTGCCTTTCCTTTTAGTAACATATTTTGCAGGACCATATACAGGTGAGGTCTTGTTGGTTGGTCTTTGACGTACCACCACGACATCCCCTCTTTCGATGGCACTTGACTGTGTCCTTCGCCTTCTGTCTGCATAACGTTTCATGGCTTGTTTGTTGGAGAAATCTGTGGATCTCACTGAGGAGTCACTCAGTCGGGGATGGCTGGTCACATCAGGGAGAGGTATACGCAGGGTTCTGCTGAACATTAAATGAGCTGGAGCAGCATTAGTAGTGGAGTGTGGCGTATTGCGGTAAATACGCATGAATTTGTATAATGACTGTTTCAGTGGGATGTGCTCCAGACTCGCTGCCTTGATACGTTTCCCCAGAGTACGCATAAAACGTTCCACAATTCCATTGGCTTGCGGCCAGCAAGGTGTGATTTTCCTGTGATTGAATCCCAAGTATTCAGAAAATTGTGTAAACACATGTCCATTGAATGGAGGTCCATTGTCTGTTTTGACCACTCTTGGAATACCATATGCCGAGAAAATGTCGTCCAGCTCTGGTATGACATTATTAGCAGATGTTGAAGAGATAAATGAAATGACAGGGTATCGAGAATATTCATCAATTGTTACGAGAATGTATTGGCCATTTGGCAATGGTCCATATATATCGACTGCCACTTCCTCCCAGACAGCAGTGGGTAACGGAGACATTTGTAATGGCTCTAAGTTTGATGATGGAGTGATTAATTGACAAGTAGAACAGCGTCTAATCTTTTCTTCCACCAAGTGATCCATATTTGGGAACCACACTTTTTCTCTGAGTAACTTCTTTGTGCCAACAATTCCTAAATGACCTTCATGTGCTATCTGTATGACTAAGTTACGCAAAGTCTTAGGTACAACTAGTTTGGTACCTCGAAGAATGAGGTGTTCTTCAGTGACTGATAATTCCTCACGTACGTTTGAGAATAGTTTTAACTCTTTCAGATCTCAGAATCAGGAAATTTTTCCTTTTGAATTTCATGCCACCTTCGATTTTGGATGATTTGTATTAGGGCACAGAGTGTCTTGTCTTTTGTTGTTTCATTTATAAATTGATCAAGAGAAAGTGCTTTTGGCACGGCATGATCTGTAACAAAACGTAGGTATTCTTCAATGGAGGAATGCACAGGTATATCATCATTAGTAGGATGTCTTGAAAGATAATCAGCCGGATTGCTGTATTTTCCAGGTTTGTGAACAATTTTATAGTTGTAGTCCTGTAGACGTAGGCCCCATCGTTCAATTCGTGCAGGCATTTTAGCTCTGGGATTTCCAAAAATTGTAAGAAGTGCTTGATGATCTGTGACAATGGTGAAGAGAGCTCCATAGAGAAATAAGTGAAAGTGTTCACATCCCCAGACAACTGCCAAGCTTTCTTTTTCAGGTTGAGAATATTTTCTTTCAGTGTTTGTTAAGCTCTTACTTGCATAAGAAATGATGTGAGGATTTTGATTGTTATCCTTGTACTGCGCTAGAATAGCACCCAGTCCCACGGGACTGGCGTCCACAATCAGTTCAGTTCGAAGGGCTGGATCAAAATAAGCCATAGTGGTTGTCGAGCAGAGTTCATTTTTAATTGTTTCAAAAGAGGCCTGACAGCCTTGAGACCATTGAAAAATACAACTTTGTTTTGTAAGTTCCCGTAGTGGATTGCTGATTGTTGAAAAATTCTGAATATATCTAGCACAGTAACTTGCCATTCCAAGGAAAGAACGCACTTCACTGGCATCCTGTGGAATTGAGGCTGTTCTGATAGCTTCCACTTTCTTGGGGTCTGGTTGTACTCCTTTTGCCGAGAAGATGTGACCATAGAATTCTAATGAACCCTTGTCAAACTCGCACTTCTCTTTGTTTAAAGTGAGTCCAGCAGAAAGCAGACATTCGAAGATAGCATATAGAGCACGATTATGCTCAGCTTGAGTTTTACCAAAAACCAATATGTCATCACTGTAATTAAAGGCATTTGGGATGTGTTGAATGACACTCCTTATTGTATCCTGAAAAATTTCTGCTGCTGAGCAGACTCCAAAAGTCAATCTTTTGTATCTTTTGAGGCCCACATGGGTGGAAAATGTGGTCAAATATCGGGACTCTGGACTCAGTTCTAATTGATGATATCCCTTATTGAGGTCGAGCTTTGAGAAGACGGTGGCTCCATTTAATAAATGAATAATGTCATCAATCGTAGGTGAGATATGTCTTTCCCTCTGTATAGCGGTGTTGGGCAGGCGCATGTCAACACACAGTCTCACTTGATCAGGAGTCTTTGGTTTTGGAACTACCACAAGTGGAGAGACCCACGGGGTGGGACCAGTAACAGTTTCAATAACGTCCTCATCCATGAGCAATTGGAGTTCTTTTTCTACCTTCTGTCTCAGGTGAAATGGAATACGCCTGTGAGGCTGGGCTACTGGACGAACATTGTCATCCACATGAAGGTGTACTTGAGAGTCCTTTAGTTTTCCCAAACCACTAAATAGGGAGGGAAAGCTGTTCACCATAGTTTGTACATCCATATCCGCAGGGTCAGTTATGGTATGAATAACCTGGATGAGCCCTAGCTCCAAGGCAGTGTGATAGCTGAGAAGACAGCCTCCCGATCCTTGTAATGTGTGGAAAGTGGTTTTCTGCCTGTTTTCTTTATATCTAATTTCAGCATCAAATTGTCCCATTACAGCTAGAGGAGTTTTAGATCCATAAGGAAAGATTTTAGTCTGCACTTGTTGTAAGACTGGCCTTGTTTTCAATTGTTCATATGTAGTGCCATCTATGATATCCACTGAAGCTCCTGTATCTATTGTAAAGGTAATGTCAGTGTTGCAGATTGAGAGTGTAACACAGGGAGACTGTACTGAACCAGTGACAGAGGTAGTGAACACATAGTTCTCAGTCGCAGACATTTCTTCTGTGTCCTGATTTATCACTTTTACCTCTGCAGATTTTGTCATAGGCAGCGGAGGCTTGTAGTGCGCTGATTTGCAAACAGCTGCAAAATGATTCCCTTTTCCACATTTACTGCAGGTTTGTCCCATAGCTGGACATTTGTTCTGGTGGTGAGGGAAATCCTGTCCACATCTATAACATTTCTTCTGTTTCTGGGCTTGTTTGTCTGGTAAATTTTTCTGTTTGAGATTATGCACATGTAATTTATCCCCATTCTCCATTACGGTAGCCTGATGTTCTGTTTGGGGTTGAAGTAGCCAGTGAGAGCTTTAGTGCAGTTGTTGTATGTGTCTGTTTCTGCTGCAGGTAAAGTACTGTATATGTCATAGACTCCTGTGCCTGCACAATGCAGGAGCAAAGCTCTCTTTCTTTTCTCCTCCTTTATGTCCATGGCTTCTAGGAAATTCTCAAATCTGTTTAGCCATTTTCTCCAGTTATGGGAGAGATTAATGACATCAGTCATATCAAATTGTGGGAATGTGTGCAAGTAGTCAGCCATGATAGAGTCTCTCAGTGGTGCTGGCGTGTGAAGCGGTAAAATATAGTCCGTACTCACAGCAGTAGGTGATTATATCCCATCCTCGTCGCCAGTTGTAATATCCACACGTTATGAAGAATTCAAGGTATTAAACTTTAGATGTTTTATTCTTCGTCCTCCAGCACACAGCATAACAGTTGCATTCCCATGCTACACAGAAGTGAAAGTGAAACTTCCCTTCTCATCCCTCTTGTCTCCACCCCCCAAGTCCCATAAGTCTGGCTTGCTTAAAGAGACAGATCTAATTATTATACATTACAGTGGCTACTCTGCTGTCCAGGAGTATTGCAGCAGCGCAAGCTGAGTATTGTTTTGTTTTACCCTATCTGTATGTCTGTAGAATCTTTCCTTTGGGTTTTTTGTGGTAGTACACTTTTTCCCTGTCTCACTCCTGGGGAGGAGGTTTGGGGGCTTTAGCTCAGGGCTAAACAGGAGACAGGGACAGGTCGGAGACTTGGGCCTCACTACCATTAAGTGTACCCCCAAGTTAAGGAAAGTTAGGGCACCCCCTTAGTCTTAGGGGCAGTTCAGCGGCCCTTCTTCCACCTCACCTGTTTTCACCTTACTGCCCCGTGACACCAACACAGCAACTAAATTATTACCTGTCCAAAAATAATCTATTCACAATATCTGTAAGAACCACCAAGATGAGTGGTTGTACTTTTACTGTAGACATGTAGTGTTGCTTCCATCTGATTACTTAGCCTTACTGGTTTTTGGTATATAATCTGGGAGCAGCATGATGAAGGTGCACAGACCCTGATTCCAGCGACATATCACTTACAGGGCTGCTTGCTGCAGTTTTCATAAAAGCACAGCTCTATCAGTTCTCTAAATTCTGAGCTCTGGCCAACACCGCTGATTGGTAGCTTCCTGTGTACACTGTGCATAGGTGGAAAGCTGCCAATCGGTGGTGGGGGAGGGGTTATACAGAGCAGAATGACTACATGACACGATACAACTCCGTCCTGTAGTGATAATCTGCTGATAAAACGCTGTTTTATAGAACCTAACTACACCAAACAGCCCCCAAGACTCAAGGATGAGGTGCATTTGCTGCTTGTGCATCCCCTATAGTTACTCTACTGCCTCCGATCAATACTCTCTTATCTTAATAAATTGATTGGTATTTGAATACAGATTTGGCTGTGAACAGAGAAAGTTTTTTCTTGCTTTGACCCCTGGACTTGTGACAAGATTTCTCTATTTTGATGGAAAATACACTGTGTTCTCAACAACCAGCAATGTCACAATCGTCAATGGTTATACGACTCAGATAAATTCCTATTGTCACAGAGGAAGCCCACGCTATTCGGCCCACTCGGGCTGTGACAAACGCAATCTGACAGAAGAGGTCAGTTATGAGCTCAGGGCCAAAATTAATGCACAAATGAATGTCCAGAAGATCTCTCACAGAAGTAATGGAAGTGCCACAGCCAGTAATACACGGGTACATATAGCAGGTGCCCATAGAACAATATAACAATTCCATTAAGTCGCCAAAATCGCAATGCTACCTATAGAACAATGACACAATGCCGCCATATAGCGCTTAAATGCCAATAAAGGCCAAGTAACACACATGTCTCAATAAAAGTGGCATACAATAAACAATGATTGATGAGGGTTGCAAACCTTAAGTGGCATCCCCTTCAGCAATGATGGTCGAATGTATTATACATCCTCTGATATACCCAAAGTATGTTTTTACACATTTACCTCACTGGCCTCCCTGCGAGCCAAGAATTAGTATAAGCCATAAATTAGGAAGTTGCTATTTGCACAGTGAAGTGAACAGAAATTATATGACTTCATAGTAAAACTCCAAAAGGATCCCGCTGATAGATCAACAAAATGTAATAAGCATTTATTAAAGTTAGATAAAATATTATGCACTGAGTAAATTCATAATATATAAGTACAATGGCCACTATAGTTTTGGTTTGGTAAGTTATATAAATTTAACTGCCTGCAACCACCACTAGAGGGAGCTCAGTGTATATGGATTTCCTAACTATGAAGACTATGCTGGCTTATATTTATTATAGAAGAGAGCTCAATCACACATTCCTATAAGATCTTTATCTTCACAGAATTAACATTTCCCAATCCTTTTCTAGATCAAAGTGAGCATCTATCTATTGCAATTAGTATCATTTGTGCAGTCATATCCTCAAGAGGCCAGGCTGATGAGATGTGATGTGTTCCTTGCAGACATATTGTTTCCTGTTATGTAGCACATCACTCTGATGTTACAGACACCCCTGTGCCCGCTGCTCTGCCTAATCATACTGGGGTCTATTTTATATATCTCGGGAGAGGATTGTGCCGCACAAGTTCCTAGTAGCAACTATGGCCCCCATTGTGCCCATCACCCTGGAACATAGGAATCATTGGGAAGCTATAAATACCAATGAGATAGGACCTGTGCCCAGGCTGCCCTCCGCCACCCTCCAAATGGGCATTGTAAAACACAGCAGGGTCTACCTATAAATAAGGAAGGGGAGATCGACTCATGGGTCCTGCAAACCTTCTCTCCATGAATGGGAAGGTAAAGTTGCTGTGAATAAATGGAGGAGTAATATACATTTAGGCTTATATTCTTGCACATAGGGGCAGTATTATAGTAGTTATATTCTTGTATACAGGAGCAGTATTGTAGTAGTTATATTCTTGCACATAGGAGCAGTATTATAGTAGTTATATTCTTGTACATAGGGGCAGTATTATAGTAGTTATATTCTTGCACATAGGGGCAGTATTATAGTAGTTATGTTCTTGTACATAGGGAGCAGTATTATAGTAGTTATATTCTTGTACATAGGGGCAGTATTATAATAGTTATATTCTTGTACATAGGGGCAGTATTATAGTAGTTATATTCTTGTACATAGGGGACAGTATTATATTAGTTATATTCTTGTACATAGTGGCAGTATTATAGTAGTTATATTCTTGTACATAGGGGCAGTATTATAGTATAGTCTTGTACATAGGGGGCAGTATTATTGTAGTTATATTCTTGTACATAGCGGCAGTATTATAGTAGATATATTTTTGTACATAGGGGCAGTATTATAGTAGTTATTTTCTTGTACATAGGGGCAGTATAATAGTAGCTATTTTCTTGTACATAGTGGGCAGTATTATAGTAGTTATATTCTTGTACATAGCGGCAGTATTATAGAAGATATATTCTTGTACATAGGGGCAGTATTATAGTAGTTATTTTCTTGTACATAGGGGACAGTATTATATTAGTTATATTCTTGTACATAGTGGCAGTATTATAGTAGTTATATTCTTGTACATAGGGGCAGTATTATAGTATAGTCTTGTACATAGGGGGCAGTATTATAGTAGTTATATTCTTGTACATAGCGGCAGTATTATAGTAGATATATTTTTGTACTTAGGGGCAGTATTATAGTAGTTATATTCTTGTACATAGGAGAAGTATTATACTAGTTATATTCTTGTACATAGTGGCAGTATTATAGTAGTTATATTCTTGTACATAGGAGGCAGTATTACAGTAGTTATATTCTTGTACATAGGAGGCAGTATTATAGTAGTTATATTCTTGTACATAGGGAGCAGTATTATAGTAGTTATATTCTTGTACATAGAAGCAGTATTATAGTAGTTATATTCTTGTACATAGGGGCAGTATTGTAGTAGTTATATTCTTGTACATAGGAGCAGTATTATAGTAGTTATATTCTTGTACATAGCGGCAGTATTATAGTAGATATATTCTTGTACATAGGGGCAGTATTATAGTAGCTATTTTCTTGTACATAGGGGGCAGTATTATAGTAGTTATATTCTTGTAAATAGGGGCAGTATTATAGTAGTTGTATTTTTGTACATAGGAGCAGTATTATAGTAGTTATATTCTTGTACATAGGAGGCAGTATTACAGTAGTTATATTCTTGTACATAGGGAGCAGTATTATAGTAGTTATATTCTTGTACATAGCGGCAGTATTATAGTAGATATATTCTTGTACATAGGGGCAGTATTATAGTAGCTATTTTCTTGTACATAGGGGGCAGTATTATAGTAGTTATATTCTTGTAAATAGGGGCAGTATTATAGTAGTTGTATTTTTGTACATAGGAGCAGTATTATAGCAGTTATATTCTTGTACATAGGGGCAGTATTATAGTAGTTATATTCTTGTACATAGGAGGCAGTATTACAGTAGTTATATTCTTGTACATAGGGAGCAGTATTATAGTAGTTATATTCTTGTACATAGCGGCAGTATTATAGTAGTTATATTCTTGTACATAGCGGCAGTATTATAGTAGATATATTCTTGTACATAGGGGCAGTATTATAGTAGTTATTTTCTTGTACATAGGGGGCAGTATTATAGTAGTTATATTCTTGTAAATAGGGGCAGTATTATAGTAGTTGTATTTTTGTACATAGGAGCAGTATTATAGCAGTTATATTCTTGTACATAGGGGCAGTATTATAGTAGTTATATTCTTGTACATAGGAGGCAGTATTACAGTAGTTATATTCTTGTACATAGGGAGCAGTATTATAGTAGTTATATTCTTGTACATAGCGGCAGTATTATAGTAGATATATTCTTGTACATAGGGGCAGTATTATAGTAGCTATTTTCTTGTACATAGTGGGCAGTATTATAGTAGTTATATTCTTGTACATAGCGGCAGTATTATAGTAGATATATTCTTGTACATAGGGGCAGTATTATAGTAGTTATTTTCTTGTACATAGGGGGCAGTATTATAGTAGTTATATTCTTGTAAATAGGGGCAGTATTATAGTAGTTGTATTTTTGTACATAGGAGCAGTATTATAGCAGTTATATTCTTGTACATAGGGGCAGTATTATAGTAGTTATATTCTTGTACATAGGAGGCAGTATTACAGTAGTTATATTCTTGTACATAGGAGGCAGTATTATAGTAGTTATATTCTTGTACATAGGGAGCAGTATTATAGTAGTTATATTCTTGTACATAGGAGCAGTATTATAGTAGTTATATTCTTTTACATTGGGGCAGTATTATAGTAGTTATATTCTTGTACATAGGAGCAGTATTATAGTAGTTATATTCTTTTACATAGGGGCAGTATTATAGTAGTTGTATTCTTGTACATAGGGGGCAGTATTATAGTAGTTATATTCTTGTACATTGGGAGCAGTATTATAGTAGTTATATTCTTGTACATAGGAGCAGTATTATAGTAGTTATATTCTTGTACATAGGGGCAGTATTATAGTAGTTATATTCTTGTACATAGGGGCAGTATTATAGTAGTTATATTCTTGTACATAGGGGCAGTATTATAGTAGTTATATTCTTGTACATAGAGGCAGTATTATAGTAGTTATATTCTTGTACATAGGAGGCAGTATTATAGTAGTTATATTCTTGTACATAGGAGCAGTATTATAGTAGTGTGATAAAACACTCTGGGATCGCCTTTGCTGGGGTCAAAGGCCACGTGCATTCAGCATGAAACTCAGGCGCAGAGCTGGGATTCGGGTATAACTGACTCTGGGTCAGGTTTATTAATGGTGAAAGCAATGCATCAAAGAAATAAAACATAAAACAAATCCTTGCCTGTCCGGCACTAACTAAACAAAGTACAACCTAACTACCAACTGGCGGGCTTCTCCCGTCCAGCCAAACCACAGTTGCAGTGGGCACTGCTTCCACTCACGTGTGTGTCTCTCACACAGACAGGCTCTCTGTGTTCCCAGGCTGAGACACTCACACAACCACCTGGCATCCTTTTATATCCACCTCCCATTATTCATTAGTAAGCAGGTGTGATACTGACCAGACTAGGCCACATAGGAAAGGAATCTGGGCGAGATATACCTGCCCTCATCCACTATTCCCACATGATTCTCACATATCCCCCCCTTCTGCTCAGACCACTCCGGTCGAGCAATGACACCCGCCAAACAGTGCACTCGGGACAGGGCATCTGCATTTCCCATCTGTACCCCTGGGCGGTGCTCCACCGTAAAAGTGTAGGCCTGCAGGGCAAGGAACCACCGGGTCACCCGGCTATTCCGTTCCTTGTTCAAGTGCATCCACTTGAGAGGGGCATGGTCAGTGATCAGCCTGAACTTTCGGCCCACCAGGTAATATTTGAGGGCCTCCAGAGCCCACTTAATGGCGAGGTACTCTTTTTCTACGACTGCATACCTTTGCTCGTGTTTATTCAGCTTCCTGCTGAGATAGAGGACTGGGTGTTCCACTCCGTCCCTCACTTGTGAGAGTACAGCCCCGATACCGGTATCAGAGGCATCCGTTTGTACCACAAACTCACTGCGGAAGTCCGGAGTCACCAGTACGGGCTGAGAGCAAAGTGCCCGTTTTAGGCTATGGAAGGCTTCTTCAGCCGCTAAACTCCATTTAATCACAACAGAGTCTTTCCCTTTTGTAAGATCCGTCAGGGGGGTAGCGATGGCTGCAAAATTGGGTATGAACCGGCGATAATAACCGGCGATCCCCAGGAAGGCTTGCACCTGCTTCTTGTTGACAGGTTGTGGCCAGTCCTGAACCGCCTGAATCTTATCAACCTGGGGTTTAACAACACCCCTCCCAATTACATACCCCAAATACCGGGCTTCTTCTAGCCCGATGTGACATTTCTTGGGGTTCGCGGTTAGACCTGCCTCCCACAGGTCGTCAATCACAGCTTGTACTTTCTGGAGATGAGTCTCCCAGTCCAAGCTGTAAATGACAATGTCATCCAAATAGGCCGAAGCGTACCGCCTATGTGGCCTCAAGACTCGATCCATCAGTCTCTGGAAGGTCGCCGGTGCCCCGTGCAGTCCAAATGGCATATACACATACTGAAATAAACCTTCCGGCGTAGCAAATACTGTCTTTTCTCTGGCAGCCTCCACCAGAGGGATCTGCCAATACCCCTTTGTTAGGTCTAGGGTCGTAATATACCGAGCTTTTCCTAACCGATCTATTAACTCGTCGACCCGGGGCATGGGGTAGGCATCAAATTTTGAGACCGCATTCAGTTTCCTGAAGTCATTGCAGAACCGGATGGTGCCGTCCGGTTTAGGAATTAGCACAATCGGGCTGGACCACGCACTGTGCGATTCCTCAATGACTCCTAACTCTAAAATTGCCTTCACTTCTCGGGAAACGGCTTCACGGCACGCTTCCGGGATTCGGTAGGGCTTTACGTGAACTGTGACACCAGGTTCCGTTACGATGTCATGTTTTATTAGCATAGTCTGCCCGGGTTTTTCTGAGAAAAACTTTTGGTTGTGAAGTAGAAACTGCCTGACTTCCGTCTTTTGCCGCTCCGAGAGAGTCTCTGCAAGCCGTACCTCCGGTACGGTATGCGAGCAGACAGGACGGGCCAGCTCCGCTGACAAGGCAGACCGATCCTTCCAGGGCTTCATCAGATTTACATGATAAATCTGTTCAGGTTTCCGTTTACCTGCCTGGTATACTTTGTAGTTTACTTCACCAACTCTTTCCTTGATCTCAAAGGGGCCCTGCCACTTTGCCAGGAACTTACTGTCCACCGTGGGGACCAGGATCAACACCCTATCTCCGGGTGCAAACGTACGGATCTTGGCGCCCCTATCATAGATTCTTTTTTGGGCTCCTTGAGCCTGTATCATGTGTTCTTTGACGATAGGCATAACAGCCGCAATACAGTCCTGCATTTGTGTGACGTGATCTATCACTGTCTTAAACGGTGTGACCTGACCCTCCCAGGTTTCTTTTGCAACGTCTAACAGTCCGCGAGGACGTCGGGCGTACAATAACTCGAAAGGCGAGAATCCCGTGGAAGACTGGGGTACTTCCCTGATGGCAAAAAGCAAATACGGAAGTAAATAGTCCCAGTTCTTCCCATCCTTGTCTATCACCTTTCTCAGCATCTGCTTCAGAGTTTTATTGAACCGTTCGACCAACCTCTCTGTTTGAGGGTGATACACGGATGTGCGTAACAGTTCGATTTGTAACAATCGGCAGAGCTCCTTCATTACCCTGGACATAAAGGAGGTCCCCTGGTCGGTGAGTATCTGTTTTGGTATACCGACCCGACTAAACACATGCACCAGTTCCTTGGCAATCGTCTTGGTGGCCGTGTTACGCAAAGGGATGGCCTCCGGGTAACGAGTGGCATAATCCAAGATGACCAGAATATGTTGGTGTCCACGTGCAGACCGTGGAAGGGGCCCAACTAAATCCATCCCAATCCTCTCAAACGGGACTTCAATAATAGGTAGGGGTACCAAAGGGCTACAGAACCGGGGCTTAGGTGCAGAGGCTTGGCAGTCAGGACAAGACTCACAATATACTCGAATATCGTGATGCATGCCTGGCCAAACAAAACAGTGTAATATCCTTTCGGTGGTTTTCTGGACTCCCAGGTGACCTCCCATCACATGTCCGTGGGCCAGGTCCAGCACCTGCCGCCGGTAGGGTTTTGGCACGACTAATAGTTGCACCGTATCTTCCCCCTTTTTCTCTATCTGATAGAGTAAATCATTCTCCAGAACCATGTAAGGATATGCCAGCCTAGAGCCAGGTTCAACGGGTACCCCATTTATCACTTTTACATTTGTCCTAGCCTGAGAAAGGGTAGGATCCTTTATTTGCTCGCTTTGGAAGTCATCTTTCTGAACTTCCAAATCCGGCAAACGGGGAGGTGGACGGCTGTCGGCCTCCTCCTCTTCCCCGGTCTCCTCCGTATCACCCGCCATGACTGAAAACGGGAACTGTAGGTCATTCCCAGCAGACTCTTCCCCCGAGTCTTCCGGGGAGACCTCTTCCAGGGGTTCGGGACCCACACGCGCCCTGGGAGAAGAATCATGTACACTATTACCCGAGGGCATCAACTGATTCTCCCACAATTGCCAGAAATGGGGAAAATCCCGGCCCAGGATAACATCATGCAATAACGCCGGGACGAGTCCCACTTTATGTTGCACAGACCCATAGGAAGTAGTAATGCATATGACCGCGGTGAGGTACGAACAGGTGTCTCCATGCACACACGTTACAGAAAATTTGTCTGATGGTCCAGTCGGGGCTGACACCAGACTGGCCTTCACCAGAGTCACCACACTTCCCGAGTCTAACAATGCCACCACATTTTTGCCATCAACAGTTAAATCACACAGGTGTTTCTCCACATCCTTTTGACCAGCATTCACACTCACTACCCGTGCAACCATAGACATGCGGTTTTTAGAGTCTGTGACGTCGCACTGCATGGGTTCAGTAGTGACCGGACAGTTCGCAGCAATATGTCCCATCTCTTGGCAGCGGAAACACCTAACGGGCCCCTTGCTTAGACCATAGTTCATTACTCTCGGCCTCGCAGTGCGGGCAGTCCCGTTTTCCTTCCCCACTGTCTTAGGGATTTTTCCATCTCCCCTACTCCCTGGAACAGTCTTACCGGTTCCCCGTGGAGATGATGAAGAACGAGGTGGGGTAGCGTCGTCTCGGAGTCCTTCCGCCACGGAGTAACGTTCAACCAGATCCACCAGTTGATCTGCCGTCGTAGGATTTCCATGGCTTACCCACTTCCTCAGGGCTGGCGGTAGAGCTCTCAAGTACTTGTCCATGACGACTCTCTGGATTATCTCTGGCGCTGTCAACACCTCGGGTTGTAGCCACTTCTTCGTCACATGGATCAGGTCGAACATCTGTGACCGCGGTGGTTTATCCGGCTGATAAGTCCATTGATGCACTCTCTGTGCACGGACAGCGGTCGTCACTCCCAGCCGGGCCAAGATCTCGGCTTTCAGTTTGTCAAAGTCCTGCGCGGCTTCAGGCTCTAAGTCATAATAAGCCTTTTGGGCCTCACCGGAAAGAAACGGGGCAATCAGGCCGGCCCATCGTGCCTTCGGCCATTTTTCTCGCACCGCCGTCCGTTCAAACGTGATCAGGTATGCCTCGACGTCATCTTCAGTCGTCATCTTCTGCCAGTACCGACTCACGTGAATCACTCTCGACTCGGCTTCCAGGTTAACCTCCTGTAGGCTTGCCAGGCGCTGCGCCACCTGCTGGAGAAGCGAACGATCGGTAGCTGTCATGTCCACCAGCTCCTTCAGCTGGGCCATCATCACCCGATTAGCTTCTTGCTGGACGGCGGTGGACTGTACCAGCACTTTCACCACGTCCTCCATGCTCATGCTTGCAACGTGATGCCCGCGTTCTCCACCACAATGTGATAAAACACTCCGGGATCGCCTTTGCTGGGGTCAAAGGCCACGTGCATTCAGCATGAAACTCAGGCGCAGAGCTGGGAGTCGGGTATAACTGACCCTGGGTCAGGTTTATTAATGGTGAAAGCAATGCAAAAGGAAATAAAACATAAAACAAATCCTTGCCTGTCCGGCACTAACTAAACAATGGACAACCTAACTACCAACTGGCGGGCTTCTCCCGTCCAGCCAAACCACAGTTGCAGTGGGCACTGCTTCCACTCACGTGTGTGTCTCTCACACAGACAGGCTCTCTGTGTTCCCAGGCTGAGACACTCACACAACCACCTGGCATCCTTATATATCCACCTCCCATTATTCATTAGCAAGCAGGTGTGATACTGACCAGACTAGGCCACATAGGAAAGGAATCTGGGTGAGATATACCTGCCCTCATCCACTATTCCCACATGATTCTCACAGTAGTTATATTCTTGTACATAGAGGCAGTATTATAGTAGTTATATTCTTGTACATAGGAGCAGTATTATAGTAGTTATATTCTTGTACATAGCGGCAGTATTATAGTAGATATATTCTTGTACATAGGGGGCAGTATTATAGTAGATATATTCTTGTACATAGGGGCAGTATTATAGTAGTTATATTCTTGTATATAGGGGCAGTATTATAGTAGTTATATTCTTGTACATAGGGGGCAGTATTATAGTAGATATATTCTTGTACATAGCGGCAGTATTATAGTAGATATATTCTTGTACATAGGGGCAGTATTTTAGTAATATTCTTGTACATAGGAGTAACATTATAGTAGTTATATTCTTACGATAGGGAGCTGTGCTAGTGTCTTTTCTACAGTATGGTTCTCTGTGACCATCACTTGCATAGTTTGGTTTTGATCCAATACAGTTAACAGTTTCCTTTACAAAACAGCAGAACACAGTTCATCGAATCGCCAATGTCAGAGATATGACAATGAAACTGTGCTCAGTTTCCATGGTAACAGAAATACATTTTGCTGATCTGCAAAGGAATTATCACTGTACTAAAAAATCTTCCATACAAGACCCAAGTCACATGAGTGGCAGATGTGCCAGTCGTCCAATTCTAAATATGCCCATATATTCCCTGCCACACAAAGGCATGCTGGGACTTTCAGTTCTACACAATTAGATGTTCAGGAATCTTGAAAAGCCGTGCGACAACCACTGTGGGATCTGTAATGGACCTCACAATGGTTTCCTACCCTTAGAGCATTAGGCCGGAAGTTCAGTCAAGTGTTTCTTATCTTACATTGTTTGTTTCTATGGACGGCGGCTTATTTCATGGAAAAAATATTTACTTATCACTCAGGCATTCAGTGTTCACTTGACAAACAGGAGCCACCGCCTCTGTCGCGGGAATCAGGATTCGTTCTGTCATGAAATTGAAACTGACTTGGTCAATAAAGGAATATTATATCTAGGCCTCAATTCTCAAAACTGCCTAAGTGAAAAACTGACTTTGTTGCCCATAGCAACCAATCAGAGCTCCGCTTTCATTCCTGAAACTGCTCTGGTAAAATAAGAGCTGCTCTGTGATTGGTTGCTATGGGCAACAAGGACATGGTTTCTTCTAAATAAGGCCTAACATTAACATGACAATCCCAAAAAGACTCCCAAATAATATGGTGACCGTTACTGATTTATATGATGAGATAACAGATAGAAAGTAAAATCCTTAAACACTGTATGACGTCTGATATAGGTGTCATCCCCTAAAGGAATTGTCTACTTTGAACAATATATTTTTATTAAAAGGATCAATAAAGAAGTCCTGCAACTGGGACCCCCAGTCATAATTTGTATAGGGGAAGCCTGAAATCGAGTGTCATTTTTACCATTAGCGCCGCTACAGAAGAAAAAATACATTACGCATCTACAGAAATCAACATGGGGGGTTACCGGCTCTTTATAAGGACACCGGCTCAGTACATAGCCTTATTGACAAATGTCAATGGTTCATGGGAAAAACATGTTCTAAGTAAGAAAAAGCACTACTGCATCTTATTGAAGGTGAGCCGCACCAGTATTGTCCAGGACATTATGGCAATCAAAATTTGGCAATAATGGGTATATTAGTTGGACATCCATTAACAGAGAGCCCCAATAGGTGGCTATTTTGCAGGACCCCCCACCTACTATGTGACATTTATAATCCTGGTGTCAGAAGGGGTGGCACAACGTTGCCAGTTACCTCCGTGCCCCCCATAGCTATGCCCCTGACATTTCCCTTCCTTGCCTAATTCATGGCACGGTCTGGTCCATTCCCTGTCTAATACAGAACTGAGGGGCTCCACTTTGTTGTTTACCGGATCGCAGCTGACAGTGAGACACCGACGACAGCTGATAAGAATGACATGCAGGCAGAATTGCTTGGCAAGGTGTTGAGGAGTTCGGGGCACGGATTTGGAAGCGACACTTGGTTATTTTGGCCCCACATAAACTAAAGATAATTTTGGAATGCAACTTGTATTTAAAAGGGAAATTCCTCCCAGAAATAATAAAAAATAAAATCCCAATTTTTGCAGTTACAGTCTGGTTTCTACATTGTGACAATTTGCAGCTTTATCTGAATTAGGTTTTTTTTTTTTCCACTCTGTCAGACTCCATCCCTTTATGCTCCCCCTTAAAGGGGTTGTACACCATTTTTATTAGTTTAAAACTAGGCCCATGGTGATCCTAACATTAAAAGAAAAAAACTATACTTGCCTACCAGACCCACCTGTTCCCCCGCCGGTCTCCTGGCTTCCTCTTCTGGAAGAAATGTCAGATGACTTCTGCAGTCAACCAGCGGTCACTGATTGGTTGCAGTGGTCATTTATCTGAAAAAAAAAGTCTGCTAGGTCTTTCTGTCGGCTCAGATGGAGTATTACTGCTTTCAGCCAATTATGACTGGAATGTTGATATTGGCTCATGAATGAAGCTGAAAGCTAATAGGGCGCGATGAATGGTGACCCAGCTTAGTTGCATTGTCCATTGGACTCTTAGGTAGTCCTAAATTTGCCTTTTGTTTCTCTAGGAGCTCAGAATACTTTACACTGCAGTTCTTCTTGTTTAGATTGATTGCTTGTCAC
Source organism: Dendrobates tinctorius (assembly GCF_039654945.1). NCBI lineage: Eukaryota > Metazoa > Chordata > Amphibia > Anura > Dendrobatidae > Dendrobates > Dendrobates tinctorius. Next base: position 7,228,732 of record NW_027361709.1, read on the forward strand.
AAAAGTGAAATTAACCCACAGGTGAGAAAAAAATTGGGTGATGGCCCCACAATGAGCCTCAATGTAGGGATCTGATGTAGCAATGATCAGTATGAATGTTTCTCCATCTGGAGGAATACTAGTCTGCTGGAATAAGAAGGAAATTCATTTATCTCATGCTGTTCCTCGAACTCCTGGAGTCATCAAGGATCGGTATAAAAATAGTTACTGCCATAAATGAATGATGGCTTCCAGTTATATTAACACACCGGGCAAGGTGAACTGACAAACTGCGATGTGCCCATTCCCCCAATAATACTCATGGTAGCACTGATTACTTCTAAAAGGGATTTGCTCATGTTCCACCCCACAGGGTAGGTTCTAAAACAGTGATAGGTGTGGGCGTCTGACCGTTAGTATCCTAACCCATTTCAAGAAAGCCTAGCAATAGTACAAATGCCATAATTTTTTTCTGACGAACGCATAACTTGTAGCTAATGGGTTCCAATGTCCCAATACAAACTCTGTGGCCGGTATCACACATGCGAGAAACTCGGACAAGTCTTTCATACCCGGCACTGCCGCCGGCACTTGGAAGCGGACAGTGCGGCTGTATAGAAAGACTCCCCACAACCACCATTACCTCCTAATGTCTAATTTTTAATACTGGTGTCTTCTTATTGGAGCCTTATGGCCCTGCAGACATTGGGGAATGGGTGCAACTGCTACCTCTGTGCCCTTTATAAATATGGCGTTTTTTGGAACACGTAAAACTTGTGGCTGGACCCTATTACGATTTTGTTACATGGGGCCCTATTTGCAAATAGGAGGTCTTCCCTGATCTCCAGCAGCAGTATACTGGCATATGAAGGTTCTTGAATAGGGCATCCCTGTGCGGTAGGATAGGGATTGTTGTTTGTGGCTGTCAGGAAACACCAGCGGGCCACCATATGCATTTCATTACGGCACCTTCCCGTGTAGATTTTATCACCATTTCTGGTCATATCATTACCAATTAGCATTCACTACGAGTGCAGCAATTATAAATTCTGCCTTTTATAAGATTCTTAAGGAGATCACTTACTCTTTAAACATCTATCTCTCTGGAGGACCCCACAGATCTACTCGTTACACGGACAGACCATTTTTGTAAATAAAAACTGTGCAATACTCTGTTTCTCCTCTGGAGGCGCTGCAGGGAAATATAGCACTACTTCTACAGTCCCCCACAGCTGAGTGGGACGCCATGGAGTAATCTTCCATAATACTGATTGATAGGTTTTGACTAGAGTTGAGCAAGAAGATTTGCAGGACGGTGGTCCAGTGGCGAGGCTGGTAGTCTTTAGTCGGCAAACCTCCTCCTACCTGCCGGCATTCCCGGCTTCTCTTTCAATTAGTTGGCCATCAGCATTGCGACGTGACCTAGACATAATGTGGCGCTTGGCAACTAATCAAAAGGTTAGCTGAGGATGCGGGCATATAGGAGGAGGTTCACAGGGCTCTGGTCTGGTGGCCATGGACTACTAATGTGGCCATTATACTGTGGTCCTGCAAATGCTTTTGGTCAAATTATGGGCAAGCGTTGGTTTGGTTGATCTCAGTGCGGCCACAGAGTTTTTCTATTGCAGTTTAAACCAATAAGCAAAAACTTATTTTTTTTCCAATTACATAAATGGCTTATATTATAATGTTATATAACTCTTAAAAAAATACATAAGTATCAAATGTTCCTGCGCTCTCACCACCGAGTCTTTACATAACAGGTACCCTGTAGACTGTACGCACGCCGTGCTCAGCCCACGCTTTTCCTTCTTTTATAGGTATAAGTATAAAAAGAAACAAAGGATTTTTTCCTTTAATAATTGGGGAAGAAAGTGGCACTTTAAATCCGCAGGCAGCAAGGATTGAGCCCACGTTCATGTATACCTATGTGGCCGTGGGTTTAAAAGTGCAAAATGTAACTGTGCAATAATTGAGCTCGGTGCTTTGCACAATATGGTGGTTGGTAATGTCTGATGTCCAGCAGGAAGAAAATCAGCGTGGCGGAAAGCTTCACAGTCTGCACAATACTGCCACCTTACTGTGATACAATGAATTACACACATATTAACCAAGTCTATACTAAGGCTAGGGAGTTGGGGAGCAGATGTAACAGTCCCTCCAGACAGTATATTAAAAATCCTGGGGCTTCAGACCAAAAGTCCAAATTGAATTTCACCCCATGTGCCCCCATCTGCCATGACAACTACCCATTGGAAACTTTCAGTCGCATCACAAAGGCCATTGGGGGTGACAAAGGGGTTCACGCTGTTACTAACCATTGGATGCCATGGCTGCTGTTCACCGCTGCATGCAAGGGGCTAAACTGCTGCAATGAAATGTGGCTCTACCGGTTACCACAGAGTGTCTGCTGTGTAAGACAGCATGTGGAGCAGGCTCAGCACATGAGACCGCTCCATATAACTTCTGCGACACATATGTACAGCACATGTCGGAAGAATGGGGTGGACGCTTGGCATGCGGTCACACTATCTCATGGGCAACCCATAATGGCCTGCTGCCATTGGTGGTATGCCACTGAGACCCTCCTTTGGGACTGTTGGGTTCAAAAAGCTACGCTGCGTCATAGGAAGACACCAGTTTTATATGTATCACATGGTATGTGGACCCCGCTTACAGATTTTGCATTAGGGCCTTTTTAGCGTTAACATCATAGCATTTACATAAACCCTTCAGACTTATGGAAAGGTGGCCATTCATGCACTCTTAACGGATTTGCATGGGTATTCCAAAAATTGGCTACCCGCCCAGCAATTTTTGGAACTCCCATACATGTGAATGGAGAGAACTACACCCGTGCAGTCACATCTCTATGTCCAGGGTTGAACGATGGGACTCCATTTTGAACAAAAAGGAGGTTCTCCATGGTGAGACCTGCATCTATCAAACATTTATGCCATATTCTAAGGATATGCCATAAATATTCCAGATGGGATATAAAGTAGAGTATGGAATAAATAAAAAAGCATAGATATTGAAAATCTATGAGCAATTGGGTCCCTTTGCACCTTCTTCATTGCCATTGTGTGCCATATGGTGCTAGAGCTATTTTTCCATACAATTCAGAAATAACACTTAGGCCGGGGTGAGACTTGCGAGAAACTCGCACGTCAGTACCCGGCACTGCCGCCGGCACTCGGATCAGACCGTTCAGCTGCATGTATTTCTATGCAGCTGAACGTTCCTCCGTTCCCGAGTGCCGGCGGCAGTGCCGGGTACTGACGTGCGAGACTCGTGCGAGTTTCTCGCAAGTCTGACCCCAACCTTAAGCAAGTGAATAATACTGCCACACAGTGCTGGTTCACCAAAGTAGTGCAGATTTTTCAGCCACAGGTGAATGTTGTGCCACAAAGTAGTAATCGGGGTGTGGTAAGAGAGACCACCTTACGATGGCACACCTCTGATATTCCACTGGCAGTGTCTGTGCCAGCCATAGAACAATCCTGATCTGGATTTGCACTAGTCACTTGTCAAATACAACCTATTACTAATTTTTGCTTATGGCGTGGTGTTTAATTGCATATCTTTTCACACCCTCTATATTACTGACGCCCTCAGATTAGTTCACCAAGGAGCGGTAGCTGGTACCAAGCAGATATAAGGTGGAAACAATAGAGACTTCTACGTCAGATGGGATCAGTAGATCTTGAAAGTTTGATAATCTCTATCAAGGTTTCTGGGCCGAGCACCTTAAAATCTCCAGGGCAAATATTCTGCAAAATCCAGATAAGGTTCAGCAGTACTGAGCATATAATGATGGCTGGTAACAAGGCGGGAAAGAGGGCACAATACAAAATGTCCAAAGTGCCAATACACCCTGCTGCTATACAAGACCAAGACAGGGTATTTTGGTGCCCTAGGCAGATTATGGTGACGGCGCCCCCTCTCCTGATGAATTCTCAGCTCCCAAGTAAAGGAATGAGTCAGAGAGTAAGGTAAATGGACCTCCCATTTTTCACCAAAAAATACCAGCAAAAGTAAAAAAACGAGATGTCCTTTAGGGGTGAGGCCAGGAGAGTGCGTCTTCAAAATTAGATATGGAATCAGTCATTATTTGTGGACCATTTACACAATACGAGGCATAAATGGCGATATTCATCCCTGACGTCCTATATTATAATGTCAGAACCCAGGATGGTCATGGAAACTAATATGACTTACCGATAATGGTTTCAATGAAAGTGGGCTCATTTGGCAGACGCTCTAATGGAAAGAAAACGCACCCCATTATAGATAAAGGGATACGGATATGGATACGTATGATGGGTTTTAAAGACGCACTCCCATCAAAATTTTTATCCTCTTAAGGACATATTCACACATTCAGTATTTTACATCAGTGCTTGTAAGCCAAAGCCAGGAGTGGGTGAAAAATGCAGAAGTGGTGACGTGCTTCTATTATACCTTTCCTCGGAGTGTGGCTTACAAATACTGATGTAAAGTACTGAACGTGTGAACGTGGCCTAAAGGGTATATCCGGGACTTTCTGGAAAACAAAAAATGTTCCTAAGCACTAACAGGCTGATAGTTGCTACTTACCTGCCTGTTGCGCATTGAGCCATTCTTCCCAGATATAGAGCGGTCACAGACCGCTCCAGTCGGCGATTCAGCTGCCTCTGCAAACGTAACGCCGACAAAGCGATGGATTCTTTTCTGTTCCGCTCTGTTAATGGGGCAGGACAGTTAGGCAGTGGGAATCCGGCTGTCAATCAGAATGATGTTGGAAGTGCTTGGGCACATTTATTTTTCAGAAAGACCTGGATATACACTTTAATATATTCCAATCATCATAATATTATACAGCACTGTTCACTTACAATTGCTCATTTTGCCTTTCTACCCAGATAATTATTCTCTTTCCATTAGGTCTATGACATCAAGTGATAAATAAGGCTGTGTTCACATGTAGCGTTTTTTTCACGTTTTGCCAAAAAAATCCGCTCAAAAAACGCTTAAAATAAGCTTCCCATTCATTTCTATGCATTTTGCACTTTTTGTGCATATTGCTGCGTTTTTTACCGCAAAAAAAACGCTTTGTGATAAAAAACGCAGCATGCTCATTAATTTCGCGGATTTTTCCGCATTTCTGGCTAGTTCTATGTGTCTGGAACCGCACGGAAAAAAAACGCATTAAAACCGCGCGTTTTTTGCGCAAAAGTTTATATGCAGAAATTTTCTGCATACGTGTGCACATAGCCTAACTGACAAGCTGAATCCCATAAGGCTATGTGCACGTGTATGCAGAAAATTTCTGCATATAAACCGGATTCCTCCCCAGAAACCGCACGTTTTTTTTCTGCGCGCTTTCCGCACGGTTTTTGCGCAAAAAACGCGCAGGTTTTATGCGTTTTTTCCGCATGGTTCCAGACACATAGAACTAGCCAGAAATGTGGAAAAATCCGCGAAATTAATGAGCATGCTGCGTGTTTTTACCGCAAAGCGTTTTTTTCGCGGTAAAAAAACGCAGCAATATGCACAAAAAGTGCAAAATGCATAGAAATGAATGGGAAGCTTATTTTAAGCATTTTTTGAGTGGATTTTTTGGCAAATCCGCGCAAAAAACCGCTGCGTGTGAACACAACCTAAGTCGGGCCCATATACATTTGTATCTCATGAACCTACAACTCCCAGTAAGTCCTTAACAATGGTAAGGAGATGCTGGGAGTTATCAGTCATCATCAGACTGCGGACCATGCAGGTACCACAGTACTGATGAGATGTAGTCAGTATCATCAGTAAACATTTACATCCAGGGACCATATAGGAGACATTTTCTCTAAGTCTTTTCTTTCTTTTTGTCTCCATCTTGTCCAGACGCCATGACTTCTCACATCCACAAGTCTTCTCTCCAGATTCCCTGTTCTACAGTCTTCTGCAGCACATCCTGAGACAATGCCCTTTAAAAATAACAGTTATTAAAATGCTCCATCCTGGCTGGTATAGATACCCAAAAAGATAGATCAGAGGGTTTCACACTCCTAGTGGTTATAGTTGGAGCTCAAAAGGAATTGCAGAAGTCAAGGAAAGTAGGGAAGCTTTGGCATGCAAGACATAACAATTCGTATTGAAGAATATAATCAAATTTTGATTCTTGAAATTTACAGCTAATATATGAAAGAATAGAAGTAAATATCCAACGTTTTGGCCTTTATGGCCTTTTTCAAGGATTTCTATGCATAAAAAAACCCCAGAAGCATAAAATATAAAACATAAAATATACTATTATACATCAACAAAATGTGTCAAATATTCATTACAAAAATTACAAAAAACATAAATCCATGTTATCCAGTGTATTTTAGAGTCAATTATGGCCGCTAATGTGAATTCACCTGGAAGAAAGTGGAAAATAAAAAAATAAAAAAGGGAAAGAACGAACACAGGCAATATGGCAAATAATGTCAATAAGTGTTCAATGAGGAGGTATTTTCTCTAGCAAAGGTTCAGAGATAAATCATAATATTAATCTTTATAATATAAGTGCTTTAATGCGGGAGAACTTGATAACACGAGGGAGGAGAGAGGTGAAAGGTTCTCATAAGGTATATATCAATCACAGATCAGTGCGGTACATCAGTAATTGACGTCATGGTGAATGTACATAGAGGAAATAAACAACAGTCACAAGTCACATATGAGAATATAAGTGATAGGAAAGAAACAAAAAACAGCTAATCTCATTTTACTTGTAGGAGGGCGAATCGGCGTCTGCTGCGCGCACAAGATCCACTGCGGTAATGTGGGTGCTGAGTGCGGCAGCAGGACCTTGTCACTGTTGACGGCGGTGACGTCATGTCCGGGTGCGTCGTGTGATCGGAGGAGAGTCACATGAGCGCGTGTGCCATGGAACGGCGGAGTAGTCAGAATGTCCCGTAGCGATAGCGCATGCGCTAAGGAGAAGAGAGGGAAAACAGATGTGTGGAAAGTGTGCAAGCATGCGTGGATACCCCAAGATGCTTAAGTGGGTCAGGAGATAAAGAACAAAACAGATATAAGAGGGTGTATGGGTTTTACTCACTCGAGTACGACGGGAGGAAAACAGGAGACTCGTTCCTTTGAAAGTTCATGTGGGTTTATTTCTTCATAAACCCCCAGAAGCAAACACAGAAAACAAACAGCCTTTAGATCAGGCAAAGAAAATACTAATGTCCATAGCAGGGCTCTGTCCCGCCAGGCTTGCCAGACTCTTTGGTGTCCTGCAAAGATAAATCATAGTACGCTTTCTGGGGTTCTCCCATCAAGTATGGCGCTAGTACCTTTGCCCACAGCTCTGGCGGGAGTTTCTCCCTCTCGGCGGCCCTTTCAAACATCTTCAGGAAGGCCTCAACGTCATCCCAGGGGGTCATTTTCTGCAAAGCCCGTCTTACCGCCTTCTCCACATGGGCGTCATCAGCCGGACCTCGGGTTAGGGTGCTCGTCCTGCCCGGGATGGCGGTTGCCAGAAGCTGCATCTGCTGCCGTTGCTCCTGCTCGCTCTGCTTTAACAACAGCCTGTTTGTCTCTTGCTGTTGCTGCTGCAACTGGACCAGGTGTTTCAGCAGGTCCTCCATTTTGTCTGGCGATGCTTGCTGGCTTGCGACAGACTTAACCCGGGACATGCAGTCCTTCCAGTAGCAGTCTCTGCTGGGAACACTGCCCACACGTCTAGCAACAATTGTAGGGGTTTTGCTAACTTGGGTGCGACGGGAGGAAAACAGGAGACTCGTTCCTTTGAAAGATCATGTGGGTTTATTCCTTCATAAACCCCCAGAAGCAAAAACAGAAAACAGCCTTTAGATCAGGCCTGTGGGCACACAGGCTGGGGTAGTGTCCAGTACACCATCTCAGTCTGGAGCTAAACACACAGGAGGCCTTCTCCCTCCCAACACACAGACCATGTGACAAACAGCCTCCATTAAATAGGCTGTAGCTACACCCAGAAGTGAGGTAGATGGGTAGCCAGACCCGCCCATCTCTCATAGCTACCCGCAACCTGGTCCCAAGTGCACCAAGCAAACCTCCTAGTGCTTAGGTGCACTAGAGAAAATACTCAGGGTTACATCACAGAGAAGAGCCATCTCTGTGGCACATACCTCCCATTGACTAGGCGACCATTAGCCACACTACAAGGGAAAGAAAAAGGAGAGCAGGGAAAGGAACAACGTACAGAAAAGGACATCAATGATGTAGGCAGAAGAAAGAAGCAAAATAAAAGAGAATTAAGGGGGGGGGAATGAGAGGGTAAAAGGGGTTAATGGACACAAAAAGGAGGAAGATATTAGTCAGATACCAGGTTCGTTATGTAACCCTAAAAGGTAATTAAAAAAGTTTCAGATCATATGAAACCAACATTTGAACAGAATAGAAATAAGCAAAAACTTGGCACACACTCGTGAGGAGATAGTGGCAGCAAGACGCGGTATCCGCCGCGAATCAAAAGGCGCCATTTGATTTGCGGCGGATACCGCGTCTTGCTGCCACTATCTCCTCACGAGAGACGGCTTCCTGTTCCTCCTCACCTATCGGATCTTTTCTATTCATGCCCAGTTCACCTGAGCAGTACAGCCTTCGTACATTGATGAAGGTCATAGACCGAAACGTCTGTATGTATGTACTGTACTTCATTAAATATCACCTTTCTGCATCAGAAGTCACAAGTGTGTGCCAAGTTTTTGCTTATTACAAGTCACGGATTGGGATCCTACTTGTGCACCACAAAATACGTTAGGGTTGTGCCAACGGTCCTATCTTGAACAGAATAGAAACATAGACAAATATGGGCATCATAGGTTCGGTAGGCTACTTCGCATTCTCTACTCATACCCCTAGGTTCCAGTGTTTTTAACACACAAATTTTGGGGTCCATTTTCTCCTGTTACCCTTGTAAAAATACAAAATTTGGAGCAAAAAAAAAATTTTGTGGGGAAAATGTCATTTTGTTTATTTTCATGACTCAACGTTATAAACTTCTGTGAAGCAACTAGGGTTTCAAGGTGCTCAATACACATCTAGATTAGTTCCCTGAGGAGTCTAGTTTTCAAAAATGGTGTCACTTGTGGGGAGTTTACACTGTTTAGGCACATCAGGGGCTCTCCAAATGAGATATGGCATCCGCTAATTATTCCAGAAAATTTTACATTCAAAAAAGTCAAATGGCGCTCCTTCCTGTTGTGAGTTCATTTTCCCCTTCGTCACTGAGGTCTGGTGAACTCCCTATTCTGGTGAGGGAAGGTAGTGAGCCTGATTATCAGGCACCTGAGCCTAAAGATGATGATTGGCTGAGTGGAGTCACTGACTGGATATAAGGCTGCCGACGCCCTTCTGCCCTGCGGGTGATTTCTCTGTGGACTTCTAGGGCACCAGTCTGATTCCTGCTCCTCTAAAGCTAAGTTTGCTGCCTTGCCTTTTTGCATTTGTGTTTTGCTTTTGCCTTGCTTTGCTGATTCTGCCATTCCCTGCTGGGGTGAGCTGAATCTCCTGTTGCCTGTTGCTCTGTCTTCAGAATATTCCTGAGTACTGACATAGTCTTTTTGAAGCCTAGCGTCTTCAGGGCCTTTTTCACTGTCAGTCTGTTGGCTCTTATTTTCATAGGGTTTTTCACAGATTGCAGACAGCAGCCTTCCTGTCCTTTCCTATCTAGTTAGCTTGGGCCCCGTCTTTGCTCAGTCTATCTTTCTGTCTGTGTTGTGTTCTTTCTTCTTGCTTCACCGTCATTATATGTGGGGGGCTGCCTTTTGCTTTGGGGTCTGCTCTGGGGCAGTTTAGATTTCCCTTTCTGTCTTTAGGCTATCTAGTTCTCCGGCTGTGATCGAGGGGTCTAGGGCATCGTCGGAACCCCCCACGGCTACTGCTAGTTGTGTTGATAGGTTCAGGGTTCTGCAATCCGATAGCTGCCAACCTCTCTGATTTTCTGGACTTAGCTTGCATTTCTGTTTTTGCCTCCTGCGGTGACTCAATCATAACACTTTCCCTTCCGAGCCCTGCCGTGCACCCAAACAGTGGTTTCCCCCAACATATGGGGTGTATCAGCATGCTCAGGAGAATTTGCACAACAAATTGTATATTGCAATTTTTCTAGTTAAAAATGGGTCTAAAGGAATTTTTTTGTGAAAAAAAGTTAAATGTTTTTTTTTTCCTTCCACATTCCATTAACTCCTGTGAAGCACCTGAAGGGTTAATAAACTTATTGAATGTGGTTTAGCGCACCTTGAGGGGTGCAGTTTTTAGAATGGTGTCACTTCTGGGTATTTTCTGTCATATACACCTCCTAAAGTCCCTTCAAATTTAATGTGGTCCCTAAACAAATGGTTTTGTAAATTTTGTGGCAAAAATAAGAAATCGCTGGTCAACTTTTAACCCTTATAACTTCCCAACGAAATAAAAATAAATGTCAAAAATTGTGCTGATGTAAAATAGACATATGGGAAATGTTATTTATTAACAATTTTGTGTGACATATCTCTCTGATTTAAGGGCATAAAAATTAAAAGTTTGAAAATGGCAAAATTTTTAAACTTTTAACCAAATTTTCAATTTTTTTCAGATATAAATGCAAGTCATATCAAAGAAATTTTAGCACTATCACGAAGTACAATAGGTCACAAAAAAATCTCAGAATCAGTGGGATTCACTGAAGCGTTCCAGAGTTATGACCTCATAAAGTGACAGTGGTCAGAATTGAAAAAATTGGCCTGGTCTGGAAGGTGGAAACAGGCTTCGAGGTGAAGGGGTTACAGAGAATGAATCTTTACTGCTCTCCACTCCATAGTCCCTCTCCCACCTCTTAGCGCTTCAGTGCATAGAGGGGGCAAGATTATGGGCGTGGAGACCAAGAATATTCATTTTCTTTAATAGCGGGCATACTGTTCTGCCTCCTGTGACCCTGCTCCTCCTCCTCCTTCAACCTCCCATCCCACAGCCACGCAAAATATGGTGTTGGTTTTTTTGCCCCCAAAGTATGCCTCCCTCAGGAAGGCAGAAGGTAGCCCTCTAGGCAGGTGCCTACCCTGCCTACACCTCCTCCCGGCCCTCCTGCTATAACCTGGGTATGTTCTTGTATATACAGTCATGGCCAAAAGTATTGACACCCCTGCAATTCTGTCAGATAATATTCAGTTTCTTCCTGAAAATGATTGCAAACACAAATTCTTTGGTATTATTATCTTCATTTAATTTGTCTTAAATGAAAAAACACAAAAGAGAATGAAGCAAAAAGCAAAACATTGATCATTTCAAACAAAACTCCAAAAATGGGCCGGACAAAAGTATTGGCACCCTCAGCCTAATACTTGGTTGCACAACCTTTAGCCAAAATAACTGCGACCAAACGCTTCCGGTAACCATCAATGAGTTTCTTACAATGCTCTGCTGGAATTTTAGACCATTCTTCTTTGGCAAACTGCTCCAGGTCCCTGATATTTGAAGGGTGCCTTCTCCAAACTGCCATTTTTAGATCTCTCCACAGGTGTTCTATGGGATTCAGGTCTGGACTCATTGCTGGCCACCTTAGAAGTCTCCAGTGCTTTCTCTCAAACCATTTTCTAGTGCTTTTTGAAGTGTGTTTTGGGTCATTGTCCTGCTGGAAGACCCATGACCTCTGAGGGAGACCCAGCTTTCTCACACTGGGCCCTACATTATGCTGCAAAATTTGTTGGTAGTCTTCAGACTTCATAACGCCATGCACACGGTCAAGCAGTCCAGTGCCAGAGGCAGCAAAGCAACCCCAAAATATCAGGGAACCTCCGCCATGTTCCAAAATGTTTTAGGCTTTTTCAGGTAAGTTTTGGCAAACTCCAGCCTGGCTTTTTTATGTCTCGGAGTAAGAAGTGGAGTCTTCCTGGGTCTCCTACCATACAGTCCCTTTTCATTCAGACGCCGATGGATAGCACGGGTTGACACTGTTGTACCCTCGGACTGCAGGGCAGCTTGAACTTGTTTGGATGTTAGTGGAGGTTCTTTATCTAACATCCGCACAATCTTGCGTTGAAATCTCTTGTCAATTTTTCTTTTCCGTCCACATCTAGGGAGGTTAGCCACAGTGCCATGGGCTTTAAACTTCTTGATGACACTGCGCACGGTAGACACAGGAACATTCAGGTCTTTGGAGATGGACTTGTAGCCTTGAGATTGCTCATGCTTCCTCACAATTTGGTTTCTCAAGTCCTCAGACAGTTCTTTGGTCTTCTTTCTTTTCTCTGTGCTCAATGTGGTACACACAAGGACACAGGACAGAGGTTGAGTCAACTTTAATCCATGTCAACTGGCTGCAAGTGTGATTTAGTTATTGCCAACACCTGTTAGGTGCCACAGGTAAGTTACAGGTGCTGTTAATTACACAAATTAGAGAAGCATCACATGATTTTTCGAACAGTGCCAATACTTTTGTCCACCCTCTTTGTTATGTTTGGTGTGGAATTATATCCAATTTATACACAATTCTTTTTGTGTTTTTTCATTTAAGACAAATTAAATGATGATAATAATACCAAAGAATTTGTGTTTGCAATCATTTTCAGGAAGAAACTGAGTATTATCTGACAGAATTGCAGGGGTGTCAATACTTTTGGCCATGACTGTAAATATATGTGCAACTGCTTTAACCTGGGGATCTCCTGCATATAATTATATATGCAGGATATACAGCTGGTATAACCTGGGCATCTCCTGAATATAATTATATGTACAGCTGGTATAACCTGGGCATCTCCTGAATATAATTATATGTACAGCTGGTATAACCTGGGTATCTCCTGTATATAATTATATATGTACAGCTGCTATAACCTGGGTATCTCCTATATATAATTATATATGTACAGCTGCTATAACCTGGGCATCTCCTGTATATAATTATATATGTACAGCCGGTATAACCTGGGCATCTCCTGTATATAATTATATATGCAGGATATACAGCTGGTATAACCTGGGCATCTCCTGAATATAATTATATGTACAGCTGGTATAACCTGGATATCTCCTATATATAATTATATATGTACAGCTGCTATAACCTGGGTATCTCCTATATATAATTATATATGTACAGCTGCTATAACCTGGGCATCTCCTGTATATAATTATATATGTACAGCCGGTATAACCTGGGCATCTCCTGTATATAATTATATATGTACAGCTGGTATAACCTGGGTATCTCCTATATACGTATAATTATATATGTACAGCCGGTATAACCTGGGTATCTCCTGTATATTATTATATATGTACAGCTGCTATAACCTGGGTATCTCCTATATATAATTATATATGTACAGCCGGTATAACCTGGGTATCTCCTTTATATAATTATATATGTACAGCTGGTATAACCTGGGTATCTCCTATATATAATTATATATGTACAGCTGCTATAACCTGGGTATCTCCTATATATAATTATATATGTACAGCTGGTATAACCTGGGTATCTCCTATATATAATTATATATGTACAGCTGGTATAACCTGGGCATCTTTTGTATATGATTATATTTGTACGGTCGGTATAACCTGGGCATCTTTTGTATATATTATAATTATATATGTACAACTGGTATAACCTGGGCATCTCCTGTATATAATTATATATGTACAGCTGGTATAACCTGGGCATCATCTTTATATAAACATATATGTACAGCTGGTATAACCTGGGCATCTCCTGTATATAATTATATATGTACAGCTGGTATAACCTGGGTATCTCATGTATATAATTATATATATACAGCTGGTATAACCTGGGCATCTCCTGTATACAATTATATATGTACAGCCGGCATAACCTGGGCATCTCCTGTATATAATTATATATGTACAGCCGGTATAACCTGGGCACCTCCTGTGTATAATTATATATGTACAGCTGGTATAACCTGGGCATCTCCTGTATATAATTATATATGTACAGCTGATATAACCTGGGCATCCTCTGTATATGATTATATTTGTACCGTCGGTATAACCTGGGCATCTTCTGTATATATTATAATTATATATGTACAGCTGGTATAACCTGGGCCTCTCCTGTATATAATTATATATGCACAGCTGGTATAACCTGGGCATCATCTTTGTATAATTATATATGTACAGCTGGTATAACCTGGGCATCTTCTGTATATAATTATAGATGTACAGTTGGTATAACCTGGGCATCTCCTGTATATAATTATATATGTACAGCTGGTATAACCTGGGCATCTTCTGTATATAATTATAGATGTACAGTTGGTATAACCTGGGCATCTCCTGTATATAATTATATATGTACAGTTGGTGTAACCTGGGCATCTTCTGTATATAATTATATATGTACAGTTGGTATTACATGGGCATCGTCTGTGTTTAATTATAGATGTACAACTGGTATAACCTGGGCATCTCCTGTATATAATTATATATGTACAGCTGGTGTAACCTGGGCATCTCCTGTATGTAATCATCTATGTACAGATGCTATGATCTGGGAATTTTTAATGTATAATTATATATGTACAGCTTATATACTGTAAGTTATTCATCTTCTGTTTGTAGTGATATGGGCAATGCTGGTATAACCTGGGCATCATCTTTATATGATTGAAGAAACTCCATTAACATTTATATTATGTTGTATCACTTTCTCTATATTTTGCAGAATTACATTTTCAGCTGAACACTCGAGTCCTCATATCACAGAACATGACCACAAAATACAGTACAAAGTCTCCTAAGTGACTATACAGGTGTGTCAGTGTAATCTGTGTGTGCACAGTACTAGTTTTGCCAATTAAAGGCTTTGAGATAATATAGATTTATCAAAAGTCATTGTTTGATTAAGCTTTTTTTTGTACATAAGCCGATGTTTTCATTTCCCATCACTCAACTCTTATGAAAACATTCCTAAGAAGCTTTTAACTTAAAGAGTTATTCCCATCTCCAAGATCCTATCTCGATATGTAGTAGGTGTAATAATAATAATGATATTAGCAAATACTGTACCTCCAATTAGAAATGTAGTAAAGTTCTCCTGATGAGCTATGTCACTTATCCCATGTGCAGGCATTGCAGTAGCTTAGGTATCCATGGTTATGACCACTAGCAACTAACTGTCACTGTATGAGTGGTCGTAACTATGGATACCCAAGCGACTGCAATGGCCTGCACATGACAAAAGCGACATAGTTATCAGAACAACTATACTGCATTTCTAAATGGAGATATTTGCTGATATTATTATGATTACACCTCCTACACATTGGGATAGGATATTGGAGATAGGAATATTCCTTTAAGGTCTCAAATTCTAGGTTGGGGTGGTATTATGACGCTAAGGCACATATGTCAAACTCTGGCTCGTGGACCAAATTTGGTCTGCAGGGTGAATATATTTAGCCCGCAACTCCGAGCGGGTTCCCAGAGTATATTTGTCCACGACGCAGGGCAGGTCTCCCACCCGGCATCACACTTTCTACTATATTGGTATCCTAGATACCGATTCATTTGAAAGGAATGATGGAGGAAGGGGTGTCAGCTGACGCTGCCTCTCCCGTCATTCCCCGTCTGCGTCTAACGTCTCTGCGCAGCGTATGCGATGATGTAATTACCATGCGCCCACTGTGCCGAGGGTGTGCAGAGGATCTGAAGAGACCAGAGTAGCGGGCAGAGGTGAGTATTACTACTTTTTTTCTTACGTGAGGCCAATTATACTGTATGAAGCACTAAGTGAGACACATTTTTACTCTGTGGAGCACTATGTGGGTCCATTATACTGTATGTGGCACTAAGTGGGGCAAATTATATACTATGGAGCACTATGTAGGGCCATTATACTGTATGGAGCACTATGTGAGACCATTATACTGTATGGTGCATTGTGTGGAGCCATTATACTATATGTAGCACTATGTGGGGCCATTAAACACTATGGAGCATTATGTGGGGACATTATACTGTATGGAGCACTATATGGGGCCATTATACTGTATGGAGCACTATGTCGGGGGACATTATACTGCATAGAGCACTGTATGTGTCCATTAAACTGTATGGAGCACTATGTAGGGCCATTACACTGTTCGGAGGACTATGTGGGGCCTATTATACTGTATTGAGCACTATTTGAGGCCATTATACTGTATGGGGCACCATGTGGGGCCATTATACTGCATAGAGCACTATGTGGGGCTATTATACTGTATGGAGCACCATGTGGGGCCATTATACTGTATGGAGCACTATGTGGGGCCATTATACTGTATGGAGCACTATGTGGGGCCATTATACAGGTTTTCCTGTGACTTTGCCCAAGCTTTTGGTTATGGCCTCAGTGTGTTTGAGTCTGACATCCCTGCTCTAAGGGCACGGCAGAAAAACTGAGTGGTATAGTTCCACTGGCTAGGCGCTCTTCACATGTTGTCATCCGTTTGTTCCAGAATAAAAAAAAAACAAAACAAAAAACTAATATATTACAAGTGGAGCAAAACAGTTGTACAATTTCGTTTCGGTGTTGCATCTGTTTTGATTCATTCTTAGAGTACTAGAAATGTACAGAACTTAGGAAACAAAGCCGTTAACAGATGACATAAGGGATTTAAAGGGGTTGTCCACTACTTTAAATTAACCCCCCAATGTATCCCCCCGTGGCCCTTTATGAATTTTGTAAATATCCCACGTTGCCTATACTGCCTGTGAGCGGCGCTATCGCTGGCCGCTCACAGGCAGCACATGACCCCCAGCTGCAGCCGGCTCTTGCTTCCTCTGACATCCTGACAAGTGCTGGCAGCAGCCGGGGGTCCCTCTTCCTCCTTCCGCGCTGGCTGCCAGGCTGTGGGCGGGGTTTTCCCCCCGGTCACACCCGGCATCCACGGTGCGTCCATTCATTGAGAAAGCGCGCGGTGGATGCTGGGCGTGATGCGGGGGTAACCCCGCCTACAACCCAGCAGCCACCGCGGGGACCCAGCGCTGAGTCACGCCTCACTTGTCGTGACGTCAGTGCTGAGTCACGTGCTGCCTGTGAGCGGCCACGGATGGCGCCGCTCACAGGCAGTAAAGGCAGCATAAGGTATTTACAAAATTCATTGGGGGCCCCGGGGGGATACACTGGGGGCTAAAGTAGTGGACAACCCCTTTAACGACCATCCGTTCAGATCCAATTCCCCTTAAAAAAATTGTGCAAACTGTTTGCTCATCCAGAAGAAAAAAACCATTGCAGTCAAACAAAAGATATTTTAGGACATTTCCATCTCTATTCAAACAAATGGGTCCTGTACTTGATCATGTTATTTCTATTTTTATATAAAAAAAAATTGAAGATAAAAAAATGCTGGATGTGTGAACACAGCCTTACTTGTGTCTGGGCGTTTGCCTTCCACTTGGAGCAAACATGTAGGAATTTCATAAAAAATTATAAAAAATCTATCCAATAAGTCAAAAAGGATGAAAAGCAAAGTAAAAAAAAAATGCAATATAAAGATTTTTTCATACCCCTTTATTAAAACATGGTGCCCTAAAAGAGATGCTATAGGGGTCACAGTTGCTGCAATGTCCTGCTACCTAGCAAAACCCCCTTCCATGTCAATCCCTAAAGGTTACATGACTTATTTTGCTAGACTGCATCTAAAATGAGTTTCAAAACTCTGGTAAATCACCTCTGTACAGAATGAACCCAGCATGGTCTTTGTACTAAGGGTCAGTCCAAAATGAGATGGAATTTGGAGAGGACATTACTGACCAGCAGGTGAACGGCCCCAGATTTTGGTCCTCTGTTAGCACCTCACAATGACTCTGCATTCTGCTGATCTGTGCTTTGTATTTTTGCTGAGACCTTTTCATTCCTTCAGGCAAAGGTCAAAAGCAAGAATATATTAGTACAGGACGGAATGTGGAGTTTGACCCTTTGGCCTTAAATTCACCCTTCTGGAGGATCCAAGGAGAAAGACAATTGTGTTGTCTGAGGGTCTCGACTGAATATTGCTGGTTCCAATGGTTGATTCACTTTGGCTTTTATGCAAAATATTCCACTAGTAGTGGAGATTTCCTCTTGAGTCATGGAAAAAAAATGCGAATGACCTAGAAGCAGGGATTCACCAATGTCATCTGAGCCATTGAAGCATCTGCTGTGGTCCATAATTATCTTCTTCTTTTGAGATGAGGCTACCAACCTCAAGGGTCTTCCTTCCCCTTTTCTATCGGTAGATCCAAACTGTCCTAGGAGCTGTTTTTCCAACGACAATGCCAGATCGCTTATTGCTCATGTTAGTATGAGCAGGCTGGGTGGCATAAACCTGCTCCCATAGCTGCAGCGTCTCCAGAACTTGTCTCCCATCGAACACATCTGTGACATCATCAGTCTGTGATTACACAGCAGCTGCCAGCAGCGGATCTTGATGATTAGCCCAAGAGCACTCAGTGCGGCAAAACCATTAACATCCTCATTGATAGCAGCTGAAACTGTAGGTGCTGAGATTTCTGCACGGGGCTCAGACTCCAGACTGAATAAAGCAAGGTGTTTTGAAAATTTAGTTTCCAAATTTTAATCATTTGTGGATGAGTAACGTCTCCATCCTGTGATTCCAATAATTCCATGACTTTTCCCTTCTTAGAGTTGCAATATTAATGTATTTTTATTGAAATCTCAACCACATTTTGTACGCTTTCCCACTTGCTTTTGCAGCTGCTGCCTGGCATTGAGCACTGTTGTTCAGATTTCTATTGCTCAAGATGATGAAGGGCTTCCTTTATTTTTTTTATTTTTTTTTTTTAGGTAGATAGACCTCAATATGGACCACATCTACCTGCAGAAGACCACTGTTCTTCATTTATACCTATTATAAATCTGGAGCAAACAAATCTCCACTCAGGGGTGTAGTTATATTTTCCTGAAATATTTTTCTAATTAGTAATAGAAGTGAGATTTTCTGTAAATGATTGAAATGTGGATTCATTTTACTGCATATACTGCCATCTAGTGCTGAATTGGTTCATGATCTGATCGCTTACAATCTTGTAATAAATGGGATCAGTTTTTGGTTAATTTTAAGGAAAATATTTAAAATTATTTACAATTTATTTCTGAAACGCGTGAATAGATAGGTATCTCTATGGAAAAACTATGTTTCCATTACCTTACGTATGCTTCTCACAAGCCTATCCTAAGTACAAGTCCTCAATATCTTAGTCCCCGACAATCAATTTTAGGCTTCCTACGCCACATCGCCATAAAAATGGAGGAGATGTAGAAAAGTCATTGCTTTGTTAAAGGGGTTTTCTCCTACACAGGATATGCCATCAATCCCTGATGGATGTGGGTCCTAAATCTTTTTGTTGGTCTCCAGTTTATGATATTGAGGCTATGTGCACATGTCCGGAATTCCCGTGTATTTTATGCGGTTTTGCCGCGCTTTTTCACCGCAAAAACGCAGTGTAAACGCTATGAAAGCGCATAAAATAAGCAGCCCATTGTATTCAATGGCATTCCGCACATGCTGTGCTAATGCTGCGTATTTTTCCGCGGCAAAATCGCAGTGTGGAAAAATACGCAGCAAACTCATTCTTTGTGCGGAATCGCGGGAATTCCGCACACATAGGAATGCATTGTTTTCCTTACTTTCCGCATGTGGCTATGCCCACCATGCACAAAGTAAGTGGAAAATGTGCGGATGGTACCCAGGGTCTGGAGGAGAGGAGACTTGTCTGGGTACCATATCCCTGTAAAAAATAGAATTAGAATAAAAAATAGTGTTCTCACCTTCCGGCGTCCCCCGCAGCGTCCCCAGGCCTCAGCGATGCTCCCGGCAGGTCCCGTTCCCAGCGATGCTTTGCGACAATGACCTTTGATGACGTACCGCTACGATATCGCGAGACCGCTACGTCATCAAAGGTCATTGTCACAAGGCATCGCTGGGAAAGGGACCTGCCAGGAGCATCGCTGAGGCCTGGGGACGCTGCGGGGGACGCCGGAAGGTGAGAAGAACGCTATTTTTATTTTTTTTTAATTATTTTTAACTTTAGATCTTTTTACTACTGATGCTGCATAGGCAGCCTCAATAGTAAAAAGTTGGTCACACTTGTCAAACACTTTGTTTGACAAGTGTGACCAACCTGTCAATCAGTTTTGCAAGCGATGCTACAGTTCGCTTGGAAAACGCTAGTATTCTGCAAGCTAATTACGCTTGCAAAATGCTAGTTTATTGCGGGGAATTACGCATGCGGAATTCTAGCGTATTTCCCGCGGCAGGGAGTTGCGGAATTCCCTCAGAAATTCCTGCGGGAATTCCGGACGTGTGCACATAGCCTGAGGGTGTCCATAGACTTCATTGGAAAGGTGTCTGCTCCATAGGAGTCTATGTAATTACAGAAAGAGCAGAGAAAGAAACACAAGTAGCCTTTCAAGATATCGTTCAGCATTTAGAGGTAGCAGGATAACAACATCTACTCAAGCAATGATGGACGTGATATTCGTTGTTCCCAGGTTCCTGTAATACAGGCAAAATTTAGAACCCACAGAAGGTCTTATTCCATTTCTTTTAAAGGGAAATGTATCTCACTGTGTTTCGATCTTTTGGAAATTGATCAGATTTAATTATATAAAAGAAAAGGACATTTAATTTAATATATTGTTCATTTTGAAGCGGTGATTGAATTACAGATCTCCCACAGATATTGATCAAGTTGAAGTCATACAAGGGTCTTCTCAGTAATTTGATGTGATGACTCATTGATTAGGGAGGTACAATGTATAATTTGCTGTTAGTGATAGTGAATCTGTCATTATACAACTGACAGACACACAGAAATCTCACAGCCATTCAGACATACAGCTCTGGCAAAAATGAAGAGACCACTGTAAAATGTTCATTTTGTCTGATTTTTCTCTTTATAGGTATATTTTTGAGTAAAATGTAAATTGCTCTTTTATTCTATAAACTGCTGACAACATGTCTTCGAATTTCCAAGCACTAAATTTTGTATTTATTTTCAGAAAATGAGAAATGGTCAAAATAACAAAAAAAAATGCAGTGCTGGCAGACCTCAAATAATGCTAAGAAAACAAGTTCATAATCGTTTAGAAATAACTATACTAATGTTTTAACTCAGGAAGAGTTCAGAAATCAATATTTTGTGGAATAACCATGATTGTTAATCCCAGCTTTCATGCGTCTTGGCTGCTTTCCACCAGTCTCTCACACTGCTTTTGGGTGACCTTATGCCACTCCTGGTACAAAAATGTAAGCAGTTCTTCTTTGTTTGATGGCTTGTGACTATCCATCTTCCTCTTGATTACATTCCAGAGGGTTTCAATGGGGTTCAGGTCTGGAGATTGGGCTGGCCATGTGTAATGACACCGATGGTGTCACTGGCGCAGCGCTATCATGGGGGAACATGAATGAGCGCAGGGAGTGGAGGAACAAGACACACCGTGCGCAAGGACCTGAGACTAAGCAGTGTGCACAGGACCTGGCACTAAGCAGTCACGTGACCAGGGTGCGGAGTCACCGTGTGTGAGGACAGGGAAGGCAGCTAAACGCGTGGGTTACAGGGCACAGCAAGTAAACGTTATCTAAAGATAGCCAAGGGTCAAAAGCCAGACGAGAGGGTGGTACCTAGGGATAAGACAGAGTAAACAGAGACGAGCCAAGGGGTCAAATAACCATGAAGGACAGGGTAGTACAAAGCAGGATACAGAGGCAAAGTCAGGGGACAAACCGACAAACCGGGTCATACACAGCAAAGCAAACACGCACAGAGGCACAAAGTTTACGGACGAGTCACCTGGGTCAGCAGCCACAAACCGAGTATGCGCAAGTATCGCCGACACCAAATCCAGGAACTGCCAGCATTAAATAGCCGCCCCAGAACCAAAGAGAGGCGAACTAGGATGAACTCTGACCTGACCAGGATAGAGGCGGAACCATCCTGTCCAGAGTCATGACACCATGACAGGGATTTGATGTGTTGGTCCTTCATCCACACAATGATTGACCTAGCTGTGTGGCATGGCGCATTGTCCTGCTGGAAAAAGCAGTCCTCAGAGTTGGGGAACATTGCCTGAGCAGAAGGAATCAACGGTTTTTCCAGGATAACCTTGTATGCGGCTTGATTCATACGTCCTTTGCAAAGATTAACCTGCCCAATTCCAGCCTTGCTGAAGCATCCTCAGATCATCACCGATCCTCCACCAAATTTCACAGTGGGTGCAAAACACTGTGGCTTGTACGCCTCTCCAGGTCTCCGTCTAACCATTAGAAGACCAGGTGTTGGGCAAAGCTGAAAATTAGACTCATCAGAGAAGGTTACATTACTCCGGTCCTCTATGGTCCAATCCTTATGGTCTTTGGCAAACTTCAGCCGGGCTCTCCTTTGCTTCTCATTGATGAAAGGCATTTTTCATCCCGGTCAGTGGAGAGTCGTTCTCTGCCGGTCTGTGGCTTTGTTGTCCACAATGTCTGCTGCTTGACCTTGTTGTAATGGACTGCCGTCTTAGAAATTTTAAGGATGGAGGCAACATGACGCTCAATGTATCCCTCTGCTAGCAAAGCCAGAATTGAGCCCTTCTTTTCCTCACTCAAGACTTTTCTTTTGAAATCCTTTGGCATGGTTAAAAGTTATTTTTTCATTCCTATTACTTTTGGGATATTTCTAGCACTTGTTTTTCCATCCTTGTCCTATTGCAAGAGGATTGTGAACACCACAGCAGGGTTTTTTAGGTGATCACCTAATCATAAGCCCATTTAGTAGAATGAGGTGTACTCTGGTTGGAATTCAACTGACAATGGAATGGAACGGCTGTCAAACATGGAGAGAAGCGGATTTTTATAAAACTGTGCAGTGGTGTCTTAATTTTTGCCTGAGCTGTATAATAAATATTATTATTAATATAACCACACAGAATTACTGACCCTGTGTTGCTGACCCTATGTACAAGTCTATAAGTAATATAAAACTGCTCCTATGTGCAAGAATATAACTACCATAATACTGCCCCATGTACAACAATATAACTGCTATAATACTGCTGTCACGGGGTCCTTTTCTGGTATCACACAATCAACAGAGCAAGCGAAGAGTGAACAATTCCAAGACCTTTATTCAGGCAAAAATACGAAAGGTCCATATTCAGTCCACCACACAAAGGATAAGATAGTCCAGAATAAGAATGCAGTCCAGTATCAGGATAAAATGTCCAGGGAAACGAGATTCCACAACTCTAGCATTCAGAGGATAAAAATGGATCCTTCTCTCTGAAATGCAACCTTTTCACCATCATGTCTATACTGGAACTGACCTGTCCAGCTGCCGTTCTTCCCCCCACCCCCTTCCTTGTCCAGGGGTAGTCCAACAAGTTGCCTCCCAGAGGAGAACAAAAGGCCTTAGGGATTAATGCACTACAGGGGGTCATCAAGAGACAGATACAGTGAGGCTGTAGACTTACAATGTAATAAGAAAAACACTATGAAAATAACTGGAATTGTTAAAAATAGGAATATACAAAAAATGACATCCACATAACATATCACACCATCACAACCTCTCCCCCCAATAATAAGTGAGCACGCCATGAGGTCTACACAGACCTCTGGCCTGCTCACTTTAGTCCACATTGCTCAGTTATTTATAGTTCCTTGTACAGTGGCAGGGGTAGGTCGGCCTGGGGAGCCTATGGTTCTTCTTGTCGAGACAGTCCATCGGCGTTCTGGTGTTGGCTTCCCCACTTGTATTGGATGGAGAAGCTGTAGGGTTGTAAGGACAAGCTCCACCGCAGCAATCTTCCATTGTCCCCTGATACGCGATTCAGCCATGTGAGGGGGTTGTGGTCTGTAACAATTGTGAAGTCTCTGCCATACAAGTAGGGCTGCAATTTTTTTAGCGCCCATACGATGGCAAGGCACTCCTTTTCAATAGTGGCATAGGCAACTTCCCGATCCAGTAGTTTCCGACTGGCAAAAGCAACAGGATGTTCTTCTCCGGCGGCGTTCACTTGGCTAAGTACTGCCCCAATCCCAAAGGTGGATGCATCTGTCTGCACGAGGAACCTGCATTTATAATCCGGGGCAGCCAAGACAGGAGCAGTGACGAGGGCAGTCGTTAACGCTGAAAAGGCATCCTCGCATGCCGTCGTCCACGTCACATTCCTAGGCATGTTCTTGCGGGTCAGGTCGATTAGGGGATTGGCCAAGGTGCTGAAGTTAGAAACAAATTTGCGATAGTAACCAGCAGTTCCTAAAAACGCAGTACCTGCTTTTTAGTCTGGGGTCTACCCCAGTTGCTAATGGCTTCCACCTTGGCAGGCTCAGGCCTTAGTGTCCCACCCCCTACTCTATGCCCGAGGTACTGCACCTCAGCCATCCCTATTTGGCACTTATCAGGGCGAATGGTCAGTCCTGCAGTAAGGATACAGTCCAGCACTATGCCCAAGTGTTTAAGATGTTCCTCCCAGGTTGTGCTAAAAATGGCGATGTCGTCTAAGTAAGCACAGGCAAAGTCCTGACATTGTTGCAACAGTCGATCCACCAGTCTCTGGAAAGTAGCGGGGGCAGTTTTCATCCCAAAGGGCATTCCCAGGAACTCATAAAGCCCGAATGGAGTAATGAAGGCTGAGGGCTCCCGAGCGTCCTCCATTAGGGGTATCTGCCAGTACCCCTTGCTCAAGTCTAACGTGGTCACAAATTGGGCACTGGCCAGACGATCCAATAGATCATCAATCCTGGGCATGGGATAAGCATCACTCTTGGTGGCATCATTTAGTCGTCTGTAATCAACACAGAATCGTGTTGTACCATCCTTCTTGGGGACCAGGACAACAGGAGAGGCCCAAGAACTGTGAGATGGCTGAATAACTCCCAGTTGTTTCATCTCCTCCAGTTCGTTCTTTATCATGCCTTGAACAGCCTCTGGAACCCGGTAGGCAGCCTGCTGGATGGGGCGTTGTCCGGGGGTTTCCACATGGTGACTGGTGAGAGTAGTCTTCCCCGGCTTTGAGGAGAAAGCAGCAGCCCTCGGCCTTAGTACGGCGACAATATCGTCCTTTTGTATATCCGATAAATGGGAGCCATGGGGCACTTGTTCCAGTGATCCTCCCGCTTGGGCAACCTGGAGGAGATCTGGGAGATACTCGTCGGCGGCGGTATCACTAGGGGGGTGGCAGACAGCTAGAACAGGCAGAGATCGGTCGTGGTAGTCTTTCAGCATGTTAATGTGGACGGTTTTCTGTCGTCGACCACTAGAGTCCAGGGCAATAACATAGTGTCATTAATTTTCTTGACAACCTGGTAAGGGCCTTCCCACACTGCTTGAAGCTTGTTGGCAGGGGAAGCAGTAATCATGAGCACTTGCTATCCTTCCATAAATTCCCGGTTCCTGGCATTACGGTCATACCAGGTTTTTTGTCTGGACCGGGCCATTCGCTGATGTTCTTTAGTGAAGGTAGCTAGCTGGGCGAGATGGTCTCTGAGCTCTAGAACATAGGGAACGATGGGCATTCCGGTATCTGAGATGTCTCCCTCCAAATGTTCTTTCAGAAGAGTGAGAGGCCCACGGACCTTCCGGCTAAACAGTAGTTCGAAGGGAGAGAACCCTGTGGACTCTTGGGGAACCTCCCGATAGGCGAAGAGGAGATGTGGCAGGTACTTTTCCCAGTCTTTTTCAACGTCAACAAAAGCCCTCAGCATATTTTTTAGGTTTCCATTAAAGCGTTCACATAGTCCGTTGGTCTGCGGGTGGTATGGGGTGGTGCGAATGGCTCGAACACCACAGGTATGCCATAGGGACTGGACCAGATCTGACATGAACTGAGTGCCTTGATCTGACAATATTTCACTAGGAAACCCTACCCGGGTAAAGATGGTAACAAGGGCCTCGGCTACCTTTACTGCTGTAATACTGGACAGGGCCACAGCTTCAGGATACCTAGTGGCATAGTCCACCACGGTCAGGATATATTTTTTCCCCGACATGCTGGGGTGGGCCAGAGGACCTATGATGTCGACGGCTACACGTTGAAATGGTTCCTCAATTATGGGCAGGGATTGCAGGGGTACCTTATGTCGAGCTCCTGGATGCCGCATTCGCTGGCACACATCACAGGTGCGGCAATAATGGGCTACAGACTGCGAGACGCCCGGCCAGTAAAAACTTTAAGTGAGTCTCTTTTCAGTCCTTTTTCTCCCTTGATGCCCAGCCAAGGGGATGTCATGGGCCAGTTGAAGTAGCTGTTCCCTGTACTTCTGAGGGACAATGAGTTGCCTGGTCGTTGCGTCAGGGTTGCCCTGGTCACTGCCCTTTGTTACACGATAATACAGTCCGTTTTCTCGAGTGAAGCCATCCCCATTATCTCCCATGTGCCCAGTTTCTGCCTTTCGCCTAAGGGCTGCTAAGGTAGTTTCACCCTCTATTTCTCTCCTAAACTCCTCTCTGTCCCAAGACTCTCCCAATGTAGTAGCAGCGAAAGTATTGCTTACCGACTCTGATGCGGTTCGTGGTGGTTGCTCCCCGGTGGGGTCCGGATGACGTAGTGCTTGAAGGGCCTGTAGTCGGGTGACTGCTCCCACAAATTGGCACTGTAACTCCCCAATGTCGTTCCCAAGGAGGATATCTGCAGGAAGTCCTCCCATAACTCCAATCCAACACAGTTTTTCTCCACAACCATAATCCAAACGCACAGAAGCTCGCTGTATATATTTGCGGGCACCGCCCGCCAGGACAATGGGAATTCCCGGACCCTGGTAAATTGCCTCGGGTCGAACCACACGGGGGTCAGCGATAGTCAAGAATGCCCCCGTGTCTCTAAATCCTGACACTTTGTATCCATCAATAAAGACATCCTGCAGGTGGCGTTGCCGTTGCTCTGAGTAGCTAAAGGACAGAGGCCGGAGTCCGTACACTCCAGGAGGGGTATCTATGGTGCCGTGGTCGGTGGTCCACTCTGGTGGGGGTGGTGGTAGCTCTTCCTCAGGTGTGGTGGAATGTACAAGATGCACTGGACGAGGTGGGGCTGCGTGGGGCTCCCTCCGAATCTTGGAGGGGCAGCCAGACTGCAAATGTCCAGGTTGCCCACACCCATAACACCTCCTCTCTGTGATACCCCCAGGTCGTGGTCGGAACTGTTGGGGCCTAGGATTGTGAGCCGTGATTGTCATCGGCTTGCGACTAGGTGGAAGGGCAGATATAATTGGAGGGGGACGGGGCGCGGGAGCAGGCCGTGGTTCATTGTCCAGAAGCCTCCTCCATTGCGGCCAGATAGTAAGGGCTTCATCGGCCTGGGCTGCAGCTCTATCCACGGTACACGGCGTGCGCTCCCGGACCCATTCCTGTACCTCTGCAGAGCACTTGGCAAGAAATTGTTCTATAAGGAACGCCTGTATAACATCTTCCACAGTAAAGGCGTTTTCTGCTTCCAGCCATCTCCGACATGCCTTGGACAACTTATGTGCATACATCCTAAACGATCCCCCCGTGGTGCATGGGAGGTCTCGGAACCTGGCCCTATATGAGTCTGGGGTGATAGCATGGTAATCCAGGATAGTCCGCTTTACAATGTTATAATCCCGATTCCGCAGTGCATCAATGGTTCGGTAAGCCTCCGCCAAGCTTCCGTTCAGGAGCCCCACTAACAAACGCATCCAGCTAGAGTGGGGCACCTCCATCACAGCACACTGCTGCTGAAAGTCTTTGAAAAACCCCTCCACATCTCCAGAAGCCTCATCAAATGGCCTCCAGAAGCCTCATTAAACTCTGTCCGGGTGATCCGTACAGGCTCCCGGATTGTTGGGGTTACACTCCACATTGCGTTACTCCCTTTTTCAAGCTCCATTGCTTCCTGTCTCCGCTGTGCCCGGCGGGCAGCCTCCTCCTTGTACTCCTGAGAGACGCCGGGGCCCAGAACCGCCATCTCTTCATACCACACCAACCACTGGCTTTTCTGGATGGGGATCCCGGTCTCCAGTGCTTGTCCTTCAGACATCTGGGAGGAGGTGGCCGGGCTAGCGCCCACCAGTAGATCGATTAAGGCCTCTTTAGTCAGTCCCTGGTAGTTCAGGCCCAGGTCTCTGGCTCTCTCCTGTAAACTGCATACAGTCCAATTTCTGTACTCACTCTGTGGGTGGTTCTCCATTGGGTTACGCTCTGTTGATCCCACTGCATTGGATGGAGAAGCTGTAGGGTTGTAAGGACAAGCTCCACCGCAGCAATCTTCCATTGTCTCCTGATACGCGATTCAGCCATGTCAGGGGGTTGTGGTCTGTAACAATTGTGAAGTCTCTGCCATACAGGTAGGGCTGCAATTTTTTTAGCGCCCATACGATGGCAAGGCACTCCTTTTCAATAGTGGCATAGGCAACTTCCCGATCCAGTAGTTTCCGACTGGCAAAAGCAACAGGATGTTCTTCTCCGGCGGCGTTCACTTGGCTAAGTACTGCCCCAATCCCAAAGGTGGATGCATCTGTCTGCACAAGGAACCTGCATTTATAATCCGGGGCAGCCAAGACAGGAGCAGTGACGAGGGCAGTCTTTAACGCTGAAAAGGCATCCTCGCATGCCGTCGTCCACGTCACATTCCTATGCATGTTCTTGCGGGTCAGGTCGGTTAGGGGCTTGGCCAAGGTGCTGAAGTTAGAAACAAATTTGCGATAGTAACCAGCAGTTCCTAAAAACGCAAGTACCTGCTTTTTAGTCTGGGGTCTACACCAGTTGCTAATGGCTTCCACCTTGGCAGGCTCAGGCCTTAGTGTCCCACCCCCTACTCTATGCCCGAGGTACTGCACCTCAGCCATCCCTATTTGGCACTTATCAGGGCGAATGGTCAGTCCTGCAGTAAGGATACAGTCCAGCACTATGCCCAAGTGTTTAAGATGTTCCTCCCAGGTTGTGCTAAAAATGGCGATGTCGTCTAAGTAAGCACAGGCAAAGTCCTGACATTGTTGCAACAGTTGATCCACCAGTCTCTGGAAAGTAGCGGGGGCAGTTTTCATCCCAAAGGGCATTCCCAGGAACTCATAAAGCCCGAATGGAGTAATGAAGGCTGAGTGCTCCCGAGCGTCCTCCGTTAGGGGTATCTGCCAGTACCCCTTGCTCAAGTCTAACGTGGTCACAAATTGGGCACTGGCCAGGCGATCCAATAGATCATCAATCCTGGGCATGGGATAAGCATCACTCTTGGTGGCATCATTTAGTCGTCTGTAATCAACACAGAATCATGTTGTACCATCCTTCTTGGGGACCAGGACAACAGGAGAGGCCCAAGAACTGTGAGATGGCTGAATAACTCCCAGTTGTTTCATCTCCTCCAGTTCGTTCTTTATCATGCCTTGAACAGCCTCTGGAACCCGGTAGGCAGCCTGCTGGATGGGGCGTTGTCCGGGGGTTTCCACATGGTGACTGGTGAGAGTAGTCTTCCCCGGCTTTGAGGAGAAAGCAGCAGCCCTCGGCCTTAGTACGGCGACAATATCGTCCTTTTGTATATCCGATAAATGGGAGCCATGGGGCACTTGTTCCAGTGATCCTCCGGCTGGGCAACCTGGAGGAGATCTGGGAGATACTCGGCGGCGGCGGTATCACTAGGGGGGTGGCAGACAGTTAGAACAGGCAGAGATCGGTCGTGGTAGTCTTTCAGCATGTTAATGTGGACGGTTTTCTGTCGTCGACCACTAGAGTCCAGGGCAATAACATAGTTAGTGTCATTAATTTTCTTGACAACCTGGTAAGGGCCTTCCCACACTGCTTGAAGCTTGTTGGCAGGGGAAGCAGTAATCATGAGCACTTGCTGTCCTTCCATAAATTCCCGGTTCCTGGCATTACGGTCATACCAGGTTTTTTGTCTGAACCGGGCCATTCGCTGATGTTCTTTAGCGAAGGTAGCTAGCTGGGCGAGATGGTCTCTGAGCTCTAGAACATAGGGAACGATGGGCATTCCGGTATCTGAGATGTCTCCCTCCAAATGTTCTTTCAGAAGAGTGAGAGGCCCACGGACCTTCCGGCTAAACAGTAGTTCGAAGGGAGAGAACCCTGTGGACTCTTGGGGAACCTCCCGATAGGCGAAGAGGAGATGTGGCAGGTACTTTTCCCAGTCTTTTTCAACGTCAACAAAAGCCCTCAGCATATTTTTTAGGTTTCCATTAAAGCGTTCACATAGTCCGTTGGTCTGCGGGTGGTATGGGGTGGTGCGAATGGCTCGAACACCACAGGTATGCCATAGGGACTGGACCAGATCTGACATGAACTGAGTGCCTTGATCTGACAATATTTCACTAGGAAACCCTACCCGGGTAAAGATGGTAACAAGGGCCTCGGCTACCTTTACTGCTGTAATACTGGACAGGGCCACAGCTTCAGGATACCTAGTGGCATAGTCCACCACGGTCAGGATATATTTTTTCCCCGACATGCTGGGGTGGGCCAGAGGACCTATGATGTCGACGGCTACACGTTGAAATGGTTCCTCAATTATGGGCAGGGATTGCAGGGGTACCTTATGTCGAGCTCCTGGATGCCGCATTCGCTGGCACACATCACAAGTGCGGCAATAATGGGCTACAGACTGCGAGATGCCCGGCCAGTAAAAACTTTGGGTGAGTCTCTTTTCAGTCCTTTTTCTCCCTTGATGCCCAGCCAAGGGGATGTCATGGGCCAGTTGAAGTAGCTGTGCCCTGTACTTCTGAGGGACAATGAGTTGCCTGGTCGTTGCGTCAGGGTTGCCCTGGTCACAGCCCTTTGTTACACGATAATACAGTCCGTTTTCTCGAGTGAAGCCATCCCCATTATCTCCCATGTGCCCAGTTTCTGCCTTTCACCTAAGGGCTGCTAAGGTGGTGTCACCCTCTATTTCTCTCCTAAACTCCTCTCTGTCCCAAGACTCTCCCAATGTAGTAGCAGCGAAAGTATTGCTTACCGACTCTGATGCGGTTCGTGGTGGTTGCTCCCCGGTGGGGTCCGGATGACGTAGTGCTTGAAGGGCCTGTAGTCGGGTGACTGCTCCCACAAATTGGCACTGTAACTCCCCAATGTCGTTCCCAAGGAGGATATCTGCAGGAAGTCCTCCCATAACTCCAATCCAACACAGTTTTTCTCCACAACCATAATCCAAACGCACAGAAGCTCGCTGTATATATTTGCGGGCACCGCCCGCCAGGACAATGGGAATTCCCGGACCCTGGTAAATTGCCTCGGGTCGAACCACACGGGGGTCAGCGATAGTCAAGAATGCCCCCGTGTCTCTAAATCCTGACACTTTGTATCCATCAATAAAGACATCCTGCAGGTGGCGTTGCCATTGCTCTGAGTAGCTAAAGGACAGAGGCCGGAGTCCGTACACTCCAGGAGGGGTATCTATGGTGCCGTGGTCGGTGGTCCACTCTGGTGGGGGTGGTGGTAGCTCTTCCTCAGGTGTGGTGGAATGTACAAGATGCACTGGACGAGGTGGGGCTGCGTGGGGCTCCCTCCGAATCTTGGAGGGGCAGCCAGACTGCAAATGTCCAGGTTGCCCACACCCATAACACCTCCTCTCTGTGATACCCCCAGGTCGTGGTCGGAACTGTTGGGGCCTAGGATTGTGAGCCGTGATTGTCATCGGCTTGCGACTAGGTGGAAGGGCAGATATAATTGGAGGGGGACGGGGCGCGGGAGCAGGCCGTGGTTCATTGTCCAGAAGCCGCCTCCATTGCGGCCAGATAGTAAGGGCCTCATCGGCCAGGGCTGCAGCTCTATCCACGGTACACGGCGTGCGCTCCCGGACCCATTCCCGTACCTCTGCAGGGCACTTGGCAAAAAATTGTTCTATAAGGAACGCCTGTATAACATCTTCCACAGTAAAGGCATTTTCTGCTTCCAGCCATCTCCGACATGCCTCGGACATCTTATGTGCATACATCCTAAACGATCCCCCCGTGGTGCATGGGAGGTCTCGGAACTTGGCCCTATATGAGTCTGGGGTGATAGCATGGTAATCCAGGATATTCCGCTTTACAATGTTATAATCCCGATTCCGCAGTGCATCAATGGTTCGGTAAGCCTCCGCCAAGCTTCCGTTCAGGAGCCCCACTAACAAACGCATCCAGCTAGAGTGGGGCACCTCCATCACAGCACACTGCTGCTCAAAGTCTTTGAAGAACCCCTCCACATCTCCAGAAGCCTCATCAAATGGCTTAAACTCTGTCCGGGTGATCCGTACAGGCTCCCGGATTGTTGGGGTTACACTCCACATTGCGTTACTCCCTTTTTCAAGCTCCATTGCTTCCTGTCTCCGCTGTGCCCGGCGGGCAGCCTCCTCCTTGTACTCCTGAGAGACGCCGGGGCCCAGAACCGCCATCTCTTCATACCACACCAACCACTGGCTTTTCTGGATGGGGATCGCGGTCTCCAGTGCTTGTCCTTCAGACATCTGGGAGGAGGTGGCCGGGCTAGCACCCACCAGTAGATCGATTAAGGCCTCTTTAGTCAGTCCCTGGTAGTTCAGGCCCAGGTCTCTGGCTCTCTCCTGTAAACTGCATACAGTCCAATTTCTGTACTCACTCTGTGGGTGGTTCTCCATTGGGTTACGCTCTGTTGATCCCATTGCTGCCACCAGTTGTCACGGGGTCCTTTTCTGGTATCACACAATCAACAGAGCAAGCGAAGAGTGAACAATTCCAAGACCTTTATTCAGGCAAAAATACGAAAAGGTCCATATTCAGTCCACCACACAAAGGATAAGATAGTCCAGAATAAGAATGCAGTCCAGTATCAGGATAAAATGTCCAGGGAAACGAGATTCCACAACTCTAGCATTCAGAGGATAAAAATGGATCCTTCTCTCTGAAATGCAACCTTTTCACCATCATGTCTATACCGGAACTGACCTGTCCAGCTGCCGTTCTTCCCCCCACCCCCTTCCTTGTCCAGGGGTAGTCCAACAAGTTGCCTCCCAGAGGAGAACAAAAGGCCTTAGGGATTAATGCACTACAGGGGGTCATCAAGAGACAGATACAATGAGGCTGTAGACTTACAATGTAATAAGAAAAACACTATGAAAATAACTGGAATTGTTAAAAATAGGAATATACAAAAAATGACATCCACATAACATATCACACCATCACACTGCCCCTATGTGCAAGAATATAACTACTATAATACTGCTCCTATGTACAAGAATATAACTACTATAATACTGCTCCTATGTACAAGAATATAACTACTATAATACTGTCCCTATATACAAGAATATAACTACTATAATACTGCCTCCTATGTACAAGAATATAACTACTATAATACTGCTCCCTATGTATCAGAATATAACTACTATAATACTGCCCCCTATGTACAAGAATATAACGACTATAATACTGCTCCTATGTACAAGAATATAACTCCTATAATACTGTCCCTATGTACAAGAATATAACTACTATAATACTGCATCCTATGTACAAGAATATAACTACTATAATACTGCCTCCTATGTACAAGAATATAACTCCTATAATACTGTCCCTATGTACAAGAATATAACTACTATAATACTTCCTCCTATGTGCAAGAATATAACTACTATAATACTGCTCCTATGTACAAGAATATAACTACTATAATACTGCCTGTTATGATTGGGTCACCGAGGAGGAAAGCAAGACCAAGCTAAGCCACAGAAAACCAGAGAGGTTGGTAACTAAGCGGATTGCAGACCCCTGATCCTATCCACACAACTAGCAGTAGCCGTGGAGCATACCTACGATGATTCTAGACGCCTCGACACAGCCGGAGAACTAAATAAGCCTAAAGCAAGAAAGGGGAAATTTAAACTGCCCCAGAGCAGACCCCAAAGGAATAGACAGCCCCCAAACATATATTGTCGGTGAGACAAGATGAAAACACAAACGCAGGTAGGAAAATAGGCTGAGCAAACGATGGGGCCCGAACTAACTAGACAGGACAGGAAAGGAAAGACACTGTCTGCAATCACGTAAAAAACCCTGCAAAAAATGCCCAACACGTCTGATAGAAAAAATACTGTAGTCACTAGACTTCGCCCACTATATCAGCACTCTGGTATATTCTGAAAACAGAGCAAAGAGAGGCCAATCTAATAAGGGACAAAAACAAACTGGCACAAACAATAACATAAGGATGGAAATTCAGCACAGCCCCAGCCGGGGCTGGCTGACCACACAAAACTGAAATAGACAAAACCAAATCAAATGTGAACAATAGCAAAAGAACACTTAGCTTGAGCATGTAAGGACTGAGCTGGATACTAAGACCTCAGGTGGCAGGAAAAAATCACCAGCAGGGATAGAGGGAGTCGGCTGTCTTAAATCCAGTCAGAAACTCCCAATGTCCAATCGTCCTCCTCATTATCAGGTGGCAGGCCTCTGTTAATTAGGTCAGCTCCATTACCTCCTGTAACCACCAGAGGGAGCCCGGAAAGAGAACTCGCGACCCCTCTGTCAATACAACCATCTCCACTACCTTCACCAGCAGCCAAAGGTAGGCCAGAAAGTGAATTCACAACAACTGCCCCTATGTACAAGAATATAACTACTATAATACTGCTCCTATGTGTCATGGTCCAGTTCGGAGTTTATTTTCTGCTGTCTTCACTCTGGACTGGTCATGCGGGGGTTAAGCTCCTCAGCCTCGTTCTGAAGCTAGCTGGGCTATTTCAGTCTCTCACAGCCTGCTGACCAGTGTTAGTGATAGCTCAAGCTTCCAGTTTAGAGCCTCTGACCCTTGTACCTTGGTGATCCTCCTGCCTCTGACTAGTATCCACGTGTATGACCCGGACTGATCTCTGACCCCGTCTCTTGGTATTCGTCTCTGCTCCTACGTTTCCTCTCTGACATTTGACTTCCCGGCTTGTACCCCGACCACGTATTTCGCCTCACGTTTCTGGACCCTGTGCTCATGTTTTGGCTTTCTGACCCTCGGCTTGGTATTTTGACTACATGTATTGCTGCTCATTCTGGTACGTCTGCTCCTGCTAGTTTCTGACTCGGTTCATCTGACCATTCTCTCTCGTTACCTGTCACACCTGTGCTATTGCTCAGTGTTTGCTACTCTTAGTGTGTAACCTCTCTTCCCTCACCAGCTCCCCCTGGTGGAGGTTTCACCACACTATGTACAAGAATATAACGACTATAATACTACCCCTATGTACAAGAATATAACTACTATAATACTGCCCCTATGTAAAGAATATAACTACTATAATACTGCCCCTATGTACAAGAATATAACTACTATAATACTGCCCCCTATGTACAAGAATATAACTACTATAATACTGCTCCCTATGTAAAAGAATATAACTACTATAATACTGCCCCCTATGTACAAGAATATAACTTCTATAATACTACCCCTATATCTAATATATAAATCTCAAGTGTGTGTATGTATGTATGTATGTCCGGGATTGGCATCCGCAGCGTCGCAGCTACAGCCACAAAATTTGGCACAGTCACATGTCTGGACCCCGAGAGCGTCCTAGGCTATGTTGTGAGGCGAAATTTTAACCCAGCGCGTTCCAATTCACTAAACAATTTTGCCCCTATCTACATAATGGGGAAAAAGTGTGTGTATCAAGCCCCGCCCCTCATTATGATGTCACAATGGTTGCCATGGCGACGCTGATGTCATCATAGGTTGCATTCCCCGCCACTCATTATGATGTCATAATGGTTGACTATGGAATGGAGGATGTGTGATGGGTATATGGGCACTGGACTATGGGATGGAGGATATGTATGATGGGTATATGGGCACGGGACTATGGGATGGAGAATATGTATGATGGGTATATGGGCACGGGACTATGGGATGGCGGATATGTATGATGGGTATATGGGCACTCGACTATGGTATGGCGAATATGTATGATGGGTATATGGGCACGGGACTATGGGATGGCGGATATGTATGATGGGTATATGGGCACTCGACTATGGTATGGCGAATATGTATGATGGGTATATGGGCATGGGACGGAGGATGTGTGATGGGTATTGTGAGAATCATGTGGGAATAGTGGATGAGGGCAGGTATATCTCGCCCAGATTCCTTTCCTATGTGGCCTAGTCTGGTCAGTATCGCACCTGCTTACTAATGAATAATGGGAGGTGGATATAAAAGGATGCCAGGTGGTTGTGTGAGTGTCTCAGCCTGGGAACACAGAGAGCCTGTCTGTGTGAGACACACACGTGAGTGGAAGCAGTGCCCACTGCAACTGTGGTTTGGCTGGACGGGAGAAGCCCGCCAGTTGGTAGTTAGGTTGTACTTTGTTTAGTTAGTGCCGGACAGGCAAGGATTTGTTTTATGTTTTATTTCCTTTTGCATTGCTTTCACCATTAATAAACCTGACCCAGGGTCAGTTATACACGAATCCCAGCTCTGCGCCTGAGTTTCATGCTGAACGCACGTGACCTTTGACCCCAGCAAAGCCGATCCCGGAGTGTTTTATCACATTGTGGTGGAGAATGCGGGCATCACGTTGCAAGCATGAGCATGGAGGACGTGGTGAAAGCGCTGGTACAGTCCACCGCCGTCCAGCAAGAAGCTAATCGGGTGATGATGGCCCAGCTGAAGGAGTTGTTGGACATGACAGCTACCGATCGTTCGCTTCTCCAGCAGGTGGCGCAGCGCCTGGCAAGCCTTCAGGAGGTTAACCTGGAAGCCGAGTCGAGAGTGATTCACGTGAGTCGGTACTGGCAGAAGATGACGACCGAAGATGACTTTGAGGCATACCTGACCACGTTTGAACGGACGGCGGTGCGAGAAAAATGGCCGAAGGCACGATGGGCCGGCCTGATTGCCCCGTTTCTTTCCGGTGAGGCCCAAAAGGCGTATAATGACTTGGAACCTGAAGCTGCGCAGGACTTTGACAAATTGAAATCCGAGATCTTGGCCCGGCTGGGAGTGACGACCGCTGTCCGTGCACAGAGAGTGCATCAATGGACTTATCAGCCGGATAAACCACCGCGGTCACAGATGTTCGACCTGATCCACATGAGGAAGAAGTGGCTACAACCCGAGGTGTTGACAGCGCCAGAGATAATTCAGAGAGTCGTCATGGACAAGTACCTGAGAGCTCTACCGCCAGCCCTGAGGAAGTGGGTAAGCCATGGAAATCCTACGACGGCAGATCAACTGGTGGATCTGGTTGAACGTTACTCCGTGGCGGAAGGACTCCGAGACGACGCTACCCCACCTCGTTCTTCATCATCTCCACGTGGAACCGGTAAGACTGTTCCAGGGAGTAGGGGAGATGGAAAAATCCCTAAGACAGTGGGGGAGGAAAACGGGACTGCCCGCACTGCGAGGCCGAGAGTAACGAACTATGGTCTAAGCAAGGGGCCCGTTAGGTGTTTCCGCTGCCAAGAGATGGGACATATTGCTGCGAACTGTCCGGTCACTACTGAACCCATGCAGTGCGACGTCACGGACTCTAAAAACCGCATGTCTATGGTTGCACGGGTGGTGAGTGTGAATGCCGGTCAAAAGGATGTGGAAAAACACTTGTGTGATTTAATTGTTGATGGCAAAAATGTGGTGGCATTGCTAGACTCGGGAAGTGTGGTGACTCTGGTGAAGGCCAGTCTGGTGTCAGCCCCGACAGGACCATCAGACAAATTTTCTGTAACATGTGTGCATGGAGACACCTGTTCGTACCTCACCACCGTCATATGCATTACTACTTCCTATGGGTCTGTGCAACATAAAGTGGGACTCGTCCCGGCGTTATTGCATGATGTTATCCTGGGCCGGGATTTTCCCCACTTCTGGCAATTGTGGGAGAATCAGTTGATACCCCAGGGTAATAGTGTACATGATTCTTCTCCCAGGGCGCGTGTGGGTCCCGAACCCCTGGAAGAGGTCTCCCCGGAAGACTCTGGGGAAGAGTGTGCGGGAAATGACCTGCAGTTCCCGTTTTCAGTCATGGCGGGTGATACGGAGGAGACTGGGGAAGAGGAGGAGGCCGACAGCCGTCCACCTCCCCGTTTGCCGGATTTAGAAGTTCAGAAAGATGACTTCCAAAGCGAGCAAATAAAGGATCCTACCCTTTCTCAGGCTAGGACAAATGTAAAAGTGATAAATGGGGTACCCGTAGAACCTGGCTCTAGGCTGGCATATCCTTACATGGTTCTGGAGAATGATTTACTCTATCAGATAGAGAAAAAGGGGGAAGATACGGTGCAACTATTAGTCGTGCCAAAACCCTACCGGCGGCAGGTGCTGGACCTCGCCCACGGACATGTGATGGGAGGTCACCTGGGAGTCCAGAAAACCACCGAAAGGATATTACACTGTTTTGTTTGGCCAGGCATGCATCACGATATTCGTGTATATTGTGAGTCTTGTCCTGACTGCCAAGCCTCTGCGCCTAAGCCCCGGTTCTGTAGCCCTTTGGTACCCTACCTATTATTGAAGTCCCGTTTGAGAGGATTGGGATGGATTTAGTTGGGCCCCTTCCACGGTCTGCACGTGGACATCAACATATCCTGGTCATCTTGGATTATGACACTCGTTACCCGGAGGCCATCCCTTTGCGTAACACGGCCACCAAGACGATTGCCAAGGAGCTGGTGCATGTGTTTAGTCGGGTCGGTATACCAAAACAGATACTCACCGACCAGGGGACCCCCTTTATGTCCAGGGTAATGAAGGAGCTCTGCCGATTGTTACAAATCGAACCGTTACGCACATCCGTGTATCACCCTCAAACAGACGGGTTGGTCGAACGGTTCAATAAAACTCTGAAGCAGATGCTGAGAAAGGTGATAGACAAGGATGGGAAGAACTGGGACTATTTACTTCCGTATTTGCTTTTTGCCATCAGGGAAGTACCCAGTCTTCCACGGGATTCTCGCCTTTCGAGTTATTGTATGCCCGACATCCTCGCGGACTGTTAGACGTTGCAAAAGAAACCTGGGAGGGTCAGGTCACTCCGTTTAAAACAGTGATAGATCACGTCACACAAATGCAGGACCGTATTGCGGCTGTTATGCCTATCGTCAAAGAACACATGATACAGGCTCAAGGAGCCCAAAAAAGAATCTATGATAGGGGCGCCAAGATCCGTACGTTTGCACCCGGAGATAGGGTGTTGATCCTGGTCCCCACGGTGGACAGTAAGTTCCTGGCAAAGTGGCAGGGCCCCTTTGAGATCAAGGAAAGAGTTGGTGAAGTAAACTACAAAGTATACCAGGCAGGTAAACGGAAACCTGAACAGATTTATCATGTAAATCTGATAAAGCCCTGGAAGGATCGGTCTGCCTTGTCAGCGGAGCTGGCCCGTCCTGTCTGCTCACATACCGTACCGGAGGTACGGGTTGCAGAGACTCTCTCGGAGCGGCAAAAGACGGAAGTCAGGCAGTTTCTACTTCACAACCAAAAGTTTTTCTCAGAAAAACCCGGGCAGACTATGCTAATGAAACATGACATCGTAACGGAACCTGGTGTCACAGTTCACGTAAAGCCCTACCGAATCCCGGAAGCGCGCCGTGAAGCCGTTTCCCGAGAAGTGAAGGCAATGTTAGAGTTAGGTGTCATTGAGGAATCGCACAGTGCGTGGTCCAGCCCGATTGTGCTAATTCCTAAACCGGACGGCACCATCCGGTTCTGCAATGACTTCAGGAAACTGAATGCGGTCTCAAAATTTGATGCCTACCCCATGCCCCGGGTCGACGAGTTAATAGATCGGTTAGGAAAAGCTCGGTATATTACGACCCTAGACCTAACAAAGGGGTATTGGCAGATCCCTCTGGTGGAGGCTGCCAGAGAAAAGACAGCATTTGCTACGCCGGAAGGTTTATTTCAGTATGTGTATATGCCGTTTGGACTGCACGGGGCACCGGCGACCTTCCAGAGACTGATGGATCGAGTCTTGAGGCCACATAGGCGGTATGCTTCGGCCTATTTGGATGACATTGTCATTTACAGCTTGGACTGGGAGACTCATCTCCAGAAAGTACAAGCTGTGATTGACGACCTGTGGGAGGCAGGTCTAACCGCGAACCCCAAGAAATGTCACATCGGGCTAGAAGAAGCCCGGTATTTTGGGTATGTAATTGGGAGGGGTGTTGTTAAACCCCAGGTTGATAAGATTCAGGCGGTTCAGGACTGGCCACAACCTGTCAACAAGAAGCAGGTGCAAGCCTTCCTGGGGATCGCCGGTTATTATCGCCGGTTCTTACCCAATTTTGCAGCCATCGCTACCCCCCTGACGGATCTTACAAAAGGGAAAGACTCCGTCATGATTAAATGGAGTTTAGCGGCTGAAGAAGCCTTCCATAGCCTAAAACGGGCACTTTGCTCTCAGCCCGTACTGGTGACTCCGGACTTCCGCAGCGAGTTTGTGGTACAAACGGATGCCTCTGATACCGGTATCGGGGCCGTACTCTCACAAGTGAGGGACGGAGTGGAACACCCAGTCCTCTATCTCAGCAGGAAGCTGAATAAACACGAGCAAAGGTATGCAGTCGTAGAAAAAGAGTGCCTAGCCATTAAGTGGGCTCTAGAGGCCCTCAAATATTACCTGGTGGGCCGAAAGTTCAGGCTGATCACTGACCATGCCCCTCTCAAGTGGATGCACTTGAACAAGGAACGGAATAGCCGGGTGACCCGGTGGTTCCTTGCCCTGCAGGCCTACACTTTTACGGTGGAGCACCGCCCAGGGGTACAGATGGGAAATGCAGATGCCCTGTCCCGAGTGCACTGTTTGGCGGGTGTCATTGCTCGACCGGAGTGGTCTGAGCAGAAGGGGGGGATATGTGAGAATCATGTGGGAATAGTGGATGAGGGCAGGTATATCTCGCCCAGATTCCTCTCCTATGTGGCCTAGTCTGGTCAGTATCGCACCTGCTTACTAATGGATAATGGGAGGTGGATATCAAAGGATGCAAGGTGGTTGTGTGAGTGTCTCAGCCTGGGAACACAGAGAGCCTGTCTGTGTGAGAGACACACGTGAGTGGAAGCAGTGTCCACTGCAACTGTGGTTTGGCTGGACGGGAGAAGCCCGCCAGTTGGTAGTTAGGTTGTCCTTTGTTTAGTTAGTGCCGGACAGGCAAGGATTTGTTTTATTTCCTTTTGCATTGCTTTCACCGTTAATAAACCTGACCCAGGGTCAGTTATACACGAATCCCAGCTCTGCGCCTGAGTTTCATGCTGAACGCACGTGACCTTTGACCCCAGCAAAGGCGATCCCGGAGTGTTTTATCACAGTATATGGGCACTCGACTATGGGATGGAGGATATGTATGATGGGTATATGGGCACGGGCCTATGGGATCGTGGATATGTATGATGGGTATATGGACACGGGACTATGGGATGGAGGATAATTATAATTTGCTATAACTAACCACAGTTAGTTACTTTGCCCGGACAGCGCCGGGCTCTTCAGCTAGTACAAGAATATAACTACTATAATACTGCTCCTATGTACAAGAATATAACTACTATAATACTGCCCCCTATGTACAAGAATATAACTACTATAATACTGCCCCTATGTACAAGAATATAA
Source organism: Dendrobates tinctorius (assembly GCF_039654945.1). Lineage (NCBI taxonomy): Eukaryota > Metazoa > Chordata > Amphibia > Anura > Dendrobatidae > Dendrobates > Dendrobates tinctorius. The sequence continues at coordinate 7,270,226 of NW_027361709.1, forward strand.
CTACTATAAAACTGCCCCCTATGTGCAAGAATATAACTACTATAATACTGCTCCCTATGTACAAGAATATAACTACTATAATACTGCCCCTATGTACAAGAATATAACTACTATAATACTGCCCCCTATGTACAAGAATATAACTACTATAATACTGCCCCCTATGTACAAGAGTATAACTACTATAATACTGCCCCGTATGTACAAGAATATAACTACTATAATACTGCTCCTATGTACAAGAATATAACTACTATAATACTGCCCCCTATGTATAAGAATATAACTACTATAATACTGCCCCGTATGTACAAGAATATAACTACTATAATACTCCCCCCTATGTACAAGAATATAACTGCCCCCTATGTACAAGAATATAACTACTATAATACTGCCCCGTATGTACAAGAATATAACTACTATAATACTGCCCCGTATGTACAAGAATATAACTACTATAATACTGCCCCCTATGTACAAGAATATAACTACTATAATACTGCTCCCTATGTACAAGAATATAACTACTATAATACTGCCCCCTATGTACAAGAATATAACTACTATAATACTGCCCCCTATGTACAAGAATATAACTACTATAATACTGCTCCTATGTACAAGAATATAACTACTATAATACTGCCCCCTATGTACAAGAATATAACTACTATAATATTTAATTCTAAAACGTTGGTTGTTACATTTACTTGGCCATTGATGGTGCATGAGGGGATTATTTCCATCCATTCGACATGTTTTCCCTGGGGACATATTTATGACAACTTTTATTTCAGTGTAATGGAAAAATGTCAGAGACCAGTTCTGTCCTGGTTGCAAAACAACCTTGAAATATTGCTAATATCAAGAGAAGAAAGCAGAGACCTTTGGAAGATGCTGCTGATCAGATGAGGTGATACACAGCAGCAAACAATTCCAGCTTTGTTCCTTTCCCAAGTTCCCGTCAAGGGCATGGAGTAGGCAATGTGTGTCCTTGTGCCCGCAGTCCCTTTCCAGTGCCAAGGATCAGTCACTCGTCTCCAACTCTCTGGACAACTGTTAATCAGAGGAGAGCGCAGATGGAGATTGTAAATAAGATGTGAGATGATATAAGGCCGGACCATTATGGGTGTAACGCTTAAAGAATTCCCCCTGCTGCCAGTGGGTCTGCTCCTGGCACATGGCGCGGTCTGTAATTCTGTCTCAGCTTCTCAAGCAAGAAGTTAGAGGTCACTCTCTGGACTCCAGACCTTCCTACATGTCTTAGGCTATGTGCACACGTTGCGGATTCCGCTGCAGATTTTTCCGCGCGGAAACGCAGGTAAAACCGCAGGTAAAGTGACCTGCGGTTTTCCTGCGGTTTGGTCTGCGGTTTTGCCCTGCGGTTTCACACCTCTACTATGTTAAAGGTGTGAAACCGCTGCGGAAACCGCACAAACAATTGACATGCTGCGGTTTGTAAACCGCAGCAAAACCGCGCGGAAAAAACCGCAGCGTGAGCACAGCGTTTTTGAAACCCCATAGGGTTTCATTGTACTGTACCATGTCAGCGGAACTGCTGCGTTTCCGCATTGCCAAAACCGCAGCGGAAACGCAGCAGAATCCGCAACGTGTGCACACAGCCTTAAAGGGGAAATTTCACCTCCAAGGAAGACCTGCTTATTATATCTCGACACATACCACTGTAGCAGTGCCACCCTCTGTGCCCCATGGACATGACAGTGTCACACACTGGTGCCCTTTACCATGATGACAAAATGCGGAAAATAAATACGGACACATAACGCACCACCGGCATACAGTCCTGCCCCACATTAACCATCTTATGTAATAGTGCTGCACACCGTGCTCCTGAATAATACTGCCACACACTGTGTCCTTTGAAAACAACAGCACCGTACAATGTTCCTGTAAAATACTGAGTATACAGTACCAGACGTTGCCCCATGAAAATAAGAGTGCCACATCCAGTGTTCCCTGTAAATAATGGCACAACGCACTGACCCCCTGAATGTTATGGTGACTCTCACTAGGCCTTACAACAGGGTTCCCCAACTCCAGTCCTCAACAGCCACCAACCGGTCAGGATTTAAAGGGAATCTGTCACCCTTTTTTTCGGCTTGCAGCTGCCGGCATAGACATCGGGGGCTTATCTACAGCATTCTGTAATGCTGTAGATAAGCCTCCGATGTAACCTGAAAGATCAGAAAAGCACATTATATTATACTCACTGGGGTGGGCGTTGCGGTCCGGTCCGACGCCTCCTTTCTTCATGCGATGACGTCCTCTTCTCCCGTCCTGTAATGGCTGCGGCGCAAGCGCACTGCTCTGCCCTGTTGAGGGCAGAGCAGAATTCTGCAGTGCGCAGGCGCTGGACCTCTCCCGACGCCTGCGCACTGCAGGACTCTGCTCTGCCCTCAACAGGGCAGAGCAGTGCGCTTGCGCCACAGCCATTACAGGACGAGAGAAGAGGACGTTATCGCATGAAGAAGGGAGGCAACACCGCAACACCCACCGGATCGGACCGCCCACCCCGGTGAGTATAATATAACATGTTTTTCTTATCTTTCAGGTTACATCGGAGGCTTATCTACAGCATTACAGAATGCATTACAGAATGCTGTAGATAAGCCCCCGATGTCTATGGCTGCTTTCACACATCCGGCGTCAGGGGTGCGGCGAGAAGCTGTACAGCCGGATCAGGCCTGCAGCGGTGACACCGGATGCAGATGCGGCGCCTGATTCGGTTGGAAAGCATTTAAAGGAGCCGCACCGGGGACGAGAGAGGAAGCGGTATGCGGGGGGGGGGGAGATACACGCGCGCTCGCCAGGCACTTGTGGGTTAAACCTCACAGTGTCCGCGCATGCGCTGTTGAAAAAGCCGTTCCGGCAACGTTTTTTGCTGACGCCGGACGGCGCAGATTTTACGCTTCCGGCTAAAAACGGAGGTGCCGCATATCCATCCGGCACGATGCGGCGATCATTAAATTCTATGTGCCAAAACCGGATCCAATTCCGGATCCGGTTTTCACACTTTTCGCCGCATCGTGCCGGATTCAAATAGCCGGATGTGTGAAAGCAGCCTATGCTGGCAGCTGCAAGCCGAAAAAAAGGGTGACAGATTCCCTTTAAGGACTTTCTTAGTATCGCCCAGGTGGTGGAAATATTCCCTGTGCAGGTGAGCAGATCTCACCTGGGCAATTTTAAGGGAAATCCTGAAAACATCCTGAAAACATGACCTGTTGGTGGCTCTTGAGGACCGGAGTTGGGGAACCCTGCCTTAGAATATTGCAGTGCCTGCTGAAAATAATAGCGCCGTAAGGAGTGAACTCTGGGAAAAAGAACCCAGTGTCCCTGAAAATAATAATGTCATAGATATTGCGATCTGAGCATAATTGAGCCGCACAGAGCCCTTTAAACTATTAGTACCACACATGGTACCCTATGAATATAATAGTACCCCTGAAAATAATAGTGTCGTATATAATGCCCCCCGAATATAACAGTGCCGCACAATGCCCCTGACAATAGAACTGCCATACACTGTGTCCACTGAACATAACATTGCTACCCAGCACTCCCTATAAACAACAGCGCCATACATAACACCCATGGAATATAACTGCCGCACAGTGACCCCTGAAAATGATAGTGCCGTACGTGGTACCCTCAGATAGTAGTGCCACACAGTGCCCATCTAAACGACATTTTAGTGCCATACGATGTACTCTCAGATAACAGTGCCATCAAATGACCTTGAAAAAAAATAAGGCAGTCTTTGAGTGCAATAATACCATGTGGTGCCCCTAAAAAGAGTAGTGCCATGTTTAGTGCCCTCTGAATATAACAGTTCCACACATTGTGTTGCTTGTAAGAAATATTTCTGCAGGTTTTGGATTCATAAATACAGCTCAAAATAACAATTGTATCAGAAAAATAAACAACACATTTTCTTCTAAATTAACAGCAAAAAAAGAAAAAATAACTACACCTCCTCTGCCGAAACCCGGGATCGAACCAGGGACCTTTAGATCTTCAGTCTAACGCTCTCCCAACTGAGCTATTTCGGCTGGTGATTTACTGAGAGCTGCAACAAACACAGCTGACACTAGGGGCAGTGGGACTGCTGAAGGCTCCTGTGTGCTGCAGTATCTGGTAGGTAAGAATAAATGTATAATACAAATATAACCATATATGTACCAATCAGCAGAAAACAGGATCCTCCACCGGTGTATATATATATATATAGATATATATAATGATTTTGTATATCAGACGGTCAGAACAAGACACTCTCTGTATAAATATTGCTGATACTAATATTACACTGTGGAGATTATTATTCTTTACATTGTCTTACGTTTCCATAGAAACAAGAATCACCAGTTCTAGAATTCGAACACAGATCATAACACTTGTTCTAAGCCATTTTGTTCATGAGTCTCTGTGGCGCAATCGGTTAGCGCGTTCGGCTGTTAACCGAAAGGTTGGTGGTTCGAGCCCACCCAGGGACGGAGGAATGTTTTCTTTCCTAATTTTGATTACTTGTTTTTTTCATTAGTAATTTGAATTTCTTATAATTATCGAAAGTATATGTGACCAATAAAAAGTTGATTAATCATGTCAAGATGGTGAACATCTAAGGCTCATTAGTTTACTTTGAATATACTTCTGTACACATTTATCCTAATGAGTAGTCCGTAAATAATTCATCAATGTGATTTATAGAATTTATAGACTATTATATCGTATAATAAGGTACACATTGATCCACTATTCAATGCAAATGTTATTTGTAATTCTCAAAAGAGCCACACGGTGGCGCTGTGACCGCACAAATAATAGATCAACCCCTCTACAGGAATGTGGTTGTGTTAGAATAGATCACACACATGAAGGAAGGACACAGTTTTCACATTAATTTATTTTCTTTGTACACAAGCAAAATATGTAATATGGTAGGTAATAAAAAAAAATGAAAACTTATAAGTGATTATTTTCTTATATTCCAAGTTGAACCTGCCAATCAACCAAGCAGGCAGTAGACCTATAACAGAATAATGGATTTCTGCATGTTGGCACCGGCAGTCCCTATGGCACCGGCAGGCATCGGATCACTTCTGTAACAAATGCGGCAGAACACCCCATAGTTTTTACCCCATGTTCTTTTGGTCTAACAGTTTTAGCAGCGTCTCCTACACGTATGTCATTCTTTGCAAATCACTGTATTTAGGAATTTGTCTCAATTCCTGCACAAACATTGTTGCAAGTAGTAGCAAACAAGTCGTAAGATGTCCACCCTAGCTGGTTTTTTTTAAACTTGCTTGTTGCAGTCGCAGCACTCTTGGGGTTGCAATGCGACTCTATTCACTTGTATTGCTCAGCAATAATACAGCGGCACTAAGCGAACCTTGGATGCGCGACAGGTGGTGCAGCCAAAATTGCCATGTAGCCCCAGCCTAAGGCCGGGGGTCACACTAGCGAGTACAATGCGAGAAACTCATGCGAGAAACTCATGCTAGTCTCTCGCCTCAATACCCGGCACTGCCACCAGCACTCTGACCGGAGGGTGCCTCACCTCAATACCCGGCACTGCCACCAGCACTCGGACCGGAGGGTGCCTCACCTCAATACCCGGCACTGCCACCAGCACTCGGACCGGAGGGTGCGGCTGCATGTATTGCTATGCAGCTGAACGCTCTGGGCTGAACCACCGACGGCAGTGCAGGGTATTGAGACGAGAGACTCGCGCGAGTTTCTTGCATTGTACTCGAAAGTGTGACCCTGGCCTTAGGGAAGAGTCAGACGGACATGTACATAACTCAGACAGGGATTGCAATGCAATGCTTGGACTGGCCGGCGGCTCTCCCCTCCCGAGTGTGTCAGCATATATTCCTATGCAGCTCTCACACTCGGGTCAGGAGAGCTGACAGCCTGACCGAGTATTGCATTGTGATCCTATTCAGGTATGGCATTGTGATCCTGTCCGGGTATGGCATTGTGATCCTGTCTGGGTATTAAATTGTGATCCTGTCCGAGTATGGCATTGTGATCCTGTCCAAGTATTGCGTTGTGATCCTGTCCAGGTATTGCGTTGTGATCCTGTCCGAGTATGGCATTGTGATCCTGTCCGAGGATTGCGTTGTGATCCTGTCCGAGTATTGCATTGTGATCCTATCAAAGTATTGCATTGTGATCCTGTCTGGGAGTATTGCATTGTGATCCTGTCTGGGAGTATTGCATTGTGATCCTGTCCGAGTATTGCATTGTGATCCTATCAAAGTATTGCATTGTGATCCTGTCCGAGTATTGCATTGTGATCCTATCCAAGTATTGCTTTGCGATCCCTGTCCGAGTTATACAGCCGTCTGACTCTTCCCTTACAAACCGAAATACTATAGGCAGTAGAAAGTGCGGCAGCATCTGGTGAACCTGATCAACACCAGATCTAGGGGCCTGTGCGCACTACATGCATGCTGTAATACTTAGGGGAACTCTACATTAGAGAGTGGACCCTCTGGGTCACGGATCCGGAGCCCCTGGGCCGAGCACGCCAGGTGAAGACCGACCCCTATACAGGGATCGTTAGGGGCAGGGCCACAGAGGACGGAGGCGCGACAGCCGGAACCAAGAGGGACGGCTCCACGGACAAAAGGACTGGGAAGGTGACGGTGCAAAAACGAGCAAGGACCAGTGGCACAGGGGATGGAATACTACGGGAGAAAGGCACGTGGAAGGCCAAGGCGGACTGGAGACAGAGGAGGGCACAGGGGATGGAGTGAAGACAGCGCCCAGGCAGACTGGGTGGAAGGGAGACACGAGACTGAGGACGGCAGAGCGAAACAGGCAGAGAGAGGTTAACTACAGCAAAACTGTAGAGGCCAGAGGGTGCAGAGAATCTACACAATCATCAGGCGTCCTCCTGACAGCGAGGACGCCTGAAATACAGCACACCCCCGGAAGTGCGTCCCCTGGACCCGCCCCTCAGCGCCGCCCACCGCTGGAGAGAGAGCGTGGGAGGTGGCGTGCGCGAACCAGGAGGCGGGAGCCAGGAGCCGCCGTGAGGCCGAGTGGACGGCGGGCGCGTGACCGGACGGGAGCGCGCTGGAGAGGTAACGCTGCGGCGCGCGCCGCAGCAGCAGGGGCATCGGCGGGCATGCCCGCCGATGTGACAGTACCCCTCCCCTTACGTCCTCCCTTACTGAGATTGGCCAAAAACCTTTTCAGAATGAGAGGGGCGTTGATATTCTCCCGAGGCTCCCAGGACCTCTCCTCGGGGCCAAAACCCACCCAATCGATAAGAAAAAAGGTCTTACCCCGGACTCTTTTCATAGCCAAGATGTCCTTGACCTCGAAGACGTTGTCCGAGATCGCAGGTGAGGGAGGGACGATGGAAACTGGTTGGAACCGATTCAGGACTACGGGTTTCAAGAGCGAGACATGGAAGGCGTTGGGCACCCGGAGCGAAGCAGGCAACCTCAGTTTGTAAACCACTGCATTAATACGTCCAATCACTTCAAAAGGCCCAATGTACCGAGGACTTAGCTTGTAAGAGGGAACTCTCAGACGGATATGTCGAGTTGAAAGCCAGACCTTGTCACCCGGATGGTATGGGGGCACGTCCTTCCGTCTCTTGTCCGCATGTTTCTTGATTCGGACGTTGGCACTTTTGAGCGCGTCCCTGGTCTCTCTCCAAATCTGCGAGAATTCTTTAGCAAGAGAATCGGCTGCGGGTACTCCTGTAGAGGTGGAAAAAGGCAACGGAATACTTGGGTTCTGACCGGTTACCACAAAAAAAGGTGACTTAGTGGTAGATTCACTAGGATGATTATTGTGCGAGAATTCAGCCCAAGGTAAGAGCGCAACCCAGTCGTCCTGATGAGCGTTGGTGAAGTGACGTAGAAAGGTGGTTAACCCCTGATTAATTCGCTCCACTTGGCCGTTGGTCTGAGGATGATATGCGGAGGAGAAGTCAAGAGATGTACCCATAAGCCGGCAGAGTGCCCTCCAGAAGCGGGAGGTGAACTGGACCCCCCGATCCGACAGAATCCGCTGAGGAAGACCATGCAGCCTGAAGACCTGGTGGATGAAGATCTCAGCCAACTTCGGGGCGGACGGTAGTCCCGGTAAGGGAATAAAATGGGCCATTTTAGAAAAACGATCTGCCACGACTAAGATGGTGGTACATCCGGCTGAGCGGGGTAAGTCAGTCACGAAATCCATGGCAATCTGCTGCCAGGGAGCCTCAGGAACTGGCAACGGGTGAAGAAGACCGGCGGGCAAAGTCCTTGCCACCTTATTCTGGGCACAGATTGTGCAAGAGGCCACGTAGTCCATCACATCCTGGCGAAGCGTGGGCCACCAGTAATACCGGGACAGCAGTAAGAGAGTCTTCTTTGTCCCAACGTGTCCAGCAATTTTGGAGGAATGTCCCCAACCCAACACCTCTGTACGTCTGCTTGAAGGGACGAAGGTCTTCCCGGGCGGAGGGATAGCAAAATTCACAGGAGCCAAGGTGATCATCTTAGTCGGCTCGATAATATAGGATGGGACTTCATCCCTCTCTGAAGACTGCAACGACCTGGAAAGGGCATCGGCCTTGATGTTCCTATTACCCGGTCGGAAGCGAAGTTGGAAGTCAAAGCGGGAGAAATACAGGGCCCACCGGGCTTGCCGGGCATTGAGCCTTTGGGCAGACTGCAGATAAGCCAGGTTCTTGTGGTCCGTGAGGATGGTAAAGGGATGTACAGCCCCCTCGAGTAAATACCGCCATTCAGCCAAGGCCATCTTAATGGCCAGTAATTCTCGATCTCCAATGGAGTAGTTGCACTCCGCCGGTGAAAAGACTTTAGAAAAAAAACCGCAAGGGACCAGCCGTCCGGACGAAGCCTGCTGGGACAGGACCGCCCCCGCTCCAGTGGAGGAGGCATCCACTTCCAGGACAAAGGGTCTGCTGGTCACAGGCCGATGCAAAATGGGTGCTGACGAAAAGGAGCGTTTCAGAGTTTGGAAGGCGTTTTCCGCTTCAGGGGACCAGGTATTGGGCTTCGTTCCCTTGCGGGTCAGGTCCGTGATGGGTTTGGTAACCGTAGAAAAGTGAGGCACAAACTGACGATAATAATTTGCGAACCCAAGAAACCGCTGGATGGCCTTAATCCCCACTGGACGGGGCCACTTGAGTACCGCACTGAGTTTTTCGGGATCCATCCTTAGACCGGAGTCGGTGACGACATATCCCAAGAAGGGTAGAGACGACTGTTCAAAAAGGCATTTCTCGATCTTGGCGTAGAGTTGGTTCTCTCGAAGGCGGTGCAAGACCAAGCGTACACTCTTGCGATGAGAGGGCAGATCGGGGGAGAAAACGAGAATGTCGTCCAGGTAGATGACTACACAGGAATAAAGTAGATCCCGGAATACCTCATTGATAAATTCTTGGAACACAGCGGGGGCATTGCAAAGGCCGAATGGCATGACTAGGTATTCATAATGCCCGTCACGGGTATTGAAGGCCGTCTTCCACTCATCCCCAGCACGGATCCGGACCAAATTATAAGCTCCCCGCAGGTCTAACTTCGTGAAAATCCGGGCTCCTCTCAGTCGGTCAAAAAGCTCCGGAATCAACGGAAGGGGGTAACGATTTTTGATGGTGATTTTGTTCAGACCCCGGTAATCAATGCAAGGCCGCAGTGATCCATCTTTCTTCCGAACGAAGAAAAAACCCGCGCCCGCGGGAGAGGAGGACTTTCGGATAAACCCCTTGGACAGATTTTCGTGGATATATTCCGTCATGGCAGAGGTCTCGGCTGGAGAGAGAGGGTATGTTCTACCTCTGGGAGGGACCGCTCCAGGAATCAGGTCGATGGGGCAGTCATAAGGCCGGTGAGGAGGCAGGGAATCTGCCTCTTTCTTGCAGAAAACATCAGCATAAGCGTGGTATGGCACAGGAAGACCAGGGAGGTCTGCAGACTTAAACTGAGGATGGGAACGAACCAGGGTACGTAAACAGTTTACATGACAGGCGTGCCCCCAGCGCAGGATCTCTCCGGAGCGCCAGTCGACAACTGGCTCATGCCGCCTAAGCCAAGGTAGTCCCAAGAGAATGGCGTGGGATAATTGAGGCAGGACATAAAAGGCAATCTTCTCAGAATGAAGTGCGCCAATTTGCAGGTTTACTTCAGTGGTTACCGTGGTGATGAGCCCAGGAAGAGGTTTGCCATCAACGGAGGTGATTGCTCGAGGGTTACTTAGGACGACTACGGGAATCTGGAGTCTGTCAACCTCCTCCTGGTGGATGAAGTTGCCTGCCGCGCCCGAGTCCACATACGCCTCCACGGAGCTACGCCCCCGACCTGAAATAAGCAGAGCTGAAACAGTAAGTGGAAGAGAGGGGGTAGAATCACCTAGGGGGCCCTCTCCTACCTGGCCTAGGCGGATGCGTTTCCCGGTCTCTTAGGGCAAGTGCGTATGAAGTGATTGGCCCCTCCACAATAGAGACAGAGTCCCTTGGTCATCCTCTCCTTCTGCCGTAGTTCAGACAGCTTGATGCGATCTACTTGCATAGGCTCAGGGGTAGGGTTGCTAGGGGGAGCAACGGAGCGCGGAATGGGAGCTTGGTATAATCTAAAGGACCTCTTCTCCCTGGCTGACTCTCTGGCGCGTTCCTGAAAACGCAGGTCAATACGGGTAGCCAGGGAGATGAGATCTTCCAGGGTGGTGGGAAGATCACGCCCGGCCAACTCGTCTTTGATTTTACTAGAAAGGCCTCTCCAAAACGCACCAACCAATGCTTCATTATTCCACCCCAGCTCTGAGGACAAGGTCCGGAAACGGATGGCGTATTGCCCTACCGTAAGGGACCCCTGGCTGAGGTTAAAAAGGGCCTCTGTAGAGGAAGCATGACGTCCAGGTTCATCAAAAACCTTACGGAATGTCTCCAAAAAACACTGAATGTTGGTCACCACCGGGTCATCCCTCTCCCATAAGGGGTTCACCCAAGCCAACGCCTCCCCCTCTAGATGGGAGAAGATAAAGGCCACCTTAGCACGATCCGTGGGGTACTGTTGGGGTAACAGATCGAAGTGCAATCTGCACTGATTTAAAAATCCCCTACACAATTTTGGGTCCCCACAGTACCTGGGCGGTTTACCGAGACGGGGGGGAGGACAAGGGACGGCGTCCTGGGCTTGGGAGGAAGCGGCCGCAGAGGACTGCAAAGAAAGCAGCCGATCATCCACGGACGCCATATACCCCAAAATGTGGGACTGGGCATCGCGCTGTTGTGCGAGCTCCTGCTGGAGACTGACTAAGAGGGGTGCGTGCGCTGGGTCTGCGGTTTGAAGAGCGGAGAGCCGGGAGTCCATGGACTTCATGAACGACATGATACGGGTCTGGTTCTCTCTAAGGAAAAGCAGTTCCTTTTGAGTGGCAGCCGCGGCACCGGCGGGGTCCATGGCCTGATGATACTGTAATACTTAGGGGAACTCTACGTTAGAGAGTGGACCCTCTGGGTCACGGATCCGGAGCCCCTGGGCCGAGCACGCCAGGTGAAGACCGACCCCTATACAGGGATCGTTAGGGGCAGGGCCACAGAGGACGGAGGCACGACAGCTGGAACCAAGAGGGACGGCTCCACGGACAAAAGGACTGGGAAGGTGACGGTGCGAAAATGAGCAAGGACCAGTGGCACAGGGGATGGAATACTACGGGAGAAAGGCACGTGGAAGGCCAAGGCGGACTGGAGACAGAGGAGGGCACAGGGGATGGAGTGAAGACAGCGCCCAGGCAGACTGGGTGGAAGGGAGACACGAGACTGAGGACGGCAGAGCGAAACAGGCAGAGAGAGGTTAACTACAGCAAAACTGTAGAGGCCAGAGGGTGCAGAGAATCTACACAATCATCAGGCGTCCTCCTGACAGCGAGGACGCCTGAAATACAGCACACCCCCGGAAGTGCGTCCCCTGGACCCGCCCCTCAGCGCCGCCCACCGCTGGAGAGAGAGCGTGGGAGGTGGCGTGCGCGAACCAGGAGGCGGGAGCCAGGAGCCGCCGTGAGGCCGAGTGGACGGCGGGCGCGTGACCGGACGGGAGCGCGCTGGAGAGGTAACGCTGCGGCGCGCGCCGCAGCAGCAGGGGCATCGGCGGGCATGCCCGCCGATGTGACACATGCTTTATAAAGCTCTGGAGCTGACTGTGTTGCCCAGCCGGCATCTGAGTCTAACTGCTGTGAATTCAGCACTTTAACCCATAAATTGCTGGCCTTTAAGAGGATGTAAATGGAGAGCGGGCGCCTAACCCTCATTACCACCCACCCCATGAAAATGTGGGATACCAATGAACAATGAAGTGGCCTAGAGAAGGTCATTGTGTCTGCCATCATGGGAGATCAGTCATTTTACAATACATTGCAATATTACAGTGTATTATACAAGTCCTCTATGGGGATTAACATACAATGTAAAAAACAAAAATGTCAGAATCGCTCTTTTATTTGGTCTCCGCCTCCTAAAAAGAATAAATCAGGGAGCAGTGCGGACTCCAAAATGGTAATGACAAAAACGACAGCTCGTCCTGCACCAAACAAGTCCTGACACAATGTATAGATGGAAACATACAAAATAAAAAGTTAGAGCTTTTGGAAGGAGAAAAGCAAAAATTGAAAGCAAAGAAGGGCGCGAAATATCTAGAGCCGGATCTGACGAGCAGGGAGAGCTGCATCTCCCCAAGAATTTGCTCCCATTTGTGGTGTAAGGGAGGGTGCGCCTGCCTCATTTATTTTTTAGAAAAGTGGTGTTGGAAGTAAAAATGGAATTGGGGGGTGGGGGGGGGCAGTGGCACATATACAAGTGAAAGACCCTCTTGGCAAACGTCATTCGATGAGTCCGTCTTCAGTCTCAGAGGTCCGGTGGGGGTTTCGGCACTTGGACTCCCACTCATCGCAATGGCTGAGTCACAGTTAGGCTAGTTTCACATTAGCGTTTACGGACGCAACCTGTTGCGTTTGGCGCTGGTCGGCGCAACGTCAAAAGGACGCATGCGCCGCCAAACGCATACTGCGCACGGCCTGCACCCCCAGTGCTAAAGATAGGGGACGCAGGACGCGTGCAGCGTCTTGCGTCCGTAGGCGGAGCTACCGGCGGAGGCGCGGCAGGGGGCGGGGCTTAGTGTCGTCCGTTCGCAGCCCGACGCTGCGGCCGTAAACGCTAATGTGAAACTAGCCTTAGGCACTAAGTCTATGGGTCTGTGGAAAAAACTGGACGTGTGAACGAAGCCCAACATGAGGGCGGAGGACGGGAACACTTTTTTCTCCATTGCGTTGCTAATCTTTTCATTGATTCTACAGTTCCTATGCGTCTCCATGGGAACAGACTACAAACACACTACATGTAGTCTGATACGTCTTTTTTTTTGGTCCTCTGCGTTTATTGAACCGGTTAAAATTTAAAGTTAGAAACGGCAGAAACCCCCTGGGGAAACACGAGCGCTCCTGCAGATGTTTTTTCTTCAGGATGTGGCTGAATGTACCAGTATTGTGACAGAAAAAAATGACTTTGTCATTAGGACATTGTTATGTTTAAATAAAGTTTGCTTTAAAAAAAAAAATAGACCTGGAAACATAAACAACCCAGCAGCAGGCGCGTACGCAGGTGTGGCGTGGTGCGCGCGCTGTGCGTCGGTGGTCACATGACTGACGGGGACTTTCAGCGTCGGTGGCGCGCTCAGTCAGGGTCCGGCCCGGTGAAGAGGACGGTTCCGCCATGTACCGAGCTCTGTACGCTTTTCGCTCTCCGGAGTCCAATTCTCTGCAGTTCGGGGCCGGGGAGAACTTCCTGATACTGGAGCGGTGTAACCAGCACTGGTGGCTGGCCAGCCGCTGCAGCAGCGGGGACACGGGCTACGTGCCGGCCTCCTACCTGGAGAGGATCAAGGTGAGGGGGCTGTGGGCGGGTCCTCTGTGTGACGTCATCTCCTCCTGCCCTTGGCCTGTGACGTCATGCCTGCATGGAGTGTATGACGTCAGCGCACTCTGCAGTGATGTCACGTCCTAGGACTTTTACGTCACTTTCCATTGAAGTTTGTGGAGTTTGATGGGTGGCCAAAAATAATGTTATGAGTCTGCCCCGGTGTGTGCTCGTGGCTGGGTGTATATCCAGCTCCACTGCACGTAGCGATCACCGCCGCAGGTGACGGACAGCGCTCATTACCTACATACAGGAGAGACCTGTCAGTCACCCGCAGCTATGAAATAAAACATATCCCCGGCTGCATCGCTCCTCTGCCCCGGGGGTAATGCTCCCCAGTGCCCTGCTCTGTGCGCGCCTCCATTGCTCGTCGCTGTGCCGCTGCAGCATTAGAGGAGCGTGGACGAACCTGCAGAGCGGTGCTAGCAATCAGTATAGTATGCAGTTTGTAAGTGCATGCTGCCTCCCTAGAAACCAGCCACCACTCATAGACTGCAGAGGTGGCCTGTAACCTTGACAGCCGGCAGTAAACAGGATTTTTAATATGAAGTAACTTGCAGAGTTCCCCATTTACCACAATGGGACAACCCCCCCCCCCCTTAAATCAACTTTGCAACAGTTCTACCGTTTTGCGTATACAGCTTCTCTGCAGACCAATGCACCTCTGCGCAGTCTGATCTTGCAGTCGTGTTAGTTTCCTCTGCTTTTTCTTGGTAACGTGTATACAGGCTTTAGTGGAAGCGTTAGATGGACATAGATTTCTGTAGGTGCTGGATACACAAAACGGCAAGAGGGGCCCTAAGCATCGGGGAAGCTTGTCCAGTGATTAAATGACACAAGTCATTGTGACATCACATGAAAACATGAAGGGATTGTGGTTATCTACTAAAACGTCATGGCGGCCAATCAAATCATATTTCCAAAAAAAGAGATTTGACCTCCACTTCTATTTTGCACCAGTTTTTATCATACTCCCTTATTGTACATCAGTTGTGCCAGCGTTGATGCCCTCGGGGGAACCCATCCTGTAGCGTTAAAATTCTATGTTACCACTCTCTGGTCTTATAAAGTGATGGTATTTACCTCGGCTTTATGATCAGCGGAGGTCTGATCTGTGGGACCCCCACTGACCCAGAGAATGAAGGGGCTCAGAGCTGGTTTTGGTGCACGTTAGTTCTCCTGTGCCCATGCTCTGTTCGTTTGAAAGGATCGTGCTAATTCCTTGCCCAGCAGGGCTGCTGTTGAAAGAAATATTCTCACCATTGAATGTTCTCCCTACTCTTATCAGATAGCTTGGTCCGCCAGCGATTTGGATAATGGAGCAGAGGTTGCACGTGCTTGACTTTCGCTCCATTTATTTTCTACGGGACTGCAGAAAATTGAGCCCTGCACTCCAGTATTTGTGGCAGTCCCATATACAGTGAATGGAGAGGAGGTTGAACATGTGCAACCTCTGCTCTAGTCTCAGGATCCAGTGCCCCCCTTCTGATTGCTGGTGGACCCCTAAAGTTATCATTTATCTCATAGTTGGGGATAACTTTCATTTGTGGCAATGCCCCTTAAGTAATAGCATATCCGAAGGATGAAACATCGCATTATAAGAAGGGCGTGCCCGTTCTTAGAGTCACAGCCGGGGCTCAGCAGGCTCCTATTCTGCATGCTGCGCTTGTGGCCGGGGTCAGAGAGATACGGCTGATGTCCGGGATGTGCATCAAGGCCGGCAAATAGTCAAATCCAATGTAAAATGTCTAATATAACGCTACGAGAAGTAATTTCCATCCATTATACGCCGTGTATTAATAATTTGATAACCGCCTTCCGTAAATTAATATAAAATCCTCCGTCGTAGAGCGAATGTGACTGGGATAAATTGAAGCGGAGAACGAACATTACATTATAGCCGAGAATTATGTCCTGCTGAAATGAACCTATTATACTAGGACGACACAGGATTGTTAAATACGACTTTATAGTTCTGATTCTTGACTAATATGTTGTAGCAATTCCACGTCGCATCCAGTACCATGTCCCCATCGGCCATTATATGGCTATTACAAGTCACAGGGGCCATATAACAGCAGAGAGCTGTTAGTTGTTCCGATCTGTGCAGGTCCTGGAGCTACGGAATGATTTCCAACATCCTTAACAATTAATTGCTGAAGGGTTTTTGTCTTGTATACCCCTCCTGCTGCAGAACCTCTTTAAGGAGTTGTCCAGGACTTGGATATCGATAATCTAGTCTTGGGTAGGTTATCAATTTTAAATTGCTGGTGGTCTGACACCTGGCGCTCCCGAGAAGCCTGTAAGTAATCATGTATGGAGCCAGAACAGCACAGCTCCATAAATCCTGTGCAGCTCAGCTCCTATCTCACTTCAATGATAAGGATTAACAAAAGCTTCCTTTTCTGCCTCTTTCTGCAGTACGTAAGGCAGTTCACCATTAGATATGTGCAATACGCACTCTCTCAGCCCAAATTTTGTTCCTTTAGAAGGGCAGAGATCTGCAGCTGTCCATCAGGGGGCCCACCAGGCAGGTGAAAGGCATCTGTTCCAGGTACTGGCTTAGTAGCCCGCAGAAGCCATCCATCCATTTTAGGGTCTTGATTTTTAATTTGCTCGGTGGGGCCACATTTTCTCCCAACTTTTTGCCAAAATGTGGGCATGCTGGAAAGCTGGCCATGCACGAGAGCCATTCCTCCTGACCTCTTAGTAAGCATGCACACATCTCTGGTCCCATTCAAGCAGCTGTTAGGACACCACCGGCAGCGGCTTAACTCCCGGCACAGTAAAGGATCAAGCAGAGTGAAATCCAGCATATCTGATCCTCGCCTCCAATAACATCTGCTGTCGGTGGACAGTTGGGGGTTAGATCCCACCAATATTAATCCAGTGTGTATAAGTAGCTTAGGAAGAGAAAATGCACCGTGCTGAACGTTAGATGGGATTTAGAATTGCATGTAATGGTTATGAGCGGTTTCTGTGTTCTTGCAGGCCTTGGAAAGCAGATTTATGCTCTGATGGTGTGTTTATATGTGCAATCCAATGAATAGAAAAATCCAGCTCTTGGTTCTTCCAGGGTTAAATTTATTCAAAGAGAAAATTTTTTAAAAGTCCATCTTCATAAAGAGAGCATAAATGTCACCACCATACTTGGGGACACAAGAACAGATGCGTTTCGAGCTTACAAGCTTGTGAAATGCTCCAGTGCCGCAGGTATAACTGCTGGCTGGACAGGTGGACCGCCGGTGACGTGTGCACTGACGGATTCAATACACTGACCCGGAGATGGGAAATGCAAGGCTTGGTCCGTGCACAGACTTGTGTAGCATGCAAGTCACATCCACTGTAGACTGGAACCGGAAATATCATCCGTGCCAGAAACCAGACATCAACACCAGCAAAATATGCAGAAGAGAGACTAGCAACATAGATCTCTCTATCTCATCCAGTGTAATCTGGTGTCTGTCCATCTTATATGTATTCATGGAGGATTGATATGCAAAATGCACAAAATTCTGTCTCCGTTTTCGCCAATACACTGGTGCACCTGGGTCACGGCTGTCAGATATACTAAAGGCATTCACCATTATTTTGGTGCAGATTATTAACTGAGGGAACGCAAATGTATTATGTAGCGTTGCACTGTTTCTGCTTGTTTCTCTTCGCCAGTGTCTTTTCTTTTAGAGGTTCTGCAGCAGCTGGAGTGTATATTACAGTCCATATACTGTTTGCTGCTGCAGAGCTTCTTCTCGTAGTGGACCATCATGCCAGTCTTGATTGACATAAGCAGCCCTGCATTCAGCTGAGCTAAAAATGAGCCTTGGAAGGGGAATGAGAGTCGAGGAGGGACGCTGTGGGCCGTGTATGTCTGTCATTTACTGGCCTCCCAGTCACATATTGCATCTCTCCACAAACCCTCGTGTCCGATCCTGTCTCTGATTCTGGCTGCCAATCCTGCTTTCCTTTTTTAGACCTTTAAATAACTTTATTACCTATTTCAGATTTGCCTCTCATTAAAGCGGCTGTTGTTGCACAAATCAGCCCTCCGATAGGGAGTGTTTACTTTTAATTTACGCTGCCATGTTGCATGCATAATTTACAGTGTTATGGTGTTGCTATCACGCGGGTCGGGCCCCAGGGGTCCACAGGCATGTATTATTAAAATCCAGGAGCCGAGCTCCTCTGCTGCTTTTCTCTAAGGGCTCATTAAGGTTGCTGTGGCATATAGGTGATAGATGCGTGTTCCTTCCCGGGTGTCTGTGAACAGTCATTTGCCTTCCTGCGTGCCACATCCATTCTGAAGATCGGAAGGGACAGGAAGATATCACAATTTAGGCCAAATTCCACTTACTGGTTCCTACTTTCTAGTCATCTTGTAGATCAGGGTTCCCCAACTCCAGTCCTCAAGGCCCACCAACAGGTCATGTGTTCAGGATTTCCTTAGTATTGCCCAGGTGATAATTGCTTCACCTGTACAAAACATTGGAAATCCTGAAAACATGACCTGTTGGTGGGCCTTGAGGACTGGAGTTGGGGAACCCTGCTGTAGATAACAAATATGGCTGTCCTGGGGGTTAGCACCCAACTTCTCCAGAGTTCTGAATGGCAAATCTACCTTGTCCTTCCACATTGCTGCAAAAGCAGGCAAATTTACCATTCAAGAGTCAGGGAAAGCTGGATGTTTGCGGCAAGTTTCAAGTCTTGCTGTCTTACTTATGCCCTCTCTACGGGTAAGCTGTGTTGCCAGTAAGAATTACTTACATGATCAATCTCAAAAAAATCAAATCCTGATTGATTTTTTTGGATACAAATTGCAAATTACTAAACCATCATGGAGATCGTTTTACGATTCACAAAATTCACTGAATGACTTTCTGCGTGCAAATTTTTTTTTTTTTCTTTGGATGTGATTCGGCTGCAAATTTAGGGTTTGCAACACGTGATACAAAGAATAACGTGGACTTGTCATATGTATGTTGTGGTGCGACTTGCATTAAAGTTTATGTTGAAAAAGTTAAGTGTGGTTTGCAGCCAAGAATTAATCAGGTTTGGATTTTTCCTGTTTCCCGGCAGGCACCAGTCCATGGGATCAGTACCTCTCACCTCCCGATGTGAAACAACACTTTGAGCATAACTTGCAGACAAATCACGCCCTAAAATAGTCACGCAACTAAATGCCGCAGCAGATTGCTGGGCAATCGCTTATACTGTTTTGTTCATGCATTCTGCGGCTTGCAGATAATTAATGGTGGACCCGCTGGGGTAAGTTCCCAACAACTGTAGGGTTATCTAGTGCGATCACTGTGGGTGATTTCCGCGCCACCTCTCCCGCTGTGCTGCCCTCCGCGCTCCCCTGTTGCTTTCCCTCTGACCTTTGCGGTGCAGGAGGTTTCCCTCCTTTTCAGCATTTGTTCCGTGTGAGTTTTTCTCGCTTGGATTAGTATTCGCTTCTCGTCTAACGCCAGGATAATTGAATCAACCTTCTGAGAATAAAATTAATAGTACAAATTAGATTAAACTACTTTTGTGCGCTAATATTAATGGCATTTATGTGATTTCCTACGGTTCTGTCTTGGCAGCCGTAATATCGCTGTTTGATTGTTCTCAGTTTTTCACCTTTTTTTAGGAATATTTTTAGCACAAATTGTGGCAGTGTATCACGGCTGGCCTCGTCTGGGGAATTAATGGTGTCTTATTGCTGTCAGGGATGATATGTGTTACGGTTTTTGTGCAGCTGAAAAGTAGATCCCAACCAGACTGTTCCCTTTTTAATTTAATTTAATTTTTTTTTTTTTTTAATAAAATTACACTGGAAAATTGAGCAAAGTGTGAATAAACTTTAAGACTGCATTCAGAAGTTAGTGGGTTTTTTTTTTATTTTTATTGAAGTTTGCGCAAAAAACTTGCAACGCGTAATCGCTACCTTTAAAGGCAAAGCAGTTTGTATGCAACTTGTAGGATTTAGGCCCATGCACTGGATTGGTTGTAAAGGGTTTGTCTATTTCGGAGGAGCGCAGATTGGAGTGATTCACCCCTATAAGAATCCTGATTACACATTAAACCTGTAAAATACGCTGTGACCTGCACCGAACTTGTCTATTTTTCTATCTAGCACCACTACAGGGAAGATGAAACATTACATTTGGGTCCTATAGAGAGAGGTCCGCTTGATAGCTTCTTCTTTATTTATCCCATTATTGACCGTTGTAATGCATTGAATGCCTCTAATACCTCGCCCCTCCACCTGCTGGTGGTTTGCAGTATTACACGTTTGGAAGTAGAAACTGATAACCTTGCAGTGATTTGCACTCACTCTGCACCATGTTTTTCCATGCTTGTTGACAACCGTCCAGCTCTCTTGTATTGCGCGCTCTGCTTCTTTAATCCTAAGAATTGATTCGACTTGTCAAAATTGGAAAGTGCAGAGCGCTTTTCACGCTTCATTCTGCAAATGAATCTAATTTACAGTAGTGCAAAATGACGGTGAAAATGGAATGAATTACATCAGCAAATCCATGCTCAGTGCATTTATCTGGGATAGTGCAGCTTGTGCCTTCAGCGCTCTCGGAGGGGCTGTCACTGCGGTTGCTGAACACGTGTCGCCGCGCGCTCGCTGGCGTGTCTTGATGTTCTTCTGATGTTCTCATAACAGACTGCAGATGCTTGGATTCTGGATGCATTTCTCATGTGCTGCACTGATTATAGAAACTCATCTGCTGAAATGAAATGGCGATCTGCTCCGTAGATGCCGGAGGAAAAACTTTCTGCATAGAGCCTAAGTTATAGGGTTGGTTGTTGTCGGGGATTCCTGGAGCTTCTCAGAGGACGGGACCACCATCCGTCACTACAGATCATGTGCGTGTGTGATAAAGGGATTGCCACAGAATCCCAATGATCGTAAAGCTGGCCAAACTTTCGGTGGATCACTGCTTCACCTCTGTTATCCCACCACAGTGATTAAGTGCAAATTGGATTGCCATTTGTTGATTTTTTGGGGGTCTATTATTGGCCCACTGGTGGAAATTGATGCCCTACTTGTGCATAAGGACATAAGAGGAAAGGGTCCGTCCAAAAATGGGGCTCTCTTTCTCGAGAACTGAACGTAATTTACAGTAGAGGAAAGTTTAGGCTGGGTTGAAATGCCGCATATGTGGTGCGACTTTTATACGATGCCGTTCTGCGTCACAAATCCACACGTACTTTCCACATCTATTCTTGCAGAAAAGCACCAATAATTAAAAACAAAAAAAATAACTGCCTGGTGGTAGTACTATTTTGCTGATTTGAGGTCGCTGTTGAAATGAGTGGGTTAAATCTGCACTGAAAAGGTGAATTTCCGACACAATTTGATGTGCGGAAATTTAAAAATCAATTTCCGCACCAAAATAACGCACAGCATGTGGATGAGATTAAACTAAAACTCCTCCAGATTGCAGATACTGTAAAGTGATTTGTATATCTCTTCCATAAAATCCGCACCAGATACCGAACGTGTGAACTTGGCCTTAGCCGGCTGCACGGGAATCAGAATCCGAATTTGTGGCGATCAGCCGATCCCTGGGAAACTTATGACGGTCCCTTTTTTTTTTTTTTAAAGGGTTTGTCCCAAAAAATCTTGTGGTTTCATATCGCGGGGGTCCCATCCATCATGGGTTCCTGAATCTGCTGTGTGAGTGGATGGCTCTAGGGGTCTGGCGGTGTTGGCCGTGCACGGTGTCGTAATTGATATAATCTCGTATCTTTGCAGTGTTCTTTCTCTTCTAAAAAAAAAAAGTTAAAAAAAACAAATCAATAAAGCGATGATGAACATGGCAGCAGGAACCTGCGCTCCTCATATAGCGAGATGCCACACGATTGAATTAAAGAGATTTTCCTGCCCTTTACCTTGGAATTGCATTGAACTAACCTGTCAGGCGGATCGCACCGTCTGTTTTGATGCGACGTGACGGGGGAATAGCTGCCACTATTTTTAGTTCCCGTATGCGATGTAATGTGACTTTTTTTTTTTTTTCTTTTTCCCCCTCTCCCCGTGCGCCAGAGGACGATTGCTATTGTAGTCAATTATTGTAACCCTGAAGTGAATGTTGAATTTGCTGTGATATAATGATGTTCAGTTCCCTGACAGGCGGCACGTAACCCGAGCGAAAACCCCAGATGATATGGTGCCGCTAAACAAAGCTAATCATTTAGAGGGAAAGCACATCCAGGAGCTTCGTGTAATAAATCTGTTGTAGGCCACAGGAAGAAAAATGAAATGTCACATACTACCTGGTAGTACAAGGGAATTAGGTGACATGGGGGATTCCCAGATATGGAGATGGGGGGTAGCACCAGATGATTGGGGTTACTAGGTTATGGTCCTGCAATAACTGATGCCCTACAGAGAGGAGAGAGATCTTACAAAATCGACCTGTGGAAAAGGCTCAACAACCTAGAAATCTGTAGGTCTCTTTGTATCCAATTCCTATTGGACATGTAGGCTAATCCTATAAAGCAGCTCATCAACATTACATGGCCGATATTCACCCAAAAGCTTCGGGCGTTTGCAACGGTCAATGCCCCGGCACTGTGAAGGCGCACGGACTCCACCATGTTTTACGGTCTGTGTTCCGGGTGCAATGCCCAGCTGGGCTGCAGGTTTCCTGACCCGAACCAACAACCTCCTTTATGCCTGTAGGGTTATTAGTGCAGTACCTGCGGTACAGCTGGGCATTGCACCCATAACACGGATCACAAAATACAATTGTCGGTGCACCCTAAAAATGGGTTTCCCAAAGACTATACATAGTTAACGCTGCATCACACTTGGGCTTTTGAGACCCCTCTACTTGCTGTCAGGGATCCCATGTGTATCAAACATTTATAACCTGTCCTGTGAGTCTTCACCAACCCTGCAGTTTTTCCTCTATGCATTTCTAAGACTGAAATCTGCGTTCAAAATTAAAACTGTACTGTTTGTTTGCAGTAGCAGTAAAGTGAGATTTCTGCACATGATGCTTATTTTTTCATTTTAGATTTTACATTTTTTTAAATCTGTAGCGTATCCGTTCTTTCAGCATTTTTGCATTTTTTTTTCATCCATTTATATACACATATAAACTGCATATTTATGGTACTGACCACCATAAAACAGGACAATAATTGCCAGTGGCCCCATAATCCAGCGCCGCAGGGACTTCTGTGCCTTCGTACGGTTTTCTGAACGTGGTTTGAGGCATTGACATCCCCATTATCAGCCCTAAATATTCAACCCCATCAGCAGCGGTACCGTGTGACGCCTATGACCGGCTCATATCTTATGTAGAAGCGCGAGCAATTTATCATAACTGCTGATGACCCTCAGCGATGTTTATGGGCTCAGCCATTATTCTTGCAGATGCCAAAAATACAGCCGGTCCGTAAAAAGACGACAGCTGTTCCCATTCAGCTCGCGGTCTTCTCTTACAGTCAAGGTTTCACGTTTAGCGACACTTCCAGTTTGAGTCGGTGAGGAATCGTGTGACCAAAGATCTTCCAACACTTCATCTGCTGTGGAACTACAACTCCCAGCATGACCTGACAGTTTGCAGCCATGAAATAACCATTTTCGAACATCTTTTCTAAGGATAGATTTCTGTTATTTCACTTGAAAATGACAACCAGGTGTTACCAATATGATGCTGTCCAATCAAATGTCCTATAAATGTTCTGTTCCTGATCTAAGATCTCGGCTTTTAGTGGAGATGAATCTGTGCTTCACTTTATGCACGTGCTCAGTAGTGACCAGTGCTGTGGAGTCAGAAGTCAGGGCAATTGAAGCGTCGGAGACAGTGGTTTGGCTTACCAACTCCGCAGCCCTGCCTCTCCGCGCTGCCCAGGCACCAGGTGGCCCTCCTGACATTTGCATTCTCCCAGAATAACCAAATCTGGAGCATTTTCTTAGGACTTTGCATTTTGCTTTCCGCCTCTTCTTCCTCCTGGAAAAGCATTCCCCTTGACTTTAAAAAGGTTTATAGGGCCCTTCCCTGGTGACATGATAACGACAATCAGTTTATTTGTGTGCTTCTAAGCGACATAAATGAGGGACTGGAGATGTTCCAGAATTGATTCCTTGGGAGCGCAAGGCTCTGGCACTCCAGCATGGAAAGATGGAGTCATAAAAGCACCCAAAAAAAAAAGCAAAGTGCCGTGAGATGGAGGAGAGGTCCTTACTGCACAATCTGCAGTGAGCCTTGCAAGGTATGCCAAGCTAAAGGAGACGACCCCGGACGTGAGGAATGAGCAGAGAAATCCTCAGATCTTATTACACAAGTTTGGCCCCAAATCATCACATGTGTGATCCTCTGCCGTGCACCATTGTCATCCAGGATCAAACTGCGTCTTTTGATCAGCGATTATGAACTTGTCGCCTTCTGCATCGTCCGGCGACTGCGCTAATAACACAGCTTGTTTTCTGTTTCGATAACAGACTTGGTAACTCCCTTGTGCCTGTGGTGACCAATAACTGCTTGAAACTTTGGCCAAAAGGGCCAGCAGCCCTAATGGCAACGAGTCAATTATTACTTAACCTCTTAAATACCAATTCACCTTTTTATTGCAGCCGAGAGGGCTGTGGTGCACCCTGGATGTGGCCAAGTTCTCCGTGCCCCACTTCTGATTGATGGTGCTCGCTTCCGAGAGCAAGCACTGCTTAAGGTCCACCAACGTGCGTGCGCACTGACACTGCATGTGCTTCGCCGTGCACTCACGCAGTAGCTGGGCGCCTTGCTATGTCCCTTATACAGCTCATTTAAATAGCATTTAGGGGTGGCAAACTCCCCTTAACTCTTTCATAGCCACTGCCAAGAGAAAACAAAATGTGAATAAACAGCCCTGATGTCTTTTCTTGGTCACAACGTCTGACCGCACCAGTCGCACTGATTTGTGTTACCAGTAAACCCAGTGACCTGATCGATGGTGGGGGCAGGGATCTCATCTGACAACAGTTAAAGGGTCTGGAACGGATAACCCTTTAATTAGATAGCAAAGTATTTTCCCCAGGCTGGCACAGAGCACACATTCACAATGGATTCTGCAACACGTATAATAAGGCCCTTAAAGGGATTGTCCAGCGCAGATGAATACAGTTAAAACTGGGACATGTCGGTGACCTTCCTGGACAGCGGGATGTTTTCCTAAATTCTGGAAAGTAACGCTCGGAGGTATGGATGTACGTTTCACACAGTCGCATATGAACACAGGATGCGTGAAATCCATCCGCTCATGTAATACCTGTCGTGGCAGGGACAATCGCGCCAATATAATCCTCTCCTGAGATACTGCCATCCTGCCTCCACATCGGAAGCTCCCCGTACTAATGGTAATTATGAAATCTGTCTCTGTGGTTTCTCCAGGCCGCGGACGCCTCATCTTATTTCAGAGTAGTTGCAGAAATGCATGTAACGGTTCCATGAAGTGAGATGCTAATTAATGTCAGAGCTTAATCGCAGAGTTCTGCTCCGCCATGCTTCAGAGGGTTGTATGCGTCATGTCGCATGGTGCTGTGGGTCAGGGGTAGAGCGTCGGGCGGAGGGAGAGCTCCCCTCGTGTTCCATGGAAGGACC
Organism: Dendrobates tinctorius; assembly: GCF_039654945.1. Classification (NCBI taxonomy): domain Eukaryota; kingdom Metazoa; phylum Chordata; class Amphibia; order Anura; family Dendrobatidae; genus Dendrobates; species Dendrobates tinctorius. The sequence goes on from NW_027361709.1 coordinate 7,295,768, forward strand.
AGATGCTAATTAGATTACATGCTTTTTACTAAAGGCATCCTCAGCCACCATCGATCATCTGTGGTTGCTTAGATCTTTTCATTTTTATTTTTTTTTTTGCCGCTGCTTTGCATTTATAGCTTTATATAACTACATGTAGGGGGCCAAAGTGTTTTTCATCAGAATAACATGTCTTTTGAGATGTCAATTTTTATAATTCTGTATTTGCTATGAAATGACTATCCTGAGTAGGAGGGAGATGAGAAAAAGAGCACTAGGGATGGGTGAGGAGAAGAGAAGAGCACTCTAGGGATGGGTGAGAAGAAGAGTAGAGCACTCGAGGGATGGGGGAGGAGGAGAAGAGCACATGAGGGATGCGGGGGAGAAGGAGATATGAGCGCTCAAGGAATGGGGAGAAGAGCACTCAAAGGGGGAATAGGTGCAGAGAAAGGCACTCGAGGGAAGGGAGGACAAGATTTGAGTGCTGGACAATGTAGGGGAAGAGGAGCGCTCAAGGGATAGGGGAAGATCAGATTTCTAGGGGTATGGGTCAGAGCAGAGTGCTCCAGCATATGGGGGAGAAGAACACTCAAGTAATAGGGGCAGAGAAGAGCTTTCGAAGGATGGGGAGGATAGGTTTAAGCCCTGCAGCGATGTCTGGGAAGAGAGGAGCGCTGGGGGGGGCAGCGATGTCGGGGGGGAAGAGAGGAGCGCTGGGGGGGAAGAGAGGAGCCCTGGGGGGGCAGCGATGTCGGGGGGGGGGGGGGGAAGAGAGGAGCGCTGGGGGGGCAGCAATGTCGGGGGGGGGGAAGAGAGGAGCGCTGGGGGGGCAGCAATGTCGGGGGGGGGGAAGAGAGGAGCGCTGGGGGGGCAGCAATGTCGGGGGGGAAGAGAGGAGCGCTGGTGGGGCAGCGATGTCGGGGGGAAGAGAGGAGCGCTGGGGTGTGGTTGGGGAGCAATGTCGGGGAGGAAGAGAGGAGCGCTGGGGGGGCAGCGATGTCGGGGGGGAAGAGAGGAGCGCTGGGGGGGCAGCGATGGGGGGGGGAAGAGAGGAGCGCTGGGGTGTGGTTGGGGAGCAATGTCGGGGAGGAAGAGAGGAGCGCTGGGGGGGCAGCGATGTCGGGGGAAGAGAGGAGCGCTGGGGGGGGCAGCGATGTCGGGGGGAAGAGAGGAGCGCTGGGGGGGCAGCGATGTCGAGGGGAAGAAAGGAGCGCTGGGGGGGGCAGCGATGTCGGGGGGGAAGAGAGGAGCGCTGGGGTGTGGTTGGGGAGCAATGTCGGGGAGGAAGACAGTTCTCCTGCTTCACTGGGAAAACTAAATCGGCATGGAATATACTTTATTCTCTGTATCGCTGGAGTGCCAGAGGTGAAACCCCCACTCCACCCCCCACCCCCCCAATCACAAAGTGATGGCTTAACCTAACGATTGTAATATCTGTTGAACACAAACCTTGAATGTGCATGAAATGTTAGGAGGGTCCATCTGTACAGACAGAATATTAGGATATGTCTTCTGGGACATCCTCAGGAGAGGAATCTGTAATCTTATCTGTCCTTCTGGGTGGGTCACATTTATTAAGTGGTACTGTTCTTGTGCCACAATTAGATACGAGTTCCTTCTGACTGACGCTTTGGCCTCCAGTTGTTTGCTAAATAGCGGTGCAGTCTCCCGCAGTCACCTCCGCTCCCAGATGGGGTATACTTGCAGAGATTGTGTAACTGTAGGTGGATGGTGCGGTGCACTTTAGAGTATTTGGCTCCGTAATCCATTTCCTCCCTCTGAGCCCCTTCAGTTTTAAGTTAGCCACTAGTTACCTTGTGTCGATGGCCTGCTTAATTTAGAGGTGCGCTTCTGGTGTCTGTCTTCCATTTATATATTGAAATTTCCTTTTTTTTTTTGTGCAGAAATCTGTTAACATTTTTGCAATTTTTGATTATTATTTTTTTTTTTTTTTTTTGCCGTCCCTCCTTTCTCTCCCACACAGATGATGTCTGTGTTAGCTCAGTATTAATCTGTCATAGAGAGCACATCTGCGGCTTTTCCTTCATTTCCCCTGTTGCTTCTTTTCCTGTTTTCTCTCCCTGTAAATGCTGACGGCGAACCTTCCCCGGCTGCAGAGAGACTCTGTAACCGCTGCAGGCAAAGAGTGAGACCTGCGTCCTCCTGGTTCTTATCGATCTGTCAGCAGGACCTGCTCGGGGGAAGATGAAGAAGGAATGTGGGAGAGAAAAAAAAAAAATATATATAAATTTATTTTTTTTTCCCCATAAGAAAGTGTACGTCTTTCTGTTATGGTGAAGGTTTGCTCTCTTAGATTGCTTTGCCAATTTAATATCAGAATAGGATGCCAGGATGGGGGTCTGTGCCCCTGACCTGCGGGTAACGATCCTATGGGATCATAAGGTGGAACTAGCCATTTTAGAGGCTGGATCGCACAGCCAGGTGAAATGCTGCTAAATAGGGCATGAGGCTCAGACCATCCCGATCCTCCTGTGTTCTTTGCCTTTTGGACGGTGATCAGGTTATATGTCGAACCTTATTTCCCCGCCATCTATCACCCATTACCTCTGTCGGCCCCTGAGACTGAGCGGCCCTGATATTTTTAGCAAGATGGGTTGTTGGTTTTTATTTATTTATTTTTTTTGCATAGCGTCTAAATATATTCACATTTCAGCGACGTCTGCTATCCCCAAAATGTCTGAGCTTATTACTGAGACGGGGACTGAATAGAGACAATGTCACAGGCTCCCAGCTGCTACATCGCCTTAAAGTGGAAGGTAATGAAGTGACATGATTGCATGTCGTCAGGGTGGAGGGACGACATGCCAAGGACTAGAAAGACGTAATGAATGACCTGGACAAAAAAAGGAGCAATAATAACATTTAGGACCATTTCAACATCAGAAATACTTTATAAGCAACTTGTTACCATGGTTACAGAGGACGTTCTGCCCCTTGTACTATGGTTTTTTATGCGAAAGCAAAACCTACATCACCTTTACTGTCATAGATGAAGATGATACTGCACCCATAGAGACTTGTCCCTCCGCTGCTCGGCGTGTGTCGGTCTTCACTGTATATCTAGCATTGTATTCATGAATGAGCGTACAGTCCTGATAGATGGTGCCATCCTGTCCATTCACCGTGATATAGCTCATTGCATTATACAGCTGATATTTATGACTTTATGTAACGTTTTATGTCCGCTTTGTCTCTTCCAGGTTCAAGAACAAGATGTTGTTCTCCAGTCGATCGATCGAGCTATTGAAGCCATTCACAATGCAGCCATGAAGAATGGGGGTAAATACAACCTGGAGCAGAGAGACGTGCTGCAGTAAGTACTGACAATGCTCAGCCCCCTACATCCAGGGGAAGCATCACCGTCGCATGTATACAGTGCCGGTCACATGTCCGGACACAACTGATCATACCATTGTTTTCCTTGTTCTTATTGGAATGTGCACGTTGTAAATTCAGACTGAAGGCAGCAAAACCACGAAGAAGGGAACAAATATGGAAGCGAAGAGTAAAGAAACACATGTGAAACAGAGCATAATATGTTACACACTGCCCCCTCCATTGTTCACGGGGGGCACCACAGATATAGGAGCTATCTGCTCACGTTTTCTGCGTGTCAGGCCGAAGTCACACTTAGGAGTACGATGCAAGAAACTCGCGCATCAATACCCGGCGCTGCCGTTGGCACTCGGACCGGAGTGTGCGGCTGCATAGAACTACATGCAGCCGCACACTCCGTTCCCGAGTTCCGGCGGCAGTTCCGGGTATTGATGCGAGAGACTCGCGCATCGTACTCCCAAGTGTGACCCTGGCCTCAGACAAATAGTTGGTAACAAAAATCTCATCAGACCACAGTACAAATTCCACTGATCTAATGTCCAGTCCTTGTGTTGCTTTGTACATAAAAGTCTCTTCTTGCTTGCACTCCTTGGTAGCACCTTCTTTGCAATAATTCGATCATATAATAATAAATTTTATTTCTATAGCGCCGACCTATTCCGCAGCACTTCACATTTCAGAGGGGATTTGTACAGACAATAGACATTACAGCATAATAATCATATAGATTATAACAGACACCAAGAGGAATGAGGGCCCTGCTCGCAAGCTTACAGTCTATGAGGAAATAGGTAGACATGAAAGGTGGGTGGTAGAATCATAGAATCGTAGAGTTGGAAGGGACCTCCTGGGCCATCTGGTCCAACCCCCTGCTCAAAGCAGGATTTGCTAAATCATCCCAGTCAGATGTCTGTCCAGCCTCTGTTTGAAGACTTCCATTGAAGGAGAACTCACCACTTCTCGTGGCAGCCTGTTCCACTCATTGATCACTCTAACTGTCAAAAAGTTTTTTCTAATATCTAATCTGTGTCTCCTCCCATTCAGTTTCATCCCATTGCTTCTAGTCTTTCCTTGTGCAAATGAGAATAAAGTTGATCCTTCTACAATGTGACAGCCCTTTAGATATTTGTAGACAGCAATTAAGTCTCCTCTCAGTCTTCTCTTTTGCAAACTAAACATTCCCAAATCCTGCAACCTTTCCTCATAAGACAGGGTTTGCAGACCGGTCACCATTCTGGTCGCTCTTTTCTGAACTTGCTCCAGTTTGTTGATGTCTTTTTTTAAAATGTGGTGCCCAAAACTGGACACAATATTCCAGATGAGGTCTGACCAAAGAGGAGTAGAGGGAAATAATGACTTCACGTGATCTAGACTGTATGCTTCTGTTAATACATCCTAGAACTGCATTTGCCTTTTTTGCTGCTGCATCACACTGTTGACTCATATTCAGTCTGTGATCTATTAGTATACCCAAGTCTTTTTCACATGTGCTGTCACTTAGCCCTATTCCTCCCATTCTATATATGCTTTTTTCATTTTTATTGCCCAGATGTAGTACTTTGCATTTCTCCCTGTTAAAAACCATTCTGTTAGTTACTGCCCACTTCTCCAGTTTATTTAAATCTTTTTGAATCCTCTCTCTCTCTTCTCTAGTATTAGCTATCCCTCCTAGCTTTGTGTCATCAGCAAATTTAATCAGTTTACCCTCAATTCCTTCATCTAAATCGTTGATAAAGATGTTGAACAATACAGGGCCCAGGACAGAGGTAACAGTTGCCCTGATTGTATGGACCAGCCATAATGTTAAGTGTGTAATAGTACAGACACAGAGGGCTAATGGATGCATAAAGCATGTGGGAACATGATGCGGGGAACCTGGTTATGGTAAAACTTTTGGCTGTGCCACACAGGGATAGATTAGGTTAATGTGAGTCTCACTTCTCATTTCCACAGGAAGTTGATGTGTCTGCTACTTGATGTCATCCTTTATCAGGGCAGTTATCGGATGACCTGTCAATTTGCAGTTTCTAAGGTTGGTAACTCCAATGAACTTATTCTCTGCAGCAGAACTAATTGTTGCTCTTCCTTTCCTGGGGTGGTCATTGTGTCAGTCAGTTTCTACCATAGCAATTGATGACTTTCATGATTGCACTTTGAGGGTAACTTCAAGGTCCTATCAATTTTTCGGACTGACTGACCTTCATGTCTTAAAATAATGATGGGCTGTCGTTCTATTTACTTGGTTAAGTGTTTCTTGCCATATTCTTGCTTGGAACAGTTGTGGAATAAGACAGTATGGAGCTGTGCACCAATACTGCCCCTGCAAAACACACCTGATAATCGCCAACACAAATAAGCTCTTGATCAGCTGTTATATCAGTGTTTCTTGTGTTTCCTTGTTTCCATACTTATTCCTTTGTTTTGCTGCCTTCAGTATGAAACCATAAGAATAAGAACAAGGGAAACCATTGCTTAGTGTCAAAATTTTAATCTGGTATGTATATATCGTTGAAATCTGTTAACTTTTAACTGGTAATCCGTGTATAACATTTTATTTATTGTATATGTGTGTATACATATATATTTTACGAAGATGATCTATAGGAGAACGTGTGTTAGCTTAGTTTTGGCTGGACTAGCTTTGCGCTTTTTCCGTTTGCCACTCACGCATTCTTCTTACCCCATTTCTCACCAACTCTTCTTACTCCCCTGTTGTTCAAAGCGGTATTGGCTTTATCCCCCGATCCTTGAAAGAACAACTGCTCCTCCCCATTCTACACATACTCTCCTCTTTCCTCTCTCCTCATTCCTTGCATGCTCTCTTCTCTCCGCGCTCGCCCCTCTCCCCATCCCTTGCACGCTCGCCTCTCTCCCCATCCCATGCGCGCTCGCCCCTCTCCTGTATCCCCATCCCTTGCGCGCTCGCTCCTTTACATGCGCTCTTCTTTTGCACTCTCTTGTCTTTCCCCTGTCCCATGCGGTTTCTCAACTTAGTTTCTGGACATGAGGACAACTGTCCTTCAGATGCACAAGTAACCACTTACCTTACACAACTTTTGGTCAGGGATATTAGTAATGTTTTCCATCCTGGACCGGAAAGATGCTAAATGAATTGTGGCCGAGCTGGCATATCTTTGCAGTCCTGTCTCTTCTTCTTTCTGTAAGTGAAAGGAGTATTTTCTAATTTCATTTTCTTTATACAGAAAACTTATCCATCATAGGAAAGAAACACAATCCAGGAAAACCCACTCTCCGACCAGGCACTCAAACACCATGCCCACCTCTTCCAGTGATCACCACGTAGACCCTGGGAGGCAGCCCAACGGCATGTGCAGGACCGGATTGGATCGGCACATGAGCTTGCCCAGCTCCGAGATTCAACCTGAGGACAACGGACAGTATCCGGTACGAGCGATGACATGTGCTTTATACAAGTACCGGCAGATCAGATGTGTCACTGTCATTTCTGCTGTGTTTTAGATTCCACCCCAGGCTCGACGTGCTGCCCCTCTTACACCGCCCCCACCTGAAAAACGAAAAAATGCCCAGCTGTCACAGACCGCTAAAAGTGAGTGATCTGATCATTTGCTCTAGTCACCAACTGGTGGCAGGACATGAATGTGATGTGCACAAAACTCTGCAGCGTGCTAAAATAGCATCACCGTAACAAAGGTTTACACTAAATAGGTCACCTCTAAAAGGATTAGAAAAACATGGCTGCTGTTTTCTAAAAAAGCGCCACCAATTAGCACCAGTTGCAAGATTGTACACAGCGCCACACCTATGCACAGGTTGTGAGTGGTATTGCAGCTCAGCCACGTTAAGTCCAGTGGCTCTGAGCTGCAATACCAGACACAACCCATGACAATCATCTTGTATTCCTTGTGTAAAAGGAGCAATAATGCACATGCATAACAGGCTTTGTTTATAGGAGTGCACAATACCACTTCCATAGATGTAAACTAACTCCCACACAGCCCCATCACCCCCTGTTCTTGCCATCCGCATGGTCAAACCTTCACTGATCATGCATACATTGCCTGTTCTTTGCATAGTTGCTGAATATTGTTTGTGTTAATCCGTTCCTGTACAGTACGTTTTCTGACCATTAATTCCATTATATTTATTTCTATTTTTTTTTTTTAAGATGGTGTGGATAAAACCTCAAGATCCATATTAAACATGTCCGCCACTAGCATGTCCTCTCTCGACACCTTGTGCACGACTTCCACAGACTCTTGTCATCTCACCGCAGCCTCCAGTCCCAGTCACACTCCTCCACCGGTCCCCAGCAGAAGTGCACACACCACAGTGTCTCAAAGTCTGGACAACTGCGTCTCAGTCCCCGGAGCACTGGACTCCCACAGTAAACGGACAGCTCCAGCACCTCCTGACAAGGGGAGCACTTCTGATATCGAGAGGAACCCCTCAACCAAGAGAACTGCCCCAGCCCCTCCTTGCATGGAGGCCTTCAACACGGTCAACCTGGAGAGCAAAGCAAAATCACCGTCAAAGTCCTGGGCACCGGAAATCGAGAACTGTACTGTAACTGTACCCAAATCTATTGGTGCCGAGTTAATTGAATTGGTCAGAAAGAACACAAATCTCAGCTATGAACTGTCCCGGGTGGCTATAGGTGTCGTCGTCGGGCACATTCAGACGTCTGTCACGTCTACAGGTCCCGTGATGGAGCAGATTCTCATCTCTCTAGTGGAAAGCAAGGTAACGTGTTACCCTGTAAGGCTATGCGCACACGCTGAGTAAATGGATGCAGAAATTTCTGCACCATTTCTGCATCTCTTGGCAGGAAAAACGCAGCTGCAAAAGCGTTTTTTGACTGATTTGAGTGAGCTCAATGGTGGAAAAACGCACATAGAATTGACATTATGTAGATTATTTTCTGCATCAATCTGAAAGTCAAAAATACTCAACGTGTGCCTGACTTTTCAGGTGTCTCATTCACTTTGCTGGCATCAGGACTGCTTCAGGTTTTGCTAACAAATCTGCATGTCAGAAACACATCAAATCTGCAATGTGTGCACAAGCCCTTAAGTTGTTGTCTTGTTAGCGCTTTTCAAACTCTTCATATCGAGGTTTAATATTTGTTATTGGGAAACTATTATTACTCATTTCATACTCCAGACCAGACCCTTAGAGTTAATTTGGATCCCTATTATTACTCAAACCCAAATCTGACCTCTAAAATCAAACCCAGACCAGACCTGTAAAATAATTCAGATTCCTAAAATTCACAGAACCACCCGCTAGTTAGACTTCTGAAAATGATGCACATCAGAGGGCACGTTCTCTGTCACCATTGTAGTCTATGGTCCCAGCGGCGCTGACGTCCGAATCCTGTCTTGTGCGTAAGTTCGTTCACAAGCCCCGACAGGACCCACGAATGGGCAGAAAATCACAATGTGAAAGCCTAACATTTTCTGACACATCAGATTTCAAGCCAAAATTAAACTGTTTTGGAAATGTCCAAAAATCCCTACAGTTCTGCTACAATGCTGGCGGTGTCATTCTAGAAGTTTTCCTTTTTTATTTTCTTTTTAAAGTTCTTTTAAGTTGTCTGTAACTTTTTGGTTCATAAGCCAATATATTTCACAGTTGATCACCCACACCAATCATGAACACCCCCCTGGGCGGATAATTTGTTCTGCATAATTTATTTACATCGTATTGGAAGCCGTGCATTAATATTGATGATGATTTATTGTAAGCCGTCCATAAATATTGATGCTGACCTGGTTTCCAGTTTGATGGAAGACGAAGGGAAAATGTAAATGCCTAACCAGCTAAGCCTTGCACATTGGAAATACTACTTTACTCTGTCGCCTAATTGGGGGACACAGAACCTTGGGTGTTATGCTGCTGTCCACTAGGAGGCGACACTATGCATAATCTGAAAAAGATTAACTTTGGCTCCTCCTCTGCAGTATACACCCCTGGACGGCGTCAGCCTTCTCCAGTTTTTGCTTAGTGTCGCAAGGAGGCACACCTTTTTTTTCCGTTTTTTCCTTTTTTCGTCCGGAAATACAGATGAAGAAAAGTGGGTCTCCAGCGAGACTCCCGGCATGGCTCCCTCCTCGGTCCCCTATTAGGGGTACCCGGTTGAGGTCGAGGTGGTTTTTCCCCATGTCGCTCCCTCCCCAGTCCCTCGGGTCCTGGTTCGAGGTCGAGACCCCCCTCCTTCCCCAACCCCTTTAAGGGGTCTGGGATGAGGTTGAGGCGAGGATGAAGACCCCCTAACGGTGACAGACGCACCCTCCCTAATCCCCCGCAGGGGGCATTAGGTTGAGACGCCTCAGGTAGGGTCGGAGATCAGGCAGCTTTCCGCAGCTTCCAGGGACCCCAGGCCGGCTGAGGGATCCTGTTGGGGCCGGGGGAGGGTGCGGACTGGATGGCACAGCAGAGACAGGGTTTTTTCTGCATCCCTGTCTCTGCAACAGCAGCGGCTCCATAGCGCTTCAGGGGCACCCCATACAAAAACCGCTGCCCCTGCTACCCCCACCGCTATCCAGTCGACCATTCTGGGGGGGCTGGTACAAATCCGCCCCCCCGGACTACCGCGCCGCTCTGGAGCCCTCCTGGGCATCAGGCTTCTAATTTAGGCCGCGGCTTCGGCCTAGCTGAAGCCGCCGCCTTTTCCCCGCCCCCCGGCCCGCCCCCCGGATGACCAAAATGACACGCTGGAGTGTCATAGAAGGGGCGGATTGAAGCAGAAAGGGCGCCTTTTTACACAGCCCAGCGCGCCCTTTTCAGCTCTCCGCCCCCTCCTCCCTCTCCTCAGAGCCCCAGTGGCCATTTTTTTTCTGGATGAGATCCAGGAGAGGAGCATCACAGCGGTCTCCGGGGGGCACAGAACTGGGATCTGTCGGCGCTGGACCTAGAGGCACACCGGTGGGGTAAGCTCACAGCTGGGTTCTCATACTCAGCTGTGAATCTATACTTCCTATAAGGCTCTCTGTGGGTTCCCTCTGCGTAGCCACCCCTGTACGATCCCTTATAGCCAGCCTCTGTGCACTATGCCGGGCTCAAGGAAGAGAACCAGGCAGGAATGTTTCTATGCATTCTGCACAGCCTGCAAAGCCACGCTCCCTAGTGGCAGCACGTATCCGCACTGCCGGGACTGCATCCAGAACTCCGGGTCAGAACCCCAGGGACTCCCTACTGACGCTTCAGTGTCACAGGCCACGCCGGAATGGGCAATTCAGATGTCTCAGTCTATGTCACAGTCCATAGACAACCTAACTGCTACATTACTGCAAGCTCTGCAGAGTCGGGCCCCGGCTATGGACGGTACACAGCAAACGGACAGCTTGTCTCAGGAACATGCTGCTTCCGACTCTCTCAGACGTAAGCGGACCCACAGGTCTCGATCACCTAAGTCGCACTATAGCACAAGGTCGTCCCCCTCTAGGGAGAGACAGCGTCATTCCAGGTCTCCTGGACAGTCCCCTGCCACAGACAGACAGTGCAATTTACCACAGGGATCCCCCGCCCCAGGTCGTCCTCCAGGGATCACCTTAGCGAGGCACAGGATTCGGAGGGCATCTGTGACTCTGACTCAGATAATGAAACGGTCAGGTCCGTGGTACCTTCTCCCCCTAGCAATACAGCGCTAGTTGAGGACATAATTTCTGCCATTCATCGGGTGCTAAAAATTCCAGAGTCCCCCCGGAAGTCCCAGAACATAGGATTTGCTTCGAAAGTGTTCAAAAACCACCTAAGGTCTTCCCTAATCACGATGAGTTTGAGAAAATACTTACCAGTTTGCGCAGCCTGACAAAAAATTCGCTAATCGCAAATATTTGGAAGCGAAGTACCCCTTCCCACAGAAAGACATCAAACAATGGACAGATCCACCTGAAGTGGACCCTCCGGTTTCTAGGCTAGCAGCGCAGACTTTACTCTCTCTGCCGGATAGCTCAACCCTCAGGGACGCAGCAGACCGGCAAGTAGAACGCATGGCTCGTTCTATTTTCGAAGCGGCAGGCGCCTCTCTGGGCCCTGCATTCGCTTCAGTTTGGGCAGCCAAGGCCATCCTGGCTTGGGCCAAAAAACTACAGGAGGGTCTTCAGGCTTCAAATCCTGAACTCTCGGACCAAGCGGTCCAGATGGCAGTGGTAGCAGACTACATGATTCATGCAGCCCTGGATTCCGCCAGAGGTGTAGCGGGAATAGCATCTAACGCCATCACGATCCGACGCATCCTCTGGCTGCGAGAATGGAAAGCGGATGCGGCCTCAAAGAAGTCCCTCACGCGACTTCCGTATATTACTGGAAGACTTTTCGGCGAAAAGTTGGACACCATGATAGCCAATGCCACTGGGGGTAAGAGTACCTCTCTCCCTCAACTAAAACCGAAACGCACGTTTAAACGAAGAAACCAGACGCGATTCCGATCCTTTCGGAATTCCTCAGGCTGGTCCGTTTCGCGCCCAGTGCAAAACCGCAACCGTTCTCCACGCAGAGACAAACCACGGACGCAGCAGCGACCGGACAGGGCTTGGCAGTCGAAAGCAGGCCAAGCGAAACCCAAGGGAGGAAAACCTCAGAACTTCACTTCATCATGACTCGAGACCTCCGGAAGACACCCCACCAGTAGGCGGCCGACTTTTACTCTTTCAGCAAGTCTGGCTGCCTATTACAGAAGACAGGTGGGTCAGGGAAATAGTGTCTTCCGGATACAAGATAGAGTTCACTTCCGTTCCACCGAACCGGTTCTTCCTTTCTGTTCCTCCAACACCACCAGAAAAGGCTCGTGTTTTCCACCAAGCGGTTTCCTCTCTCCTTCAATCAGGAGTTGTGGTGCCGGTTCCCGCGAACGAGAGATTCCGAGGATTCTACTCAAATTTGTTCGTAGTCCCCAAGAAAGGAGGCGGCGTCCGACCCATACTGGACCTAAAACAGCTCAACAATTACGTACGGGTCCGTCATTTCCGCATGGAGTCCCTCCGGTCCATCATTGCATCCATGGAGCAGGGAGAATACCTCGCCTCCATAGACATACAGGATGCGTATCTCCACATACCAATTGCTCCCGCCCACCAGAGGTTTCTCAGGTTCGCGGTCAACCAAAACCACCACCAGTTTGTCGCCCTTCCGTTCGGACTCGCCACGGCTCCAAGAACGTTCACCAAAGTCATGGCGGCCACCATGGACGTCCTGCACTCAAGAGGCATCCTAGTCGTCCCGTACCTGGACGACCTCCTCGTCAAGTCTCCCACTTTCAAAGACTGCGAGGTCAGTGTCTCAATCACTCTAGACACTCTGAGTCGCCTGGGATGGCTAGTCAACCTACAGAAATCGTCGACCATCCCAACTCGGACTCTAACATTCCTGGGAATGGTATTCAACACCGCCAGGGGCCTGGTGCTCCTTCCCAAGGACAAGACACTGGCCATCCGTCTGGGAGTTCGCACACTCCTTCGCAGGCCTCCTCGATCTCTCCGGTTTGCCATGAGAATCCTCGGCAGGATGGCAGCAGCAATAGAGGCAGTGCCATTTGCCCAGTTTCACCTCAGGGTCCTTCAACTAGCCATACTCAGGTCTTGGGACAGGAACCCCTTCTCCCTCGACAGGGAGTTCAGGTTGACGTCATCAACCAGGAGATCCCTGCATTGGTGGCTCAAACCAACCTCGCTTACACGAGGGAAGCCATTCCTCTCAGGACAATGGAAGATCCTGACTACCGATGCAAGCCTGACAGGCAGGGGGGGCGGTGCACCTACATCACAGGGCACAGGGCAAGTGATCACCGAGGGAAGTGACATTGCCCATCAATGTTCTGGAAATCAGGGCCATCCTCTTGGCACTGAGAGCCTTTCATCACTTGCTTGCAGCCTCGCACATACGGATACAGTCGGACAATGCCACGGCTGTGGCATACGTGAACCACCAAGGCTGGACCCGCAGCGCCCAGGCGATGAGAGAAGTGGCTCATATCCTCTGCTGGGCGGAAGACACAAGGTCGGTACTTTCTGCGGTACACATTCCGGGTGTAGAAAACTGGGAAGCCGACTTCCTCAGCAGGCAAGGAATGGACTCGGGGGAGTGGTCTCTCCATCCCGAGATTTTTTTACCAGATCTGTCAACTCTGGGGAACCCCGGATGTGGACCTAATGGCATCCCATCTCAATACCAAGGTCCCCAATTTCATGGCCAGGACACACGACCCGCGGTCGCTCGGAGCGGATGCCCTGGTCCAGGACTGGTCCCAGTTCCGACTCCTGTACATTTTTCCACCCCCTCCCCCTAATCACCAGGGTCGTGAGAAAGATCAAGCAAGAGGGAGTTCCGACCATCCTCATCGCGCCAGACTGGCCCAGACGTACTTGGTACGCCGACATCGTGCAACTTACGGAAGACGCCCCCTGGCGTCTACCCGACCATCACGACCTTCTGTCTCAAGGTCCGTTCTTCCACCAGAATTCAGGGGCTCTCAATTTGACGGCATGGCCCTTGAAACCTGGATTCTAACCCAGGCAGGTTTTTCACCGGCAGTCATTGCAACTATGATCAGGGCAAGGAAGCCTGCCTCCGCCAAGCTCTATTATCGTACCTGGAGAGCTTTCTTTTCTTGGTGCGAATCTCATGGACAAGTCCCACTCCCTTATTCCCTCCCGAAGGTACTAGGTTTTCTTCAATCGGGCCTAGACGCCAAGCTATCCTTAAGTTCGCTTAAGAGTCAGGTGTCGGCGCTTTCAGTCCTTTTTCAAAAGCGCATTGCTATTAAACCGCAAGTAAGGACTTTCATCCAGGGAGTTTCCCGATTGGTTCCTCCCTACAAACGTCCGCTGGATACGTGGGACCTCAATCTGGTCCTGACAGCATTGCAAGCCCCACCCTTCGAACCTCTTAGAGGAGTTCCACTCTCCATTCTGTCTCAGAAAGTGGTTTTTCTAGTGGCGATCACCTCGTTACGCAGAGTGTCGGAATTGTCAGCACTTTCCTGCAGACGGCCTTTCCTAGCCTTTCACCAGGACAAGGTGGTTCTCCGCACGGTACCATCCTTCCTTCCGAAGGTTGTGTCCAACTTTCACCTTAACGAAGAGATTTCACTACCTTCCCTTTGCCCGGTTCCGGTTCATAGAGTGGAGAAGGCTCTGCATACGCTTGACCTCGTCAGAGCATTGCGGATTTACGTGTCCAGGACTGCACCTTTCCGGAAATCTGATTCCCTCTTCATTCTTCCGGAAGGTAGTCGCAAGGGGTTGCCGGCTTCCAAGGCTACCCTTGCCAGGTGGATCAGGCCCACCATACATGAGGCCTACCGACTTAACAGTTCCCCTCTTCCGGACGGTATCACGGCACACTCTACACGGGCAGTAGGGGCATCCTGGGCCATTCGGCATCAGGCTTCGGCACAACAAGTGTGCAAGGCGGCCACTTGGACTAGCCTACACATGTTTACGAAACACTACAGTGTTCATACCCAGTCCTCAGCGGATGCGAGCCTGGGTAGACTGGTTCTGCAGGCGGCAGTACCCCAAGTCTAGGGGACTGTCAACACAATATTCGTCCACTGCTTCCCACCCAGGGACTGCTTTGGGACGTCCCAAGGTTCTGTGTCCCCCAATTAGGCGACAGAGTAAAGGAGATTTTTGTGTACTCACCGTAAAATCTTTCTCTTAGCCTTTAATTGGGGGACACAGCTCCCACCCTGTTGCCCTTACGGGTCGTTGTTTCCTGTTGAGTTCTCATATTGTTCTTTGAGCTCGTACATAGTAGCCTTCTTACAGGCATGGTTATGTTATTTGGTTACGTTCCTCCTTATGCTTTGGCACAAAACTGGAGGAGGCTGACGCCGTCCAGGGGTGTATACTGCAGAGGAGGAGCCAAAGTTAATCTTTTTCAGATTATGCATAGTGTCGCCTCCTAGTGGACAGCAGCATAACACCCAAGGTTCTGTGTCCCCCAATTAAAGGCTAAGAGAAAGAGATTTTACGGTGAGTACACAAAAATCTCCTATATCCATTGTATCTGGACTTTACTAATCTCCCATAATTGCAACACAAACACGCTCTTTTAAAGTGCCCCTGTCTGATAATGCACTTGACCCAATCATCACTTATCTTATTATTTCAGTGGACAGTTCCCCTCTATGCACATTTTGCCAGCACTATAGGTGTTGGAGCTATCGACAAAAGAGCAAAATTAGAGGGGCCAAGGTCCGCCAAACCCCCATTTCCTGTAGAGGGGAACCACGGCCCGCAGCCCCCTCCATTTCTTCTAAAGGGGTGCCGAGAAATCTCCCCCCCCCCCCCATTTCCTGTAGAGAGGAACCACGGCTGGCCCACACCCCCCTCCTTTTCCTGTAGTGGGATCTTGAAACCCCCCCATTTCCTGTACAGGTGAACCGCTGCCCGCACCTCCCTCCATTTCCTGTAGAGGGGTGTCGAGAAATACACACACACACACACACTTCCTGTAAAGGGGAGCCAGGGCCTGCCCCACACTCGCCTCATGCAGAGAGCTATTTTAGTACATATTTGCATTTGTCGTGAAATATTAATTCTTGACTGACTTGTTTAACTTTTTCTGGGGCTTTGGTTTTCTGTTAGAGCTACACATCTGTTGTATCCTGTAGTCTCCACTAGAGGGAGCCTACTGCATGCAGATCATCCTTTGTGCTCAATAATAGCCCATACATACATTAAGCTCCTGAGCTCCCCCTAGTGGTGGCTGCAGGCAGAGTTTTATCATGTTAGGAGTTCGGCATCATAGACAACACTTTACAACTGCTGTAGAGATGTATTGTGAAATAAATAGTTGCACCTAGAAACGACAGACAAATTCTGTAATGATAAATCCCGGAGGCCGGGAAGAAGTAAAGAGAAGAATCCCCGTTCGAACACCCCCCACCCCCCCCCCGATCCCTTCAAGCCCCTTTTTGTTATTACCATATGCACAGGCCCAAAATATTTAGTAACAAGTTCTATTCACCGCAGTTTTATTGATGGTACATGGGATTAGCGGCTCCATGATTACAGATATTAAATCTCTCATCTGAGTATTTCCATTTCAGTTTTCAATTGTCTGGATTCCTCCTCCCGATCTCTGTATGTTTGTCTGCTGTAGGATTAGCAGGGAGACATCTATTTTTGAGTATCAGTTGATATACCCCTTGTCTTCAGCCCATGTGTCATCGGTAACCGGACCCTTAGCGAGCCCCCTATTCCTCTATGTATGGTATATAGATGCCACAGTGAGATCCCCCCCCTCCCGTCACATGGCGGCTAATTACCGCTATTATGTAATTGCTCTGCAGGATTCTGTAGTTGCAATAATTACATTTTAATGTTCCCGTAGATTACACGGCCTGTTGGGTCTGTGTCTGACACAATTGATTTTTGTAGGATTTTTGATGGCTCTGGATATTTCCGGCCGCCTCTTATGTAAGAAAACAATCCGAGATCATCCGTCTGATAATTCGGCATCATCACAAGACTAATTAGACAGCGAGGGGGAGAAAACTTGAGACCTCTCAGCTTGTCCTTATCGATTTGAGAAGTTCTTCGTTTTCTCATCTACTCGTAGATTGTGTTTATTATTGAGGCGTTTAACTGCGAGGGTCTCCATTTATAGAGGATTTCCCAAGAAATGAGCCTCGTCCCTTTCTGAGTCCTGGTTGTAAGATGTAAGTCCCATGCGACAGCGACTTGTCTACGATTTGGGCTTTCTTTTTTTTTTTTTTTTTCACGGCAAAATTTCATTTCTAAAATAGTCGGCCCATCCTCAGACAAGCTGCAAGCGACTTGCATTGAAGTCTATGGTAAGTGAGTCATAGGTTGCAATGTGTCACCGTAGGATGCCGCAGTGTAACAATCCCTGTATCAAGTTAATGCAGGTGTCCACCTTGACGACTGCAGAGTTGCAGAAAGGGCGAAACAAAGTTCAAACTCCCAAATGTCACCTCTTGCATTGGACTTCATGCAGCTGCTGCGGCTCACTTGCATTAGCTAAAAAGGATGATGGGACCCTCCACCCATTGAGCAAACCTGCAGCTGTCATCTGCTGTGGTGCTACCAGTTAGTGACCTCTGCCCGAGAGCTGACCTACACTAAACCTTGCCCGATCGTCATCCTTCTGATCCCCTTATACACATGCATGCTCAGTTCAGCTGAGCGTACACATGTTCTGACCGACATCTACCAGACCCTCCGGCAGCGAATTATCTTCCCTGAAAATAAGGGAATTGCAATTGATGAAATCCAACCTCTTTCCCCCCGACATCTGCTGAAGGTTGGGACACTGACCCTGCTGATACTCACCTTGTTCATGGCCGCCGTACCTACAGCCTTCCTGTAATCCAGGATTTCACTGCAGTCCCGTCACTGACTTTTCCCCACATTGTCATGGACGTTGCAGGAAATAGAAATCTAACGATGGATATTATTTCATCAAATCGCCATCACTCGGAGCGTTTGTTCCAGAATCCGCGGGGATGCGCTAGATACATTTCCACTTCCTGTATATTTGATAAAAGCCCAGTAATTGGTAACCCTACCCGCCTGTATATATACTCCCACCATCTTAGGACATGACTAGCCTACATGTATATCATCAGATCATGCCCATTGGGGGGGTGCACTAATATATGAAGCAGAAATCTCCAGAGATTGCAATTCAATAAATTAGATTAAAGTTGTCTATGTAATGCGCCCTTCTGCTTTCTGACGCCGATCTCTTGGGAACGTCTTCAGTGAGATTTACATGTCATGCTGGTAGTAACCTGCCTAATTATAGTGATACCGTCTCGGTGAGATCTTGAAGGTCGGCACCTGCCAAGTCTACTCCACGACACTGGCACACGGGGCCACTTCCATATCTGTGGGATTTGCCATAATTAATTCACCTTCGTTCTCTACCATCATGACATTTGTAATTCCAGATTTTTGTGATGATTCAGAATAAACTGACTGATACAGAGATGCAAATCCTCTACATGAACACGGATGCTAGCGACCTGCAGCCGCCACTAGAGGGAGCTCCCAGTATACTGTTCTCACGTTGCAGTTTATAATAAAACTGTATGCAATATTCTTCTTGGCTCCCCCTAGTGGTTATTGCAAGTAATAGTCTAATAACTTTTAAAACGTACCTGCCCTGTCGTAAAATCTGTAGAAAAACATGACTTCTGCCCCCCCATAAAAAGGTAAAACTGCTCGCTTTTGTCCAGGAACTGTCCTAATTCTCATACTTTGTAACTTGCCATCCACTAATTTTGAGTGGGTGGTTCCTTTTCATCAACCTCCTGCCAGCACTGTACGTGATTTGAACTTTATTTTTCTCAGTTTGCCCTGGACTAAAGGCTCAATTCTCTGTTAAGCGTGTATGTAGTTCGACTTACAGGAGAGCAAGATCAGAGGGGCAAAGACCCTCCCTCCCCTTCCCACAAGGGGGAAGGCAAAGGTCTTCCCTCTTAGCATGGGGGGGGGGGGCAAAGACTCACCCTCCACTTCCTGTAGATGGGGGGGGGCAGAGACCCGCCCTCCATTTCCTGTAGATGGGGGGGGGCAGAGACCCGCCCTCCATTTCCTGTAGATGGGGGGGGGGGCAGAGACCCGCCCTCCATTTCTTGTAGATGGGGGGGGCAGAGACCCGCCCTCCATTTCCTGTAGATGGGGGGGGGGGGGGCAGAGACCCGCCCTCCATTTCCTGTAGATGGGGGGGGGGAGGCAGAGACCCGCCCTCCATTTCCTGTAGATGGGGGGGGGGGAGGCAGAGACCCGCCCTCCATTTCCTGTAGATGGGGGGGGGGGGGGGGGGCAGAGACCCGCCCTCCATTTCCTGTAGATGGGGGGGGGGGGGGCAGAGACCCGCCCTCCATTTCCTGTAGATGGGGGGGGGGGCAGAGACCCGCCCTCCATTTCCTGTAGATGGGGGGGGGGGGGGGCAGAGACCCGCCCTCCATTTCCTGTAGATGGGGGGGGGGGGGGGGCAGAGACCCGCCCTCCATTTCTTGTAGATGGGGGGGGGCAGAGACCCGCCCTCCATTTCCTGTAGATGGGGGGGGGGCAGAGACCCGCCCTCCATTTCCTGTAGATGGGGGGGGGGCAGAGACCCGCCCTCCATTTCCTGTAGATGGGGGGGGGCAGAGACCCGCCCTCCATTTCCTGTAGAGGGGGGGGGCAGAGACCCGCCCTCCATTTCCTGTAGATGGGGGGGGGACAGAGACCCGCCCTCCATTTCCTGTAGATGGGGGGGGGGGGGGGGACAGAGACCCGCCCTCCATTTCCTGTAGATGGGGGGGGGGGGACAGAGACCCGCCCTCCATTTCCTGTAGATGGGGGGGGGGGGGCAGAGACCCGCCCTCCATTTCCTGTAGATGGGGGCGGGGGGGCAGAGACCCGCCCTCCATTTCCTGTAGATGGGGGGGGGGGGGGGGGCAGAGACCCACCCTCCATTTCCTGTAGATGGGGGGGGCAGAGACCCGCCCTCCATTTCCTGTAGATGGGGCGGGGGGGGCAGAGACCCGCCCTCCATTTCCTGTAGATGGGGGGGGGGGGGCAGAGACCTGCCTTCCACTTCCTGTAGATGGGGGGGGGGGGGCAGAGACCTGCCTTCCGCTTCCTGTAGAAAATCTTAAAATTCGCTAGTGTAAAGTGGCTCATGCAGGTCTGATAAATCCTCCTATTTCTGAGGCTGTCCATTCTTAAACTATGCCAACTAACTGGTGGTGAAAATTTGTCACAAGACGTAAAGTGGTAACTATGATGCAAATCATTAAAGACAGTTTTTTTTTTTTTTTTGTTTGGGGGGGGGATTCCTTGGTTCAAATTTAACTTTGTGCCCCAATGTCTTCTTTTTTTTTTTTTTTTTTTTTTTTCACGCTGCTAAAAGCCTCAGCCGCAGCTGCCGTCCTTCTTACTGATGTCTCCATTGAACTTTGCCATAGAAAAAAGAGAGAACCTTCTAATATTGAAGGCTATAACGGACAGCGGAGACTCTGGTCAGTCTGACACATCCCTAATGGATACACAAACATTTGGTCAACGATCCCAGGTCAGGTTCCACAGGACGCTGCGGGCAGAGAGTCAGCGCAGGGTAGGGTTTCCTCAAGAGACTGCCAAGTAAAGCTGAGAGGGTGAGGAGGGGACATGAAGATCTACAAGATGCCCAGGAAGGGTTAAAGGGAATATATAGAAAAAAAATACCTGCTTTCCTCCATATACAGCACCACCCCATCCATGCCTTGTCTCTGATTTTGCAGCTCCGCTCCTTTTAGATCCATGATGGAAATAACCAATGCGGTAATGAATGCAATAACAGATGATTTATTTTATTTTTTAACCCCCCCCCCCCCCATTAACCTATAATGGATGTAGCCATGTGTATGGGGGAATTGGGAGATCTGGGGGTTGGCCAATCGATTATTTAGCTGTGCGGTAAGATTTGTGACCAGCTCTTGCCTCATTTAGATTTACACAAATTTCAAGAGAAAAATTTCATGGGACACTCACAAAGTGAGAGAAGACTTTCACTGAAAGGGATTTTTATTTGGTGGCCCTTTTTTAGGATAGGCTCTCTATTTCAGATTGACAGTCCTCACCCCCGGCTATCTGCTAAATGGGGATAACATGGACTCCTTTGGGTGCATTTTTTTTTTATTTTAAATGCGTATTTTTTTGGACTATAAAAAATATTTGTGCACAGATTTGACTTGTACAGTTTTTTTGTTCCCCCTGCGCATTGCTGGCTCCAACCGAGTATCAGTCAGTGAGCTCGTTATAATTTATGACCATATGAAAATTTTTCATGATTTTTCACGAGAAGTAAATGGTGAAATTGCTGGTTTTCAGTTGCACTTTGCTATTTGATTTGTTTACAGACACGTGACAACTGATGTAATAAAACCCAACTGCAAAACTTCTTAGCCAAAAGTGCAAGCCTTTAATGGTTCTCTAATCTGGATTCCCCCCCCCCCCCCCCCCCCCTCACATTGAGTTGCCAAATATCTGCTGTAGAATAGATTTTCTGATGGTGAAATGTCTCTTGTCTGATTTGCAGGATTCCAGCACTGGATTACCTTCCGGACAGATCTGTCATGACGAGCAGCGTCTGGAGGTCATCTTTGCAGACTTGGCCAGGCACAAGGATGACGCTCAGCAGCGCAGCTGGGCCCTGTATGAAGACGAAAATGTCATCCTCTGCTACCTGGAGGAACTCCTCCTCATCCTGGTGCGTCACTGAATATGGGCTTACTACGTTCCATATGTGCAGTCACTGGTTTGTAAATGGAGGGTTCTAGTTTTTACAACAGAGACTATTGCTAATTCTGGGGGTTAATGACCCCAGGGTGCTCAAGGCGTTAGATTGTTTTGCATTTTGCTTTTATTTGCTGCTTTATTTCTTGTGATAAAACGGCATCATGTTATTAATGTCTGTGCAACCAGCAATGAGCTGCAGGTCTTTGTTGGGTGGGGGAGTTCAACAGACAGCAATCTTACTCTTTTCCGCTCTGATCGCCATGACTGACAGGTGTCTTCCTATGCACATTCATAAAGAGCGACCTGTCATTCACGGAGAAGCCACCAGGACAGACACAACAGAGACACTTGGTTCCAGGACAGTTTTTCACAGTATATTTTATCTGAAACTCCGCAGCGTTTCAGAGTAAGGCTGGGTTCACATTGCATTATGGGTATGCGTTTAACGCATCCGTTACATAGCGGCACTAACGCTATGTATCGGATGCGTTAATGCACCCATTGGTCACAATGTTAGTAACGCATGCCTAATTCGGCATGCGTTAGCGATGATGCATTACTTCATGACGCACCCGAGAACGCGGTCTACAGCGTTTTCAGTTGCGTCAGGTCTAACACACAGCGAACGGATGCGTTCGCTGTGCATAGACCTGTATGGCTAACGCATGGTAATGAAATGTTACCGTGCGTTAGCGCATATGTTAGCGTTAGGTGCACAAAAGATGTAAAAAATGACATCTGTGTTAGTGCATCCGTTTAACGGATCTGTTAAATGGATGCCCCTAACGCAATATGAACCTAGAATAAGGCATACTGCAAGACTTTGATTTGTGTGGCCCATGGTTCGGGCAGCATGAGTCTCCAGTAATTCCCTTTATTAGGACATCTGCATGAGCTGCTGGTACCACACTCTCAGCAATGTCTCAATCCAAAGGTGAGAGGCGATGAATAACCTCCTGTTTGCAGGACCAGAGTTTTATTACAGATCTATAAAGTTGTGTTAATTATTATAACTGTGTTGCCCTTTAATACTCTTCCATCAGCATTGGCCCCCTCTGCAAGGACTGTGTAGGACACTACTATCTTGCTGCTCGTCTACTCTCTACCCATTCATGTGTTTTTGCTTAGGCTCAAATTCACTTAAATTAATTATAACGTGCAGCGTCTAAAAATATTCGACAGTAATATCCCCAAAGTCGACGTAACGTGCCCCGGTTTTCATCCAGACAGATGCAGATCCCGAGGTGTGCAAGAAGATGTGCAAGAGGAACCTGTTTGAGGCCGTATTGTCCCTGGTGGCTTATTATCAAATGGTAAGTAGTATGTTCCCATAATAACTGGCAGCACTTTCCACAAACTTATTGGTGTGTAAAAGAAAAGCATCTGGCAGCAACCAAAAAAAGAGCAAGATTTACTGTAAAGTCTCCATCTGTTGGATGTGTTATTCCAGCCCTGTGTTTGTGTTTAGTCAGGATGAGCGTCAAAATTGGTAAATCTCCATATTGTCTAATAAAAGGAGGTCTTCATAGACTGTTCATCTGATTGGCACATTAAACTGTGCACCGCAGTCTTCTCCTATACCACTGGCCATACATGATTCGATACCTGCAGGGTGGGGGCCAAATTTATGTACAGTACGTTTCTTCCCACTGAAGTCTATGGGAAATAGCCAAGTGTTACCACCATGTAGTCTCCTGACAGATCAGGGGTCCTAGATAAGCACGACTCTCAACATTGTTTCTTACCTTTTGCATGTGTTTTCTCCCCACAGGAGCATAGAGTGTCGCTGCGCTTACTACTTCTGAAGTGTTTTGGAGCCATGTGCAATCTGGATGCCTCCATTATTTCTTGTCTTGTTAATTCTGTGCTTCCCATGGAGCTGGCCCGTGACATGCAGACTCACACTCAAGGTGGGTTCCTTGGAATAAGTTGAACTGAAATGGAATTTGTATCCACCAAAAAACACTATCGGCGTCTTGTGCCAAGATCATTAGAAGACCACCGTTCGGCAATCATTTACAGACCTTTTTACACTCAATGTGCAAAGAGCAAGCTTTAGTACATGTGACCAGTGCCCATAGATTCATGTTATCATCAGCATGTCCTATTTACAATGTGCTACTGATGGCGATAATTTTTAGACTGGCTTAAAAATAAGCCACCTGTTTAGATGAGTCTGGAAAGAGTGCACCTAGAAACTCTGGTTCCCTGATTAATGGCTCTGCTAAATTAGCTATTGGCTTATGTATTTTTGGATTGTTTCGTACACAGAATTAGGAAGCTGCATATACCGAGAATATTGGGTAGGTCAATGGGTAAGAACAGCTGGTCTCCACCCTACTGATGATTTGGAGATTGGACCTCTTTCTCTGCATCACTTCCCCTTTAATACAGTGAAGTTTTGAGCAGAAGCCACTATTAATCGTCCTTGCATTTGCTATTATATGACCCCCGTTATACAATGCGCTGCCAATACTTTACTGGAAAGTCACTTCTTGGCAATGATTCTTCCATTCTGTTTTTTTTTTTTTTTTTTTTTTTTTTTTATTGCTGCCTATTGATCACACGGTTTCAGAGGGTTTAAATTCCAGCATCGCCCAGAAATCATCTGTGTGATTATGCTGGATCATGGACTCCTCGTTCGGCAGTGGGACACATAGGAGGAGAATATGAATCAGTATTGACCTTGACTTAATTTCTGCTCAAGACACTGGCATCATGCTTGGGTGGGGATAGTGACAACCACAAGGTAATGAGAACGGTTGTCGCATCTTGTACACTGAACACAAATATCAGCGCAAAATTTTTGTTTTTTGCTCCTATTTTTCATGAGCTGAACTCAAAAATCTAAGCCTTTTTCTATGGACACAAAAGGCCTTTTTCTCTGAGATTGTTCACAAGTTTGTCTAAATCTGACACAGTGGGAACCGCAGCTCTGACTGGTGGTATTAATCTTGTCAACAAACAGAGCCGCCGGTGTTTTCTCGCTATATCATGCAGATGACAGCGCGAGAATCACCCGATGTTTGGGGTGCCGAACCTGAACAGCAACACGGACTTCCTGGTGAATTCCGTTTTCAGGGTCTATGCCGGAACAGTAGGTATTCGCTACGGACCATGAACTTTACTGTTCAGGTTCGTCCATCTCTAATCACCACCAATGTATACCTGTAAATTAGATGTTATATGAGCTATATCTGTAGCTTCCACTACTTCGGCAGTGACGTGACTGCTCTGTGGTCCATACGTAGAGATCAGATCGGGAAAGGTGTGGAGCTTGAGGTTAAAGAGCAGATTGGTTCCTTAGGCTCCGCACCTCGGTGCACTGTGCACATATTTTAAATTTGCTGTATATTTGCAAAACCGTATGGTTTCCCATGTGTTTTAGATTTGTTGCACACACTATTATAAGCCATCCTGTCATGGTGGCATATTTTATATACAGGATCTTTGGATACATAAAAGTAAGATGTGATTATCTAATCCCGCTGTGATGGAGGAGTCGGACAATGGCTCTGCCTCCTGGAGGGGCCTTTTCCTCTCTGGTTTTTAGTTCACATTCAGTCTTTGTCGTTTTTTCGCGCTCTCTGATCTTTCTCCGTCTGGTATTATCTTTTTATTCACTAAATGATTGTCACTTTGTGTTAAAAGCTTACAAGTTGCACAAGAAAGTCGAAGAGACAGAAGCGCTCGGTGTGCTCCACGCCGGCGTTCGGCTATTTCAGTGCAGTGCATTCCCGGGCGGAAACTAAGGAGCAGAACCATTTATAAATCACGGCAAGACATTAAAGAACATGTACAGTGTATAAATAAAGGATTGTAAATCCGCAGCTCCTGGAGCGTGGACGCTGCTCCTAGTAACAGGCTGCAATCATGAAATGTGAAGGTGGTAGCGCAGGAGAGAAAAAACATTCATCCTTTAGTAACGTGGTCGTATAGAATAACTGCCTCCATAAATGTAAAACAATTGTATGTATTGTTGAAAAAGGCTTTACCCTACAGATCCGAAGCTAGTGCTGGACACACAAACAACCCTTCTAGATTGATAAATAGCCTATTGGTTCAAAAGGAGTTCAGACCCCTAAATACTGTTTCCTGGTATCGATGCTGCCTGATGTGGTCAACGCCTTGTCATATAACCATCGCAGAATATGCCATTGCAGGGGACAGGAACTATATAGAGATATGGAAGTCGCAAAGCAAGTTTACCATGTACCTGTGGCCAAAAAATGAAAAGCTCATGAAGTCTGATGCTTTTGTTCTGAGGTCACCCGTTGCAGACGCCTCCGGAATATTTTTTTCTTAATCATTTTGTTGGAGGGGCTGCCCGACATTGCTACCCCCAACCCTCCCACTCGATCACTATAAATCTATGTGATGTCACTTCTAAACTGTGACCTCAGCGTGTAAAAGGTCCTGGAGGGTCTGTAGTGAGGCTTCTCCTGTTTCAAAGAATGGATTAATCTTGGGTCTTGCAGTTGAGAAAAATCACGTTGTAAATTAACCGAAAAGCTAAGTCTACGAAATTTTGCACAGTGGAGAAGAGGAGGTGTATGGTATGTGTCGCAGCTGTTCAAAGGTGAGACGTTGAAAACATTTGAAGCACTTGAGAAATAATTCCATTTGGAACACAATATGTTGTACCAGTACCTGCGGCTGCGACATGCATTTCATAAGCAGTGGAGAAGATCGCCGATAATGATACAGCGGGACAGTTTGAGTATACTTGGGGCACAGAGGAGTACTAGGGGTTTTATAACACTAATGTACAAGGGATTGCTGGACACGTTTTTGAAAAAGGCTGGTTTGAGAATGGATTCCAGGTGCCCGAGGTGTACGATGGATGAGGCCGATATGCTACATATGCTATGGTCCTGTCCCTAATTGCAGGCATTCTGGATAGTGGTCTTGAATTTGATAGTGATGGAAATAAACATTACTTGAGATACATTGACGTGTATTTTGGGGCATGTAGACGGGGTGGCGACGGAAGAATGGGGCAGACTGGCATTAGCCAAAATGCTATATGTTGCAAGGAAGACTATTACATTGCATTGGTTGGATGAAGATCCTCCTACTAGAAAGAAATTTGTGAACAGAGTCAATCTTGTGAGACTTATGGAGCGGAGTGTGTATATGAAGAGAGGCAAAATGAATCGCTATGAGGATATATGGGGGGGTTGGTTGGACTTTCCTGGGTTAGCCTCTCTGGAACTCATCAAAGACAGGATATTAAGGTTATAGAAATGTGTGCGGCATTGTATTATATGGACAAAGATCACGTAAGCGTGACGAGTGGGGATTAGGGGAGGGTTTTCTTAGTTTCTAAGGGGGGATTTTCTTGTATTAATGTAAGAAAAGTAATATTGCTGATATATATTTATGCATGCCTATGTACTGTATGTATTGTCATCTTTTTTATTTTCTTCAATAAAAACTATTTGATTTAAAAAAAGAAAAAAATTAACATTTTTCTAAACCTCTCGTTCACTGTGTGAAATGTCCTAGAAGGGCTGCAGTGAAGCTTCTCTTAAATAAACGAATAGATCTCTGGTCTTGTAGTGAAGAAAAATCACATTATCAGCAAACAGGTTTTTATAAACCCTATTAAATACTTATTATAGAAAAAAAATTTGTATTACTAGATGGTGTCCCGTGCAGAACATCTCATTCTCTGTGTGAAACATCCTAGAGGGGCTGTAGTGAAGCTACTAGTAGAGAAAAAAATGGATCATGGGTCTGTCAGTAATAAAAATCATCTTAAAGCCCCTCACATTGGTTATAAACCCTATAAACAACTTGTTATAGAAAAAAAAAAAACATTACTAGATGTCGTCCTGTGCAGATTCAAAAACGACCTTGAATTTCAGGCATCGTAAGCTGTTTTGGGGCTTAGGAATTTGGGGCGGACGTCTGCTGCATTGTTGGTTCTAATCCCTTTTACGCCTGGTGAAGCCGCCCGTGCCCTTCCTCAGGACGGGAATATGCGGGCTCCCTGGGATCTAATGTGACTGAAGCCAACTGGTTAAACGTTTAAGGTCTTTGAAGTGTGAGATTTCCACCTCGGGGACGGATTGTCACACAGGTTGGCAGCTCGTCACCCACCCCGTCCAGAGACGATAAAGACGGTGGTGTCATCAGAGCACATGAAAGCGAGAGACGCCGTAACGGCACCGTCTTCATTGTCTCTGATCCTAACTCAATTAGAGCGTGAATATTCTGACGCTAATCCCTACAATCAATTCCCTAAATTCTGTGCTTTCTGGATCGGGGCCAGAATTATGATTTGCAAACTCCAGATTCCCAAATTTAATGTTTTGTTATTAGTAGAGGAGACAGAGGACGATACAATGTCATTCGGATGTGGTCAGTGCAGCATCGGCCCCCTCCTCTCCTTTATTCTTGGGGTCAGAGATTGGACCCCCACTTGGATGAGATGGGGATGCCAGTTTTTAAGCTTCATTTAATGGTGTTTTCCATCACAGCCACTTTACTTTTAGAAATCCCAGAGAGTTGGTCCAATGCTGAAAACTCGCAGAGTATTAATGTGTCAACATCAACCAATATCGAGCTCCCCTATGAAAGCAGAGACTTGACGCTAAATCAGTGTCCCCTTCTCTTACAGAACACCAGAAACTCTGCTACTCCGCATTAGTCCTGTCCATGATCTTCTCCATGGGAGAGCCGCTTCCCTACCATCATTACGGTAAGTGGCGTCCATGTGGCATCTGTCCGTGTGCATCTTGCTTCTATAATACGACGGTTACATTGTGACCATGTCATAGGGAAGGACACCTCGACGCTGTATATTTACTGGCTGATTTTTTTTTAAATTTGTTTCTGGGGGATGGAGGGGCGATGATCCTCCGCACTAGAGTTTGGCTTCTGGCAAGGATTGAGTGGTTTGGCTTCGCAGGCAGGATTCCTTCAGGCACGTGTACGATCTGGCATGGGTTCTCATTTGTTTTCCCTCTAAACACATTCACACATGGACATATGTTCATAGTAGCGGTGCTCACAATCAATGATCCAGGACGTGAATCCCGCCGTACGATGTGCAGCAGCTGGGAAAATAAATACATTAATACCACTCTCGTTACTACAGAGCATCTCAACTCCCAGTTTGTCCAGTTCCTGCTTGAAGTGATTGAGGACGGCCTGCCTTCAGACACAACCGAGCAGCTGCCCGACCTGTTTGTCAATGTGCTGCTGGCATTTAATTTACACATAGCAGGTATGTATGATAATCCAGAACAAACTCCACTCAAGACGTAAACATTCAGGAGTGACTGCAATTAACCCCAATATTTCACTCTAATACTGCTCCCTGTGTACAAGAATATAATTACTATAATACTGCCCCTATGTACAATATAACTACTATAATACTGCCCCCTATGTACAAGAATATAACTACTATAATACTGCTCCTATGTACAAGAATATAACTGCTATAATACTGCCCTCTATATACAAGATAACTACTATAATACTGCCCCCTATGTACAAGAATATAACTACGGTACTATAATACTGCCCTCTATATACAAGAGTATAACTACTAGAATACTGCCCCTATATACAAGAATATAACTACTAGAATACTGCCCTCTATATACAAGAATATAACTACTAGAATACTGCTCCTATGTGCAAGAATATAACTACTATAATACTGCCCTCTATGTACAAGAATATA
This sequence comes from Dendrobates tinctorius, assembly GCF_039654945.1. Taxonomy (NCBI): domain Eukaryota; kingdom Metazoa; phylum Chordata; class Amphibia; order Anura; family Dendrobatidae; genus Dendrobates; species Dendrobates tinctorius. The sequence continues at coordinate 7,325,024 of NW_027361709.1, forward strand.
ACTGCTATAATACTGCCCTCTATATACAAGAATATAACTACTAGAATACTGCCCCCTATGTACAAGAGTATAGCTACTATAATACTGCCCCCTATATACAAGAATATAACTACTATAATACTGCTCCTATGTACAAGAATATAACTACTATAATACTGCTCCTATGTACAAGAATATAACTACTATAATACTGACCCCTATGTACAAGAATATAACTACTATAATACTGCCCCTATGTACAAGAATATAACTACTATAATACTGCTACTATGTACAAGAATATAACTGCTATAATACTGCCCTCTATATACAAGAATATAACTGCTATAATACTGCCCTCTATATACAAGAATATAACTACTATAATACTGCTCCTATGTACAAGAATATAACTACTATAATACTGCCCCTATGTACAAGAATATAACTACTATAATACTGCTCCTATGTACAAGAATATAACTGCTATAATACTGCCCTCTATGTACAAGAATATTACTGCTATAATACTGCCCTCTATATACAAGAATATAACTACTATAATACTGCTCCTATATACAAGAATAGAACTACTATAATACTGCCCTATATATACAAGAATATAACTGCTATAATACTGCCCCCTATGTACAAGAATATAACTACTATAATACCGCCCCCATAGGATACACAACGTCTTTATTGCCCTTTTTTGTAGTTCCAGCAAGCAATGTGATTATGAAAACTCTGTGTAAACGTCCCAATGTGAAGATCTTTACAGAAAAGCTTCTTCTGCTTCTCAACAGGGGAGGTAGGTGTGTGAATGTCCTTGCATGTTCCGGGTCTTGTAATGAAGAGGTCACTTACTTGTCCTGTCCTCTCTCGTTACCAGATGATCCTGTTTGTATCTTTAAGCATCAGCCTCAGCCCCCGCACTCTGTGCTGAAGATCCTGCAGGATGTATTCGCCAGCTCAGATACGGCTAATATCTTCTACCACACAGACATGATGGTAATGATCGATATCATTGTGCGTCAGATCGCGGATCTTTCTCCCGGAGATAAGGTAAGACACAAGGAATGCCACCATTCGTCGTATTGACGTTCTTCTGACCACGTGTCTCATAGCTTTGCAAGACTCCTAAATTTGGACTTCTAGGGGTTGTCCTGCCCTGGAATACATTTTTGTCTAGGCATGGATGTTTGAAAAACAGTAACCGGAGACCTACTCGTGTTGCTTCATCCTCAAGGATCCAGCGCAGTCCTTTTTGCTTCTGGAGCCACCACAGACCTCCGATGTCTGCTCTGTTCTAAAGCCACTAGAAAAAAAAAAACCTTCCATGCCTTGAAAAGAAGAAGAAGAAGAAGAAAAAAAAAAAAAAAAAAAGATTTTATTGTTGGGTAACCCCATAAAATACTACAACAGCTGTAATGCCGATCTGAAGTGGTGGCAGCTGGCAGCCATTTCTGAGCCTATGGAGATCTAACTCTGGTCTACCAGCGTGTAAAGAGTGTTTATCAGTTCGTTGTCTACATATTTAAAAAAAACAAAAAACAAGACACTCAATAGTATGTCACAGCCTCGGCAGCCTACCCTTATGGTTCTGTTTGCATGGGGCATATATGCAGCGGGTGGTCTACTGTGGATTTGCTTGCAGAAAACCTACATATTACAGTTTACAAAATTTCATTCACACTTTTCTAAGAAACTGCAGGTGGGGTAAAATCTGCAGCTTGTCAATATATGCAGAAGGTATCGCTGTGGATTTCTCAGATTACTAACATGCAAAGGATGAGATGTGCGTAAACCCTGATGCATTCTAGCAACAAAATCCCCAATTGGTTTTACCACTTTAAGATTATCTCGTTGGGCGTGTTCTTAAAGGGATTGTCCTGCACATTAATAATGCCTATAGGATCACATAGGTGTGGGTGTATGACACCCGACTGCTGTTACAATAGCCGCAGTACCTACCGTAGTGTATGGGGCCAGGACACCACAGCTCTGAACACTGTACACTGTGTAGTGACCTTTTTCTTGTCCTGAAGCTCAGATCACATTCACTTCAGTAGGAACTGAGCTGCAGGACCCAAGAACGGTCACTACCCCGTGTACGGAGCTGAAGTCTCCTGGCTTGATATTCTGTACTTACAGTTTACATAGGGCATGGTAACAGCTGATCGTGGTGGTGTGGGGGAGGTTGGTGTCGGACCACCACGGATCTGATATTGATGACAGCCTAAGGATTGTCAATCAGTATCAGTCTTGGCTCATTAGTAGGTCACACATTGGCTTACAAAGTAGATGGAGATAAAGAAACTGTATTCTTCCTTCTAGAGGAGGGCTAACTTGCACGCCACTTCCCGGAGCATTGCTTGTAAGACCCCTATGCCAACTGCATGTCCACACTGAGACCCTCTTCCCTCCTTAGTGCTGAGTAGTAAGGCATCCGTAATCTCCCGCCATGTGGTGTAATTGCTGATTTCTCCCATCCCTGCAGCTGCGGATGGAGTACCTGTCCCTGATGCACGCCATCATCCGCTCCACTGACTACCTGCAACACCTGCATCGCCGTCACGACCTGCACAGCATAATGCAGCGTATTCTCGACGAAGAAGAGGAAGGACCTCACAGTCAGATGGACAAAATGATCATCCAGGAAATCTACAAGGAATTTCCTCAGATCTCCCCCGAGAGCGGGTGAATGATTGCTGGCCTGGAGGAATAAGTTTACAAAGCTGCAGAAACTTCATCTTGACAGTGAATTGTTCACAGCATTGCCGCTGCTCTCCTTACATCCTAGGGGCGCAGTGTCTCTTGCTGCAGTTGCAAGATGTTTCTGCTACTGAAAAGTAATTAATTTGCATTGGAGTAAGGTTTTGTTTTCTCGTAAAGCTTTTCAGGCCTAAATCTAAACTCCTCCTTATATAACGACCTGAGGGGAACTGTTAACTGGAAGTTTAATGTCTCCTGTCCTTTCTGATCCTGCTGAGTTTATTCAGATTTTTCTATCAAAAGTAACTGGTGACCAGTAATGGTGAATGAGGCAATTGCTTGTTATGGGTTGATTCTCCTTGGGTCCCTGGTAGCTTATGCTCCCTACTGACTCTGGTTGAAATGATGCAGAAAAGGCAGGAACATCACAGAAGGGGGGAGATGCATTGAGATATTACAGGCCTTTATCCCCTCCTTACTGACACTTGGCTATAAAGGAAAACATTTAGTCTGCATAAAAGAGAAGTCCATATTAAATGATCATCTACTCTGTTGTAGATCCATGTGAGAAGATCTTTTATCTCGGACCCCAATGATCTCCAAAATAAAAAAGGCTCTGGAGGGAGTTTAAACCCCTTTGTTACAGCTCAGCGGTTTCTGTTATTAGATGCATGTGTCTTTATAGTAACAGCAACGGTGCCAAAGGGGTGTGAAATCTCTGTGCAGTCTTTTCTTACTAGAAATGGATGCTTGTCTGAAATCAGTCATTAGTGTTGATGAGCCTATAGGAGATCACATACTTACCAACTCGCCCCACCCATAGAATCGCCCCCAAAATACACACTTTTGGGTGTGATTTATCCAAGCCCTGACCATTTTGTAGGACTAGTAAGTCTGGGTTGGAAACAAATTCTGGAGGCACCGGGTCTCCCAATTCTTAAATCCCTATAAGCCACAGCCCACGTGGGACGGCCATCTTCCCCCGAGTCCTACCTACACTTCTGCAGGTGACTTTGCAGATCTCCATAGGAGCAAGGACAATTATGGTAGTCACCTGCTGATGGCAGTACTTGTTGCTAGGCGACAGCCCAGGACATGCTGGGAGTTGTGCTTCCACCGCAGATGGCTGAGAACATCAGAATAGCGTTTCTCTAAAATATAAATGAGCTGGTAAGTCCCTATTGTCCGAAATATTAATATGCAAGTTCTTGGTGTATGTGGTTGGGGGAAGACGTCCAGCTTGACGCTCCTCCGGAATATAACTGTGCAGAGATCATTAACCCTATATAACCAGAATTAGACAAAAATATATATATTTTACTAGCATGTGAAATACTGACGGTTGATGAGCTCCTCGTGCGTCTGTTGCACCTTTCTACTGGATATTGCTAATCTGCAGATTTCTCTATTTTGTTAACCAGATGCTTTACTGACCAGGATGCATGGGTCTGACGGATGATATTTTTCTAATTGAAGCTGCCGCAGATTATTTTATCTCATGCGTTTCGATTTGCTATTTTAAACTGGCATGTTTTATATTAAAATAATTAAAAAAAATGGCGTCAATGGAAAAACCAGACACTGTGCAGCAGCAGGTCATATCTGCGGTCTCCAGTGCGTGCTGTGCTGTACTGCGGTATTTGTCGTGGATTTTGTCCGTCTTTATTAGGTCGTGTTAATGAGCTGATGTTATTAGGTAATTGCATTGTAAGCAAGTAGCGTTTCTTTTTGGAGGAATAGCCATCTACATAAGCGAACGGGTCATCAATAACCCGCAGGTATGCTGCGAATACATCGTTCTCGACTACGGCCCTCCCGATGCAGAATCCAGGCTAACCGTATGTAAGGTATTTGCAAATCTATTTAAAGGGGTTGTCCACTACTTTACAACATATTCTGAAGTTATTCGCCAGCCGGATCATCGCCGCTCCTCCAATCTCCACACTGTGTTCCCCGCCGGTCTCCTCGCTGCTCCTTCGGTGTAGGGGGCAGCCTTACATTATGCAGGAAGAGCGATTGGAACATCATCCAACTTTCCCAAACATTTGGGTCTCTGTGCACCCCTCCGATCACACATTGGAGGCCGGTATGACCGCTCTGCTGCACCTTGTCTGGTCATCATCCATAAGTTTTTTGTTTCGCCATTGCTGCATTAATGTGGAACACACACTGACATTTTTTTTTTTACTTTTTGCTTTGCTATATTTGGTTTCTTGTCTTTGTATCCATTTGTGAGATGCTGTCGTGTGAACATTGTAACTTTCTAATCTGCATTGTACGACTTCGCCAATGTAAACCGCCATTGATATGTACACGGGGCACCTGCCCCGCTGCGCTCCACGTACATTGTATTTCTCAGACTTACTGTACTTGAAATAACATTTGTGGAATAAATGGAATCAAATAAAATGTATCTAATCGTTTATTGTCTTTACTGCTTTGTTAGATGATCTGACATTCTCTTAAAGGGGCAGCACATTTAGTGATCTGTTCTTGTCTGAATTAGTAAATCGCATCCTGTTTGTGAAGCTTCGGATTCTGAGGTCGTAAGTGCACATCTCCAAGATGGACCAAAGCTAGAAGGGGTTGTCCACCTCTAGGGACAATTTTTAGTTTTCTACTGAAGAATATTCTGAACTGAGAGTCCTCAGTGGTTGATACGTTTTTAATGGCTAACTGAAAAGATAACACATTGCAGCTTTCCAGACTACTCAGGTCTCTTCATCAGGCATTGACCGGATGTAACTCGTGATTAGTAATGTATGTACACAGTGACTGCACCAGCAGAATAGTGAGTGCAGCTCTGGAGTATAATACAGGATGTAACTCAGGATCAGTAATGTAATGTATGTACACAGTGACTGCACCAGCAGAATAGTGAGTGCAACTCTGGAGTATAATACAGGAGGTAACTCAGGATCAGTAATGTAATGTATGTACACAGTGACCGCACCAGCAGAATAGTGAGTACAGCTCTGGAGTATAATACAGGATGTAACTCAGGATCAGTAATGTAATGTATGTACATAGTGACTGCTCCAGCAGAATAGTGAGTGCAGCTCTGGGGTATAATACAGGAGCTAACTCAGGATCAGTAATGTATGTACACAATGACTGCACCAGCAGAATAGTGAGTGCAGCTCTGGGGTATAATGCAGGATGTAACTCAGGATCAGTAATGTATGTACACAGTGACTGCACCAGCAGAATAGTGAGTGCAGCTCTGGAGGATAATACAGCATGGAACTTTGGATTAATAGAGGATGGAGCATATTTCCATGGTTTTATATAATGGCGTCAATAAATTTGCTTATGGAAAAGCTGAATGGCTCCCAAGGTAACAAGAAATTTTTTCCGGTGTTCCCAAATTCCTTTTTCTGCAGACATTCACAAGTTAAAACATCTGTCTCTGTAGGAAAAACCGGGCAGCCATATTAGTTGTCACCTAGCTTTCCTGGAAACTGATAGAAACTTTGTACTTGGCCTGAAACTTCCGAATTGGACGAGTCTGGCTAATATCAGACTAGTGACAAATAATAAATAGCTTCAATTATGGCAGAAATGGAGCCTCCATATTAACAATGCCCATAAAGGATGCATGGCCGTTCCTTTTATCGCCCGTCTTGCATATGTCATCCGCTCACATAAGATTGAAGACGCTGGCAGATCTGTTGTAATGCATGGGCTTGTTCTCCGAGCCAATAGCAGCGGCTGGCTGTGCAGAGGGAGCAGGGCAGACAATGAGGGATCTGGGCTCAATGAACACATTGATGTGAGGAGTGGAGGGCGGCTCCTCCACATTGTCAGATTGGGGACAATGAGCAGAGCTGGGAACTCTCACTAATGGATTCAGACGCTTCCTATAAGCAGATGAGGCCGGGTCTGTTCCACTCCTGGGGGAAGAGAGGGGGGAATACTGGGCACTACCATTGGCAGCCATCATTGTGACTGGCAAGATGCTGTCTAGGATTTTTTTCTCAATGCCATTTATCACAAGGAAACAGAAGAAAAATCCTTCTGAGTGTGTGATGGCAGGGGGTGTTATGGCCTAATACCCAGCTTATAAAGATGTGTTAATATTCAAGTGACAGCCTTGAGGGATTAAAGCCACAATGATGGGATGTAGCAGCATGGCAGTCAGCATAGTGGGGCTGCTGCTGGGTATGCTGGGACTTGTAGTCCTGGATCAAATCACTGGATTGTGCAAGGGTTAAGATACAGGAACATTGTAAATGGGTGTTCTGTAGAACGAAACAATGTGTCACTGCGCTGAGTATAGCACATTAATCACCTCGCTTTATGGCACGCAGGATGCCATCATCTTGGATATGATCCACCAGCCGCTTACTGGAAGCCTGGAAACATCACTGATTAATGAAGTAGAAATAGATCCTAGATGGTTAGTTAGGAGGCAGGTAAGATATTCATAGAAAGTAGATATGAAAAATAGACAAAATATATATACTGTATGTGTGTGTGTGTATGTGTGTATATATATATATATATATACACATGTACACACTCGAACATTGAAACTGCAACACTAAGGTTGCTTTCACACTGAGTTCAGTGGCTCTGTTGAGTCTTGCATCAGAACCTCCCAAATAAACCATGATTATGGTGTATGCGCCAATGGGGCCATTGCCTATACTGGTGCCGACAGAGCAAACGTGTGCTCAGCCGTGCATCATTTTTGGGCGTCTTTCTCTTAATTAGAAGGAAACTGCAAAGAAAGGGGTCTAGCCCATTTTTGCTTTCACTGAAGAGCTTGAGGAAGGTGAGTTTCAGTGCTCCTTTCGTTTGGAGTTGGTGCTGAGTGGCGGTCATTGTTGCTGTGGTTTTGTGCTGGTGGAGTGGCGCAGTCTGGAGTCATGGGGACTCAGTCTTGCAGCATGGGCGCTGTAAGGCACCAGGCTGTCTGCCCTGCCGGGGCATTGCTGCTGTGTCGAAGGTGACCCCGAGGTTTGCCATGACGGTATGAAGTTACTACTTCATGGCATTCCCCTGGTGGGCCAATCTCCAGCCATCATTGTGTCCATGACATCCGGAGGCCATGTGGGTAATGCCATGATGAGGCCTTCATGAGAGTATCTCACATCGGTCATTTTCCCGAGATTATGATGTGGGGTGGCATAATCTGTGGTAGCCGGACCCCCTAGTCTTTATTCCATGTCACTAGCAGCTTGGTGTTACATTGATTTGGTGGTGGGACCAGTCGTGCGGCCGTTTCTCTAAAGTGTCCCGGGATCCATTCTTCAACAAGACAACACCAGGCCGCCTTTTGCTCGCACTGATGATTTGTCCATTCAGCGGCAGAATGTTCCTCAGACGACCATTAATCACTGCACTGATAGCAGCCGAGGCTGGAGGTGCCGGGATTTCTGCACGTGGCTCATACTTCAGACTGAATAATTCCAGATGTTTTGATTATTTCATGATTTGCAGATTATTAATGCATTAAATCCTGCATAGAACGACATGTGGGGATCTATTCACATGGGGCAGATATGGCGCAGAAAGTAAATAAATATCCGTAAATGTGATTGGGACGTTTCTGCAGCTGGTGCCAAGATTTATACAATCCCCATCCACATGAATAGGGCAGTCACTGAAATCTCTGAGGCGAATGTGCCACGTGTGACTGTATCCTAATAGAATCTGCAGTGTTCTCTCAGGAGTCATCTGATTAGCACCGTCCTATCATGCACTGATGTAGCAGAGCTGAGTTTGTCATTCATCGCAGGGCTTCTGCAGGTAGTTTGCTCTGTAACCTAGCAACGGGCACCACGGCCATGATCAGACAGAGGTGACGTTATGTATGCCTAAAGCAACCAATCAGAATTCAGCTTTCATCTGCTAACCTGCCCTTGGAAAATTAAACGTAGACTCTGATTGGTCACAATGGGCAACACGACCATAGTGTCTTCCTGTCAGGATTAATTTCTATAGGCTTCATATAACGATACAACATATACACCACTGGGAGTATATCGCGAGTGGCTGACATCAGCTTTTCAGTACCCTGGATAGCGACCCCTCCAGCTGCCAATAGTAAACATGGCGCCTTGCATTAATAGTGACTGACTCAGCCGCCGCTTGTGCGCCTGCGCATCGGGATCTACCAACTCCGTGCTGTAGTAAAGGGGGGGAGGGTAGAGAGCTGGGGTGGAGCGGACCATTAAGGTTGCCGGGAGCCATGTTGGTGTTGAATGAAGGGAGGGTGAGGAGATGCTGCGCCCGGAGAGTCTGGGAAGCGCCGAGTAGATGGTAGCTGCCAAGGCAAGGAGACAGACAGGAGGACCGGGGGCGGGGAGCGCTGCTGCCCAGTGAGGAGGACAAGGAGGGAGACTATGGCCGCTCTGCTGCTGGGAGCCAGCCTGTGTGTGCAGCTCCTCCAGCTGCTTCTCCTCCTCTCCAGCCCTTTGTTCACTTGCAGCCTGGAGAAGCATGCAGGCAGCTGGGGGAGCCCCGGGAGCCTCTGCCCTGCTCCAGTCCTGTGCATTGGGCAGCAGGGGGCTCGCACTGGCGGGCAGCGGCTGGGGGAGCTCCGGGGGGCTCAGTGCACGGTGGCTGCCCCTCAGGCCAGAGGCCATGGCAGCTCCCCCTGGCACCCGACCACTGGACAGGCATCGGGGTGCAGCCCTGCAAAGTGCATTCATAGGACTTGGGGGTCGCGTCAGCGCGGCGCATGCAGGTGCATTCCTGTCGGATGCAGGAAACCCATGCCTGCAGCTGGCACTCGCTGTTACCTGCCAAATCCCAGCCCGGTGCCTCCAGCCTGTGTCATTATAAGGACCAAAGGGGACCCCCCTCCTTGGCATCGGATTACAAAATCTCACGTGCTACCTATGGATTGTCTGCTCGGACCCCATCATTGCCTTAAAAAAAAACCCAGCAAAGACGTCGCTCGCCACTGCCAGCCGATACTACTGACGTTCAGCAATAGGACAATGTGTAAGAAGAGTTCGCTACGACACGTTGTGCTCAGGCGGAGTGACAGGTACGTCAGGGCTCTGAAAACTAACAGAAGTTGCCTTTCCAACCGGAACTGTCCACTTGTCTTCCCCGTACGTTGCTTTTGTAGAAACTTTTGGGGGGGCGCAGGAGGTGGGCACCATCAAGACTTGAATGTGGATGTAATGGTTAAAAGTGATGGAAACGGTCAGGACCTCAGGGATCGGTGTGGTCTGTTTTACTATACGGATGTCCAGGAGGGGCACGGATCTCCCGGGGATTGCCTGGTTCTTGCTCTTTTGGAAGACAACCATGTGCTTGTGCAATTTTTAAACCAGCATGCCCTCCAGGTCATCCGGCGCTGTCAACGGAGACATCCCCATCTGCGTTTGCATAAATCCTCTGATATAAAATGGGACTGTTACACTCTGGAATACTACGCTCATCATCCCCAGGCTGCAGTTTCACCAGTGCTTTGTATCAGTGGATTACCCCATGGTGGTCTTTGTGGGGTCGGATTTTCAGGTAACCAGTCCTACGATCTCTGGGATCTACGGGATTGCTGGAGCGAGCAGCCCGGGGATACCACGTTGAGAGAGGATATTTCAGCACCAGCAGATCAGACAGCTCCCAGGGCGCCTACCGCTGCTCCTACACAACCCCCAGCTCTCCTGTCCCCAAAACAACCCTGCTCCCTTTATTTCCCATTTAACACCACCAAAGGTTGCTTAAAAACTACTTTCCCACTATCCGGCCTTGAGAAGCTTGCTAATATTGACCTGTACACTCAACGGCAATTATCCGTCAGCAAAGAAATGCAGCCGAATCCATTCCACCTCCCTCATATATCACATCCACACGATGTCAAGCAGGGGATCAGTGGGAGGAGAAGAGAAAGGGCATCCCTTCCATTAATAAGATCACGCAGGGCAGCCAACCGGCATCCTCACTTCCCCCAGTATAACTATCAGGTTCAGGTGGCCGAAAATCAGCCCCCAGGGACCCCTGTGATAACAATGACAGCACAAGATCCGGATACCGGGGAATCTGGGCGGGTAGTGTACACTATGGATGCCTTGATGAATAGCAAATCTTTAGAGCTCTTCAGTATAGATTCAGTGACGGGTTTAATCTCCACCACTGAGATCCTAGACAGGGAAAACATGGATCTCCATTATTTTCGAGTCACAGCCATAGACCAAGGGAGTCCACGTTTGTCGGCGACCACTATGGTGGCCGTTACTGTCATGGATAAGAATGACCATAGTCCATCGTTTGAGCAGACAGAGTACAGGGAGAGCATTAGGGAGAACGTAGAGGAGGGGTACCCCATATTGCAACTCAGAGCCACCGATATTGACTCCCAAGCCAACGCCAATATAAAGTATCGGTTTGTCAACGAACAGGCCGCCCATTCTGTGTTCGAAATAGATGCCAGGTCTGGTTTAATCACCACCAGTGGGCAGGTAGACAGGGAAAAAAGGGAAAAATACTCCTTAATTGTAGAAGCCAGTGATCAAGGTAAAGACCCAGGGCCCAGATCATCTACTGTGAAGGTTGAGATTACTGTATTAGACGAAAATGATAATGTCCCCCAATTTAGCGAGAAACGTTACATCGTACAGATCAGAGAAGATGTCAAACCTCATACTGAGATTTTAAGGGTTACGGCCACCGATCTTGATAAGGATAATAATGCTGTGGTCCACTATAATCTCATTAGTGGCAACAGCAGGGGGCAATTCTCCATCGACAGCTTAAATGGTGCCATACAGGTCATCACCCCCCTAGACTTCGAAACTGAGAGGGAATATAGTTTGAGAGTCCGTGCCCAGGACTCCGGCCGGCCTCCCCTTTCCAACAACACTGGCATGATAAGCGTGCAAATCATAGACATTAATGACCATGCCCCTATATTTGTTAGTACCCCATTTCAAGTAAATGTGCTAGAAAATGTTCCCTTGGGTCACTCTGTGATTCATATCCAAGCTGTTGATGCCGACTATGGTGAAAATGCCCGTTTGGAATACAAGTTACTTGGGGTCTCATCCAATACCCCATTTGTAATTAACAGTGCCACTGGTTGGATCACCGTGAGTGGGCCGCTGGATAGAGAGACTGAAGAACGTTACATGTTTGGGGTCGAGGCCCGCGATCACGGTAACCCTCCTCTTTCTGCTTCCGCCAGTGTCACAATCACAATCCTGGATGTGAATGACAATCGGCCTGAATTTACCCAAAGGGATTATTTTATTCGTTTGAATGAAGATGCCGGTGTGGGCACGAGTGTCCTTACTGTCACTGCCATAGACCGCGATGTAAACAGCATAATCTCCTATCAGATCACAGGTGGGAACACCCGCAATCGCTTTGCCATTACTACTCAAGGTGGAGCAGGGTTAATCACTTTGTCATTGCCCCTTGACTACAAACAGGAAAGACGTTACGTACTAACGGTGACGGCGTCCGACCGTATCCTGCATGATAACTGTTATGTCCATGTAAACATCACCGACGCAAACACTCACCGACCGGTCTTTCAGACCGCGCACTACACAGTCGATATCAACGAGGATCGTCCCATTGGAAGCACCGTGGTGATAATAAGTGCTACTGATGATGACGTGGGTGAAAACGCCAGGATCAGTTACTTTCTGGAAGACAATATCCCTCAATTTCGTATTAATGCAGACAGTGGAGCCATCACGCTCAATGCCCCCTTAGACTATGAGGATCAGATGACTTACAGCCTTGCCGTTTTGGCAAAAGATAATGGAATCCCCCAAAAATCCGACACCACTTATGTTGAGATAATGGTTAATGATGTGAATGATAATGCCCCCCAGTTTCTAAATACGCAATATCACGGAATAGTCTCAGAGGACGCGCCACCCTTCACCAGTGTCCTTCAGATCTCGGCCACCGATCGGGATTCTCATTCCAATGGACGAGTGCAATATACTTTCCAAAATGGGGAAGATGGAGATGGAGATTTCACTATTGAACCAACCTCAGGTATTATCCGTACCGTACGGAAGTTGGACCGTGAAACGGTTCCCTTCTACGAATTGACAGCGTATGCTGTGGACAGGGGTATCCCACCGCAAAGAAGTCCGGTCCGCATTCAAGTCGCAGTTCAGGACGTCAATGACAATGCCCCTGTCTTCCCAGCGGATGAATTTGAGGTCTTTGTAAAGGAAAACAGCATTGTTGGCTCGGTCGTTGGCCGAATAAGGGCTCGGGATCCTGATGAAGGTCCAAATGCGCAGATTATGTATCAGATTGTAGAAGGTAACATTCCTGAAATTTTTCAAATGGATTTCTTTTCTGGAGAACTCACTGCCCTAATAGATTTAGACTATGAGACAAAACCTGAATATGTCATTGTGGTTCAAGCCACGTCGGCCCCCCTGGTTAGCAGAGCCACGGTGCATATTAAGCTGATCGATCAAAATGACAATACTCCGGTCCTGAAGAACTTTCAGATACTCTTCAATAATTATGTCTCTAACGACTCCAACACGTTTCCCTCTGGTGTCATAGGGAAGATACCGGCCTATGACCCCGATGTGTCCGACAGACTCTTCTACACCTTTGAACGTGGGAATGAGCTCAATCTGTTGATAGTCAATCACTCCAGTGGGGAATTAAAGCTCAGCCGGAAACTGGACAACAACCGTCCCTTGATGGCGTCCATGTTGGTCACAGTATCAGGTAAATGAATATGCTTATAAATTATATTTTTGTCTAATGTTCCCTTTTAGGACTTATGCGATATGACCATTTGTAAGGTCTCAGGGCCATGAGTGGTCCCTACCAGTAGGCATCTTCTGTGGATCTTGATTTCCCAAACTTACCCGCATTCATAGTTAGATTGATAAATGACCTAAAAAGGTCTGTCAAGTTCAACTTTTAAGGACACCAGTTGAATAATATTTTCTTGCACGCTGCACAACTCCAACCTGTTACCCTGATTCACCTTCACTTGGATCTGTCAGTGCTTTTTAGGACCTTTTTATTTGTAGCCTCATTTAAAATGTCTAGAAATGTGTTGATTTATTTATTTTTTACTCTGAAAGGAGACAAGAAGCCTCATCTATTCACTTTTCTCCCATTTACCTGTAAGACTTGTCAGCCGAGCTTCTTGTCTGCTTTTATAGACAGCTTGATAGGAAATGTCTGGAAATTATGCCAGGAGAAATAAGATTTCTGAAATAAGCATTTAAATCGATCCGCTCCCCGTCAAAGAATGCAAAAATATCACCATTAGGCTCAGGGATTCTAGAACTTTACTATTTTATGTGATCAATGTCAATAGGCCTTAAAAAATGTCAGCCGACTCTTGCATAATTTAGGATAGGGCTACACGCTAACGTTTGGTTACCCTTCAGTTACGGGAAAGTGTCAGCATCAATGGAAACAAACTATTACTAAATTTCAGATTCTGGGGCCTTTTCAAGGTCATTTGCGACCTTGGTTCTTGTAGGAACATTTTTGAGATTGAGAAATTGTAGCAACTTTTCTGTGACCAATTGTCACTGTGTAGTCCGAACAAGAAAACAGCAGAAGAGAAAGTTGTGCTTGATGCCCCCTCTTCTCTAAAAACGTAATTGACAGTGGGGCGAATTTTGTAAATTTAGAGGGTTACAATTTATTCCATCCCATTTTTGTGTTTGGTTCCAATGAACAGTAAAATGAGTAATTGCCTGCCATTACATGATCTTTACCCACATATGTCTGGGAGACGGGGCCCCCTGTAGATGTGGTTGGTGTAAAGGGTTACCCGGGGTCCACAAGACGGCTCTGGATAACGTCCTTCCATTTTGTCAATAATATTCTAGAAGCATCCGATGTCTTACTATCCATGGGGCTCAATATCTATCGGTTGATGTGTCTGGTGTTGCATGTCATTGCCACAAGATCGGTTCACGTTCTATCCTCAGATGACCTCTTCTGTTTGGTAATTAATATTTTATTGGCAGCCATTGTTACAAGTAGTCCCAGAGATTAGTTAGTGGGCAACTTACTGCAAGTAAACCTGGCCATACTGGATAGTTGTTGGCCTATTGCTTGTTTGACCAACTGCTATCCATATGGTCCCCTTCCCAATAAGAACACATTTCTCCCCATGTTGAAATCCACCTGCCTGATTCTTATTTCTACAACCTTTGATTTTCGAGAGCCCCATAAAAATCAGATGGTCGGCCGATCTTGCCACAATCGGCAAGTTGGGACGACACTAACCCTAGGTGTATGGATAGCTTTAGGCATAGCCAGGTGAATGCCAGGTGCCTGACAACCTATTCCTAAATATCTACTACTGTTGCCTAACTTTTTGGGCCTATGAAAGTTTTTATTTTTTGGCTTCTAAGAATGTGATATTCGCTACTGGAGTGGCTTAAGATGCCCTGAACGGCTGGTTGATCCCTGGAACAAGGGAGTGTTTTGAGGAAGGGAATGCCCTCTGGTTGGCACAGATGCCTTACTAGGGGGGCATCTTCCAGTTGGCACAATCCCAGAAGTGCTTATAAAGTGGATTTTTGCTATAAGTTGTATACCATGGTCGGTTATCCTGGTGATGAAGGAGTCTACATATCGTAGCTGCAGGGGTTGCAGTCACACCTGACCCGAGCACAGCAGCCTACAAGAAGACCAATACTATATAAGACCTGTGATATATGGGGGTCTTGTTGGAGCTTTTGCATTTGATTCCACGGGCATCTCATACCTCTACTGCAATCACGTGGACACACTGGTAGAAGTTTGCCAATAATGGACACAAGGCAGAACCCATCTTGATTCAGTGCGTTGTTACGAAGCCTATTCCTGTAGGTAGACTCATACGACCACACAGATGTAGCTACTGAATAATTAATGAGTTCTCTGAGAACTATCGCTCCAGCCTTAAATATATTCTCACCTAAGACTCATTAAAGAACAATGATGAAAACAAGTCCCCCGCTTCCTTGCAAGGATGAAGCGTTTCTCTTGTTGGGATAATGGCCCTCACTCTGTCTTGGCTTTCGTCTTCATCACGTCTTTCAAGATTAGGGCTCTCCAGGGGTTAATTGTATCTGCAGGGCAAACCGAGGCTGTGAATGCATGGAGCCCACCATCCGGTGACCACGTATGCAGAAAACCTTTTAATGTTCCAGGTGCAATTTGGTAAATGTTCGTCCAACCTTTTGTCTGTCGCTGAAACGAAGCAAATGTTTTCAACCAGACAAAATCTTAATCAACAGCCCAAATGTAGGTTAGAACGATGCGAAGCGGCCGGCAGTATCTGTACAGGAAATCAATTTAGCCATAATTAAACTATGGCAGCAACAAGATCTTCATAATAGGAATCTGTGAAACTAATATGGACTAATACAGGGACCACGATAAGGACTATTGAAAAAAAAAAAATTGCAAAAATGTAACGGTCAAAATTCAAAGTTATTCTCTGTCATTTTGATTGCTGAGGTTCAGACTGCAGGGACCCCCAGAAATCCCAAGTACAGGGCTCTGGTTCCTCAGGATGGAGTTGTGCAAAGCCCCATCCTGAATGGAGCAGAAGTGTGCTGGACTGCCGAAGAAAAGAAGAGTACAGCGCTCCCTACGATCAGTAAGTTATCGGCTATCTTATAGATGTATCACTATCAGATTCCTACTGAGGAATGAGTGACTACACTGTCAGGGCTTTTATTGTGTCCATGACAATTGTCATTAAGCTTAAAGAACAGATTGCACATTCCCATCTTAATAGTTTTGTAACTATAGAGGCCCCTTAACAGTTTTGCCCTTCAAAGCGGTGCTTCACCCAAAATGCAGCTCTAGCGGTGTTCAGTCACTTACTGAGATGGGACTATCCCTTTAAGGTGACTATCACTCTCAACAGCTCATTGTGCCAGCAACTATTCCTCTCAACCCCTCTTCGGTTTGGCTGCACATGCAAGGTCCTTCCAATTTGGAGAGGAAAATAGGTAGATTTTGACCTAATATTGTGATGGTCCACTTGTCCTCTGACTGCTGAGGACTGGATACATATCTCTGAAGTGTCCTCTGGCAGCAGGTCCTATAAATCCTGCAAATTGCTCGGTGCGGCCTCCATTGACGGACTTACTTTTTCAAAACATCCACTGATGATCGATCGATCGGATTGAGGTGCAGGAATTTGGAGAAAAGTCACGTTCCTCAGATCACTCACGACCAACCATTATCCTGATGATGAAGCACTGGTATTAGGTGGTAATAAGAGGGTACTGTACAATGCTCTGGCAGTAGTACGTGTCACTTCGACATGATGCCAGAAATAGTAGACACCTCTGGTGTTGACTTTGGAAGCAAAGGATTGCGCATGTTTAATATCCACATGCCCAATCCTTTTTTTGCTACTGTCACTTGTCAAAAAAACATTATACGAGCTTCTGCCAAAGTTTGCAGGGTTGGCCGACTTTTGTGTAATGTGTATGGTCACCTTTAAGGCCATCCATAATGCAATATTAAGACCCAGTATTATACTTATCCCTTCTATGCACCTATAGCCTGCTGTGACCTTACACAACACTTCTGTACAGCTGTGCATGCCATGTGCCATCAGATTCATTATTGTGAAGGTTAACTCCTTTATAAATATTGCTTGCAGGGGGAAAGACGTACCATGCAGAGGCACCATATGACGGCACACTGTCACGCGGCGGCTGCCGCGCACTCCTCTCTTTGCTTCCTCCCGGCCGCAGCTTACCCATCCTCCGGTGTCCTGCTCCCCTCTGCGCCGGCGGCCGCGGTCTTCTCCGCGGTCCTCCCCGGCTCCTCTTCTCCGTCCGGCGGTCTCCTCCGTCCGGTCTTCCGGACCACGCCGGGTGCACGCTCCCGCCCCTCCTGCTCGGCGGGCGCGCGCACATACTGTGCCTGGGCACGCGCGCGTCTCCTCCTCCTCCTCCTGAGGACGCGCGCCTGCTCCTCCTCCACTTTAGGTCACGACCCGGAAGTCCTCCTACTAGCCCCTATATCTGGCCGCCTCTTCCTGCCAGCGGTGCCTGAGTATCACTGCTTCTCCCTAGTGATTCTGGCCGCCCTCTATGCACGCTATCGCGTCCTGTCCATCCGTTGCTCGTTCACCTCTCCATTTTTCCTCTCTCCTAGGTCCTGTGTCTCCCAGCCGTGCCCGCCTGTCCTGTGTCTCCCAGCCGTGCCCGCCTGTCCTGTGTCTCCCAGCCGTGCCCGCCTGTCCTGTGTCTCCCAGCCGTGCCCGCCTGTCCTGTGTCTCCCAGCCGTGCCCGCCTGTCCTGTGTCTCCAGGCCGTGCCCACCTGTCTCGTGTCTCTAAGCCGTGCCCGTCTGTCCTGTGGTTCCCAGCCGGTACCGTCAGTCCTGTATCCCCAACTCGGCTCTAGCTGTCTGTCTGTCGTTACTTCCCAGGGTACCAGCTGCCGTGGTAATAGATACCCGCGGGCTTGCCCCAAACGCTCCCTGTATAGGGGGTGGTCCACCTGGTCAGCTCGCCCCCGGGAGGTTCGTTGCAACGGTCTAGCGGGTCCACCCCAGGTGTACCTCACAGAATACTCAGGCCATGGATCCCGCTGGTACCCCGACCCCGACCCAAAAGGAACTTTTGTTCCTTCGTGAGAATCAGGCGAGGATCATGTCGTTCCTCAAGTCAATGGAGTCCAGACTTTCATCTCTGCAAACCTCCGATCCGGGGATTGCCTCCCAAATCTCCGGCTTACAGCAGGAGCTTGCTCAGCAGCGCGACACCCAGGCCCATATTTTGAACTACATAGCCTCTGTAGATAACCGCCTTCTAGCTCTACAGACGGCGGCCGCTGTCCCTGCGCCTGCGGCAGCTTCTCAGTCCTCGCCCCGCTTGGCCAAACCCCCACGCTATAGTGGAGATCCCAAACTCTGTCGGGGGTTCATTAACCAGTGCCAGTTGCACTTCGAGCTGGCATCCCTGCAGTATCCCTCCGACCGGGCCAAGGTGGCCTTTATGATTTCCCACTTAGAGGGTGAGGCATTGGCTTGGGTGAATCCTTTGTGGGAGCGAGATGACCCGATAGTCTCCCAGCTCGCAACCTTCTTGGAGACATTTCGTAAGGTCTTTCATGAACCCGGCCGTCTGGTCTCCACCACCGAATCCTTGTTTTGCCTTCGCCAGGGTGCTCTCTCTGTGGGACAGTACGCCATCCAGTTCCGTACGTTGTCTTCTGAACTAGGATGGAACAATGAGGCTCTAGTAGGGGCTTTTTGGCGTGGCTTGTCGCCCCGAATCAAAGATGAGTTGGCAGGCAGGGATACACCTACGTCTTTGGAAGATCTCATCTCGCTGGCAACGCGAATTGACCTGCGTTTCCGGGAGCGTTCCCGCGAGGTCGCCAGGGAGAGAAGACCCACTCGGTTTTCTCCTCCGACACGCAGTCCTCCCCGCTCTCGGCCTTCCACCTCGGCGTCAGTCCCTGAACCTATGCAGGTTGACCGACTCAGGCCCGCAGAGCTACGCCGCCAGGAGAGACTCACTCATGGCCTTTGTCTCTATTGTGGCAGTGCTTCCCACCTTCTACGTTCCTGCCCTGTGAGGCCGGGAAACTCCTCCGCCTAGGACAGGTAAGAGAGGCCTCCCTAGGTGCCTTCGACACCTCTCTACCTTTGACCCTTCCTGTTTTGTTTATCCAGGGATCCAAACGTTTCTCGGAGTTAGCCTATATTGACTCAGGGGCTGCTGGTAATTTTATCCAACTCGAGGCGGTGAAGAGATTGGGGATACCTGTTAGGTCCTTGGAGGTTCCTCGGCAGTTAGCTTCAGTTGACGGCATTCCCTTGCGCGAGACCGTTACGCTGGTCACTGAAGAGCTGGAATTACAGATCGGGGTCCTGCACCGTGAGAGAATAGCCTTCTTCGTGCTGCCGTCTCTATCCCACACCTTGCTCCTGGGTCTTCCGTGGTTGAGGATGCATGAACCTGTCCTGGATTGGCGGACCGGAGACATTCTTCGCTGGGGCTGCGTTTGCCAGACTAGATGTCTTCGTCCAGTACAACCCCTCAAATGCTCGTCTCCTGTCTCGGGTCCTGCGGATTTGCCCTCGGCCTATTGGGCTTTTTCGGATGTCTTTGATAAGAAAGAGGCAGAGGTTCTTCCACCGCACCGGCAATATGATTGCCCCATCGAGCTTGTACCCGGCTCGACTCCGCCCCGGGGGCGAATCTATCCGTTGAGTCCACTCGAGTCCCAGGCCATGTCTGAATATGTACAAGAGAATTTGGCCAAAGGCTTCATCCGAAAGTCATCTTCTCCCGCTGGGGCTGGCTTCTTTTTTGTCAAGAAGAAGGACGGGTCTCTCCGCCCCTGTATTGACTATCGAGGTCTTAACCAGATTACCATCAAGAACAGATATCCTCTACCTCTCATCCCCGAGCTGTTCGACCGGCTACGAGGGGCGCGAATCTTTTCTAAATTGGATCTCCGTGGAGCCTATAATCTCGTCCGTATTCGCTCCGGAGATGAATGGAAGACCGCCTTCAACACCAGGGATGGACACTACGAGTACCTCGTCATGCCCTTCGGGTTGTGCAACGCCCCCGCAGTCTTTCAAGAATTTGTGAACGACATTTTCCGAGACCTTCTGTACTCCAGTGTGGTTGTGTACCTTGACGATATCCTGGTCTTCTCTCCCGATCTGTTCACCCACAGAAGAGATGTTCGCCGAGTACTGTTCCGATTGAGGGAGAATCGCCTGTACGCCAAATTGGAGAAGTGCGCCTTTGAACAGTCCTCCCTTCCATTTCTGGGCTATATCATCTCCGACTCCGGCCTGCGTATGGATCCGGTGAAGGTGTCTGCCGTGCTCAACTGGCCACGTCCCCAAGGGGTGAAAGCCGTTCAGCGATTTCTCGGCTTCGCAAATTATTATCGGCAGTTCATCCCTCATTTTTCCTCATTGGCCGGCTCTATCTCATCTTTGATTCGTAAAGGAGCCAACCCGCACGTCTGGACCCCTGAAGCAGAGGAGGCCTTCCTATCTCTGAAACGAGCATTTGCCACGGCTCCCGTACTCCATCGTCCTGAGGTCAACAAACCGTTCGTCCTCGAAGTGGATGCATCAGCAACTGGAGCTGGAGCGGTTTTGTCTCAAAAATCTTCCTCCGGTAGGCTCGTTACGTGCGGCTTCTTTTCCAAGTCCTTCTCCACCCCAGAGCAGAATTATTCCATTGGGGACCGAGAACTGCTGGCCATCAAGTTAGCTCTAGAGGAGTGGAGATACTTATTGGAGGGTGCCGCACATCCCTTCACAATCTTCACAGACCATAAGAATCTAGCTTATCTTCGGTCTGCACAGAGACTCAACCCACGCCAGGCCAGGTGGTCTCTGTTCTTCGCTCGATTCGATTTTGACCTGCATTTTCGCCCAGGCAACAAGAACCTCAAAGCTGACGCCTTGTCCAGGTCCTTCCTTCCCGCAGATGTCGAAGAGGAACCCACGCATATTTTGGATCCATCCCGGCTCATCACGGTGGCACCACTTTCTCTTCTCTCACCTCCACCTGGCAAGACTTTTGTGCCGGAGAAGGACCGAGGACGAATCCTCCACTGGGGACATGCTTCCAAGCTGGCTGGCCATCTCGGGCTTAAGAAGACACTTCTCCTGGTGTCCCGCTACTACTGGTGGCCGACTCTTCCCCAGGATGTCCGGGATTTCGTCGCCTCCTGTCTCTCCTGTGCCAAGATCAAGGTGCCTAGGCAGCTGCCTTCTGGTCTTCTACACCCGCTTCCAGTACCCTCGTCCCCTTGGCAACACATTGCCATGGACTTTATTACGGACCTGCCCCACTCTGCCAACTGTACTGTCGTCCTAGTGGTGGTTGATAGGTTTTCTAAGATGGCACACTTCGTTCCTCTTTCCGGCTTGCCATCGGCCCCAGCCTTGGCAAAGATTTTCGTTCAGCACATCTTCCGTCTTCATGGACTGCCCCAACATATTGTTTCTGACAGAGGAGTCCAATTCACCTCTCGCTTCTGGAGAGCCCTATGCAGATCAATGGATATCACTCTCGACTTCTCCTCATCTTACCACCCCCAGTCCAACGGTCAGGCCGAACGGACAAATCAGTGCTTGGTGAACTACCTCCGGCATTTTTCCAATGTCCACCAGAACGACTGGGCTGAACTTCTCCCGTGGGCTGAGTTCGCCTATAATAACCACGTCAGTGAGTCTTCGGGCAAGTCCCCTTTCTTTGTCGTCTACGGGCAACATCCTGGTGTACCTCTTCCGGTTCCCCCTGCCTCGGGTGTACCGGCGGCTGACCTTCTGACCGGGGAATTCTCCAGGATCTGGCAGGAGACCAAGGCCGCTCTCGAGTTGGTACGTAGCAGAGTTAAGAGACACGCCGACAAAAGACGCCTGGATGCTCCGCCATATCACCCTGGTGATAAAGTTTGGCTGGCCTCCAAGTTTATTCGCCTCAAGATCCCTTCCCATAAACTGGGTCCCCGTTATATTGGACCTTTTGAGGTCTTGTCCCGTATTAATGATGTCTCCTACAAACTACGGCTTCCTGCCTCTCTCCGTATCCCTAATGCCTTTCATGTGTCCTTGCTAAAACCAGTCATCTTCAATCGTTTCCTTTCTAAGGCCCCTCACTCGCCTCCGCCTGTCTCCGCAGACGATGTATTTGAGGTTAAAGATATTTTGGCCATGAGGAAGCAAAAGGGGAGAACCTTTTTTTTGGTTGATTGGAAGGGCTTTGGTCCCGAGGAGAGGTCCTGGGAGCCCCAAGAGAACATCCAGGCCCCTCGAATCTTGGCTAAGTTTTTTTCCGGACTGCGGAGGGAGGCGCGTAAGGAGGGGGGTACTGTCACGCGGCGGCTGCCGCGCACTCCTCTCTTTGCCTCCTCCCGGCCGCAGCTTACCCATCCTCCGGTGTCCTGCTCCCCTCTGCGCCGGCGGCCGCGGTCTTCTCCGCGGTCCTCCCCGGCTCCTCTTCTCCGTCCGGCGGTCTCCTCCGTCCGGTCTTCCGGACCACGCCGGGTGCACGCTCCCGCCCCTCCTGCTCGGCGGGCGCGCGCACATACTGTGCCTGGGCACGCGCGCGTCTCCTCCTCCTCCTCCTCCTGAGGACGCGCGCCTGCTCCTCCTCCACTTTAGGTCACGACCCGGAAGTCCTCCTACTAGCCCCTATATCTGGCCGCCTCTTCCTGCCAGCGGTGCCTGAGTATCACTGCTTTTCCCTAGTGATTCTGGCCGCCCTCTATGCACGCTATCGCGTCCTGTCCATCCGTTGCTCGTTCACCTCTCCATTTTTCCTCTCTCCTAGGTCCTGTGTCTCCTAGCCGTGCCCGCCTGTCCTGTGTCTCCCAGCCGTGCCCGCCTGTCCTGTGTCTTCCAGCCGTGCCCGCCTGTCCTGTGTCTCCCAGCCGTGCCCGCCTGTCCTGTGTCTCCAGGCCGTGCCCACCTGTCTCGTGTCTCTAAGCCGTGCCCGTCTGTCCTGTGGTTCCCAGCCGGTACCGTCAGTCCTGTATCCCCAACTCGGCTCTAGCTGTCTGTCTGTCGTTACTTCCCAGGGTACCAGCTGCCGTGGTAATAGTTACCCGCGGGCTTGCCCCAAACGCTCCCTGTATAGGGGGTGGTCCACCTGGTCAGCTCGCCCCCGGGAGGTTCGTTGCCACGGTCTAGCGGGTCCACCCCAGGTGTACCTCACACACATGAAGTGCCTATGGCGCCATCACGTAGACTCCGAGGGAGTGTACAGATGCCTTATAGTAGAAGCTCATCGGGGGCTTGCTGCCAGCTTGCCCTGGCGAGTTCTGCTTTCCCCTCACAGGAGGAGCGTCACAGAACTGTCTAATAGCCATCAATATGTTCTAATCCACAC
The DNA here is from genome assembly GCF_039654945.1 of Dendrobates tinctorius. NCBI lineage: Eukaryota > Metazoa > Chordata > Amphibia > Anura > Dendrobatidae > Dendrobates > Dendrobates tinctorius. Next base: position 7,348,520 of record NW_027361709.1, read on the forward strand.
AGTGAACAAGGATAACCCCAAGAAATAAAAGACTTTGCTCTAGATCTGGCCTGTCTGAATAGATGTGCCTTCATTTATGTTACCTTTTGCCTCTTTTGGAGATTGTAGCAAGGACATATACGCTTACCTGGGATACATCCGTAGGGATCAGTGTGCATATAATCGGAGATTGATGGATCTTTGGGCAATACCCGAGAACCTGATGGAGCTTTTTTGTTTGGCACTACACCGGTAACTCTCTGCCCGATGAGTATTGCACTAATTGTTATAATAGGATAATATGGGGAATCACTTGTGTGGACGGTGAACCCCCGGCCTCCTGTAAATCCTCCGGATCAGTAGAGTCCCGGTGTTTGCACACATCCTGTATAATGAGCTGTACCAGTCAGTAATGGGCTTGTCTGCGATTGTTGTATCTAATTGTTACTGTTTTTCCTGCTGGTTCTAAACTCATTAGTTCCATCCACATCTTATCTGTTCATTGGCGTCACTTGTTTCGTTCCTCTATTGCCAACTTAATTGCAAAAACATTAAGATGTATGTACGACGATAGTACAGTCAGTGCACTGACGTGGAAGGATTGTCCCTAAAGCACAACTAATCATAGCAATCAGGTTGGCCACATATATAAAAAAGCGACTGGGATCATCAGCCATAGCATTAAAACCAGATTGCCTAATACTGTGATGGTCCGCTTGTTCTCTGACCGCTGAGGACGGGAAGCACATCTCTGATGTGTCCTGTGGTCTCTGGCAGCAGGTTCTGTAAATCCTGCACGTTGCACGCTGTGGCCTCCATTGACCAGACTTACTTTTCCAGCACATCCACAGATGACCGATTGGATTGAGGTGTGGGAATTTGTAGACAAGTCGTCACGTTGATCTCTCTCTATATCACGTTCCTCAGATCACTCCTGTCCAACCGTTAATCCTGATGATGAGGGACTGGTATTAGGGGCTATTAAGAGGTGACTGTACAATGTTTAGGTAGATTGCACGTGTCCCTTCGGCATGATACCAGAACCCAAGATTTCCAGCAGAACGTTGCCCCGTGACACTGCCTCTGCCAGCTTGTCTTCTTCCCATTGTTTAGCCTGGTCCCATCTATTCTCCAGGTATCTGACTCTGTCCACATGTTGTGAAATGTGATTCATCAGATGAGGTCACCTTCTTCCATTGCTCCATAGTCCATTTCTGATGCTCACAAGCAAATTGTAGCCCTCGTGGTGCATGAAGAGGAAAAGGGGCTCCAGAGCAAGGATTAAAATGGACCCCCTTTGTGATGCCAGGTTTTGTCACCAATTGCCAAGTGATGAAGTGATATCTATCGTTCCAGAGATCGCATTTCCGTGTCCCTTTCTACTAACCCAGTGGGGGGTCTACTTTTCCATGTCCTTTTCTTGCGCCTCTTCCAATAACGCTCAGTCTGGCTATCGGGTAAATGTATCATGTGCCGCCTACTCCACCCCAAGCATCACTGGAAGAGGGATGGAGCAGGCTACAAACCCTGAATCAGGTGAAAAGGGCCACTGGGTCAATTGTTGGTGACCATGGTAGCCCTGGTGGACCTCTTTTTTTTTTTTTTTAGGCAGTTTAGACATAACTTTAACTATTTTTTCTGATCCCCCAAACTGACAGAATCTGTTTGGGCCTCATGGTAGTGTGTTTCTGGTATATATCATTATACAGTTTCCATGGTGCAACTCGAAGATGGGTCAGACATCCAAGTGTAATCAGGCAAGGTCGGTCTTCGTAACGCTAGCGACAAAGTCCTCTGGGATGAAAACTATGAACCAGGCGATTCAGTGAAAGTTGCTCTATCTTATCTGTTATCTATAGTCTATCTGACTATTTATCCATCTTTCATCTCTGTGTCATATTTAATTCTCTTCTGGCTATCATCTCTATCTGTCTTCCTCTAAGTGTCTTCATGGGTAAGTGTACTAGATGGGGGGTCCCTATCCTCCATCATCACATTGGCACAGACATTTATACCTTATAGTGGATACAGTGTTTTCTTACAGATGCTATTACATTAGGCTTTCCTCCCTTGTCTGTGTTGCCGGTGGCATGGTGCCACCCAGAAGACAGTCAGTGCATAAAGCCCTTGTCAAGTTGTGTAAAACTTCTCACAACTTTTCAAATAGTCTTTTATGTTTTTCTTAACTAAGAGCTGGGACCCTGGAAACCCTCATTCAATGAACTGAATCTAAACAGACTGAGCCTATCTATAGGAGACAATGGGGCCGCACTGAACTGTGCCAGGTCACAATGGATGCGCTGCTAGGCGTTACAGGGAGAACAATCCGAAACATTCCTGTCCGGACCCTCTATAGGACATTACGGACTTCCCTTCCCCCAGTCAGTGAAGCATAAGGGGGTGACATATTAGATAAGGGTCTAACAGTGTGACGGACAGATGCCGTCAGCACTAGGAACGCTAGGATGGTTTCTCTCCTCTGTGCCATTCTTCATTGTTGTGAAATTCAGGGTCTCGATGTCCCACTGTGTAAAGGCGGCTTGTACAATGTCCCTATTCCACCCTTCTATCAGCCAGGGCGCCAAACATATGCATAAAAGCAGGGGGTAGCCAGGTGGGCAACGAGATCATAGTGCAGGAGACTAAAAGGAAGCCTGGCTATGGCTTATATAAAAGAGACAGCTACTATGGGCAGTGGATCATATATTTTACTCTGTATGGGGGATGGGAAGCGACAACCTGTGGTTATTACATTTCTCATTTTATTAAGAAACGCCGACTTGGAGCTGACTTGCAGTATAGATTTTCTGGGCATATGCTAAGTCCCATCTATTACTACATGCTGCCGCCCCATGCATCACCCTCAGCACATCACCTGGCCATACACCTTAGAATGCCATTCTTTCTGAGCGACCCCATACACAAGCACACTCGACTGGGATGAGCATACATGTGTTCTTAGAGAAAAAGCTGCTGCTAAACGTTTCTGATGATGGCATATAGCATTTGTGTGTCTTTGGCCGAAAAAAAAAAACCCCCAAGGTGCACTGAATCCCATAGGGGCAGTAATATGTGACTTGTGGCTTTTTGCAACAGTTGTGGTCGTGTTAGGTCGCTCCTCGCAATGTGACCCCATTAATAGTTATTAGATGCAATGTTGCATGACGTGCTGCCATGTAGCCTTCATCTAATACATGGTGTCGCCTTTGGTAACAGCTTTCTGCTGTGGCTGATTTTGGGGGGTCTCGGGCAAACATCCATGTGCTCTAATCGGATGTAATAGTCTGGTTTCTCCTAATGTCCCAACCCTTTAAATTCTGCACCAGTAGCTCCTGATCATGGCCAGGACGTTGTTACTACCACTGGTTATACATTTTGCCGGTGGAAATATCTTACTGATGTGTTTTTATGTTTGCAATACAGTATTGAAGGCCGAGTCTGACAACCACTCAGCACATTGCTGTATGAGACAATGACTGTAAGCCAGGCAGAAGCCGGCGGTGACGGGGGCGCGGGGTAATAAGTCGTGTTGTCTATCATCATTTTTATTAGACTAGTCTGGAGAAGTATTTGCAGGAGATGGATTTCCAGAACTTAATTTGACTCTGCAGGGATGAGAGGGAGGGAAAGGCGCACGCGGCGCTCAAGATATCATCATCACTGAGAAATGGACGATTTTCTGGCTCAGCTTCTCTCATGAAGATTCATGTGTCGGGTCTTCGGATTGATATGTGATTATTTCAGGAGCAGATAATGAGATATGGAGAACAACAAGTAAGATAGACACGTAGGATCCCGGCTGAGAAATCCAGCTCACAGCAGATCAGGAGCGTTCTGCAAATGCTACAAACCTTACAAAACCTTCTGCCAGGAGATACAGATTCCTAAAATCGTTACTTAATGTAAGAAATAGTAGGAGTGCCGTATTAGTCTAAGCGCTTCTGGCCGAGCCGCTCGTTTCTTGGTAAATGGCTCTTCACCTAAAAGTTATTCTTACAGAACTCTGATTTCAGGCATTCAAAAATGACAATTTCATTTTTTCAAGTGGAAACCGCTTCAGTAAACTCTTCTTTTTGGAGATGTTTTTCTTTTCCGAAAGTGTTTTTTTTTTTTTTTTTTGCAGCCTTTTGATTGGACACTGCATAGTTTGGAGCGTTTTCCATCAGGAGCCGCACCTGTACTTTCTTTTTTTTCCACCAGAAAAACCTGAAGTTGATAAAAACAGCCCAAAAATTACTCAAACGAACAGCAAGGAGGATTCCAATTGAAATAAGTAGGAAGGAGTCTTTCAGGTGGAATTTCAGGCGATTTTTGTTGCATTTAAAAATAATAAAAAATCTGCGTCTGAATTTAGCCTAACTGGGGACGGCTACTCTAATATTTTATATCAAACACTAAGGTTGTTTGGCAACTAGTCCGTCCTAAAATAAAAATAGTCCTTTCACTTTGTGCCGCTCCTCATATCAGCCGGCATTATTAATCAGATTTTTATAAAAATGGAATAACAACAAATGGAAAGAAATTAAACTCCACCCGAAAATATAACCGTCTTGCAGTTTCTATAACGTGATTACAAGTGTGGTGTGGAAAAGTTATGGGGAAACCAGAAGACTATGCTCTCATATTCCAGCCGTCGGTTGGATTCTCGGCGGTCTGACCCCCAGCAGTATAACATACTGGATAGGTAATCAATAATTCTGGTTGGAATATGACTGTTAGAAATGTATCAGGTTTTATGGTCTGTGTAATAAAAAAAATGACTGTCCACAACACCCATTCACAAAAGGGCGCTCAGGAGCTTACCGTATACTGTGCATTCATTGAAATCAATAGCAATATTGTAGACAGCAAATTCCTAAGCTCCCCCTAGTGGTGGCTGCAAACAGACAGAATTAGATAAATGTTATGTTCATGGAAGGAATTTGGAGCAGATTCACAAAAACCAAACTCCAGGTGTCTGCAAATCTCATCGCCTTTCTGCCTTTTAGTATTCACATGTGATTTAATTCCCATTTGTATCCAGAAGTTCCTTACTTACCGTCACCCAAAACTTATTAATATGACCCAAAGGCTTATTCTAGTCTTCTTAATTGTGATAACGTGGTGATATTGGTCCCGTCCTATGCCCAGTGCACCATGGTGCAGTATACACCATGGTGCCCTAACACCCCCACCCACATATACCCATCCTCTTCTCACTGATCTTCAGTTTCTACCGCAGACTATAAACTTTTCCTAATAATGTAATGATCTATTGTGATTCTCTTCCAGCTCCCTCTCATAATGATGGATCATAGAGAGATTTTAATGACATTTGTGCGACTGTAATGAGCGCCGAGAACAGAAAGATTTGTGACAAACCACTATTAATATTCCTCTCTCCTGACCTTGTGAATAGTCGTCTCAGGGCCGTCTTCATAATGAGTCTTAGACTCTAGTGATGAACAGTGGTAAATTTCATCAGATTGTGGAAGAAAAGTTTGAAAGCTGAGTTTGACGAGGATTTAGAGTTTGGGTGATACAAGGGTTTCTATATAGGAGGGTCCGCCTAACATTCCTAAATGCTGCCTAGGGGTGGGTTTGTCCTACACAACATATCATTTCAGGGTCTGGTTGGGACTATTGTTGCTCTTTTGTAGTGACCTGGGGGACTTCGGTTTAGGAGCTGCTTTATTATGAGGAGTGTAAAGGCTGCCAAGAGGGGACCAAAATGTCCTCCATTACCCAAATGATAAGATTAACACCATTATAGATGAGTACAAGTTGAGGGACCCTGTTACAGATTTTGCATTGGGCCACAGGTGTTTTAAAGAGTACCTGTCATTTAAGGTAACTTTTCAGAATAAGCTGTTGCTTATTCATATCAATTTTCTCCTTGGCAGGCTCTATCTCTAGTTTTCAGTTGTCTCCTAGTTAGTAGATGATGACTAGCTGCTACAATGTCTCGGATACATAGCACACACATATTGGAGAGATTCAAGCTCTCCTGTCTCTATGAAGCATCTGTCCAGAAGCAACATCAGAATGGAGTTCGTTGTGCAGCAGTACTGAGCAGTATTGCTGTGAATCAAGCACTGGGGCAAGATAAGCATGTACTATAAAGCAGCAACATGGAGAGCATTATACAGCAGTACTGAGCAGGGTAGCTGTGAATCCAGCACTAGGGTGAGATACAACACTTATTAGAAACCAGCGATGCTGGAGTGTGTGTCTGCCTCTCTCACTTTGTTCCTCCTCTCTCTATAGACCTTCACTAGGTAGCTGTAATCTTGATACCTAAGGGCCCCGTCACACATAGCGATCTCGTTAGCGAGATCGCTGCTGAGTCACAAGTTTTGTGACACAACAGCGATCTCACCAGCGAGATCGCCGTGTGTGACAGCGATCAGCGACTGGCTGATCGCTGTAGGAAAGCCCTGGACTTTTCTTTGGTCGCCGGTCTCCCGCTGGCCAGCACGCATCGCTGCGTTTGACAGGCGGGAGACCGGCGATCAGCTGGTAACTAACGTACACAGCGACGCCGCGCGCTCGGCGTCGCTGTGCTGATCGCTGGTGAAGCTGTCTGTGTGACAGCTCACCAGCGATCATGTAGCGACTCACCAGCGATCCTGACACGTTGATATCGTTGTCGGGATCGCTGGTGAGTCCGTTATGTGTGACGGGGCCTTAAGTGAGAGCCCCGTGCTACCCTCCTGCCTGCATTTACCACCCTGCAGCGGTGACATGCTCTTGATGGCTGTGGTCAGTCACTGACTTCATTGACAATACTAGCATCCGGGATCAGCTACTTGTGGCACCACAGCTCCCAGCATGTTGAGCTATGAGGGCAAGCTGGGAATTAAAGTTTCACAACAGCTAAAATTCTGCAGCTGATTCTTGTGACCACTAAGGCTGCACCGAAAAATATATTCTATGTGTGTATATACGGTGTATATATAAATTAGACTGGCTGGAAGCAAACAAAGCAAAGAAAATTGCTTTTTTTGACACATACTTTTCACCCCCTCCGAGGTTTTGCAGAAATGACCAGCCGTCCGGATTGCGTGCCCAGCAATATTAACAGACGCGGCCTTTGTCAGTTTTAGTCTCAGTGAATTTAAAATCAATGACCCCACAGATTACCCAGCATGGGGAAACGGGCAAATGGGCCAAATATAATGGCATCTGATTTCTTGCAAAGCCGTCTATCATAATCATACGCACGGCTGCACCAGGTTCTGTGGCTTTTATCGCCATCGGGTTAGGAGCAGCCTCAGACTTCAGAGCTGTGATTGAGCCTTCATTTAGGAGACCTGCCGGGATAGTCACTTACCTGCCGCTCCTCGGCTCTGCTGAACCGTTACCAACAAGGTGCCACCGCAGTGTCTTCTCTCATTTTCCTGCCCCCCCCCCCCCCCCCCCCCAGTCTGCAAATCGTTGCATGTCTGATGTATTTGTCACCTCATGTCCAGCATCTTAAAAAAATAGAATTACTCTTAGGAGACAAACATTTACGGTACTTCTTTTTGTTCACAGAGAAATTAGTTTCAAGCAAAGAGATCAAAAGATGAAATTCAACTATTGCAAAGAAGGGGGGGGGGGTTGAAAAAGAGTGAAAGGATAAGACATGAGAAAGTGACAACTAATACTAGAAGAATATAGTAGGATGGAAATGGTTGTTTTCCCTATCACCCAGGTGCCAGAAAAGGAGAACTGACCACCTAACTTGGGTAACAGATGCACATTATGAAAATTCTCTATGTTATGTATAACATTCAGAAATACTGCAATATTTGCAATACCACTGCGGCCAATCACAGGGGGGAGGGCTTTATTTAGTCCTTATATACTGTAACCTTTCCATGGTAGTAAAATAAAAATCTTGGACGGCTCCTGATCAAATATTAGACAAAGAAGTCAGCACCACTGGTTACATGTTTAATAGCAGCTGCTTTGAGGATATTGTACAGCACTGAGCAGTGTTTCTGTCAATCCAGCACTTGGGGAGATAAACCACTTACCAAACAACAGCCAAATAGACTCCAATAGATAACTGTAAGCTGATCCCTTACTGAACTGGAATCAAATCTTCATCTGACCAAGATGGATTTGAGGTGATTTTCAGAGTGGATATTAAGTTCAAGAGGCAAGAGACATGGCTTATAAGTGGAGAAAAAAGCAGATTTCTCTGATAAGATATATTGCAAAGTTTATTTTTACTTGTACTGTTGAGTTATGCAAAGAGATCATTTAGGATACCATGACTAGTCCAGCTTTCTTTTAAGGATAGTCCTGATGGTATATGAAGCCATTCAAATAAAGTGGAATATCTTAGGGGCTTTTCCTTCCTATTATAAAATACATCCCAAAATTAAAGATCTACCGCGTAAATTTAGAAATTTCTAATGTTGCCTTTCGAAGGAGCTGCTTCACTTGACCCGATAAACTCACTTCAGAAAGAAGATAAAAGATATGGAGTTACTTCTGGAAACTTTTATATAGTCATGCGAAGTCCTTTGGATTGTAGAGAAGCAGCGTTGTGACCCACTTATTGTAACGTGCAAGACTCTCAGGTCTGAGTTGAGGCCTCCAGCGTCTCAGGTCCTTAATTAATCCTGAGCTACAGCTCATGGCCCGTTCATATATAATGCATACGTTCAGCTAATGCGTTATAAATAGATCTTTCTCATGTTCCGTCTTCGCCGCCGTTTCTTAATCTTGAGAACCCAATGTTTCTTCTATTGACTTGAGCTTCTTTGCATCAAGTGCTCAAAATGCAAACGCTACTTCCCACCAAACAAACAGGCGCACATCACTGCGAGGGATAGTTTATGCTAAAATCCCTCAGAGATCAATTTTTGCTTTTGGAATACAGGATTTATCCTGCCGAAGCTTCCTCCGCCTGACTGTCTCGCCAAGGAGAGAAATGCTCTTTGAAGTCTTGAGTTCGGAAAGACGAATGCGGTCTCTGAGTATAAGACGTAGGAGGGGAATAATGCAGGAACTCTGGCCCGCAGCCCTGTATTCTACAGATCCGCGCCTGTCACACTGGGTGAGTTCATGCGGATTAGAAGACCGGGTGAGACGCAATATGGCTTATCGAGCAAGACAGTTGGATGGAGATGGTTACGGAAAAACAATTTATGGCTGCACTGAAGTCTTGTGATTACCTTCACTATGCGACGGATAGACCTTGAAGCAGGCTTGGAATATGCATTAGTAGCATCCATATGATAGGCTGAGGAACCATATTTCTAGAAGATTTGCAGGAATTGTCTTGTAATTTGTACATTGCTTTGTGGACTGCAAGGGTAGCAGTCATACCTGGCCAGTTCACCCTGAGGAAGTCTCTGTTCACTGTAAAGGGGTTCTCCACCTTGAATTTTTTTTTTTTTTAAGATCATGGCTGTTTACTACAAAATGTGTATTTTAAGAAGTTGTCCACCCGAAGTATAAAACAAATTATGTACGTTAACCAATCCTCCACCAGAGCTGCCAGTGTCCCCGGCGGTCTCTGTGTTTCCTCTTCCAGAGAGGATGGATGTGTGAACGCTGTATCTAAATGGTCAGAAGACGAGGTGCAGACTTGCTCTCTATATCCTGTTCTGTTCATATGGACATGTAGCCGCTGCAGCCAATCAGTGCCAATAGCTGTCACCGCTGAGGCCCTTGATTGAATGCAGCAGGTACAGGCTCATCTTATTGAAAGTTGAAGCGCTAAGACCGATGGGGGACCTGGGTAGCTTTAGGAAAAGCGTTACAGAGGATGGGTAGGTGAATATTTTTTTTTTGTTATGAGTCCATGACGAGTACAGTCCACTTAAGTTATGCATCTTGTAAACTTTCATGGTCAAGAGTTATGGTCCTCAGTTGGGTGGAGATCCTACCTTATATTTCCTATGTCCAAAACTAGAAAATAAAGTGGGTAACAAAGAGGACTTAATATCGGTCGAACTGTACTAGAGATTTTCCTTGCTCCTTCTGGAGGGAAACGGCTTTGCGTATTTTTTTCCCCAACATTTCCAGTTTTTCCTCAATGAGATTCTGTGCCCATCAGAGCCAATTGCTCTGTGCACAGGCACAAATCTTTCGATTACAATCATGTTTGTAGCAGGAAATCCATTGTGACAAGCCACTCCTTTTCCTCAAGATAATGGGCATCAGTCACATGTTCATTGTCTTATTTTTCTGCTACATATTCAATTGTGTGAAAGTGTTTGCCCCCTTCCTGATTTCCTCTTCTTTTGCATGTTTGTCACACTGAAGTGTTTCAGATCACCAATCAAATTTAAATATTAGACAAAGATAACATAACTAATCACAAAATGCAGTTTATAAATGAAGGTGTTTATTACTAAGGGAAAAAGAAATCCAAACCTACAGGGACCTGTATAAAAAAAAAAGTGATTTCCTCCTTAACCTAATAACTGGTTGGATCACCATTAGCAACGACAATTGCATTCAAGTGATTGCGATAAAAGTCATTGAGTCTTTTACAACGCTCTGGAGGAATTTTGGCCACACATCTTTGCAGAATTGTTTTAATTCAGCCACAATGGAGGTTTCCGAGCATGAACTGCCTTCTTAAGGTCATGACACAGCATCTCATTCATATTAAGGTCAAGACTTTGACTAGGCTACTCCAAAATCTTAATTTAGTTTTTTATTAAGCCATTCAGAGTTGGACTTGCTTGTATGTGTTGGCTCATTGTCCAACTGCACAACCCAAGTGGAGTTCAGCTTTAGGTCACGAACAGATGACCAGACATTATCCTTCAGGATTTTTTGGTAGACAGCAGAATTCATGGTTCCCTTTACCACAGCAAGTCTTCCAGGTCCTGAAGCAGCAAAACCGCCCCAGACCATCACACTACCACCACCATATTTTACTATTGGTATGATGTTCCTTTTCTGAAATGCTGTGTTATTTCTACACCAGATATATTGGGACATACACCTTCCAAAAAGTTAAACTTTTGTATCATCAGTCCACAGAGTATTCTCCCAAATGTCTTGGGGATCATCAAGATGTTTTCTGGCAAAACTGAGATTAGCCTTTATGTTCTTGTTGCTCAGCAGTGGTTTATGTCTTGGAACTCTGCCATGCAGACCATTTTTGCCCACTCTCTTTCTTATAGTGGAGTCATGAACACTGACGTTGTGAGAGAGACCTGCAGTTCTTTGGATATTGTCGTGGGGTGTTTTGTGACCTCTTGGATGAGTCTTTGCTGCGCTCTTAGGGTAATTTTGGTCAGCTGGCCACTTACGGAAGAGTTCACCACTGTTCCATGTTTTCGCCATTTGTGGATAATGGCACTCACTGTGGTTCGCTGGAGTCCCAAAGCTTGAAAAATGGCTTTATAACCTTTTCCAGTCTAATAGATCTAAGTTACTTTGTTTCTCATTTGTTCCAGAATTTCTTTGGATTGCGGCATGATGTCTAGCTTTTGAGGATCTTTTTATTTATTTCATTTTGTCAGGCAAGTCCTATTTAAGCGATTTTTTGATTGAGAGCAGGTGTGGCAGTAATCAGACCTGGGTGTGGCTAGGAAAATTGAACTCTGCTTTCTAAAATTGTGATTAACCATAGTTAATTTATGTTTTAAGTGGGGGGGGGGCAGTCACTTTTTCAAACGGGTTCTGCTAGGTTTGGATTTCTTTTTCCCTTAATAATAAAGTCCTTCATTTAAAAACTGCATTTTGTGATTACTTGTATTATCTTTGTCTAATATTTACATTTGTTTGTTGATCTGAAACATTTAAGCATGACAAACATGCAAACGAATATGAAATCAGGAAGGGGGAAATTTTTAAACAACTGTAATTGAGGTTTTCAAAACCCCACTCACATGTATTGTACTGTAAAATCCGCAGTAATTTCCCCGTGTCTGAACATGTCCTAATGACTCTAAATGTCTGCTTCTTTCCCTCTAAAATCGTCGAAAGGATGTTGGTTGACCTCGTCTGCCATATCGGACAAAATTGTCACATTTGGCCGACGTTGCTTAAACGTGTTTAGACCCTTCAGACGTGTCAGACTTTGCAGGATTTCCTGGCTTCACGGACATGACAAAACAGAGAGCGTAGGCCCCAGTAGGAAACATCATCTTGATTTTATCCACCTGTGTAAAGAGCAGATGCTAAACTTCTATTTGGCACTTATGGGTTAAGTGCATTTTTCCTCTCCATTTCCTCGATTCCCTGTGTAAAATGGTAAAGATTTGCCGACCTACTCCTGGCATTGATTAGCATCTGCCTCAGAACCTTTTTCATATTTTCTTCCTAATTTCACAGTCTGATTACAATGTTCGCTTATGACTTTGACAGATGTCATTACTGGGGAAAAATAAAGAGCTTGGGATGGCTCTTCAAACGCCATAATTATTCCCGATCCCTTTGTTGCGCCATTTCAAAAGTTCTCAGCGTGTCTTTCATGCGCCCCTATCAAACGGGCCGGGCCTTGTGCTCCGGTGGAGATAGACACACAGACAGACCGCTCATTTTCATGCCGCACTTTCAAGGCGAGTGCTCGCTTCTATGGCCCCGATGTAATAAATTGGAATGACTTTATCTGTCTTTGGACAGGGGGGTAGGCTGTGAACAATCTGCCGAATGCATTAGCCCGGTACTATGCGTGCGTCTACGTGAGGCCCTGCCTGTGTATTCCAGGCACATAGCAATAGGCGGCGAGTGTTACATTATTGCTTCTTCGTACCTGTCCCTTGATGGTTGAGCAGGTCCACATGACAGCTTGGATAGAACGCCGCTGACATTTAATATCATTGCATTGATACATGCATGCTTCAGGGGATGACTGGCAGCTGAAAGGTTAATTAAACATGCACCGATGTCTATTGTATTCGGTGGCGTCTACTATTCAGATCTGTTACACTGAATTTTTGGCCTCCCCAATGCTCGTTGTGCCTTTGTTACCATCCGCCATTGTTTGCCGGACCTTTCACTTTTTTTCTTTTCCCGCAGGCAGCCGTTTCCTGTGCTGCTGCTTTTTCTTGTACGAATACTCCCTGTAGCTGGAGTATGGCACCCCCGACAGCTCTGAGGCTGAGTAATTAGGTAGGGGCCATTCAATGTGTCACAGAGAGGGGCGCATTGTGCCTAAATGGCTGGAGGACAGGGCAGGAGTTTTTCATTATTTTTTTTTGGGGGGTTTTGTCATTGCCAAAGGCCCAAATATTTCTGATTCTCCATTGTCTGTCCAGAGCCTAGAAATAGAAGCCATTCTCTGGAGCCTTTTCAACATCCATGGCCCAGGATTGTGTCCCCAGAGGTCAGTACGCAATATATAAGTCTGTCGAAAGAAACCAGGGATCATATAAGGAAGAACAAGGCTGGATTTATTGTATAGGGGGCAGGGAAGGACATACTGTCTGTGGAGATACCGAGAGGCTATAATAGACCCCTAAGGATTTTATTGTAATGAATTTAGGTGCTGCTACTTCAGATTAATTAACTAATTTCTTTAAATGATGATCAAAAAGATTCATAGGGCCCTGGTCCAGTGGCCACATCGGTAGTCAGTGGTCACCAGACAAGAGCCCTGCAAACCCCCTATGAGCCGGGATCTCCGGTGCTGCTTCTGATTAGACCCAGCGCAACATCATCGTAGTGCCACTCATTTTTCAGAAAAGGCGCCGGGGATGACGGCAGGTTCTCGGGGTACTGGTCCGATGGCTACGGACTACCACTGTGGCCACTACTCCGAAGTCCTGCAAGTCTTTTTGCTGAACTCCGTTTCTTTATATGTGCATGTAGCGGTGTTCGAGATTTGAAAAATATGGATTTTTTTTAATACGTTTTCACATCTGTCCATGGTTGCATTTGCACCTCAGCTCCATAGATTCGCTGCAATTCCAAGCACAACCTGTGGGCAGGGATGGCGCTGTTTTTTAGGTGGAAAAAAAATACAGGCATGTTTGGAAAACCAATAGGACATATTAGACACAAAGACTTTGGAAAAGTTGCATGCACGGATGCTTTATGGAGGCACAGAGAGTCACTGCCGCCCCATGATATGATGCTGTATTTTTCTTTAGAGAAAGTACCAAATACTCGAGTGAAACCCACCAATGGCTGCCATTAGAGGGCCACAGGGAGATGGGGCATTGCACAGGGTGGAAAGAACTAGGAAGATAAGGATGAACAGTCTTATGGGTCTCAATATTTGAACCTGAGAAAGGACTGAATTTTATCAGAAAGCAATTCTGTATCTGGGGCTGCAATTATTGGAGTCTTCTGTGATGTCCCTTTAAATCTCACTCGCAGATTTACCCAATATGCCAGAAATATCCCTCAGTGGAAATAACGTATTGCCTCTGAAACATTGAACCGCTCTTTATTGGATAGGAAGAATAATGATTGATGTATTTATTACGAGCGAAGAGAGACACCAGCTGATCAATAACTACATTGCCACTAAGGGGTGGCAGTAAATATTGACGAGCTGCCGGGCGAATCTTAAAGGGCAGAACATTCCGCTTCTCGGCCGGGAGATTAAACCGTTTATTGAGAATTCACATCGAGCTGAAGAGCTCACTTAAAAATCATTTTGGCTTCTTCGAGAGGGACAATCTGTATCAATCAGATCAAAGGGAAGAAAAACTTTCATTAAGTTCGTCACTTGTTTTTGATTCTTCACATATCGACCTGGAGCATCTAGACGCTCTTAAAGGGTAATGCTGCTAAAATGAATCTGGGTTTCAATCAGTATAACCACAATTGGCCCTCTTCCTGTCACTCAGCTTTTCTAGATTCCTGAGCGGTAAGTCCTAGTTAAGCACTTGTACAAACTTCTATATTACTACATATCTAGAAGCGGTCATCACAAAGGGGGCGATTACTGGACAGCACCCCTATATACATCCTAAAATGGGGCAAGTTGACTGCAGCCACCACAAGGGGGCGCTTATGAGCTTATTGCATAATCTAAGTTTATTGTGCCCTCTAGTGGTGGCTGCAGGCAGCTAGAATTTTATGATGTTTCATTTACTGTGAAGGCAATATGGGGCTCCGAATCAGAAAAAAATCAGCTTGAAAAGCAGGATTCAACTTTATTCTCCAGCCCTAGGAATATCCAATAATGCATAACGGATTGGCTAATACAAACCAAGACAAGCAAATATTTTTTGGTACTTATTCTGAATATTACCTTTTGAAATTCCTTTTAAATAATGAATAACAGGAGTTCTGGTGTATATATGGTTCCTGCCCGCGATAATGTACAAACTACACAGTGCTATAAATTACACTTGGATTGGTGTGATCCGCCTGGTAATCAGAGTAGGCACTGCAATCATAAAAATAATATGAAATATTTCCCATCTTCTAGCTATATTGTATAAATGCATTCACTGTTCATATAGGGGTGTAAAATGATTGCAAATGGCTATTAAAGGGGTTGTACAGGATTAGAAAATCATGTCCGATTTCTTGCACAAAACAGCTTCACCTCTTACATGGTTGTGTCTGGTATTTTAGCCAAACTTAGCTGAACAAATAGGGATAAGCTGCAATACCGCACACAGCCTGTGGACAGGTGTGGCGCTGTTTTTGCAAGAAATCAGTCCTATTTTTTTTAATCCTGTACAACCTCTGGTATGGCTGGACCCTATTATCACTGCAGAACTGGTCCCCAATAGATCCTTGGATCTGGTCCCCACTTTATTTTAACGCCATCCCCAGGTGTAATGTCTGGGAACGTGCTCTGCACCCCACATATACAGAGGTGTAATGTCTGGGAACGTGCTCTGCACCCCACATATACAGAGGAGTAATGTCTGGGAACGTGCTCTGCACCCCACATATACAGAGGTGTAATGTCTGGGAACGTTTTCTGCACCCCACATATACAGAGGTGTAATGTCTGGGAACGTGCTCTGCTCCCCACATATACAGAGGTGTAATGTCTGGGAACGTGCTCTGCTCCCCACATATACAGAGGTGTAATGTCTGGGAACGTGCTCTGCTCCCCACATATACAGAGGTGTAATGTCTGGGAACGTGCTCTGCACCCTACATATACAGAGGTGTAATGTCTGGGAACGTGCTCTGCGCCCCACATATACAGAGGTGTAATGTCTGGGAACGTGCTCTGCATCCCACATATACAGAGGTGTAATGTCTGGGAACGTGCTCTGCACCCCACATATACAGAGGTGTAATGTCTGGGAACGTGCTCTGCACCCCACATATACAGAGGTGTAATGTCTGGGAACGTGCTCTGCTCCCCACATATACAGAGGTGTAATGTCTGGGAACGTGCTCTGCACCCCACATATACAGAGGTGTAATGTCTGGGAACGTGCTCTGCACCCCACATATACAGAGGTGTAATGTCTGGGAACGTGCTCTGCTCCCCACATATACAGAGGTGTAATGTCTGGGAACGTGCTCTGCTCCCCACATATACAGAGGTGTAATGTCTGGGAACGTGCTCTGCTCCCCACATATACAGAGGTGTAATGTCTGGGAACGTGCTCTGCTCCTCACATATACAGAGGTGTAATGTCTGGGAACGTGCTCTGCACCCCACATATACAGAGGTGTAATGTCTGGGAACGTGCTCTGCTCCCCACATATACAGAGGTGTAATGTCTGGGAACGTGCTCTGCACCCCACATATACAGAGGTGTAATGTCTGGGAACGTGCTCTGCACCCCACATATACAGAGGTGTAATGTCTGGGAACGTGCTCTGCACCCCACATATACAGAGGTGTAATGTCTGGGAACGTGCTCTGCACCCCACATATACAGAGGTGTAATGTCTGGGAACGTGCTCTGCACCCCACATATACAGACGTGTAATGTCTGGGAACGTGCTCTGCACCCCACATATACAGAGGTGTAATGTATGGGAACGTGCTCTGCACCCCACATATACAGAGGTGTAATGTCTGGGAACGTGCTCTGCACCCCACATATACAGAGGTGTAATGTCTGGGAACGTGCTCTGCTCCCCACATATACAGAGGTGTAATGTATGGGAACGTGCTCTGCTCCCCACATATACAGAGGTGTAATGTCTGGGAACGTGCTCTGCTCCCCACATATACAGAGGTGTAATGTCTGGGAACGTGCTCTGCACCCCACATACAGTCATATGTAAAAGTTTGGGCACCCCTATTAATGTTAACCTTTTTTCTTTATAACAATTTTGGTTTTTGCAACAGGTGTTTCATATATCTAATAACTGATGGACTCAGTTATATTTCTGGATTCAAATGAGGTTTATTGTACTAACAGAAAATGCGCAATCTGCATTTAAACAAAATTTGACCGGTGCAAAAGTATGGGCACCCTTATCATTTTCTTGATTTGAACACTCCTAACTACTTTTTACTGACTTCCTGAAGCACTAAATTGGTTTTGTAACCTCATTGAGCTTTGAACTTCATAGCCAGGTGTATCAAATCATGAGAAAAGGTATTTAAAGTGGCCACTTGCAAGTAGTTCTCCTATTTGATTCTCCTATGAAGAGTGGCATCATGGGCTCCTCAAAACAACTCTCAAATGATCTGAAAACAAAGATTATTCAACATAGCTTTTCAGGGGAAGGATACAAAAAGTTGTCTCAGAGATTTAACCAGTCAGTTTCCACTGTGAGGAACATAGTAAAGAAATGGAAGAACACAGGTACAGTTCTTGTTAAGCCTAGAAGTGGCAGGCCAAGAAAAATATCAGAAAGGCAGAGAAGAAGAATGGTGAGAACAGTCAAGGACAATCCACAGACCACCTCCAAAGACCTGCAGCATCATCTTGCTGCAGATGGTGTCACTGTGCATCGGTCAACAATACAGCGCATGCATAACGCCTTTTTGTATGACCAAACAACTCAATCTTTGTTTCATCAGTTCACAGGACCTTCTTCCAAAATGTAACTGGCTTGTCCAAATGTGCTTTTGCATACCTCAGGCGACTCTGGTTGTGGCGTGCTTGCAGAAACGGCTTCTTTCGCATCACTCTCCCATACAGCTTCTCCTTGTGCAAAGTGCGCTGTATTGTTGACCGATGCACAGTGACACCATCTGCAGCAAGATGATGCTGCAGGTCTTTGGAGGTGGTCTGTGGATTGTCCTTGACTGTTCTCACCATTCTTCTTCTCTGCCTTTCTGATATTTTTCTTGGCCTGCCACTTCTGGGCTTAACAAAAACTGTACCTGTGTTCTTCCATTTCCTTACTATGTTCCTCACAGTGGAAACTGACTGGTTAAATCTCTGAGACAACTTTTTGTATCCTTCCCCTGAAAAGCTATGTTGAATAATCTTTGTTTTCAGATCATTTGAGAGTTGTTTTGAGGAGCCCATGATGCCACTCTTCATAGGAGAATCAAATAGGAGAACTACTTGCAAGTGGCCACTTTAAATACCTTTTCTCATGATTTGATACACCTGGCTATGAAGTTCAAAGCTCAATGAGGTTACAAAACCAATTTAGTGCTTCAGGAAGTCAGTAAAAAGTAGTTAGGAGTGTTCAAATCAAGAAAATGATAAGGGTGCCCATACTTTTGCACCGGTCAAATTTTGTTTAAATGCAGATTGCGCATTTTCTGTTAGTACAATAAACCTCATTTGAATCCAGAAATATAACTGAGTCCATCAGTTATTAGATATATGAAACTGAAATACCTGTTGCAAAAACCAAAATTGTTATAAAGAAAAAAGGTTAACATTAATAGGGGTGCCCAAACTTTTACATATGACTGTATACAGAGGTGTAATGTCTGGGAACGTGCTCTGCACCCCACATATACAGAGGTGTAATGTCTGGGAAAGTGCTCTGCACCCCACATATACAGAGGTGTAATGTCTGGGAACGTGCTCTGCACCCCACATATACAGAGGTGTAATGTCTGGGAACGTGCTCTGCACCCCACATATACAGAGGTGTAATGTATGGGAACGTGCTCTGCACCCCACATATACAGAGGTGTAATGTCTGGGAACGTGCTCTGCACCCCACATATACAGAGGTGTAATGTCTGGGAACGTGCTCTGCACCCCACATATACAGAGGTGTAATGTCTGGGAACGTGCTCTGCACCCCACATATACAGAGGTGTAATGTCTGGGAACGTGCTCTGCACCCCACATATACAGAGGTGTAATGTCTGGGAACGTGCTCTGCTCCCCACATATACAGAGGTGTAATGTCTGGGAACGTGCTCTGCACCCCACATATACAGAGGTGTAATGTCTGGGAACGTGCTCTGCACCCCACATATACAGAGGTGTAATGTCTGGGAACGTGCTCTGCACCCCACATATACAGAGGTGTAATGTCTGGGAACGTGCTCTGCACCCCACATATACAGAGGTGTAATGTCTGGGAACGTGCTCTGCTCCCCACATATACAGAGGTGTAATGTCTGGGAACGTGCTCTGCACCCCACATATACAGAGGTGTAATGTCTGGGAACGTGCTCTGCTCCCCACATATACAGAGGTGTAATGTATGGGAACGTGCTCTGCTCCCCACATATACAGAGGTGTAATGTCTGGGAACGTGCTCTGCACCCCACATATACAGAGGTGTAATGTATGGGAACGTGCTCTGCTCCCCACATATACAGAGGTGTAATGTCTGGGAACGTGCTCTGCACCCCACATATACAGAGGTGTAATGTCTGGGAACGTGCTCTGCACCCCACATATACAGAGGTGTAATGTCTGGGAACGTGCTCTGCACCCCACATATACAGAGGTGTAATGTCTGGGAACGTGCTCTGCACCCCACATATACAGAGGTGTAATGTCTGGGAACGTGCTCTGCTCCCCACATATACAGAGGTGTAATGTCTGGGAACGTGCTCTGCACCCCACATATACAGAGGTGTAATGTCTGGGAACGTGCTCTGCTCCCCACATATACAGAGGTGTAATGTCTGGGAACGTGCTCTGCACCCCACATATACAGAGGTGTAATGTCTGGGAACGTGCTCTGCACCCCACATATACAGAGGTGTAATGTCTGGGAACGTGCTCTGCTCCCCACATATACAGAGGTGTAATGTCTGGGAACGTGCTCTGCACCCCACATATACAGAGGTGTAATGTCTGGGAACGTGCTCTGCTCCCCACATATACAGAGGTGTAATGTATGGGAACGTGCTCTGCTCCCCACATATACAGAGGTGTAATGTCTGGGAACGTGCTCTGCACCCCACATATACAGAGGTGTAATGTATGGGAACGTGCTCTGCTCCCCACATATACAGAGGTGTAATGTCTGGGAACGTGCTCTGCACCCCACATATACAGAGGTGTAATGTCTGGGAACGTGCTCTGCACCCCACATATACAGAGGTGTAATGTATGGGAACGTGCTCTGCACCCCACATATACAGAGGTGTAATGTCTGGGAACGTGCTCTGCACCCCACATATACAGAGGTGTAATGTCTGGGAACGTGCTCTGCTCCCCACATATACAGAGGTGTAATGTCTGGGAACGTGCTCTGCACCCCACATATACAGAGGTGTAATGTCTGGGAACGTGCTCTGCTCCCCACATATACAGAGGTGTAATGTATGGGAACGTGCTCTGCTCCCCACATATACAGAGGTGTAATGTCTGGGAACGTGCTCTGCACCCCACATATACAGAGGTGTAATGTATGGGAACGTGCTCTGCTCCCCACATATACAGAGGTGTAATGTCTGGGAACGTGCTCTGCACCCCACATATACAGAGGTGTAATGTCTGGGAACGTGCTCTGCACCCCACATATACAGAGGTGTAATGTCTGGGAACGTGCTCTGCACCCCACATATACAGAGGTGTAATGTCTGGGAACGTGCTCTGCACCCCACATATACAGAGGTGTAATGTCTGGGAACGTGCTCTGCACCCCACATATACAGAGGTGTAATGTCTGGGAACGTGCTCTGCTCCCCACATATACAGAGGTGTAATGTCTGGGAACGTGCTCTGCTCCCCACATATACAGAGGTGTAATGTCTGGGAACGTGCTCTGCTCCCCACATATACAGAGGTGTAATGTCTGGGAACGTGCTCTGCACCCCACATATACAGAGGTGTAATGTCTGGGAACGTGCTCTGCTCCCCACATATACAGAGGTGTAATGTATGGGAACGTGCTCTGCTCCCCACATATACAGAGGTGTAATGTCTGGGAACGTGCTCTGCACCCCACATATACAGAGCAGTGTCTAATCCATTCTCACAAAGTCAATGGAGTAAGGCATGTTACTTAATAGAAGTCTTTTACTGTGGTTATAAATCATACGGTGCGGCATCAGCCTGCCAGACCTAAATAATAATTTCCCTGACTCACCAAATTACTAGAACTGTAAATCACCCGGCCTTTAACCCTCGAAGACACAAACATTCACGTCCTTTGGTGACCTGGTGACTATATTCCAACAAGTCCAGGCCAGTTGAGAATTCGGTAACAGCCAGGAGCTTTACCCTAAGGGACAATAGCCACTGTTTCTATGGTTATAAGGAGCTTTACCCTAAGGGACAATAGCCACTGTTTCTATGGTTATAGCCAGTGGTCCTCCTCCATGGGTGCAGAGAAAGGGGTGAGAATACATGGCCGTAGTAGCCAGTAAGATTTCCCCTCTCGTTATGGTGGCCGTGGGCAACACCAACATTTTTTGCTAGTGATAACTTGTTTTAAATGAGGATTTGTGTCTTTTCTTTTTTTCCGCTTCCCCCAAATACATGTGATGTTAGAACTTATGGGGGCATTTATGGTGGCACCGTATCTACCCTTCTTCCATCTGGTGGGTTCACATACATAACGTTGGCCCGTAGAGCAGGTTGACCCTCATCGGAGTTGATCACAGCTACGATCCATTTGTATGCCGCCCCCCATGAGCCGTACGTGTATCCGTGTACTCGGGATATCGCCTCTTTATGTTCTCTCGTCCGCTTCTCGTTTTTCTTCTCTACGTATGAAGGGAAATCAATGGCTTTGAACCTGAAGGGAGTGTGACGGCCTCGGGTGTTTAGCAGAGGAGTAGTTTTCTGCTTTCCCGTCTCATGATGAATATCCGAGGAGAGATGACGGATAAATCTTTTCTCAGGCAGTTATTTTTTTAGCTTTATTTTACGGCATTTATTACATATATGTCGAGAGACTCTTATGAACGTGGTCGGGAAGAATGGAGTTAACAAAAAAAAGGATCAAATCAGGGAGCGAATTTGACATTTTTAATCACCAGGCAAAAAAAAAATTGTTAAAATAAAAAATATGTGAAAATGTAGTATTTTGGTGAATTTTTGCTTTTGGTTTAAGGTTTTAAGATTTAACCTGCACTAACAGCATCAAAGTGAACTAGAATTAAATAAAACTCTATTTGACTCCATCTTTTTAGTTAAACCCATTTTTGGAAAACTTAAGTGACCTTGGATAAGGTGGTTATAGAAGAAAAAAAAAAGCTTTCTTCCAAAAACAGCCAAACACTTGAACACAGGTTGTATCTGGTATTGCAGATCAACCCCATAGTGTTTAATTGAACTAAGTTGCAATACCAGACTCAACCTGTAGACAGATGTGGCGCTGTTTCTGAAAACGGTTGTGCAGAGTTAGAAAGACGTGGCTGCTTTCTTCTAGAAACAGCACCTCTCTTGTCCATGGGTGATATCTGGTGTTACACTTTATTGACGTGAAAGCTGCTGAGCTGCAGTACCGGACATAACCTGTGGACATATGTGGCGCACTTTTTGAAAAAAGAAAATCAGAAATGATTTCCTAATCCTCATTAATGCCTTACATTTTAAGTCTTGCTCCTGTTTGTCCTGGGATCACCTCCAAGATATTTAGAAACATGGTTCCAATTTATGAAATCATAGCACAGTCTCACAAAAATCAGGACTGTTGGCTTCTTTGGGTGACCAGTCAATGTGGCCACAATAGCAGCTCACCCAAGAGTGAACATCATGTGGTTAACAGTTGGGGATGAGTTTAGCCTCTTTTTTTTTTTTTTTTTGTATTCTGGAAAATTGACAAACTAGAAATAATCCAAAAAGTTAATAACGTTCTAAATATGAAAAAGTAATGATGACACAACGTTGTCTTTTTCTTGTCTCTTCTGTAGATGGGATCCATAGTGTGACCGCTCAATGCGTCCTGCGCGTCCTCATCATCACAGAAGACATGCTGTCCAACAGCATCACGGTTCGTCTGGAGAACATGTCTCAGGAGCGCTTCCTGTCCCCCTTGTTGACCAGTTTTTTGGAGGGAGTATCCACCGTGTTGGCCACCCCGAAGGAAGACATCTTCATCTTCAACATCCAGAACGACACCGACGTGAAGAGCTCCATTCTCAATGTCAGCTTCTCTGCCCTCGTTCCCCAAGGAGACCGCTCGCAGTTTTTCAGCTCAGAAGACCTTCAGGAGCAGCTATACATGAAGAGGATGACGCTCACTTCGGCATCCATGCTGGAGGTCCTGCCTTTCGATGATAACGTCTGTTTGCGTGAACCCTGTGAGAACTACATGAAGTGTATATCTGTGCTCAAATTTGATAGCTCGGCACCGTTCATTGCTTCCGAGTCCATACTTTTCCGTCCAATTCACCCCATCACTGGTTTACGTTGCCGGTGTCCTCAAGGCTTCACCGGGGATTATTGTGAAATCGAGATTAACCTTTGTTACTCCAACCCTTGTCAAAATGGAGGCATCTGTGCCAGAAGAGAAGGAGGCTACACGTGTATATGCCAGGATCGCTTCACAGGTCAGTGTTTGTGGGTCCCTCCAGTGGACTGACGAGAGGAATGAGGTTGTGCGGTGGGATAATGGTGGCTTAATGGGGTAATATTCTGGCACTATGAGCTTCAATGGCAGTGTCAAGATCTACACGGTGGTCGTGTTGGTATTATATGGGAGGCTTGCATGATGCCTCTATAGAGCTTTATTTTGGTAAGGTGGCATAATATGATGCCATTGCAAAGCTGTAGTTGGTGTTCATGGCCAACAGTCAGGCATTTGTGACCCATTTGGGGACATCTTTGACTAACTTGATGGCTTTATTGGTTGGAGGCTTTTCCGGCCTTTATATTGGCCATTGGAGAGCAGAAAAAATTAGGTTTATGCGCGGTCTCTCCAGTTGACTTATGTTTGTGAAGGCCTGTAGGTCACATTTAGAATAGTCACAAGAGTCAGGTGGCCAATATGCCTCGAAAGTTGCCCTTTTTGGTTACTTTTTTCATTAATATCTATTAAATGTCACAATTAGCATTGAGCAAAAAGATTCGCAGGAACTTAGTCCAGTGGCCACGTTGGCTTTCTGTGGCCATCAGACCAGAGACTAGGAGGTTTGCAGTATTCTGGTCCGGTGGCCCCAAACTATCAGCGTGGCCGCTGGACTAGAGTCCTGCAAATCTTTTTAATCCGCTCAAGTCATTATGCCAATCAGTAAAATTGTCTCCTAAAGTCTATATGACCGTACATTGCACAAGAAGGTCAGCCAAATCTAGTGATAATGATGGGACCTGCTGAACATCTAATATGTACTCTCTGTTAGACCAAAGCTCGATCTGCAAGAGACTAAAAGGTTGGGCATATTGAATTTTAGCATGCCCAATCCTTTTGTTCTCCATGGAGATAACCTGCGACCAGAGGTGCCTGGTAACATCCCCGTCAGCGGCCCTACAGCTGCAGCCGTGGACTTTGGAGCACCACTCAATGAGCCACTTGACTTGGTCAGACAGAAGCTGAAAGTGTCTTAAAAGTGTTTGGTACCAGTGTCTTCAGGGATCAGCCCCGAATTACCCATCGCTATAAATATAAAATAAAAACTGATAGTAAAGTTTTACTTTTTGTTTTTTCACATAATACGATGGTTGACTGGTCGAGCGGTGAAATGCTTCACGTTCTCTTGAGTCGGGCTCAGCAAACATTATAGATCAGCGCGCCGCGTTCCCTCGGGGGAGCTTTGTGTGGTCGGCTAGCTGACAGTGAAGCCAACAGGTGCCGTACGGTAATTCTGTGCTGTTTGCCCAGTACGGCTCTGTTTACCATCATGAAGCCGGGGACGGGGCTGAATTCTAAGCAGCGTCCAGGGAATTACGGAAGATGAATGCACGCGGCCAAGTCGTAGAATGAATGCAGGCGCTTGTGCCGCTTCTCCCAGGAAAATAAATGAGAAACGTTTGTGAGATACGCTGAAACCACCTGGAGCCGGGGAGGTAGCTCATCACACACACGATAAATGTCTGAAAACTCTGCTCTCAGTTATGTCGCTTTCACTACCCGGAGGGCTGCCACTCAGCTTTCCCAGAGTCCTGAATGACAAACCTGACTGCATTAGCACACGCGGAACCCTGCTTAATTGTCACCCAGCTTTCCCATGAATATATATAGGTAAAAATGGAAATTTTTAGTACTTAAAGGGGGTTTCCAGAATATACATAAACGACCTAAGATGGGGACCGGCTATTAATGTCTGCTCAGTGGGGTCATCCATAATGATAACCAGTTTCCCATGCAAGAGCTACTGGTTGGGAGGTAATTTTGCATTACAGGGGTATAGTTTTAGGACACCCTTTCCTGCTCCCCTGTTGCAATGTCATTACCACCAGGGAATGGGTGTGGGTAGAAAACGAATGCACCCAAGCACCTCCTGTGCCGCGAAGCTTGTGAGGAGGCTGATATCTGATGCCAGCAATGTTGGATCTAGTGGCCCTTAAAGAACCCAAAGATATGTAACAGGTGCCAGCTTGTCAGCACCTCGCCCCCCGCCCCGGCTGAGCCGCGTTATAAATACACAGCGCCCCCTGCTGGCAGACCGTGGACAGTAAACGCTTTCTGATTGGCTGCAGCGCTGTATGATGCTCCCGTTGTTAATAGAAACATCTGTATTTTAGCAAAATGGATAAAGAGCACATCCAGGGGACACATTATTACATTGCCCACTCTTGTCTTGCAGCCACCAGTACAGAAAGCTAATTTCCAAGAACTCCACTTTCCCCCTCGAAAAAGTGCATTGTTCTTATAAATCCCTTCCTCTCCACTCTTAACCCTTGTTAAGCTGTTGCCTTTGGGTCTTCGGTCCCCGGATCGTCCCATGGTTCCATCGTCATCACCGGCTCCAGGCGGTACATGGGATTAAAGGAATGTGTTCTTCCTTGCTGAACGTTTCCCTTTTCGATTCCTAAAGGAATGTCTTGTGCTTGAGAAAGATAAAGGATTATTAATTTAAAACCCCGCGCTTCAGAGGCTGGGAGCACAGGCGGCATTAATGTGTTTCTGTTTAGACGACTTGCTTGGGCAAATGTTTATTTAACACTTTAGTTTCTGACCGGAAACTTACGCAAAGCATTATGGGTAACTGGCAAATATGGGCCTAAGCCGAGGTTCTGTCAGACGGGGACCTGTGACGGAGTTCTGGCCATCAGAAATGTATCCATATAATTAAAAGATTAGTAATTACTCCTGATTGGGTTTTATATCTGCATAATCAACGGCACAATCTTCTTGGCTGCCGAACCCAAGTTCTAATCGGCTTACAGACAGATATAATGAGGCTGAATAATTGAGCTTACTACGGCGTCTACCTACAACAGCTCATTACAGCGCTTATGCCGTGTACGACCATACTACCAGCATTGGCAGCTTAGCTCCACTTTAGTCCTAGATTTTCAAGGAAAATTTGGGACAGTTATAAAACGTACGTCACGACCTGAACTTCCTATAGGTCAGTATTTTGGCCCCATGGACTCCCTTAAAAGCAGTGCAGTTAGGAGATAATACCGGCATAACGTGACATGCATTGCAGAGTCTATCAAAAGTCAAAGGTAGAGTATAGGTCCATAGCTTTCTATGTGGTCGATGGTTTGGCCGACGGCTTTCTCTCGAGTCCCCCATACACAGAAACGGTCGGCTCGGATGGGGGCTGCTGTGATTTCTATTAGACCTTTAGCAGCGGCTTATGTCTGCGCAGAATAAAAGGATCAGTCGTTGAAATTCAACATCCTGGATCATCTGTTGGGGAAGAATTAGACGGACCCCATACAACCCTCCGAAACTGGCATGTTCGGCTGACTTTTATTTAAAGTGTATCAGGACCTTTAGTTGCCCTCTTAAGCCCCCCCGTCTGTCTCAGGAAACCACCATGAAATGCTCATGTCATTTAGGCCTAAAGCTGACTACAAGCTTGTCTTTACCCAACAGCCATAAGCCTCAACTTTCCTATAAATATGGCCGCCGGCTCGATAGGACTTGCTGATAAGGGACCACTTATTTTTTTTTTTTTTAATTCGTTTATTGAACCTCAGAACAAGAAAAAACGTATAACATACATATTTGCTTATGGTAGTGAGCATTATACAGAGCATACACATTTCCATCTATTGTTAAGTACAAAACCAGAATTGCACACTCTTACTTATATACAGGGTGATATATACATAACCCCTCAAGCATACACACAGAACAACAGGCTGTACATTATGAAGCATGTATGTCAGTCAAATCTCACAAGCCTTTATCATGTTACTCAGATAATAAAATCTAATTCTAAGTTCCTAAACTACAACTACATCAACTGGTATTTACTATTTCACAGCCTAGCATCCTACATCATATCACATGTGATGCCTCCACCTTGCAAAGTAAGATGAGAGGAGTTCCACCTCTCCCAAATCTTTTCAAATTTACCCGGGCATCCCCTATTTTGGTATAACGTGCGCTCGTATGGAACAATCGACTTTACCAAGTCAATCCAGATTCTAAGGGAGGGACATGAGCCCCCCATCCACCGCAGTACCAGCACCTTCTGTGCCATAAACAACGTCTCGCGCAGAAAGATCCCGACATAGTGACCCCAAATCTCCTTATCCCATACCCCAAACAAGCAGACCAGTGGCTCAAGAGGGACATGGGCGTGCACCAGGGATGACAAGAACAATGTCACCTCTTTCCAGTAATGTAGGATAGTGGGACACTGCCATATCATGTGAATGAAATCTGCGTCTGGTGAGTGACATCGCAAGCATTCTGATGATTGAAGCCGACCCATCCTAAAAAGTCGTGTCGGAGTCAAATATGATTGGTTTATTATATATAATTGTATCATTCTGTTATTAATAGATGGTGATACTCCGATCGGAGACTCCAGGATCTCTTCCCACTCCTCTCCCTGCGTATTAGGGATGAGTCGTTCCCACTTCCCTTTAATAGAGCTTATGGCAGATTCTGCTCCCACTGACAGCATGTACGTATACAAAGAGGAGATAAGGCGAATTAAGGATTCCTATCAGAGGTAGAGGCGAAATAGCACGGCCCACACCCATACACCTCGTATGTGATTGAAGAGCTGATCTGAGCGGTAGATATCGGAAAAATTGGGATATCATGTGTAACTTGTAATTGCTCAAAAGACATTAAGGTCCCCTGATCATACAAGTCCCCCATCGAGGAGACGTTATGTTGAATCCAAAAATCAGTGGATGGGTGATTTAGTAATTCCGGGAAATAATCATTATTCCATAGGGGCAAGGGACCACTTACTTTGCCGTCACTTGTCTTCATGGGGTAAACAATCGGATTAGGAAGGTTAATAATTATAGGACCTTTAAGAGCAGTCACTATTGACGTTGGACTTGATAAAACCATTTTCCACAGCCAGACATCTCTCAGTTAATTGGATCATTGTTTGGGACAATTCTGATTGGTTCGTCAGATATACCGCCATCCCATTATTGAAGACGCTCGGTAATAATAGATGTGCAGTTACCCATTGGCAATCCTCTAATGAGGCAAAGATACATAGATGAGAGATATGGACGGATGGAGTAAGATCCTCGGATCCAGGGTGGTCCCCCAAGGAGGAAGCGACGTTTCTGTGGACGTACAGTGGGGACTACGTGATTTCCATGCAAAAGATGGAAGAAGGGATGATTTGCTTCTTTCCTGGTGATCTGGAAAGAGATACCTGCATTTCTTGTAGGGGGAAGCGTACTTCTCATTTATCAGACCTGTGGACACAGGGACCCCGCCTGCCTTGTGCCATTTGCATCCTCTGCCACATAAGAAGACACCAGTGTTATAGATGGCACAAGGCAGGAGGGGTCCCTGTGACAGATAGATTTTGTATTATGTCCCCGCCTTCAGGGTATCTGGGTTCCTATTTACAGCAGTGACATAGTCCCTCAAAAGGCAAAAATGTAAAGACCTTCTCACCTAACTAGTTTAGGACACTTTCCTCCCTTCATATATTTTTTTGGTAAGAACACCCATCTGTACAAAATGGCACCAAGACCGTTCCCACCTGTCTTTAGTCTGTACCTAATGGTGAAGATCAGCACTAACTAGATCTTTCTTCTATCTTCATGTTTATAAAAACATTCCTGTCGTCTTCAAAAAAACAGTGCCACCCTTGTTGACAGGTTGTGTTTGTCATTGCAGCCTGTATTTTTTCTTTAAGTGATTGGAGCTAAGCTGTAGGACCACCCTCAACCTACAGACAGGTACAGAGCTGATTTGGGAGGAAGTCAGACATTTTTCTGATCCTGTACAGAGTGGCACTCCCCACCCATGTCTTGTGCCTCGTTACTCCTCCTTAATATCATGTTTCTAATTTTGCACATTTTTTGGGAAGAGGCTCCTGAGAGTCACCAACTCCTGGGTTCACTTTTGCTGTGTGGGTAAAATGAGGGTTTATTCTTAAATAATCCACAGACTGCAGACACCATGTGCCAGGTGTGCCCAACTATCAGGTGGGTGCAGCTTGTCGTCAAGTGAATGGAGACGGGAGGGAGCGTGCTGACGGCGTGCAATCATAAATCATATTTTGCCTGGCAGACTGTGGGATCCCTTCCTTTATCCCCCACCCCCGGCTTTTACTGGCACACATGGTGCTGACAAGCCAACATTAATGAAGGTGTCTGCAGCGATTTCCCCGCACATGCATATATTAACCATAAAAAAAAAGATGGAAATCAAATCAGAAAAAAAAAACTGAGAACATGCACAAAAGCCTCAAAAACAAATCTATGGAATTCTTCCGTAACGTGTAATTATTTGTAAGATAAGCTAAGCCTGCAATAATTAACCTCGGCCATAAGGAACCATCTGCAATCCAGTTATCGTTTCATGCTGGTATCTGCTTCACGTTTCCCGATTTTCTGCGCCGCATATAAAAACATCCATAATTCCGGCAGAAGTCAACAAAGGAAATCTTATTAATTAAAGCAGAAAATTCAATCAGGAACAATATGAAATGGCGAAACTGCAGACAACCAAGAAGGAAACAGGCCTATAATGCACCAGTGTAAACTAGATTTCAGGAGATCAGGTTGCCCACATATTGTTTATTTGCCCAATATATAGAACTTGTCCCATTGTTTTTGGCTATGGTGCCTGGCAGCAAAGTGACACATTCACATTCCTCATGGGTGGGTCTTTTACTCAGGGGAGGAGCTTCATCCCGCTTAGTATTATCCAAATAGTCCTCCTATCACAATCAACTCTTTCTACACCTTATGATAGAGGCTAGTATTGAGCAGCCACATTGCAGCTATATAGGAGATATGACACTGGTCATGGAGGGATATACATTTTATGCTATTCCCTGTGCAACATCGGCTACTTCTGGTTTGTGCCAGTTAACATTTCTTTTGTTATCACCAGTACAGGCTGTGTTTTTTAATATCTGGATATTTTCTGATATTACTCTTCTCCTGATTTTATATATAATCCAGACCTGAGATTATATTGTTTATCATTTCAATCATCTGTCAATTATTCCAGACGCATTGCTGGAAGGAATAAGCAGGAATCCATTAGTCGAGATAAGAGCTTTAAATTGTAGGAAACCTGTGAACCTGCCAGTTCTGTGAGAAGACTACCTCTAGTCATTCACATCCAAGGCAATGTAGTGAGGGTCATTATCTTAACTAGAACATGTCACTGGGACGGGCCCATTATATTCCACAAATGGCTGTAAAGCAATGGATTAGAAGAAGCACAGCTCAGACCTTTTTTTCAGCTATATCGATAAAATGTAAATACTCTAGTATTGCCAATATATGAGAATATAACTTCTATAATACTGCCCCCTATGTACAAGAATATAACTACTATAATACTGCCCCTATGTACAAGAATATAACTACTATAATACTGCCCCCTATGTACAAGAATATAACTGCTATAATACTGCTCCTATGTACAAGAATATAACTACTATAATACTGCCCCTATGTACAAGAATATAACTACTATAATACCGCCCCTATGTACATGAATATAACTACTATAATACTGCCCCTATGTACAAGAATATAACTACTATAATACTGTCCACTATGTATAAGAATATAACTACTATAATACTGCCCCTATGTACAAGAATATAACTACTATAATACTGTCCACTATGTATAAGAATATAACTATTATACTACCCCATATGTACAAGAATGTAACTAATATAATACTGCCTCTATGTACAAGAATATAACTACTATAATACCGCCCCTATGTACATGAATATAACTACTATAATACCGCCCCTATGTACATGAATATAACTACTATAATACTGCCCTTATGTACAAGAATATAACTACTATAATACTGTCCACTATGTATAAGAATATAACTACTATAATACTGCCCCTATGTACAAGAATATAACTACTATAATACTGTCCACTATGTATAAGAATATAACTATTATACTACCCCATATGTACAAGAATGTAACTAATATAATACTGCCTCTATGTACAAGAATATAACTACTATAATACAGCCCCTATGTATAAGAATATAACTACTATAATACTGCCCCTATGTACAAGAATATAACCAATGTAATACTGCTCCTATGTACAGGAATATAACTACTATAATACTGCCCCCTATGTACAAGAATATAACTACTATAATACTGCCCCCTATATACAAGAATATAACTACTATAATACAGCCCCTATGTACAAGAATATAACTACTATAATACTGCCCCTATGTACAAGAATATAACTACTATAATA
The DNA here is from genome assembly GCF_039654945.1 of Dendrobates tinctorius. NCBI lineage: Eukaryota > Metazoa > Chordata > Amphibia > Anura > Dendrobatidae > Dendrobates > Dendrobates tinctorius. The sequence continues at coordinate 7,380,466 of NW_027361709.1, forward strand.
CAACTACTATAATACTGCTCCCTATGTACAAGAATATAACTACTATAATACTGTCCTCTACGTACAAGAATATAACTACTATAATACTGCTCCTATAAACAAGAATAAAACCACTATAATACTGCTCCTATGTACAAAAATATAACTACTATAATACAGCCCCTATATACAAGAATATAACTACTATAATACTGCCCCTATGTACAAGAATATAACTACTATAATACAGCCCCTATATACAAGAATATAACTACTATAATACTGTCCCCTATGTACTATGTACAAGAATATAACTACTATAATACTGCCCCTATGTACAATATAACTACTATAATACTGCCCCTATGTACAAGAATATAACTACTATAATACAGCCCCTATGTATAAGAATATAACTACTATAATACTGCTTCTATATACAAGAATATAACTACTATAATACTGCTTCTATATACAAGAATATAACTACTATAATACTGCCTACTATGTTCAAGAATATATCTACTATAATACTGCCCCATGTACAAGAATATAACTACTATAATACTGCTCCTATGTACAAGAATATAACTACTATAATACTGCTTCTATATACAAGAATATAACTACTATAATACTGCTCCTATGTACAAGAATATAACTACTATAATACTGCTTCTATATACAAGAATATAACTACTATAATACTGCCCCTATGTACAAGAATATAACCACTATAATACTGCCCCTATATACAAGAATATAACCACTATAATACTGCTCCTATGTACAAGAATAAAACTACTATAATACTGCCCCTATATACAAGAATATAACTACTATAATACTGCCCCCTTTGTATAACTTGCACAAGTCCACCCTTTCTTTATTTCTGGGAAGATTTTCTGCTTAGGACCAAGAAATTTTGTGAGTCTGAGAACTCTGTTAATGTATTTCTTCATTCTGGAAAGAGGATCAATAAAGGGATTGTGTCTGGATAAGATCAGACTCTCACTACACAGGTCTTAATTAACTCTCACTTCTCAGGAGGAGACTTTATTCACCCTTTTATTTCCTGTAAGAAGTCAGGAATATCTTGTCTCCTGAATTTCATGCTGAGCATCTCACCAGCACCAAAAGGGTCAAAGACATCCTCTGTCAAACTGAAGAAAAGGATCTGTCATCCACTTTCATTCTATTCCGGGCAGACCCCCACTTGAGAATTTACATTTTTGTTAGACTTAATTGGTATTTAATATACTAATCTGTTAATTATTAGTCCCAGGGAACATGCTTATAGGGATAATTCTATCCACTCAACTCTTTGATGTGCTAAGACAACGTACAAACCATTGACTTTTTGTCTAGCCTCAGACACTACAAGCTATCCACATCCAAGACATAAAGATCTGAATCCTGGAATGTGTATCCAAGACATGTCTGGTATATATTATATCACTGTCTGTATATACTACCTGCAGGCAGCAATTCTAGGTTTACAGCCAAACACATAAGTCCACCTGTCTGTTCAGTTTACGGGGCAGTATTATAGTAGTTATATTCTTGTACATAGGAGCAGTATGATAGTAGTTATATTCTTGTACATAGGGGGCAGTATTATAGTAGTTATATTCTTGTACATATGGGCAGTATTATAGTAGTTATATTCTTGTACATAGGGGCAGTATTATAGTAGTTATATTCTTGTACATAGGGGCAGTATTATAGTAGTTATATTCTTGCATATAGGGAAGTATTATAGTAGTTATACTCTTGTACATACGGGGCAGTATTATAGTAGTTATATTCTTGTAAATAGGAGCAGTATTATAGTAGTTATATTCTTGTATCTAGGAGCAGTATTATAGTAGTTATATTCTTGTATATAGGGGCAGTATTATAGTAGTTATATTCTTGTACATAGGGGCAGTATTATAGTAGTTATATTCTTGTACATAGGGGACAGTATTATAGTAGTTATATTCTTGTACATAGGGGCAGTATTATAGTAGATATATTCTTGAACATAGTAGGCAGTATTATAGTAGTTATATTTTTGTACATAGAGGCAGTATTATAGTAGTTATATTCTTGTATATAGGGGCAGTATTATAGTAGTTATATTCTTGTACATAGGAGACAGTATTATAGTAGTTATATTCTTGTATATAGGGGCAGTATTATAGTAGTTATATTCTTGTACATAGGGGCAGTATTATAGTAGTTATATTCTTGTACATAGGGAGCAGTATTATAGTAGATATATTCTTGAACATAGTAGGCAGTATTATAGTAGTTATATTCTTGTACATAGAGGCAGTATTATAGTAGTTATATTATTATACATAGGGGGCAGTATTATAGTAGTTATATTCTTGTATATAGGGGCAGTATTATAGTAGTTATATTCTTGTACATAGGAGACAGTATTATAGTAGTTATATTCTTGTATATAGGGGCAGTATTATAGTAGTTATATTCTTGTACATAGGGGCAGTATTATAGTAGTTATATTCTTGTACATAGGAGCAGTATTATAGTAGATATATTCTTGAACATAGTAGGCAGTATTATAGTAGTTATATTCTTGTACATAGAGGCAGTATTATAGTAGTTATATTATTATACATAGGGGGCAGTATTATAGTAGTTATATTCTTGTACATAGGGGCAGTATTATAGTGGTTATATTCTTGTACATAGGGGGCAGCATTATAGTAGTTATATTCTTGTACATAGGGTCAGTATTATAGTAGTTATATTCTTGTACATAGGGTCAGTATTATAGTAGTTATATTCTTGTACTTAGGGGCAGTATTATAGTAGTTATACTCTTGTACATAGGAGCAGTATTATAGTAGTTATATTCTTATACATAGGGAGCAGTATTATAGTAGTTATATTCTTGTACATAGGGGGCAGTATTATAGTAGTTATATTCTTGTACATAGGAGCAGGATTATAGTGGTTTTATTCTTGTTTATAGGAGCAGTATTATAGTAGTTATATTCTTGTACATAGGGTTAGTATTATAGTAGTTATATTCTTATACATAGGGTCAGTATTATAGTAGTTATATTCTTGTACATAGGGTCAGTATTATAGTAGTTATATTCTTGTACATAGGGGCAGTATTATAGTAGTTATATTCTTGTACATAGGGGCAGTATTATAGTAGTTATATTCTTGTACTTAGGGGCAGTATTATAGTAGTTATACTCTTGTACATAGGAGCAGTATTATAGTAGTTATATTATTGTACAGTTGTGGCCAAAACTATTGACACCCCTGCAATTCTGTCAGATAATACTCAGTTTCTTCCTGAAAATGATTGCAATCACAAATTCTTTGGTATTATTATCTTCATTTAATTTGTCTTAAATGAAAAAACACAAAAGAGAATGAAGCAAAAAGCAAAACATTGATCATTTCACACAAAACTCCAAAAATGGGCCAGACAAAAGTATTGGCACCCTCAGCCTAATACTTGGTTGCACAACCTTTAGCCAAAATAACTGCGACCAACCGCTTCCGGTAACCATCAATGAGTTTCTTACAATGCTCTGCTGGAATTTTAGACCATTCTTCTTTGGCAAAACTGCTCCAGGTCCCTGATATTTGAAGGGTGCCTTCTCCAAACTGCCATTTTTAGATCTCTCCACAGGTGTTCTCTGGGATTCAGGTCTGGACTCATTGCTGGCCTCCTTAGAAGTCTCCAGTGCTTTCTATCAAACCATTTTCTAGTGCTTTTTGAAGTGCGTTTTGGGTCATTGTCCAGCTGGAAGACCCATGACCTCTAAGGGAGACCCAGCTTTCTGACACTGGGCCCTACATTATGCTGAAAAATTTGTTGGTAGTCTTCAGACTTCATAAAGCCATGCACACGGTCAAGCAGTCCAGTGCCAGAGGCAGCAAAGCAACCCCAAAACATCAGGGAACCTCCGCCATGTTTGACTGTAGGGACCGTGTTCTTTTCTTTGAATGCCTCTTTTTTTCTCCTGTAAATTCTATGTTGATGCCTTTACCCAAAAAGCTCTACTTTTGTCTCATCTGACCAGAGAACATTCTTCCAAAACGTTTTAGGCTTTTTCAGGTAAGTTTTGGCAAACTCCAGCCTGGCTTTTTTATGTCTCGGGGTAAGAAGTGAGGTCTTCCTGGGTCTCCTACCATACAGTCCCTTTTCATTCAGATGCCGACGGATAGTACGGGTTGACACTGTTGAACCCTCTGACTGCAGGGCAGCTTGAACTTGTTTGGATGTTAGTCGAGGTTCTTTATCCAACATTCGTATCTAATGATGGCAGAATAAAGATTGAAGATTTTTTCACCCGGATTTGGATGCTGTTCCTCTCTTTTGCCTACAGGAACATTCAGGTCTTTGGAGATGGACTTGTAGCCTTGAGATTGCTCATGCTTCCTCACAATTTGGTTTCTCAAGTCCTCAGACAGTTCTTTGGTCTTCTTTCTTTTCTCCATGCTCAATGTGGTACACACAAGGACACAGGACAGAGGTTGAGTCAACTTTAATCCATGTCAACTGGCTGCAAGTGTGATTTAGTCATTGCCAACACCTGTTAGGTGCCACAAGTAAGTTACAGGTGCTGTTAATTACACAAATTAGAGAAGCATCACATGATTTTTCGAACAGTGCCAATACTTTTGTCCACCCTCTTTTTTATGTTTGGTGTGGAATTATATTCAATTTGGCTTTAGGACAATTCTTTTTGTGTTTTTTCATTTAAGACAAACTAAATGAAGATAATAATACCAAAGAATTTGTGTTGTGAACTCATTTTCTGGTTTACCTCTGGCTTCTGGTGAGGGTGGTGGAGCTGGCTGTGTTGATGGAGGAGTCGTGAGTTCTCCATCCGGGCTCCCTCTAGTGGTGACAGTAGGTAATGAAGCTGATCTAAATGGCAGAGACCTGCCACCTGAGGAAGAGGACTGTGAGTGGACATCAGTAGTCTCTGACTGGATTTAAGACAGCTGACTCCCTAATTTTGTGCTGGTGATTTTTTCCTGCCCTGAGGTTCTGGTTTCCAGTTCTGTTCCTGTCTTCTCAAGCTAAGTGTGCTCTGCTATTTTTTCAAATGAGATTTGGTCTGGTTTACTCAGTTTTTGTGGTCAGCCAGCCCCTGCTGGGGCTGTGCTGAATTTCCATTCTTATGTCTCTGTTTATGCAGTTTGCTTTTTGTCCCTGATCAGATTGGTCTCTTTTTGCTCTGTCTTCAGAATATACCAGAGTGCTGATATAGGGAATTGAAGTCTAGCGACTTCAGGGTTTTTGTTATCAGAAAGTGTTGGACATTTTTAGGCAGGGTTTTGTGCATGATTGCAGACAGCATCTTTTCTTTCCTTTCCTTTCTATTTAGTGTGAGCCCCATCGTTTGCGCAGCCTATTTTTCTATCTGTGTTTGTGTTTTCATCTTGTCTCACCGACAATATAACAATATATGTTTGGGGGCTGTCTATTGCTTTGGGGTCTGCTTTGGGGCAGTTTAGATTTCCCCTTTTCTTGCTTTAGGCTTATTTAGTTCTCCGGCTGTGACGAGGCGTCTAGAATCATCGTCGGTACGCTCCACGGCTACTACTAGTTGTGTGGATAGGATTAGGGGTCTGCAATCCGCTTAGTTACCAACCTCTCTGGTTTTCTGTGGCTTAGCTTGTTTTTGTTTTTCCTCCTCGGTGACTCATTCATAACAAATTTGTGTTTGCAATCATTTTCAGGAAGAAACTGAGTATTATCTGACAGAAGAATTGCAGGGGTGTCAATACTTTTGGCCACAACTGTGTATAGAGGCAGTATTATAGTGGTTATATTATGCATCAGGGGAAGTATTCTAGTCATATCTGGGCAGGGGAACAATGCTTGTTTTCAGCTTTCAGACTTTATTAAACAAACATGTAGAAAAGGAAATTGCTAATTTGCATATCCTCTAAACAGACTGATTGTCCTCATTGTTCCAGCTGCCTTTATAATATTTAACAAACTGTGCAGAAATTTATGAGTCTGGAAAATTTCATCTCTTAAATGAAGGCGCAGACGAGCTTGTATGATCCGAAGAAAATTAGTTGTTCATTTGCAGCAAGCAGTAAGACACTTTCTTAGTGAAGCTATGACTGATCACTGGTATATATGATTTTGTTATCATGCTCATCTAATTTTGACTAATGGAACAGATATAGTAGTTTTCTAGAAACACCAAGATTCTTGACCCATTATCAATATCATTGCGACCAATGTCTCTGCATTGACAGAAGTTTAATCATGTGTTAAGAGTAGAGATGAGCAAAAAAGATTTGCGTTGCCCTGGCCTGGCATCCATTTCGGTACTCCATCCATGGCGGCTGGGCCCGGACAGTGTGAACGTCACCGGCTAGCACTCATATTCTGGCATCCTTGGCGCCTCTTACAATTATTACACCCCCTTGATGTCATGATGTGACAGTGATAGAGAGGGTAAACTGTAGAGCTAGTTCTCATATAACCATCCCATTCACTTTTAGTTCTTTTCATCCTGATCTACCTGGTTCATAAAAGAAATCCTTGCGTGAATATGACACTAACCCAGGCATATATATGTATTGGAGAGGGAAACTAGGAAGAAATTATGCTTACCAACTCGGTTTCATATGCCACTCAGGGTGGGTGGAAAGTCAAATGACATCCTCTATGGGAACGGCAATGGCTGCCATTAGTGGCTTATTTGTTACCTGAAAAAGAATAATCAGCTTATTGTGACAAAACGCGTCACACTTAATCCTATATTCTAAATTACATTGTGCAAGTTTATGAGTCTGCAAGGCAAAAGGGAACACGGTGGAAATGAATTCCAGTGAATGGCGCACATGTAGAGGAAGCATTATCTCCGTGGGTTAGTAAAAGGCCAATTGCTTATTTCCTGCTAAAATTTGCAATTGCTTTTGTCAGGCGCTGGTATGTTCTAGGGTCCTGGCTTCTTGCCCTAGAACCGGCCTCCATGGGTGTTTTTAGTTGCAAATGATGGTATTTCCTAATGTAATGAACCTGATGGCAGAAATGTGAACCAAAAATGTCAGTAACAGCAGCGATGTGACATATTAGGGAAATAACGGAATTGCTTTTGTAGTAACTCCCTAAACTTCCACAATGCAGTTGTCCTATGTGTGATCAAAGGACTGTGATAGAGGGGCAAAAATCAGGATATCAAATTCTACCGTATCAATTGCTCTTGATGGCACAAGTTGGGAGTGGTGCCAGTGTGCCACCCTGCCATATCCAGGAATAGGGAAGCAAATTACCGTAAATCCTGAAAGAAAGCCATCTGGGTATGAATCTCTTCAAGCCCTGATTTCCTGAAGAGCCTATTCTGTAGATAGCATTCAATCTGAATAGTGATAGCTGCAGTGTAAAGCATGGAGAATGGATAAAGCTTCAGTCTCAGAGGAGATGTATTTGTGAGCAATGTCTTTAGCTGGCCATATACCTAAGATTATGATTGCCCAATCATTCATTCATTAATTGTATAGTTCATATAAATGATTCGAACAAATACATGTCGGACTATACAGGAAGATCATACAGATATTTAAAGGGGTTTTCTAGGATTAGAAAGACATGTCCACTTTCTTTCAGAGACAGTGTTACTTCTGACCATGTTTTTGCATAGTATTGCAACTCATGTCTATTTTGCGGAGTTGGAAAAACAGACACAACTCATTGTTAGGGGTTTCTGAAAGAAATACGTGCATACGTCTCTAATCATGCACAAGCCCTTTAAGGAGATGGATCACTAATAGGTCTGCTATGTAGTCCAACTGGGTGTTTTCTTTTTCTTCAAAGCTGTGATTGGCAAGGCCTGGGACTGCTAGACCAGCTGCCGAGTTGTGATGTGCAGGGCCTGTGACTGCTAGACCAGCTGCCGAGTTGTGATGTGCAGGGCCTGGGACTGCTAGACCAGCTGCCGAGTTGTGATGTGCAGGGCCTGGGACAGCTAGACCAGCTGCCGAGTTGTGATGTGCAGGGCCTGGGACAGCTAGACCAGCTGCCGAGTTGTGATGTGCAGGGCCTGGGACTGCTAGACCAGTTGCCGAGTTGTGATTGGCAGGGCCTGGGACTGCTAGACCAGTTGCCGAGTTGTGATGTGCAGGGCCTGGGACTGCTAGACCAGTTGCCGAGTTGTGATTGGCAGGGCCTGGGACTGCCAGACCAGCTGCCTAGTGGTGATTGGCAGAGTTTGGGAAGAAGGGATGAAATCACACAACTCCCGAGAAGACTCAGAATAAACAACCAGTTGCACTACGACCAGAGATTTCACATACTGCTCTTCAAAGGCAACAAATGTAAATATCTGTGCAATAGAGCAATGTAGAACGTTAAATAACGTCAGTATCAGGGGAGCTCAGGGATTTTTTTACAAGCTATTTTACTACATTTTTTTGAGCAAGTGACAGGTCCTCTTTAAATGAAACAACCTAAAGACGAGGATGATACATTATACACACAGATACATTGTAGCAAACTAGACAGATGAGACAATGAGTGCTTTTAGCTTGCAAGGATTGTCTAGACTAGATGCAATTACATTATCCACCTCTGCATCTGTAAGGGGTTTATCCATGTCCAGTGAATAAAATTGTGTTATCCACTGACTGCAAGCAAAGATCTTGAAAATGGTGAGGAATTTAACAAGTTCAAGACCAGACCATTGTTCCTGACCCAACACATCATTGTTTGTTTTTTCCTAAATGAGGTTTAAAGAGCTGTAGATGTTTTCTCGTTTGGATATTCTAATACTTTTAGCATCTATTTTTGTTATACATGTTATTTTCATACTCTTTTTTATTTTTTATATCTATCGATATAGAGTGATATTGGCTTGAAATAATGGAAATACCTATTTGTATTTCACTTTTTTTGTTATGATCACAAAGCACCACTAAAATACATTTTAAAATGTGTTCCCTTTTCTGTAGCAATTACCTTTATATATCAGAGAAGTTTTTTTTTTTTTCTGCATGTGGAGCTATTAACAGCAATTTGTATTGGCTGCAGTTCATATAAGGCCTTTGAGGGGTATTTTCAACATTTTTATTTATTTATTTTTTTCATCTGATTTTCCCTGTAACTGAGGCAGGCATATTAGCCCCAGTTACAGTGGAAATTCAGCCTTTTGGCTGTATAGCAGCGCCAATCACATTATTAAAGGGACTGGAGGAAGAACTTGTGTAGCTGTGGACCGTCCAGACATTTCTGGTCCATGGGTGGTCCAGAGGTAGTTAAATACAAAGGGGGAAGTTAATATTAGGGGACTTTTTAAAGTTCATAAATCTGGCTAAAACATCCTCAATCAAAGCCACATTATAACTTTTGAAAAATGCGTGTAAAATTGCAAACAGTCATTTTTTTTTTTTGCACTAAAATGCAGAACACTGGCGCAAAAGTCCTGATACATGCCCCCCAAAGTGTACTAGAAAGCTGCTGAAGCTTTTATTGTACAGTGCTTGAACTTTACATACGGTACATAGGAGCAGTGAATCCCTTCATGGTGCAGAAGTCAAGTCAAAATTGGATGTGTCATTATCATCAGCAACGCTTGACCTCCTTGCTGATGGTTTCCACATAGTGCATCTGTTATTTTAGTGAGAAAGTTACATCTGTATCAACTTTATGAAAGAAGTATCATATCAAATAGAAATATTCTGTAGCTTTTAACTTTCTTTGTTCTCCTCATCCTTAAAGTGTGAGCAGGAAACCAAGGTCTCCTTGAAGGCAAGGGGCTTCCTATCTATACCATCTGTCACTGGCATCAAAGACTCTGTATTTTTCCTTCTATGCTACCCTCAAAGGACACATTAACACTCTTCTCACCGTGTAGACTGGGCAAGGCTCCACTGTGCATGCACTGTCTACGTGTCTCCAGCCACTTTGGGGTTAATGGCAAAGCTTCACAGGCTTGAGTCTTTTGCCAGGAGCTGGAGATCCCACCGTATGCCCAAGAAATTGCCTCCTGCGAGGCTCTGCACTGACAGTGATGTCAGCGTGATCTGAATCAGGGAGGAAATCTTCTATCTGTGGCCTGTAGAGATTGTATCAATCACTTCCACCTGAGGCGTAAACAAGTGCCAGCTCTGTCCTGCCGGGCACTGCCACACTTTATGCTATCAGTGAAACTTTTTAGAAAATAATTAATTACGCTTTTTTTTTCTGCAGAGGCAGATGAATCAAATCTAAGGAGTCCTGCATGGCCATATTGAAGTTCTTACACTTATTTGGGATGTGAAAAGCAGGCTGGCAAGGCTCAGATGCCAACCACGTGCCCAACATAGACAATGTGGCTCAAATGAGGATCTATCTAGGATTGTCAGGGAGCAGGCCCCTTTCCACTACACTGATAGCTGCCGATACACAATTGATTCGCCAAGGGTCTCATTATATGTGATGCCCCTGTGCCAGGCAAGTCCGTAGTGCCCAGGAAAGACTCTGCCTGTCATGAACAGGTTGATTATATAGGAGCACTTGATCTTTTAGCCACTAGATGGCAGCACATAAGGGTACAAACACTCCCCAAATAATAGAGTATTCACCTCTTTTGAAAGATCTGTTAAGTGCAGCGGTAAGCCCTGTTTCACACATCCGTTTTTTGTGTCCGCCAAATGGATCCGTTTCCGTTAACAGATGCTTACGGATCCGTTTGGATCCGTTTTTTTGACGGATCCGCGATAGCCGCTAATGCAAGTCTATGGGGGGAAAAAAACGGATCCGCCAAAAACATGGCAGATCCGTTTTTTAACGGAAAACGACGGATTTGGACGGATTTAAAAAAACGGAAGTGTGATCCAGGTCTAAGGATCGGGTACAAACCTTCTCTCACTCTCTTTTCTTACAGGTGACAACTGTGATGTGGACAGCAGCTCAGGACGCTGCGTGCCTGGAGTCTGCAGAAATGGGGGGACATGCACTAACTTGGCAGAAGGAGGCTTCACATGCCAGTGTCCATCTGGAGGCTTTGAGAAGCCATTCTGCGAACTGTCAACGCGCTCCTTCCCTCCTAAATCGTTTGTCATGTTCCGAGGACTGCGGCAGAGATTCCACATGAGCCTGTCACTGTCGTAAGTGCCCCCGTCCGTCTGTCTGTCGTCTGTGTCTGCCTGCGGTGAAAAAGTGTTGCCATATTTATAGTCCAGTTAGAGTAAAATAAACAGCTAATATCTGTCTATCTAGAAAAATTAAGACTGATCAGCACCTACTGACAGTGAGCAAATGTGAACAGGTGCAAGCTGCTGTGACTATGCTATATACACATCAAAGAATGCAACAGCCACTGTCCCACCAGAGAAAGGTTGCCTTGTTGTGGCCGGTGGGCTCTCATGAATTGGCCAATTTGTGTGCTGAGTTCATTTATTTTAATAGTACAGTCATGGCCAAAAGTTTTGAGAATGACACAAATATTATATTTTCACATGATCTGCTGGCCTCTGGTTTTTATGTGTGTTTGTCAGATGTTTTTATCACATACAGAAATATAATTGCAATCATATTATGAGTAGCAAAAGGTTATATTGACAGTTAGAATGAGTTAATGCAGCAAGTCAATATTTGCAGTGTTGACCCTTCTTCTTCAGGACCTCAGCAATTCTCCTGGCATGCTCTTAATCAACTTCTGGATCAAATCCTGACTGATAGCAGTCCATTCTTGCAAAATCAATGCTTTTATTTTGTCTGAATTTGAAGGTTTTTGTTTGTCCACCCGTCTCTTGATGATTGACCACAAGTTCTCAATGGGATTAAGATCTGGGGAGTTTCCAGGCCATGGTCCCAAAATCTCTATGTTTTGTTCCCTGAGCCATTTAGTTATCACCTTTGCTTTATGGCAAGGTGCTCCATCATGTTGAAAAAAGCATTGTTGATCACCAAACTGCTCTTGGACGGTTGGGAGAAGTTGCTCTTGGAGGACATTCTGGTACCATTCTTTATTCATGGCTGTGTTTTTAGGCAAGACTGAGAGAGAGCCCATTCCCTTGGTTGAGAAGCAACCCCACACATGAATGGTTTCAGGATGCTTGACAGTTGGCATGAGACAAGACTGGTGGTAGCGCTCACCTGGTCTTCTCCGAATAAGCCGTTTTCCAGATGTCCCAAACAATCGAAAAGGGGATTCATCAGAGAAAATGACTTTACCCCAGTCCTCAGCAGTCCACTCCATGTACCTCTTGCAGAATATCAGTCTGTCCATGATGTTTTTCCTGGAGAGAAGTGGCTTCTTTGCTGCCCTCCTTGAGACCAGGCCTTGCTCCAAGAGTCTCCGCCTCACAGTGCGTGCAGATGCACTCACACCTGCCTGCTGCCATTCCTGAGCAAGCTCTGCACTGCTGGTAGCCCGATCCCGCAGCTGAAACACTTTTAAGAGACGGTCCTGGCGCTTGCTGGTCTTTCTTGGGCGCCCTGAAGCCTTTTTGGCAACAAGGGAACCTCTCTCCTTGAAGTTCTTGATGATGCGATAGATTGTTGACTGAGGTGCAATCTTTCTAGCTGCGATACTCTTCCCTGTTAGGCCATTTTTGTGCAGTGCAATGATGACTGCATGTGTTTCTTTAGAGATAACCATGGTTAACAGAAGAGAAACAATGATGCCAAGCACCAGCCTCCTTTTAAAGTGTCCAGTGGTGTCGTCCTTACTTAATCATGACAGATTGATCTCCAGCCCTGTCCTCATCAACACCCACACCTGTGTTAATGGAGCAATCACTGAAACGATGTTAGCTGGTCCTTTTAAGGCAGGGCTGCAATGATGTTGAAATGTGTTTTGGGGGATAAAGTTCATTTTCTAGGCAAATATTGACTTTGCAAGTAATTGCTGTTAAGCTGATCACTCTTTATAACATTCTGGAGTATATGCAAATTGCCATTAGAAAAAATGAAGCAGTAGACTTTGTAAAAATTAATATTTGTGTCATTCTCAAAACTTTTGGCTATGACTGTATATTCTATATAGCAGTAATGCAGTTTAAGGGTCATATATTCAATGTTTGCACATCTAAGCGGCTGGATTCTTTGATTTCCAGCTATCTCCTTCCTTCCTACCTGATTGAATGAAAAATTGCAGACTTTCTGATTGTAATAAACCAACAAAACGAACAATTTATGTACCTCAACACAACTAATCTAATAAGTGGTATGTAATAAAAACAATGATTCCTCATAAACGCTGCCAGAAGCTGATGTCTGGCTATGCATCATGTTTGCAGCAGGTTATAACAGCCAGCAGGGCTCTGCTAAGTACTAAAGACGCTTGTCATGAAGGGGGTGAATAATTCTGAGACTGCAGGTGTCCGTGCCATTTTGTGCTGGATTTTGAGAAATCACTTGTCCTGTTAGTTGTGTTCAGCTGTTTACATTGTTCTTGTTAAATTTTTTTTTTTTTTGCAATTCTATCTATCTATCTATCTTATCTATCTATCTATCTATCTATCTATCTATCTATCTATCTATCTATCTATCTATCTATCTTCCAAGATAGTAAGATAGAGATTGGAATTTTTTTAAACAGGAGGACACAATTATTAACTCTCATTCTCTTTCTTGTATTTTTACTGTCCCGTGTCCCTCATTCCCTACTTCTGCTCCACCCCAGATGTTCCTGACGGCTGCTTTCCATCAAGGCCCAGCACTTTCTTATTATATTAGAATTGATTGATGATGATGATGTCATTAGATGCCGTCCTCCTACCAATCAGATCATTGCGTTGCTATATGTTTGGAGGGTGACCTCATCCGAGACCTTGAGTCAGAGGAGTCCCATCTATTTTTCACAGTGCTGTTCAGAGATAGATATGACTATCTATCTATCTATCTATCTATCTATCTATCTATCTATCTATCTATCTATCCATCTGTCCTGACACTTTGTAATTCTTCAGCAGTGTTACATGTAATTCCTTGTATTCTGAGGATGATGGTTGTGGTAGTTTAGTGGATTAACATCTTTTTATTTAACTCCATCCTGCTGAAATATTCATGTCCTCGCCCTGCCGGTTATTGTTAGTGAATCATTTTGATTGTGGTGATCAGTCAGCGGCTATTACACTGAGGATTGATCCCTCCTGATGTTGTTACAGTGATTCATTTATTAGTCAGGATATTGATCAGCGCTCAGCCCCGATCTCTCCAGAGCCGACGACCTGACGAGATGTCTTACATAATATTTATCTTAGGAAATTATAAAGTCTTACCATATATTCAATAGAAAACTCCTGGCTTATCTCCCAGTGTGAGGAAATGGGAAATAGCAGTTCCAGGCTTATGATCGTTACAAAGCCAATATAGTACTAATCACAGTGTCCCATAATGGCAGTCACAGTACTCCAATAATTACAGCTACAGCACTTCAGTGTGAGGACCAGCTACAGTATCCCCATAATGACAGCTATAGTGCTTCAGTATGAGGACCAGCCACAGTATCCCCATAATGGCAGCTATAGTGCTTCAGTATGAGGACCAGCCACAGTATCCCCATAATGGCAGCTATAGTGCTTCAGTATGAGGACCAGCCACAGTATCCCCATAATGGCAGCTATAGTGCTTCAGTATGAGGACCAGCCACAGTATCCCCATAATGGCAGCTATAGTGCTTCAGTATGAGGACCAGCCACAGTATCCCCATAATGGCAGCTATAGTGCTTCAGTATGAGGACCAGCCACAGTATCCCCATAATGGCAGCTATAGTGCTTCAGTATGAGGACCAGCCACAGTATCCCCATAGTAACGGCTATAGTGCTTCAGTATGAGGACCAGCCACAGTATCCCCATAATAATGGCTATAGTACTTCAGTATGAGGACCAGCCACAATATCCCCATAATAACGGCTATAGTGCTTCAGTATGAGGACCAGCCACAGTATCCCCATAATAACGGCTATAGTACTTCAGTATGAGGACCAGCCACAATATCCCCATAATAACGGCTATAGTACTTCAGTATGAGGACCAGCCACAGTATCCCCATAATAACGGCTATAGTGCTTCAGTATGAGGACCAGCCACAGTATCCCCATAATGACAGCTATAGTGCTTCAGTATGAGGACCAGCCACAGTATCCCCATAATAACGGCTATAGTACTTCAGTATGAGGACCAGCCACAATATCCCCATAATAACGGCTATAGTACTTCAGTATGAGGACCAGCCACAGTATCCCCATAATAACGGCTATAGTGCTTCAGTATGAGGACCAGCCACAGTATCCCCATAATGACAGCTATAGTGCTTCAGTATGAGGACCAGCCACAGTATCCCCATAATGACAGCTATAGTACTTCAGTATGAGGACCAGCCACAATATCCCCATAATAACGGCTATAGTACTTCAGTATGAGGACCAGCCACAGTATCCCCATAATAACGGCTATAGTGCTTCAGTATGAGGACCAGCCACAGTATCCCCATAATAACGGCTATAGTGCTTCAGTATGAGGACCAGCCACAGTATCCCCATAATAACGGCTATAGTGCTTCAGTATGAGGACCAGCCACAGTATCCCCATAATGACGGCTATAGTGCTTCAGTATGAGGACCAGCCACAGTATCCCCATAATGACAGCTATAGTGCTTCAGTATGAGGACCAGCCACAGTATCCCCATAATGACAGCTATAGTGCTTCAGTATGAGGACCAGCCACAGTATCCCCATAATGACGGCTACAGCACTTCAGTATGAGGATCAGCCACAGTATCCCCATAATGACGGCTATAGCACTTCAGTATGAGGACCAGCCACAGTACCCCCATAATGACGGCTACATCTCTTCAGTATGAGGACCAGCCACAGTATCCCCATAATGACGGCTATAGTTCTTCAGGATGAGGACCAGCCACAGTATCCCCATACTGACAGCTATAGTGCTTCAGTATGATGACCAAGCACAGTACCCCCATAATGACAGCTATAGTGCTTCAGTATGAGGACCAGCTACAGTATCCCCATAATAACAGCTATAGTGCTTCAGTATGAGGACCAGCCACAGTATCCCCATAATAACGGCTATAGTGCTTCAGTATGAGGACCAGCCACAGTATCCCCATAATAACGGCTATAGTACTTCAGTATGAGGACCAGCCACAATATCCCCATAATAACGGCTATAGTGCTTCAGTATGAGGACCAGCCACAGTATCCCCATAATGACAGCTATAGTGCTTCAGTATGAGGACTAGCCACAGTACCCCCATAATGACAGCTATAGTACTTCAGTATGAGGACCAGCCACAGTATCCCCATAATAACGGCTATAGTACTTCAGTATGAGGACCAGCCACAATATCCCCATAATAACGGCTATAGTGCTTCAGTATGAGGACCAGCCACAGTATCCCCATAATGGCAGCTATAGTGCTTCAGTATGAGGACCAGCCACAGTATCCCCATAATAACGGCTATAGTGCTTCAGTATGAGGACCAGCCACAGTATCCCCATAATAACGGCTATAGTACTTCAGTATGAGGACCAGCCACAATATCCCCATAATAACGGCTATAGTGCTTCAGTATGAGGACCAGCCACAGTATCCCCATAATGACAGCTATAGTGCTTCAGTATGAGGACTAGCCACAGTACCCCCATAATGACAGCTATAGTACTTCAGTATGAGGACCAGCCACAGTATCCCCATAATAACGGCTATAGTACTTCAGTATGAGGACCAGCCACAATATCCCCATAATAACGGCTATAGTGCTTCAGTATGAGGACCAGCCACAGTATCCCCATAATGGCAGCTATAGTGCTTCAGTATGAGGACCAGCCACAGTAACCCCATAATAACGGCTATAGTGCTTCAGTATGAGGACCAGCCACAGTATCCCCATAATAACGGCTATAGTACTTCAGTATGAGGACCAGCCACAATATCCCCATAATAACGGCTATAGTGCTTCAGTATGAGGACCAGCCACAGTATCCCCATAATGACGGCTATAGTGCTTCAGTATGAGGACTAGCCACAGTAGCCCCATAATGACAGCTATAGTACTTCAGTATGAGGACCAGCCACAGTATCCCCATAATGACGGCTATAGCGCTTCAGTATGAGGACCAGCCACAGTATCCCCATAATGACAGCTATAGTGCTTCAGTATGAGGACCAGCCACAGTACCCCCATAATGACAGCTATAGTACTTCAGTATGAGGACCAGCTACAGTATCCCCATAATGACGGCTATAGCGCTTCAGTATGAGGACCAGCCACAGTATCCCCATAATGACAGCTATAGTGCTTCAGTATGAGGACCAGCCACAGTACCCCCAAAATGACGGCTATAGCTCTTCAGTATGAGGACCAGCCACAGTATCCCCATAATGACAGCTATAGTGCTTCAGTATGAGGACCAGCCACAGTATCCCCATAATGACAGCTATAGTTCTTCAGTATGAGGACCAGCCACAGTATCCCCATAATGACGGCTATAGTGCTTCAGTATGAGGACCAGCCACAGTATCCCCATAATGACAGCTATAGTGCTTCAGTATGAGGACCAGCCACAGTATCCCCATAATGACAGCTATAGTGCTTCAGTATGAGGACCAGCCACAGTATCCCCATAATGACGGCTACAGCACTTCAGTATGAGGATCAGCCACAGTATCCCCATAATGACGGCTATAGCACTTCAGTATGAGGACCAGCCACAGTACCCCCATAATGACGGCTACATCTCTTCAGTATGAGGACCAGCCACAGTATCCCCATAATGATGGCTATAGTTCTTCAGGATGAGGACCAGCCACAGTATCCCCATACTGACAGCTATAGTGCTTCAGTATGATGACCAACCACAGTACCCCCATAATGACAGCTATAGTGCTTCAGTATGAGGAGCAGCTACAGTATCCCCATAATAACAGCTATAGTGCTTCAGTATGAGGACCAGCCACAGTATCCCCATAATGACGGCTATAGTGCTTCAGTATGAGGACCAGCCACAGTACCCCCATAATGACAGCTATAGTGCTTCAGTATGAGGACCAGCTACAGTATCCCCATAATGATGGCTATAGTGCTTCAGTATGAGGACCAGCCACAGTACCCCCATAATAACGGCTATAGCACTTCAGTATGAGGACCAGCCACAGTACCCCCATAATGACGGCTATAGTACTTCAGTATGAGGACCAGCCACAGTATCCCCATAATGACGGCTATATTGCTTCAGAATGAGGATCAGCCACAGTATCCCCATAATGACGGCTACAGCACTTCAGTATGAGGACCAGCCACAGTATCCCCATAATAACGGCTATAGTACTTCAGTATGAGGACCAGCCACAGTACCCCATAATAATGGCTATAGTGCTTCAGTATGAGGACCAGCTACAGTATCCCCATAATAACAGCTATAGTGCTTCAGTTTGAGGATCAGCCACAGTATCCCCATAATGACGGCTACAGCACTTCAGTATGAGGACCAGCCACAGTATCCCCATAATAACGGCTATAGTACCTCAGTATGAGGACCAGCCACAGTACCCCATAATAACGGCTATAGTGCTTCAGTATGAGGACCAGCCACAGTACCCCCATAATGACGGCTATAGTACTTCAGTATGAGGACCAGCCACAGTAACCCCATAATAACGGCTATAGTACTTCAGTATGAGGACCAGCCACAGTAACCCCATAATAACGGCTATAGTACTTCAGTATGAGGACCAGCCACAGTATCCCCATAATAACGGCTATAGTGCTTCAGTATGAGGACCAGCCACAATACCCCCATAATGACGGCTATAGTACTTCAGTATGAGGACCAGCCACAGTATCCCCATAATGACGGCTATAGTGCTTCAGAATGAGGATCAGCCACAGTATCCCAATAATGACGGCTACAGCACTTCAGTATGAGGATCAGCCACAGTATCCCCATAATGACGGCTATAGCACTTCAGTATGAGGACCAGCCACAGTACCCCCATAATGACGGCTATAGCTCTTCAGTATGAGGACCAGCCACAGTGTCCCCATAATAACGGCTATAGTTCTTCAGTATGAGGACCAGCCACAGTATCCCCATACTGACAGCTATAGTGCTTCAGTATGATGACCAGCCACAGTACCCCCATAATGACAGCTATAGTGCTTCAGTATGAGGACCAGCTACAGTATCCCCATAATAACAGCTATAGTGCTTCAGTATGAGGACCAGCCACAGTATCCCCATAATGACGGCTATAGTGCTTCAGTATGAGGACCAGCCACAGTATCCACATAATAACGGCTATAGTGCTTCATTATGAGGACCAGCCACAGTACCCCCATAATGACGGCTATAGCACTTCAGTATGAGGACCAGCCACAGTATCCCCATAATAACGGCTATAGTGCTTCAGTTTGAGGACCAGCCACAGTATTCCCATAATGACGGCTATAGCACTTCAATATGAGGACCAGCCACAGTATCCCCATAATGACGGCTATAGTGCTTCAGTATGAGGACCAGCCACAGTATCCCCATAATGACAGCTATAGCACTTCAGTATGAGGACCAGCCACAGTATCCCCATAATGACGGCTATAGCACTTCAATATGAGGACCAGCCACAGTATCCCCATAATAACGGCTATAGTGCTTGAGTATCAGTATCAACCAGGGTATCCCCCATAATGATATGATGGCTATAGTACTTCAGTATAAGGATCAGCCCACAGTACCCCTATAATCACGGCTATAGTACTTCAGTATGAGGATCAGCCACAGTACCTCCATAATGACGGCTGTGGTACTTCAGTATGAGGACCAGCCACAGTATCCTCATAATGACGGCTACAGCACTTCAGTATGAGGACCAGCCACAGTAACCCCATAATAACGGCTATAGTACTTCAGTATGAGGACCAGCCACAGTACCCCATAATAACGGCTATAGTGCTTCAGTATGAGGACCAGCCACAGTAACCCCATAATAACGGCTATAGTACTTCAGTATGAGGACCAGCCACAGTACCCCATAATAACGGCTATAGTGCTTCAGTATGAGGACCAGCCACAGTAACCCCATAATAACGGCTATAGTACTTCAGTATGAGGACCAGCCACAGTATCCCCATAATAACGGCTATAGTGCTTCATTATGAGAACCAGCCACAGTACCCCCATAATGACGGCTATAGTACTTCAGTATGAGGGCCAGCCACAGTACCCCCATAATGACGGCTATAGCACTTCAATATGAGGACCAGCCACAGTATCCCCATAATGACGGCTATAGTGCTTCAGTATGAGGACCAGCCACAGTATCCCCATAATGACAGCTATAGCACTTCAGTATGAGGACCAGCCACAGTATCCCCATAATGACGGCTATAGCACTTCAATATGAGGACCAGCCACAGTATCCCCATAATAACGGCTATAGTGCTTGAGTATCAGTATCGACCAGGGTATCCCCCATAATGATATGATGGCTATAGTACTTCAGTATGAGGATCAGCCCACAGTACCCCTATAATCACGGCTATAGTACTTCAGTATGAGGATCAGCCACAGTACCTCCATAATGACGGCTGTAGTACTTCAGTATGAGGACCAGCCACAGTATCCCCATAATGACGGCTATAGTGCACAAAAATTCACCAGATTTCACCTTGACCATCCCCACAATCTCAGTTTTCCACATACAGCTCTGGCAAAAATTAAGAGACCACTGCAACATATTCAGTTTGTCTGATTTTGTATATTTTTGAGTAAAACATAAATTGCTCTTTTATTCTATAAACTTCTGACATGTCTCCGAATTTCCAAGCATTCAATTTTGTATTTATTTTCAGAAAATGAGAAATGGTCAAAATAACAAAAAAATGCAGTGTTTGCAGACCTCAAATAATGCTAAGAAAACAAGTTCATAATCCTTTAGAAACAACAATACGAATGTTTTAACTCAGGAAGAGTTCAGAAATCAATATTTTGTGGAAAACCATGATTGTTAATCCCAGCTTTCCTGCGTCTTGGCTGCTTTCCACCAGTCTCTCATGCTGCTTTTGGGTGACCTTATGCCACTCCTGGTACAATAATGTAAGCAGTTCTTCTTTGTTTGATGGCTTGTGACTATCCACTATGTACTCTGGTTGGAATTCAGCTGACACTGGAATGGAATGGCTGTCAGACATGGAGAAAAGCTGATTTTTATAAAACTGTGCAGTGGTCTCTTAACTTTTGCCAGAGTTGTACTTATGCCAAGAGAAGCTTACGGGAAAATAAGAGGTATGAGTCATGGCACCAGATTTTGCGCTCCCTCTGCACCCCAGCCTGGCAGTGCCCCGGAGTTCTGCAGAGCCGTCGCTGATTGCTTCCTATGGCACGTAAATGCTGGATATTCCAGCTGCTCCAGTCCATAGATGCGCTAATTAGTCTGTTCTGTCTTTTATTACTTTTGTCACATTTTATTAGATTTGATTATCTAGGAGGATATTTTATATGAGCTTTTCAGTCTGCAAATTTAATCTCCTGCCCTAAAGAGGTCACATTTAATAACATCTCTCCCGGGGGCATCCTGAGGCCGGTATAATGTAACGGGATAAATTACAGGAGCGCCGTGCAATAAAGCAATGACCACTCTACTCAAACAACAGCAAAGGGGAAAGGGACTAACCAAGGCTGGCCCTGATCTTCTCTTGGGCCCCGTAGTAGCCCCATAGTGTGTCAAGTCTTATAAGATGATGAATTGTGACTGGTGGGCTCCCACCCTTGGGACACCAACCGATCCTTAGAATAACAGGGCTACAAAGCCGAGCTAGTGCTGCACCACTTTACTGAATGAGGCCAGTTGCAGTTTCACAGTTGAGCAGCCGGGGGTGCTGCTATGCAAAAAAACGTAGAAGAGGAATATCCCAGAAGTCGGACCCCCACTGGTCATCATAGATGGGAATACCCCTCCCAAAAACGTTGCTTACTTTGGATAAAAGGCTGATCATAAGGACTCCGATCAGCTCTAATCAGCGGAAGAAACTGGTACCAAGTGTTCAATTTCCCTGCAGCGCCACCGCTGGGGAGTTGAAAGATTACACGTTGTCCACTGAAATGAATGAGCTGTCCGTGTCATGTAAAGTGGCCGGTCCTCCAGAGTGAGAGACGTTCTGCATAGACCTTTACCCCTCTCATACCAGCTCCATGATTGGGATGAATTACACTGCATCTGTTTCTCTTGCCCGGGGAAGGGGATATCATGATACTTCCTTTAGTCCTTCTGGTAATCACAGAAATGGAACTTATGACAGCTGCTCCATTCTCTCCCATTAACATGGATCAAACCAATCGACAGGACTGAGACTACATTTTCGTGCCATGATAGAATGTGATTTTTTTCCCAACTTATAACCATTAGGTCTTTCATGATGCCAGCTCTTGGACCCGACCACAAGAGCCGCCACGGTCTGCACTGATCCCTCCTGTCATGTGTTTGGCAGGTATACGGGGTATCATCAGTCTCATTGTGATATTCAAGGTCTTATTCTACATTGTCATTTGTCCTCATAGATATTTATGTGTTAATGACGCTCTTGAACCACTTGACCCTCTTAAGCAAAGGCCATTAAAACCTCCACGCGACCAAGGGAAAGGATCCTGCTCGGTGTGATAATAAGAACTGAGTGGCTCGGCAGAAGGGAACATTTCAGGCTAAAGGAAAAACATTAATTTCTTGTCAATGTCTAACTGCTTAATCCCCATAGAAGAACATTTCAACTAAAGGTCACCGCTCGTCTCCCCACCAGAGCGCAATCTCCAAAGACAGATTTGGACATCCTCCGCCTTAATACCTTTCCATCTCCTCTGATTTTTCCTGTGGTGAAAATTGTACTGAAATCTTTATAGTATCAGAGACTATTGTAAAGTGCACAATCCATAATGTATCAGACGTCATAAGTAGGTTTACCAACATTGCATTGCTGACGGGGGCGCAATTACCGTAGATCGAAATTTTACTAACATCCTGCAGAGCACTAATTAAAATGGTTAGTTATTGAATAAAAAGAATAGAATTAAATAACTTATCCATTGGAGAGAAAAAAATAAAATACATTGCTTATCTTGACCTATCCTGTATTATACCCCAGAGCTGCACTCACTATTCTGCTGGTGCAGTCATTCTGCTGGTGCAGTCACTGTGTACATACATTACATTAATGATCCTGAGTTACATCCTGTATTATACTCCAGAGCTGCACTCACTATTCTGCTGGTGCAGTCACTCTGTACATACATTACATTACTGATCCTGAGTTACATCCTGTATTATACCCCAGAGCTGCACTCACTATTCTGCTGGTGCAGTCACTGTGTACATACATTACATTACTGATCCTGAGTTACATCCTGTATTATACTCCAGAGCTGCCCTCACTATTCTGCTGGTGCAGTCGCTGTGTACATACATTACATTACTGATCCTGAGTTACATCCTGTATTATACTCCAGAGCTGCCCTCACTATTCTGCTGGTGCAGTCGCTGTGTACATACATTACATTACTGATCCTGAGTTACATCCTGTATTATACTCCAGAGCTGCACTCACTATTCTGCTGGTGCAGTCACTGTGTACATACATTACATTACTGATCCTGAGTTACATCCTGTATTATACTCCAGAGTTGCACTCACTATTCTGCTGGTGCAGTCACTGTGTACATACATTACATTACTGATCCTGAGTTACATCCTGTATTATACTCCAGAGCTGCACTCACTATTCTGCTGGTGCAGTCACTGTGTACATACATTACATTACAGATCCTGAGTTACATCCTGTATTATACCCCAGACCTGAACTCACTATTCTGCTGGTGCAGTCACTGTGTACATACATTACATTACTGATCCTGAGTTACATCCTGTATTATACCCTAGATCTGCACTCACTATTCTGCTGGTGCAGTCACTGTGTACATACATTACATTACTGATCCTGAGTTACATCCTGTATTATACTCCAGAGCTGCACTCACTATTCTGCTGGTGCAGTCACTGTGTACATACATTACATTTCTGATCCTGAGTTACATCCTGTATTATACCCCAGAGCTGAACTCACTATTCTGCTGGTGCAGTCACTGTGTACATACATTACATTACAGATCCTGAGTTACCTCCTGTATTACACTCCAGAGCTGCACTCACTATTCTGCTGGTGCAGTCACTGTGTACATACATTACATTACTGATCCTGTTCTGATCCTGAGTTACATCCTGTATTATACTCCAGAGCTGCACTCACTATTCTGCTGGTGCAGTCACTGTGTGCATACATTACATTACTGATCCTGTTCTGATCCTGAGTTACATCCTGTATCATACTCCAGAGCTGCACTCACTATTCTGCTGGTGCAGTCGCTGTGTGCATACATTACATTACTGATCCTGAGTTACATCCTGTATTATACCCCAGAGCTGCACTCACTATTCTGCTGGTGCAGTCACTGTGTACATACATTACATTACTGATCCTGAGTCACATCCTGTATTATCCTCCAGAGCGGCACTCACTATTCTGCTGGTGCAGTCACTGTGTACATACATTACATTACT